>NC_084776.1:11325117-11925117 GCF_028858725.1 Colius striatus
TACCCACAGTCCTCCTTGTCCTCTCCCAGGGCCATTCCTGCCTCTTGTTCTGCTCCAACCTCAGCCCAGCCCATCCTCCATTAAAGCCAATGTCAAAAGTGGCCTTTCGGGTTTCACGTCAGGCTTGATTTTACATCTGGCGACGCAGGGAGTGATTTTCTTCTTACCTCCCAACCTCTCTGATGTTTTGCCACTCTCCTTTCAGCTTCCTCAGTCCCACAGCTTTTCTTGGAGGTTTCTTCTTTCCACATTTCCATCGGTTTCCTGAAATGCATCTTTCCATTTATTGATTTCACCTGACATCTAAAGGAGGCAAAGCAGGAGGCTCAACTCCAATGTGCCCTCAAAGCAAATTTAGAGCCTTGCAAGAGCTGCCAGAGCAGCACAGCCCCAGGCTGGGACTCTGGCCTCGTAGGAGGGACACATTCCTCTTTTTAGGCAGCGGGTTTAAATTTATGTAGACATACACATTCTGGTTACACCAAGCCATCACTCTTCCCAGAGCATCTCTCTTTTCCATCCCCTCCTGTACACACTGTAATGGCACTGCTGGGAGTGGGGCTGAGGGGGGGTGAGCACTTGCCAGAGCAGGGTTTGATTGTTCTTAATAAATTTCTGTTGCAGTGTCAGTACTAAAAATTATTTGGAATAAAAAAGAGAAATGGTGCTGATGAGCCAAGCTGGGTGAGTGCAGAGATCTGCTTGAGGGCAGGAAGGCTCTGCAGAGGGCCCTGGCCAGGCTGGAGCCTATGGGCTGAGGGGCCATGGGATGAGGTTTAACAAGAGCAGGTGCTGGGTCCTGCCCTTGGGCCTCAGCGAGCCCAGGCAGCTCCAGGCTGGGGCAGAGGGGCTGGAAACTGCTGCAGGGAAAGGGCCTGGGGGGGTTGGTGCCAGCGGCTGAACAGGAGCCAGCAGCGTGCCCAGGGGGGCAAGAAGCAAAGGGCATCGTGTCTGGGATCAGCAGTGGGGTGGCAGCAGGAGCAGGGCAGGGACTGTCCCCTGTGCTGGGCCCTGGTAAGGCCACCCCTCCCAATACCATGTCAGTGCTGGGCCCCTCACTGCAAGAAGGTCACTGAGGGGCTGGAGCGTGTCCAGAGATGGGCAACGAAGCTGGTGAAGGGTCTGGAGAACAGGTCTGAGAGTGGCTGAGGGAGCTGGGGGTGTTCAGCCTGGAGAAGAGGAGGCTGAGGGGAGACAGGAGCCCTCTCTACAGCTCCCTGACAGGAGGCTGCAGTGAGCTGGGAGTGGGTCTCTTCTCTCCAGTAATGAATGATAGGACACAAGGAAATGGGCTCAGGTTGCACCAGGGGAGGTTCAGATTGGACATTGGGAAGAGCTTTTTCCACCAACGAGGGTTATTAAGCATTGGAAGGGGCTGCCCAGGGAGCTGGTGGAGTCCCCATCCCTGGAGATACTCAGGAGACACACAGTATGAGGTGCTGAGGGATGTGGTTTATGTACTGCTGGGCCTGGCACTGTGAGGTCAGCGGCTGATGATCCTAAAGGTCTTTTCCAACCATAATGCTTCTGTGGTTCTGTGCAGTTCCTGTGTGTGCAGCAGCACAGGGAGCAGTGCTCATGGCATCAGGGCACAGGGCTGTGTCCAGCCATGGTGTTTGCTGAGCTGCATTTTCCCTGTTCTCCTCACCTGGTAGCTTCGTGCTGGAGAAGACTCATGTCCCCCAGCCCTGCCAGCCGGGTCACCTGCCTGTCACCATGGTGTCTGGGCCCTTCCTGGAGGCAGAAATCCTGACAGCGTTTCTGTAGAGAAGTGAGAGGTGAAACGAGCCCCTGGGACAGTGACTGCTCCCTCGTTGCTCTGCTCTCTCAGGCTGCCATTGTGCCAGTCCCACAGTACCCGAGATGCAGAAAGGCAGCACAGGGGCAGGATGCAGAACCTGCCATGGCATGGGACAGAAAGGCCCCGAGTGCCAGCACCCAACTCGGCTGCTGCTTGATTTTCAGGGGGTTGATGGAAGGACTTTCCCTCAAACCTTGAGCTCTGCTGGCTCCCAGAGATGAAAGGAATGTATTTTTTTCCTCCTCCTTCTCTTCCTCCAGTGCACAGAGACCAGATTGTTTTGTACAAACAAGCCAATTCCATTTTAACCACACTGTCACTGCACAGTGCAAAGACAGGACTTGGGGCAGGTTTTTGCTGGTGGGACAGTGTCCAATCCTCCTGTGACCCCGTGTTACATTTGTGGGAGCAGATTTGGCTCTTCTGTCTGGAAAGGCTCTTCTGTGAGATGCAAGGTCCTGCAGCTGATTGCAGAGCTGTTGGGCTCTTCTGGGAGGAGCAGCATTTCTTCGACAGGGTTGTTGCTGTGATGGCCTCTGTGGTGCCATTTCCTAAAATCACTTGGTACCACGAGAGACTTCCAAAGGCTGCTGCAGGCTGGCATGCTCCAAATCCCCACCAAACCCTGGCCATTGGCTGGAGCAAAACCAAACTGTGGCTGGTTTAAGCTGAGGCAAAAAGGAATGGAGGATGGATTTTTCCTTTGAAGATTGCCCTGAGGTGGTCATTGTCACATTCATTGGGATCTCATCTCAAGCTGTGGAAACACAGAGGGTCTTTGGATGCTCTAAGGTCTGCCTTAGGGTTTTCCTTCCCCACTGCTTGAACTAGTACCTCAGGCTGGTGGAAAAGATGGAAAAAGCACCTGGAGGCCAGAACAAGGTTTGCCTTTGTTCAGGGAGGGTGTCCTGGGGTGCAGCATAGGGTTAAGCAATGTCCTTCTGCCTCTGCTGTGTCCCATAGCCCTGCTGCAACTGGCAGACTGTGTGATGGAACCATCGTGGCAGCTGAAGCCACCAGCACCTCTGGTCAAGCTTTTTAAAGGCACTATTGTAGAGTCTAACAGACATAAGAGCTGTAATAAACATGACACCAAAGATGAGTTCCCACATGCCTCAGAAGTGTCTGAGGGCTGAGACTCTGCTGCTGGGCTGTCCTAATGTCCACAGGCCCATCAGGAGGTCTCAGGGCAGCACTGAGAGCATTGCAGAGCCCCAAAACCCAGGGCCCAGCTTCCCTCACAGCCCCCACCCTGGGCTGGCTGCTTCTCGCCCATCAGGAGGTCTCAGGGCAGCACTGAGAGCATTGCAGAGCCCCAAAACCCAGGGCCCAGCTTCCCTCACAGCCCCCACCCTGGGCTGGCTGCTTCTCGCCCATCCATCGCCCTCACTGCAGCAGCTCCAGGGAAGAGAAAGCCAGACTGTGGTACGTCCAAATGAAGTCCCCCAAAGCCCATTGGGGTGAGGAAGGGTCTGCAGGCCTGGCAGTGCTTTGGGCAGACATGGGAACAGGCCCTGGGCACCGCTGCTGGGAGAGGGCACGGAGCGGGGACGGCCGGATGGGAATATGCGTGTGCAGCTGAAATGCTCCCTTTGAGGAGACTCTTCCTCTCTTATTAAGTAATTAAATAAACCCCAAGCTCTACTAAAATTAAAATAACAGAACCCATTTATTCTGGCAGGGCTCACTGGTGGCTGCTCTTGCCAAAAACATTTTTGTGGTTCTTGTCTTTTCAAGTGGCTCTTTTGCAATAAAACCCAGATGCCACTAGTCCAGGGAGGCCTCCAGGCAACTGTTTACATCCATGAAAGATGCCCTTTGTAATTAATTAATCTCCCCAAAGCTGTGGCAGCACATTCCCGTGGCTGCTTGCGTGTCCCTGCCCGCCAGCCCTGGCAGCAGAGGTGCCTGCTCATTCCTGGGCACTGAAGAGAGCTCTTGTGTTGCAGCCTCACCACGAAAAGGGTTAATCTCCTCCTTGGGAAGACACGCTGGAGATTTCAACACTTACCAAAAGGCAAACAGAAGTCAGGAGCCTTCCAGCCGCCCTCTGCCCGCTGTGCCTCTGCTCTTGCTCAACAGCAAATTGCCCTTGTAGGAGGCTGCTGTGAGGACAGGGACCAGCTGGGGACTGAGTTCCTGGGGAAGGAAGCATGGGGACAACCTCGTTCCTTCCCCCTTTGGGGCTTCAGATTAATGTTTACAAAATGTTTACAAATCCATCAAGGGTGTGTGTCAGGAGGCTGGAGCCAGGCTGTGCTCAGGGATGGCCAATGACAGGACAAGGGGCAATGGGCACAGGCTGGAACAGAAGAGGTTCCAGAGAAACACAAGGAAGAATTTCTTCCCTGTTGAGGTGAGGGAGCACTGGCAGGGGCTGCCCAGATGGGCTGTGGAGGCTCCTTCTCTGGAGACATTCCAACCCCAGCTGGATGAGTCCCTGTGTGCCCTGCTCTAGGTGGTGCTGCTCTGGCAGGGGGGTTGCACTGGATGAGCTTTGCAGGTCCCTTCCAGCCCTTGGGATTCTGTGATTTAAGCTTTTGACCTTTGCAGCACCAGGTGATGGCAAACCCCACCTTAGAATGATGTATCTGCTTGGCAAAGATCGTCCTTATGCTGGTTTTGAACCCATCTCCATCCTGAGTCTCAGCAGCGATCACCTTTATGGCTTCAGATCCTTCAGGATGCATGAGAGCTCTCTGCTACCCCTCAGCTTGTTTCTTCTCCAGCCTGAATGCCCTGAATTCATTAAGTTTCCCCCAGACAGAAAACCTCAGCAGAGACTAGCAAAGATTTGGCTTCTCTAGGACTGTGTCATTGATCAGCCTCTGTGGAATGCTGCAAATAGAAAGAATTGCTTTGGGAAGGGTCAGTCCTCGCTGCTTCATTTGTAACGTAACGCCTCAGCCCGGGGTTGGGTTGTTATTGGTGTCTTTAGCTGTTGCTTTAGTTGCTTTAGCTTTTCACTGCTGCTCTTTTGATAGATGAGTTTAATTTTGCTGGGCTGTTGCACAGGTTTGCAAACCAGATGTTGCTGCTGCAAAGGGGTGACAATGAGGCAGTGGGGGAGCAGTTCATCACGGCACAGGGGGCTGCAGCCTGGAGGGGTCAGGGCATGGGGGTCCCTGCTGCTCAGGACATGGGTCACAGTTGCCATGGGCACTGCTGGTGCCACAGCAGTGACCCTCAGTGCCATCACAACCACCTCCCATCCATCTCTGCTTGCCCAGGAAGGACAGGGATGGTGCAAGGAGACCAGGCTGTGGGGAGGAAAAACTACTGGGGCTTGGGAGGATGGATGGGCTTGTGGAACAAAATGATGACCACCTGAATCCCTGGGGTTTTACAGCTGCTGGTTCCAGTGCAGGGGTGACACACAGGGTGATGCCAGTGTGAGGGGATGTCGTGAGGTGAGAGGGAGCAAGGAGAGGAGCTGGGAGTGTCCAAGAGGCACAGACAAACAGCTCCTGCACCTTTCTGCTTTCCAGAATTGCAGCCAAATCCTGTGGTCCTTCTGTAAATCACACCCAATGCCTGTCCCAGGAGTCTTTGGACTGTCAAGAGGCCTGTGGGGCAGGATGGACCTGGCCCAAGCCTCAGCCCTGTCCCACTCCTCGCTGGGGGAGCTTCCCAAAGCAGCCTGTGGATAAGGTTTCTTTGGGTGGATGAAGGAAATTGCTGAGGTCAAGGGGCTGATATTGCACATTTTTGTGTGACATCAGCTTGCTGGCACCTCAAAAATACCAAAAGATAGAGTCTTACATCCTGGCCCTTGAAAATCCCTTGTGCCCTGCTGCAGGGGAATGTTATTACTCAAGAAATTCACTGTTATTCCAGGGAATTTAAGCCAATGTGCAGGAAACCCCAGTGTGGGCAGGGAGGAATTTGAAGTGATAGGTTCATAGAGATGTGCTGTGTTCTCACAGTGCCATTGCAAGAAGGGAGGCGAGATCCCCCTCAAGAAGCTTCTTAGAGGCCTCGAGTACACAAAATGGATTTAGGTCTAATTCTTGGTAAACAGGCCTCCAAAGCAAGTGGGAAATCAGGAGTGTGTTTAGATGCTTTGCTGAACCAGAGCGTTACTGGGATCCTGCCTGTGTGTGCAAGGAGGGAAGCGGCTGGGCTGGAGGTGTGGGGCTGCAGAGCATCCTGCCCCAGGCAGCCGGCACAGCCCCGGGGCACTGCGGGCACTCAGCTCCCCTCACCCCCAGGGGCATTCGCCAGTAACATGCTCCTCTCTCTCTCGCAGGGAGCTCATGCCCAGGACCCTGGAGGGGCAGATCACCATGGAGAAGACCCCCAGCTACTTTGTCACCAAGGAGGCCCCGGCCCGCATCTCCTCCATGGCCAAGGGCACCAAGCTCATCGTGGTGGTGCGGGACCCCGTGACCAGAGCCATCTCGGACTACACCCAGACGCTCTCCAAGAAGCCAGATATCCCCACCTTTGAGAGCCTGACCTTCAAAAACAGGACTACGGGCCTGATCGACACGTCCTGGAGCGCCATCCAGATCGGCATCTACGCCAAGCACCTGGAGAACTGGCTCCTCTACTTCCCCATCGGGCAAATCCTCTTTGTCAGCGGGGAGAGGCTGATCAGCGACCCCGCGGGGGAGCTGGGCAGGGTCCAGGACTTCCTGGGCCTCAAGAGGATCATCACCGACAAACACTTCTACTTCAACAAGACCAAGGGCTTCCCGTGCCTGAAGAAGGCGGAAGGCAGCAGCAAACCCCACTGCCTGGGCAAGACGAAAGGCAGGACCCACCCCGCCATCGCGCAGGAGGTGGTGCAGAGGCTGCGGGACTTCTACCGGCCCTTCAACATGAAGTTCTACCAGATGACGGGGCAGGACTTCGGCTGGGACTGAGGCTGGAAAGAAATAATTTAAGAAAAGGAAAATATAATATAATATATATTTTTTTTTACGTATCAGTAGAGAGGAGGAAAATACAGAAAAAAACCCCAGTTGTGCTGAAACATGCTTTGGTTGGACTTTTTATTTCTTCCGACGTTGCTTTGTTTTCTTTCTTCTCTCAGAGGCGAGGCCTGGTCCTACTGACACGGCCTCAGCTTGGCTGTGTCCATCCCTGGCCCCAGGGTCAGCCCTGGCTCTGCAAACACAACCCCGCAGGTGCAGAGTCGCCTCCGGCAGTGTGGTGCTGGGGGCGGCTCAGAGCCTTACTGGAAGCTCAGTCAGAGTCTGGCTGGCAAATGCCATTTTAGGCCAGACCTCATTACTTTCGACAATGCAACAGGAGGCTTAACATTTCATTTGGCTTTCAAACCCTTGTTTTAATTGCATGAAACCTTTGGTGAAGTTTTCTTTCATTTACCCATTTTTTTTCTCTTTTGCCCCCCCTAAATCAAGCCCTTTTCCTTAACCAAACTTATTTTTCACCTCACAGAAGCCAAAACCAATAATCCCTTGTTTTGTTTTGAGATAAAACTATTTTGGTAGCCAAAAGTGAATGAAAACAAATGATTTTGAGTGCATGACGAAAACTGCCAGGTAGTCAAAGGGCCCCTTTCACAGGAGCTGGCTCCCAACCAGTGCTCCCCACTGCCAGCAACATGCACCCCTTTCGCTGTGCTGACAGATGGGGCCCATCTGAAGGGCTTTGGGGCCACACTGGGATGAAGCCCATGGTGGTACTTCTGTCCCAGAGACAATGGGGACCCTCCATCCCACCACTCGGATGCAGGAAACAAGTTTAGTCTCTGGTGGATGCTATTTAAGCCATAATGAAGAATGTTTTAAATTGGGCCAGCTTAAAACAGTGGAGAAAGGGGTTTTTGGGGAGGGAGGGGGAAAAGAACAAAAGTCACGCCTAGGGTGAGAACAAGGAGAGGTGATGGATGTCTTCTTGTCCATTCCTAAACGAGAACCAAGGGGGAAGCAGGAACAAGAGCACTGGCTGTGTAGGGCTTGAAAAGTTGTCAGGCAAAATGAAACTCCTTTATCACAGTCTTTGGCAGGTAGAAATGTCCCAGTGACAGAAATCCATTAGTGAAGCAGGATCTTGTCTTACTCTGGGCTCTTTTATACTTGTTGGCTCTTTATCCTCAGCATTTTGTGGGCTCTAGGAGAAGCTAATTATCACTGGGTGCTTGTACAAACACAGCACAATGATGCTCCTTCTCCAGAGTTTAACTTTAAAAATTCTCTGATAGGGTAAAACAAAGTGTGGGGATCACCTGGTAATCTGGTTAGGAAGAGGCCTGGGGTCCAAGCTCACTGGCTGCCTGCACACAGGCCAAGCTCTTAACAAAATCACAGCAGAGCACTATTGTTGAGAAGTCCAAAGAGAATCGTATGTGAAATTACAATTTAAGCCAAGAAGGGATGATTTTCCACCTTGGGTTGTCCTGCTTGACCAGCCAGGAAAGCAGCTTGGTACCTGTTCAGCTTCATGGCACCAGGGTCTACTGCAGGCACTGAGCCACATCCCCTCCCCCAGCTCCCTGAGCCTCTTCCCTCCCTGGGACCTTCCTGTCTCCTGCAGGCATAAACCCACGTTTTGCATGCCATGCCATTTCCCAAGATAATTAAAATAACTTCATTAGTGTTGTGAGGCCCCAGGACCTTCTCCCACTATTGTCATCCCAAAGCCTTACCTCAGGTTTCCGTGCCCAGCCTGGTGGAACAGTAGTGAGAAGATGATGGCAGCCAAGTTGGCTTTGGTCAAGCAGCTTTGGCTTCACGGGGTCCTGGGTCCTCCCTGGGGTCCTGGGTCCTCCCTGGGCTCCAGCAGCTCATTGCTGGAGTGCAAAATTCCCAAAACAGAAGTTTGGAAGAGAGATGTGCTCTTGGTAATGGTCACCCTAAAGTGTCACTGAAGATGAAGGAGCCATCTGCACTCTGATCAAGAAGAGTGTGGGCAGCAGGTCAAGGGAGGTTCTGCTCCCTCTCTGCTCTGCCCTGGTGAGGCCTCATCCTGTGTCTGGTTCTGGGCTCCTCAGTTCAAGAGGGACAGGGGACTGCTGGAGAGAGGCCAGTGCAGGGACACCAAGATGATCAGGGGACTGGAGTATCTTCCTTCTGAGGAAAGGCTGCGGGAACTGGGGCTGTTGAGTCTGGAGAAGACTAAAGGAGAGACTGAGGAGATCTTATTTACATTTATAAATATCTAAAGGGTGGATGTCATGAGGCTGGGACATTCCTTTTTTCTATAGTAGATAGTAACAGGAAAAGGGGTGATGGGATGAAGCTGGAACACAAAAAGTTCCACTTAAACATAAGAAAAACCTATTTCCCTGTGAGGTGAGGGAGCCCTGGCACAGGCTGCCCAGGGAGGGTGTGGAGGCTCCTTCCTTGGAGGGCTTCAAGACCCACCTGGACACGTTCCTATGTGACCTGATCTAGGTGACCCTGCTTCTGCAGGGGGTTGGACTGGATGATCTCTAAAGGTCCCTTCCAGCCCCACCATTCTGTGATTCTGTGATTCTATGAATGGGCTTAGGGTGTAGCTGAAAGGATGGGAGTTAATTGCTGGGGAAAACCTTTCTAACAGCAAGGCTTGTTGAGGCAGGGCTGGGAGATGGTCACCATCCCTCCCATGCTGTGCTTGTCCAGTCAAGTGCCAAAGCCACGCTGGCACCAAGACCATTCACTCACAGGCACATTCAAACCACTTCCAAGGCCCCAAACCTGAGGCTTTCCAAGCTCAAGAGTTCAGCACACCGTTTGTCTGCTATTTCAAGGAGACTTAAGGTTGGGCTAATCTGTACATGACTTTGACAAGTATAAATATCCCTCAAGAGTATGATTTTAAAAGATCAATATAATTACATTGCTACTGCCTCTCACAGGGTCACATTCAGAGCAGTATAAAGCAGCTTTATAGGGCTGCAGATTGTTCTCCCCGTATGGAACCAGCTGTGGCAACACCACACACCTTCATGCAAACGAGTTCCTACAACTGCCACCAAATCAGTGTCACGCAGAGCTGTGGGAGGGGTGTGTGCACAGGCCCAACTCTCACACATGCCTTTTCAAAGCTCTTCCCAGCACGCTGAGCTTGGCTGCAGAGCCAAACTTCCCCCAAAACGCTTGGATGTTTGCCTTCCACTAATTTCTGAGGGTTTGAATCCCTTGCTGCACACCTATTTAGAGATCTAAGACTGTAATTGATTTTTTTGATCTGGGCTATAAGTGCTCTTGAAAAATCCCTCCACACATGAACAATGGCTTTTGAAAAGAGGTCATGCAATCACATTGCTTTGAACTCTAATAACATTTAAGCCTCTAAACTCTTTAGGCTTATTTTAAAATCCAGCCATGAAGTTTAGATTATTTTAACCTGAGAAGAATTGGAAGTAAACTGTTGGAAACCTGCTCCCTCCTAGGCCTACAGCACTGAGAGCCTGTGTGAGGGATGGAAAGCAGAAGTAGCTATAAATAAGAAAAGAAGTGACCTGTAGTGTTTGAATTTCACCTTTTTAAGCAGAAAAACACCAATACAAAAAATGATGAGAAACTGATTAGATGTGTTAAAAGTCTTCTGGTTGCAATAATCAAATGTGCCTTTAGGCTCTGATAAGGTTGGGCTCATACTCCACACAACAGGTTTGTTGTAGAACATTTGAGAGAAAAAAAGACCAAACTCACTTTATAATGCACCCTGCCAATGCCTAGTGCCAAATACATCACAAGGAAGAACTTTATTATGCTGAGGGTGGAGAGGCCCTGGCAGAGGTCACCCAGAGGGGTCGTGGCTGCCCCATCCCTGGAAACATTTGAGGTCGGGTTGATGGGGCTCTGAGCAACCTGGTGTAGCTGAGGATGTCCCTGCCCATGGCAGAGGAGTTGGACTAGATGACACTTAAAAGGTCCTTTCCCACTCAGACCTTTCCATGATTCCATGCTGTTGAGCCATCTCCTCCTGCATCGTGTGCAGCACCACACGAGTGCCCCTGAGCACCGGGCAGTGGGTCCCACAGCTGGGGCAAGGCCACCCCGCTGCACAGACACACCAGCAGCTTTGGCCCAGAGGTGCTGAGCACCAGCATTGCCTCCAAAGCCTTCAAACACCAGCCTGCAGTCTGGCAAGGCCAGGCCTGGCCCCACTGTGTTTCTGGGAGGGGAGGCCGGGGTGGCTGCGTCCATGGCGTGGTTGGTGCCGAGTTCCTGCCATGAGGCATTGCAGCAGCTGCCAAGGAAACGCTGCCACCCAATAATTTACCCAGTTGAAGGGAACACAAACACGAGTGTGCTGTGGAGATGGGTGAATGAGACCCCTCTGTGTGGTATTTGGGGTGATCTCTGGGCTGCAGCACGGAGCAGTTTCGTTTCCAGCAGTGCTTTGGCCCAGCCTGCCCTGCACCACAAGACACTGACTGCCACTGAGCCTCAGCCTCCTCACACACACAATGTCAGGTCTCCAGACAAGGGGAAAAAAAAGATTGCCTATTTTGTTATCCATTAAAAAACCCCTGTTGTTGGAGTGTAATGGTTTCTGGGTTTCCTCTCCTCCCTCCCCTTTGCCTGGTGATGCTGTCCTTCCCCCTCGGTGCTATTCCGTGTGAAGCAGACTGATTTTAATTTAATTAAAGAATGAAAAAGCACACATTTAATAAAGTTTACGGGTACTGAGAGGCTGTGCTCTCTTTTTGCTGGCAGCAGCAACCTGGAAAGAGTGGGCAAGTTTATGAAAAGCAGGGAACACAGACACTTGTGTCTGATGTGAGACTCCTAAACCTGCTGCACCCCACGGCACCTGGGGGGGGGCTCTGCCTGCTGGCTTCAATTCCGTGACTTCCTATCTCCCACTTCATGTTTTTACAACAAGTTTAATGTCATACTGCTTCTCCTTTGATTGCAAACAACCCTGGGAAGTCAGGTCCTCGCAGTTCCCCGCCACCCACCCGTCACGGCTGCGTCCCCGCGATGGATTCCTGCCTTCCCCTGACCTGGCAGCAGGGACCGGCCCCAGCTCACGGTGAGCTGTGTGAAACCCGAGGTGGAAGCAATTCACCAAGAAATATATACAGCAGAGCAGCCCCTCTAGATCAGGTTTTCTGTGTGGTCAAGTAAAGTGATATTCTATTTACTTTTTTAGATGTATAAACAGATTAAGTCCCAGGGAAAACACGCTCCCCAACTTCATAATATTTTATTGAACTGCTGAAGTTTAATATAATCTTTTGGCTTCCACAGAAAAATGTTCCATTTCTTTTCTGAGCACCTTTGATTTTATTTTCTTTTAATTACTGTGATCCAGAGTTAACAATGTGGGTTCTGCACTCCACCCAGCACGGACTACCCGGATTAGGAGTGGGGAATTTTGCTGAAATACAGAAATATCGATGTGGTGGTGAGAAGCTGATGATGTCTGGGTGGAAAACTCTGGAGACACCACTACGCAGAATGAATTCCCCTCCACCAGGCAATAACCAGGCTGCATTCCTCAGTTTGTAGCATTTATTACCTAAGACATTGGCCAGCCATGGCTTTGGAAAACAAAAATCACACCTCCTGCATCTCCAGCTGTCCACAGTGCTGGTGGGGTGGGCACTGCCCCAGATCTGCCCCCCATGCAAGGGGACAGCCTGGGGACAGCCCTCCTGCAGCCAGGTCCCACACTGCCCTTGGGCTGTGGGGATGCTGCTTGGGGCACAGTCTGTCAGGCTGTGAAGCTGACAGTGCTGAGCCCCAGGGTCACACACACTGCTCGGCTCAGGGACCTTCTGAACCTGATGCTGAAGAAATGCCCTCAAGCCAGCCCAGCTCCTGGGGAAAGTTGCTGGGAGTCAAGCAGAGTTCTTCAGGAAGAACTCAGCATCTGCATTTCAGTGTCGTTAAACAGGAATAACGATGGTAATAATCATGGTTCTGCAGACAACTGTGTCACTCATGGCAGCCAGACTCACCCACGTGTTACCCAAGGTCCTCAGTGCAGCAGAGGAACCTCAAACACAGCCTATCAGCCCCAAGCCCATGCTCCCTTGCTAAATCTTTTCCCTTTTTCCTCTCCTGCAAATCAGACCAATCCTGGTCCCAGAGGGTTCTTCCTCATAGCACACCAGCACCTGATCCCTGTCAGGTCCCCCATTACCACCACAGCAATGGAGATGTAGACAGGATTAGACCTACTTGGCTATGCTTTCTCCAGCTCAGTTCTTTTGTTCTTTCACCAACAGCTGTGATTTAGGGCATGTGAGCAACATCTGGAGGAAAAGACTGAGGGGTATTGGCTGGGAAGCACTTATCTTCCCTTGTACATGGCTTATGGAACAGAATCAATGGATTTTTTCTATCCTGCTCGCTGCTGGAGACCCCCCATGGTGGGGCACAGAAGAGGGAGCAACGGAGTGAAAAAATTCTCCTGAGATGGACGAGTTTAAAAACACAGAGGAAACTGTCCAAGTGCATCCTATTGACAGGATTTGTCAATAGGACAGGTGGCCATCAGTTGCCTCCCCACATGCCTGCGGCCAGGCTGCTCCAGCCTGGGGCCCTCACAGGCTCACAAGTCCTGACAGCAAACCTGCTCTGGCCTGGGCTCCTCGCTCCCCACACCTCCCAGGTGCTGCCAGGACCTTGCTCCAGGATGAGCTTCCCACGCAGTCACAGCCTCCTTCAGGCACCCACCCGCTGCAGCGTGGGCTCCTCCACGGGCTGTGAGTGGGTCTCTGCTTACCAGATCCTCCATGGGCTGCAGGGGACAACCTGCTTCACCATGGTCCTCACCACATATCACAGGAGAGCCATTTCAGTGCCTAAGCACCCTCCTCCCCTCCCTCTCCACTGACCTTGGTGTCTGCAGACGTGTTTTCACATTCTCCCTCCCCATTGTTGCTGCACTTTAGCAAATGCACAACAACCTCTGCTCAAATCTGTTATTCATAGAGATTCTCCATCATTAATTAATTAGATTCTCCATCACTAATTGGCCAGGCCTGGGTCAGGTGCAGGGTTCAGCTTAGAATTGACTGGCCCCAACCCTGTCAGTGACATGACAAACTTCTGGCAACTCTTTCTGTTTAAAGATGCCACCCCTGTAGCCCCCCTGCTACCAAAAACACATGGCCCAGGCAAAACCACTACAACAACCCAGCTGAGGAGGGATCAGCGCTGGGGCTGAAGGCACCAGGGGCACAGCCAGCACCCAGCAGCACCCAAGGGAGCGGCCAGGACACTCCAGGGATACAGCCTGGCTCCTGGGGCCCACAAGTGGAGATGCAGGGAGCACCAGCATCTCACAGCAGCACAGAATCCCAAGGGCTCATCCAGTCAAGCCCCCCGGCCACAGCAGGACCACCTAGAGTGGGGCACACAAGAACTTGACCAGGTGGGTTTAGAGTGTGTCCCCAGAGACGAGACTCAGCAACCCATCTGGGCACTGCAAGGGGACTCGGACAGGGATGACACCTTCATCCCCATCCCATGTGGTGACTTGGACAGGGACACCAGCTTCAACACCAATGTGAGCAGTGACTCTGACTCAGAAACCAGCTTCATCACAGTCTCGGGCAGTGACTGCGGCCGATCTGGAGCTCACAGCACCAAACAGCCCCGCAGAACACGAGCCAGAGCTGACGGCTCACGGGCACCACATCCACCAGCTCCAGGATGGCCAGGAGCAGCAGCAGCTCCTCACTGAAGCCAACGGGAACAACATGGACTTTGATGAAACCCTCATGGCCACTTCTTTCCTGCAACAGGAGGTGGACAAAGAGGCAAACGACTGCCTCTACCACTGACTGAAGGTAGAGCAGTTGTGGGAAGACAACGATGCCTCTTTGGCAGCAGCTGTGAGGGAGGGGAGCACTCTGACATCCCTCTTATCAAAGGCCAGTCACCGTGCCGAGGATGCTCCCCCATGCTGCTGGGACAAGAGCTGCCAGAGACAGAGACATCCCCAAGGACTTCACAGCTTAACAGGGACTTGCAGCAGCTGCTCAAGGACTTTGAACAAGCCACCAGCTACCAGACCCTGACTGCAGCGGACGCCAAAGCAGGGCAGAGGCACAAGAAGCCATCGCCCGCACCAACAGCCAAGCTGGGTTGGCTTTGCAGCCCTGCCCTGCTGAGCCAGGAGCAGCAGCCTGAGCTGGGGGCACTGCAAGGGGACTTGGACCTGCAAGCCATCCTCAACACCAGCCCCCATGCTGACTTGCACTGGGAAGCCACCCTGAACACCAGCCCCAGTGGTGAGTTCCCCACTTTTTTGAGTCGGGAGCTCACAGCAATGAGCAGCTGCACAGAACACGACCCAGAGCTGACGGCACACGGGCACCACATCCACCATCTCCAGGACGGCCAGGAGCAGGAGCAGCTCCTCACCCAATCCATCATCAACAACCTGTCTCAGCTTCCCAGCCCTGCCTGGCTGAGCCAGGAGCAGCAGCCTGAGCTGGGCTCGCTGAAAGGTGACTTGGACAGAGGAGTTGCCTTCAACACCAACTTGTGCTTTCACAGCAATCTGCTTGATGCCTTTGACACCAAGCTGAACAACTGTGACTTAGAAACCAGCTGGGAAAACAGCTTTGAAACCAAAGGAACTGAAGACTTGGACTGGGAAGACATCCTCAACACCATCCAGAGCGGTGACTTCCACTCTGTTGTTGATCCGGAGCTCACACCAACAAGCAGCTCCGCAGAAAAAGACCCAGAGCTGATGGCACACGGGCACCACATCAGCCATGTGCAGGAAGTACAGGAGCAGGAGCACGTCCTCAACAACCTGTCTCAGCTTCCCAGCCCTGCCTGGCTGAGCCAGGAGCAGCAGCCTGAGTGGGCAGCCCTGGAAGAGGATTTTGACTGTCAAGCCACCTTCAACACCAACTTGTGTGCAGACCTCGACTGCAAAACCATCTTCCACACCAATCTCAACAGCAACTGTGACTGGGAAACCAGCTTCAATGGCAACCCGAGAGCAGACTTTAACAGGGAAACCAGCTTTGAAACTAAACTAAGCAAAGACTTGGACCTGGAAGCCATCCTCAACACCATCCTGAGCGAGGACTTCCCCACCTTTTATTGATCTGAAGCTCACACCACGAAGCAGCTCCACCAGAAACGACCCAGAGCTGACGGCACATGGGCATCACATCGACCATGCCCAGGGTGGGCAGGACAGGAGCAGGTCCTCCCTGAATCCAACCTCAACAACCTGTCTCAGCTTCCCAGCCCTGCCCTGCTGAGCCAGGAGCAGCAGCCTGAGCTGGAATCTGACAAGTGACTTTGATTTGGAGGCCACATTCAACACCATCCCATGTGGAAACTTTGACACCACACTGAGCAGAGCCATCACCTTCAGACAGCAGAGCATGTCCCCAGCACACAGCCACACAGCCTGCCCCACAACAGCCCCGCCAGGCACAGGGAGCCTCACCACCACCCACACCTCCTCTGACACCTACAGCTCCAGCCCCAGTGTCAGCAGGGACTTGCAGCAGCTGCTCAAGGACTTTGAACAAGCAACCAGCAACAGGTCTCTGATTACAGCAGATGCCAAAGCAGGGCAGAGGCACAAGAAGCCATCGCCCGCACCAACGGCCAAGCTGGGTCGGCCTTGCAGCCCTGCCCTGCTGAGCCAGGAGCAGCAGCCTGAGCTGGGGCCACTGCAAGGGGACTTGGACAGGGATGACACCTTCAACCCCATCCCATGTGGTGACTTGGACAGGGACACCAGCTTCAACACCAATGTGAGCAGTGACTCTGACTCAGAAACCAGCTTCATCACGGTCTCGGGCGGTGACTGCGGCCGATCTGGAGCTCACAGCACCAAACAGCCCCGCAGAACACGAGCCAGAGCTGACGGCTCACGGGCACCACATCCACCAGCTCCAGGACGGCCAGGAGCAGCAGCAGCTCCTCACTGAAGCCAACGGGAACAACATGGACTTTGATGAAACCCTCATGGCCACTTCTTTCCTGCAACAGGAGGTGGACAAAGAGGCAAACGACTGCCTCTACCACTGACTGAAGGTAGAGCAGTTGTGGGAAGACAACGATGCCTCTTTGGCAGCAGCTGTGAGGGAGGGGAGCACTCTGACATCCCTCTTATCAAAGGCCAGTCACCGTGCCGAGGATGCTCCCCCATGCTGCTGGGACAAGAGTTGCCAGAGACAGAGACATCCTCAAGGACTTCACAGCTGAATTGGAAGATTAGGCATGGGAAAGATGGGGGGAGAAAAAGCAGCACCACAGGGAGTGTTTGATAGATCTTTAACGGCCACGGGAGAAGTCCCTGTTGCTGTGATTTCACAGAGTTGGCCTTGGCCATAGGCCTGAAATAGTGGGTACCCTTCTCTGTTCTGCACTGCTCCTTTGCCCTTCCTCCTTGCTTTGTTGAGGAGAACAGGTACACAGCCAGAGCCATTCAGGATTTGCTTAGCTACACCTTGAATGCAGATGGTGATGGAGGGATGCAGAAGTATGTGCTTTGGTCCATGTGTCTCCTAAAGCAAAGGTTTCCTGCAGGGGTCCTTGTTGCAATGGAAGGTTTTTCTCTTTACTTGTCCCGTAAGTGCATTGAACTTGATCTATGAGGTAAGTGCTTCTGTCACGCTCAGCAATTCTTTCCTTTCTTCTTTAGCCCCCTGGAGAAAGAAGGGAGCTGAGCACTGGGCATTCCTAGGCTCTGAAATTCAGATGAAGCAGAACAGCATGGGCTGTCTCTCCTCTATTGCCCTTTGTCTCTCTTGTCATCACTGGAGACAGAGAATAGACACAGGGGCTGCTGCCACTGCTCCAAGTTCTGGCCTTTCTGCAAGCTGCCTGCTGGAGAACTTTGCTGGCCACGGGCTCCAGGCTGTCGTGCTTGGACGGACAACTTCCACAGTGATGGGGGCAGCTGGAAGCTCAGAAGGGTTTGTTGAGTGACAGGTTATCCCAATCAGGTTTGTGTTTGTACAGTCTCTGCACAGATGTTGCTGTTCTCAGCTGGGAGACAGGGGAATAAGCTGCGAGTCCCTTCTCAGTTCCTGGGGTAACCCTTCAGCCCAGCCAGCAGGGCCCAGAGCCTCCCTAAGGCAGGAAGCTGTGAGCAGTGACAGGTCCCTTTTCAGGCTGTCTGGAAGGTTTCCCTGGTTGCATTAGGGAGAGCTAACATAGAATCATACAATCATAGAATGGTGGGGGTTGGAAGGGACCCTTAGAGATCATCCAGTCCAACCCCCCTGCAGAAGCAGGGTCACCTAGATCAGGTCACATAGGAACGTGTCCAGGTGGGTCTTGAAGCCCTCCAAGGAAGGAGCCTCCACAACCTCTCTGGGCAGCCTGGGCCAGGGCTCCCTCACCTGAACAGGGAAATAGGTTTTTCTTATGTTTAAGTGGAACTTTTGGTGTTCCAGCTTCATCCCATCACCCCTTGTCCTGCTACTATCTACTATAGAAAAGAGGGATGTCCCAACCTCCTGACACCCACCCTTTAGATATTTATAAATGTTAATAAGATCTCCCCTCAGTCTCCTCTTCTCCAGACTGAACAGCCCCAGGTCCATCAGCCTTTCCTTGTATGAGAGATGTTCTATACCCCTGATCATCTTGGTGTCCCTGCACTGGCCTCTCTCCAGCACTTCCCTGTCCCTCTGGAGCTGGGGAGCCCAGAACTGGACACAGGACTCCAGATGAGGCCTCAGCAGGGCAGAGTAGAGGGGGAGCAGAACCTCCCTTGACCTGCTGCCCACACTGTCCTTGATGCCCCCAGGCTGCCATTGGCTTCTTGCCCACGAGGGCACGTTGCTGGCTCATATTTAGCTTATTATCAATCAGGACTCCCAGGTCTCTCTCTGCAGAGCTGCTCTCCAGCAGGTCACCCCCAGCCTGTCCTGGTGCAGGGGGTTGTTCCTTCCCAGATGCAGGACTCTGCCCTTGTCCTTGTTGAACCTCAGCAGGTTCCTCTGTGCCCAACTCTCCAGTCGGTCAAGATCCCACTGACTGGCAGCACAGCCTCTGGGCAATCAGCCAGTGCTCCCAGTTTGGTGCCAGCAGGGAACTTGCTGAGGGTCCCTCTGTCCCCTCATCCAGGTGGTTGATGAAGATGTTGAACAAGACTGGCCCCAGAACCCATCCCTGTGCAACTCCACTGGCCACAGGCCTCCAACTCGACTCTGTGCCATTGATCACCCCCCTCTGGGCTCTGTCATTCAGCAGCTCTCCATCCACCTCACCTCCACTCATCCAGCCCACAGTGCCTGAGCTTTCTGATGAGGATGTTGTGGGAGACAGTGTCAAAAGCCTTGCTGAAGTCAGGGTAGATGACATGCTCTGCTCTCCCCTCATCCAGCCAGCCGGTTCTGCACTCATAGAAGGCATCAGGTTGGGCAAACAGGATTTCCCCTTGGTGAAGCCATGTTGACTCTCCCTGATAACCACCTTTCCCTTCATATGTTCAGTGATAACATTCAGGATGAGTTGTTCCATCACCTTTCCAGGGATGGAGGTGAGGCTGACCGGCCTGGAGTTTCCTGGGTCGTCCTTCCTGCCCTTGTTGCAGCCTGCAGTGACATTGGCCTTGCTCCAGCCTTCAGGAACCTCGCCTGTGCTCCATGGTTGTTCAAAAATTATGGAGAGAGGCTTAGCAACCACATCAGCAGCTCCCTCAGCACTCTCAGGTGCATCCCATCAGGACCCATTGACTTATGAGCCAAGCTTAGCTTAGCCAACAAGTCTTTAACCTCTTCCTCTTCCACCCAGGGCAAGTCCCCTGCTGTCCTGGCCATCCTGTTATCCCTGCTGGATTGGGCTTCCCGAGGGTCAGCCTTGGCTGTAAAGACTGAATCAAAGAAGACATTCAGTACTTTGGCCTTCTCTGCATCCCAGGTTTCCCTCGTTGCATCAGGGAGAGCTAACATGAGGTCTCCATATCCCATGGGGGCCTCAGTCAAGTGGCAAAGGGAACAAAAGCCTAAAAAGAGAGCAGAGCAGAACGTGCCCAGGAGCTCAGAGCAGGTGGCTGGGTGCGTGACCCTTTGCTGTGCTCCCAACACGCAGCCAGCCTGGAAGTAAAGAAAGGCTTAGTGAGGCCTTTGGAGATGACAGAGGGGAAACCTTCTCAGGTGCAAATGCAGAAACTGTAGGAAAGGCTTCCCTGAGCCAGCATGTGATCTGTCTAGGGAAGGTTCTGTCCTCTGCTGTGCCCTGTTCTGTGAGCGCTGCGCCATCCCTGGACACTGCTGTGCAGCACGGCTGGAGCCCAGACACTGGTTGGACCTCGGGCTGCTGGCCCTGGGGCACGTTTCTCACACAGACATGGCAGGCATTGTGCACACACAGGGCTGTTACTGGGGGAGACTGTAGCACTTTGAGCTTTGGTGAGCCCTGTGTGCACATCAGAGAGTTACTGCTCTGAACTACAGGGGAGGCAATAGAAAGGAAAAACCCAGATTGCCAGATGTTGCACTGACTTTCTGTCAGGCTGTTTGCTACCTGTGTGGCCCTGGCAGAGCACCCAGGCTCCTGCTGGATCCATCCTGAGATAAGGAGCTGGCTGATGGTCAGGGAGGAGAAGCCAAGCTGCAGCCCTGTACTCCCACCCTGTGGGCTGTGCTGAGAGAAGAAGTCTTCTATTAATCAAATGAAATAAAGATTGAAGGGACGAAAGGGCAGGTTCGAGGGAGCTGCAGGTGGGACCACACCAAGTAACTGGAGCGCAGCAGCAGTTTCTGTAAGGCCCACTCTTACAGAAGCATTGTTTGCTCTTTACACCCCTTCTCCTCACTTTCCCAGCTTGGTCTTGGAGCAATGTGGCATTCCCAACTCCTCCTTCCTCCCAGTCCTTCATTCCCCCACAGGCTCCCACAGGGTCTCTGGGCACTGGCAAGCACCAGCCATCACGCTGGCATCTTGGTTGCTCAGAGCTGCCCACACTTGCTGCTCAGAAAGAAAAGTGAATCATTGGGTTTGGGGGATTTCCATGCTCAGCCTTTGGCCACCATCCTTTCCTGTACTGGCTACCTGAACCCAGAACTGAGCAAATGATTGAGCTTCAGAGCACAAGAATGACTCTGCCTTTGCAAATCCCAGTTGCAATTTATTGGCACAAAAACTACCAGTTTCCTTCAGCTACTCCCTGTTGGAAACTCCTTTACCAAGCTCCTTCCTTTCCAGCACCACCACACCCATCTCCAACCAGAAATGACTCCAAGAATTCCTGCAGCCATCCATGCACACAGGCTGCAGCCCCATCCTCAGGCTTACATTGCACTATGGACAATTGGAAACAGAGACACACCATCATCCTCTTTTCTTTTTCTGCTGGGTCCCACGAGCACTGAAAGGCAGCCAGGTTTGGGAGGGATTGGTAGTGTGGTGGACAGCTGCCCTCTGTGAAGTGATACACCAGCCAGCTCAGGAGGATATTGTATTGCAAAGCCACTGAAGCATAGCTCTGTTTTCACATCGAATTCTCTGCTACCTTTGGCAGAAGGCTCTCTGTACATAAGGTCTCATTTAAAGATTCATGCACTTGGCACTTGTGCTCAGGTCAGCTGCTGTACAACTCCTTCCAGTCTGCCAGGGCCTGTGTTTGGGCATCATCCACATCAACTCACATCAAGTGCAGGGCGGTCCTGGTCGCTTCTGAGCCCTTCTCCGTGCTCTCAGGGAAGAGTTGAGCTGGTGTCCTGCAGCTGGTGGGTCCAGCCAGCCCTTTAGCAGTCACTGTAGCAGGTTCAAGCTGAAAGGCTCAGTTCCCACTGAGGCAGAGGAGCCTGTGGATGGAGCTGGCAGGGACTCGGGAGGCAGGGGACTCTCTCCTGCACTGCCACCTTGAGTCAGCTGTAATGGGAAGTGACAGCCAATGAAAGCTGTGATTCATGGCCCTCTAAACAATTTGTTGCCCCTCTCCTCAAGCTCACTGAGGCTCACTCTGGCTTGAGTCCCAGCCCAGAGGCCACAGCAGTTGGAGCCCCACCAGCCCAGGCAAGGGCTTGGCTGAGCCTCAGAGCCCCCATGGGACACAGCCACTGCTCCCTGCTGCTCCCTGACACCACATCTCAGGTGAGACAGTCACCAAGGCCTCAGCTGTGCACCTCTGTAGGCCTCTTTGGTATTTGAGCACCTCCCAGAATCACTGCAGACGTGTGTGTACACATGTGGGGTCACACACACCGAGCAGGCACATCTAGCACTCTGCTGTTTATCTGGATCCAGCCCCTTCTGTCCCTCCAGGACACATACTGATGATTTGCTACAGGAGTGTCACACCACTTCCAACCTTAAACACCTTCTCCAGGCCTTGGGGCTTGTTGACATCCCCACTTCTCTCAGCTCTGCAAGCTCTACAAGCCTTTTTGTCATTGGCTAGCAGTGGCTTTCACCACAAACCACTGGGGTGGCTTCTGGCACAAGGGATCCAGAGTTTTGCTTGGATCCTGTCTGTAAGGTCCTAGGCAGCTCCAGACCTTGAGATGTAGGCTGAAAAGCTGGAGGAGGATTCAGAGAAGACCCATGAGACTGGCTGAAGTCCCGGAAAGCCCTGGAAATCCTGTCAGGAGTGAAGGAGGGAAGCAAAATCTATCTGGCTTAACAGCAACCTTTTCTCAGTCTGTAAGAGGAGAGATCCAAGAGCTACAACGACCTGAGCTTGGACCAGAGCCTTTGGACACTCATTCAGGTGCTTAAGTTTGATCACCTAATTATAGCATCATAGAATTTGGATTCAATTGATTTAATTGTTGCAGGTTGGCCAGCTGTGCTATGGAGTGTGAATTAATTCTTCTATTTCTGCCTCACAGTTCAGAGACTTCACGGATGTCAGTGATCCTACCCTGCAAAAACACACCATGGGGCTACCAGGAAAACCATTCCTACCTGTGGGCCCTAAGACTGTGAGACAGACAGTCAAGTAAAAGGGCAAATACAGCTTTTGTGTATGAAATCTCAGAAAAATCCCCCCCAGTTTTCACCTCCAGAACTCTGACTGTGGCAACATCTCACAAAGAAGGGATTCCTGCCCAGGCTACTTACAGACATCTCAGGAAGGAACACTTGGTGATAGGGAGACAGTGCAGTGGGCCAGAGCTGCCAGGCCTGTCCTCCCAGTCCCATGGTGATGCCACAGCTGCATCCAGTGCAGATGGACAGAATTCCTGCACCAGAATCTAACCCTTCTGGGCTCATCCATCTGCTGGGACAAGCCCTTCCTGCCTTCACACCCACTGGAAACTGCCCTGGGCTGTACTCACCAAACACAGCGGAGCTGAGGTCTGCTCCACGCCACGGCTCACTCACAGCGTGCTGCAGGAACACTTGTGCTCCACCAACTGCCAAAGCCAAGGGATGACCTGAGGAGGTTGTATCAAATGAGTGTCATTAGCTTCCTAAAGACAAGTGCCAACACTTTGCCAGCCACCAGCCTGAGAAGGACCAGGATAAGGCACCTTGGGATAACAGTCACAAGTCGCTGCCGATTCACTCCCCAGGTCTCTGGGAATCCAGCAAAGCTGCTTTTTTGTTTCTGGTTGTGGAAAGAGATAAATAAACCACTTGTGGCACACAGTCAGACTGTCTCCCACCTTGTGGGGAGAGGAAGCGGGTCCCAAGTGACCATCTCTAGGACATTAGGCTAAACACTTTCCCATTGTTCTCATGCCTCCCATGTCCCTCTTCCCTTTAGCTTTTTGGGGTGAGGACCTACAGGTACTGGATTTTAGCCACCACTCTTTGGTGCTATCACAGTAGAAACCTTCATGCCCAGAGGAGCTCAGTGCTCAAATGCTCCACAGGATCAGGAAACAGTTCAGCTGGGATTTTCAGAGGAGCTGGTGGGACCATGAGCTGCTGCTGCTGACTCTGAAGGGGAAGGACCAGGGGATCTGTGTCTCCCTGGAAGGATTCCCATTTCCACAGCAGGCTTTCAAAAACATTAACAGCCTCAGCCTAAAAAGCAAAATCTCTATTTGTGGGTAATAAAGGCAGACAGATGCCTCCTGCACGCAAACAGCCAGTGCCTCTGAGACAAGAGGCTCTAAATAAATCATCAGTGAATCCTAGAGCTGAATGCACAGTTGCTATTTGCATCATAAATAAATGAGAAGGCTTTTATTTACTCATTCTGGGGGTAGAGCACGTAACAGAGGAGCTCCTACGCCACAGATTGTCGTTACTTCAGCACAACCACGTGGTTCCCACCAGCTGTTTGCTCCTGTGCTGCTCCTCAGCAGACACACAACTCATCAGTGAGAAGGGAAAACAACCACCAGGTCTTCATGGCTGTGGAATGCTCAGCTCCCTGCTGAGCCCTCAGCACAGCACCGGGGAGGTGGGGAGGACACAGAGCCAGGACACGCAGCTGAGCTGCAACTGCCACACTAGCCAGGGAGGTTGGAGGCTCCAGCACACAGAGAAGGCCTCTAGATGCACCAAAACACTGACAAGTGTGTCAGCATCAGGGAGATCTCACCTGGTGGCAAAATATCTTCCTCTCACAGCAACATGGGAACAGTTGTACAAGAAACATGTAAGTCTTCTCCCTACTGAAGAGGAAGGACGTCATTTTCCATCAGGAAGCCATTGTACAGTTTGAGCAGAAGGTCATGTTCTGGTACCACTTTGAGACGGAGAAACCCAAAGGAAAATTGGGGGTTTCTTGGTCAAGAAAAATAGTTAGTGCCATTGCTAAGGAGAAAAGTCACCTTTCCAGCCACAAAACACAGCCCTGAGATCTGATATTTAACTGTGGTTCAAGTGTTATTGATCCATCTGCTTCCAGCAAAGCAGCCAGTGATGAGACCCTTTCTGCTCTTCATGTCCTGAAAATTGCATTCTTCACCTCCTTGGGTTTGAGGATGCCAAAGGGCCAGAGCTCAGGGAGGCTCAGAGCATCCACACACACCCTGGCCCCATTCACCAGCTGCAATGGCAGCCAGAGCCTGCAGCTCCCTTCTGGCTCATTGATGAAACACCACTGAGGGAGGGAGGTCTGTCCCACCATGGTGACTTCATGTCTTGCTGGTGGCATGAGGAGACCAACACGTGGGCAAGAGAATCTGTACTGCAGAGCCAGGGACCCAATCCAAGCCTGGCATCCAAAATGCAAGGTCACTTTTCCCCTGAGGCACCTTCCTACAGCTCCACACACACCCTTGCTGACAGGAGGTGGCCAATCCTGAGCAGATGCAACACACCAACATGTGAAATCCTTGACCAGACCCTTTAGGAACAATTCCTCTCCAAATGAGATCGTTACCCAATCCCATCCCTATCCCAGCTCTCTTCACACAACTACTCTGTCAGCCAGCTGAGAGCTGAAACCCATTTCTGTGCCTGAAGGGTTCAGGGCAGGATTTGTGTTTCTAAAATAGCTGTGATAAGGTCAGGGCTCTGGGCATGGGCCCCACTGAGATGGGCTCCTCTCCTGCCTCTGCACAGGGAGTACCTTTGTCCACGGGGTCCCAGCCAGAAAGCCTCAGATTTGATGCTAGGACTCAGTCCTCCATCCGACAGGACTGTGAGCTGCTCCAGCACCCATTGGGCTGGCACCAAACTGCTAATAGTGGCTGGCAGAAAAGTGGGTCAGCAAATGCAGTTTGCAAAGGGAAAGTCATTTTTAGTTGGTTTGGGGTTTTTTTATAGAAAGTTATTTCCTCTTCTCACACCAGCACCACTTGATCCTCCCCCACCCACTGAAATCATGTCTCAGCTTGCAGAGGAAAGTCTGATCCCTCATCAGAAAAACCCCAGCCAAACAACCACGACTTTGGCACGAAGCTGCAACATCTCATCTCCAACACACAGCAGCACACCACCTCTGGCATGAGGTGCCCAGGCAGGGAACAGCTGCCTCAGGGCCAGGCAGCAGCACAGCCAAGGTTTGGTTTTCCAGTTAAACATGCCACTTTCCAGCTCAAAACCCAACAGGCTGGGTTCTGGTACATGCACACTGGTGTCCAGGCTCTTGCTACAGAAGCAGGGTGGGTTTGCTGTAGGACTGGGTTAGTTCCATGGGCAGATGATTCTACATGCTGTGGTCAGGACAAACAGCTGCTGGCCCTGGGGGAGCTCGTGCTGCTGCATATCACACCAGCACAGCTGACTGGTGTCATGAAAAGCCCCACACACGTGTGGCCCGGCACAAGTGGGGGTGGCTCTGGCAGGATGGATGCTGGGCTGAACCCACCTGGGTTTGAGACTTTGCAGCTTTCTCAGTCCCTGTTTCCAACCCAGCTGGGCTTTTTGCAGCTTCTGAAACTGTAACAAAAGCAAAGAAAAGCAAAATTTGCCTGGGTGGCACTACCTGTGTCCCAGATGGCTCATTGCAACCTGAAAACTGGAGTTTTGGAGTCCCACAAACAACTGTAACGAAGCTGTGATAATGGGCACAGAACCCACCAAGAGATGAGCAGAGTCTGCAGCACGTCGAGGCTGCATTCAGGCAGCCTTTTATATGTAATGTCAACAGCTACACACAAGCTGTGAAGAGTTTCCTGCCTCCTCTTGCCTCGAGTCTCCAGGAACCTAGAACTGTTTTGGATTCACTCTGGCTCTGCTGAAGTCAGGGCAGGCTGAGGCCAGGCAGTGCTGCTGCTCTGAAGCTGCAGAAGCTGTGTTGCTTCACGTGCCGGGAGGATGGAGGGAATGTGCTTTGGATTTGTCTCTTTCCTTGTCAGGAATCTGCATCCTCTCCCAGCCCAAGCAGAGCTGTGCTGATGGACAGTGGGGTCCCCTGCCCACAGCCCTGAGGCTGATGGAGGCAGTGCTGAGAGCAGAGCCTTCTCTCGTTTCTAATCCCAGTAAGAATTAACTGCCCAGTCCAAGCAAGAGCAACAGGCAAGTTTTTCCTGACCGGTTGGAAGGGGAGCACAGCACAGTCCAGTGGGTCAGAGGAGGAGCATCCTCTGCTAACAGACACCCCCTGCAGCCCCACTAACCTGCATTTAACTCTGGTATGGGAAAGCACAGTTGGGCAGCACACCTCTGTCTTCCATCCACCTTCCACCGCCCTGCCCTTGGCTCCAGAGCCCAGCTTTCCCCATCAGGTGTGGCATCCTCCTTGGGGCATTCCTTACATCTCTGCTGATAGATGGGATTTTGACAGGAACATCCCCTGAAAGTCCTTCCCTGGTCTCCAAATAATCTTGTGTGGTGTTAGGGATGGGCTTTTTTGCACATGATATCTCTGAAAATACAAAAAGAGACAAAATGAACCTTCCCTCCCCCAAACGTTTCCAACACACAGACAAAAGACATGATTAATTATTCTAAGGCTGTTTATACTTTGGACTCCACAAAACAGAATATCAGAATGTCTGGGAATGTGCTGGTTTTCATTTCAGCACCATCAAGACCTAAATCTGTGTCTCCCTCTCCCTCATCTGACCTGGAAATGGGTTTGTATTCCATCTCGCTTTGAATTATATACGGCAAGTTCATAATGGGACACGGTCTATTTTGTTGCCAAAACCTGCTCTGTCAGATCATCTGTTAAACTGTGTTTCTTTTTTATGACAAACAAGAAAAATGACAGACCAGCTCCTGAGTGTGTAACGAGGCCAAAGCCCCCCCACCCCAGGCAGCTCTCCCGTCACAGGCATCTGCACAGGAGCTGCAACAACCTGCCCCTGGCCCAGGACAACACAGGGCTCTGCAAACCCTGACACCAGTCCCTGGGTGAGAGGAACCTGGCAGTGCTGGGTGATAATAAACTGACCATGAGCAGCAACGTGCCCTCGTGGGCAAGAAGCCAACGGCATCCTGGGGGCATCAAGCAGAGTGTGGGCAGAAGGTCGAGGGAGGTTCTGCTCCCCCTCTACTCTGCCCTGGTGAGGCCTCATCTGGAGTCCTGTGTCCAGTTCTGGGCTCCTCAGCTCCAGAGGGACAGGGAACTGCTGGAGAGAGGCCAGTGCAGGGACACCAAGATGATCAGGGGACTGGAGCATCTTCCTTCTGAGGAAAGGCTGTGGGACCTGGGGCTGTTTAGCCTGGAGGAGACTGAGGGGGGAGCTCCTTAACAGTGACAAGTCTTTAAAAGGTGAATGTCAAGGGGATGGGCTGACACTTTTTTCAGTAGTGTTCAGTGACAGGACAAGGGCTGGTGGACAAAAGCTGGAACACAAGAGGTTCCACAATCTTAAGGAAAAACCTTCTTTACTGTTTGTGAGGGAGCCCTGGCCCAGGCTGCCCAGGGAGGCTGTGGAGGCTCCTTCTCGGGAGGTTCCAAACCCTCCTGGACACATTTCTGTGTGACCTGATGTAGGGGAACCTGCTTTAGCAGGGGGTTGGACTGGATGATGTTTTGAGATCCCTTCCAACCCCTACTATTCAGTGATTCTGTGGGTGTCAGCTCACACTGCCTGCACCTGGGTGTGAGCTCTGGGGTCAGGAGTTACATCCCAGTGGGATACAAGCAAGACAACTCAGCTCAAAGCAACTCATCCCTGGTAGAGGGGAGAAACACTATCTGAAAGGTGGCCATGGGAGAGACCCTGACTGGCATTCAGACAGTGAGATTAAAACCTGAGGCTTTGGAGCTGATAAATTGGGAGCTACAAGAGGTGCAGGTTCCACAGCCCATCTGTGGGCACAGAGCAGGGTGCAGCCCATCCCCAGACGGTCTCTGTCCCTTCCTTCCACCCTCAGCTTTTGCATGGCACAGGAGGGAGGTGCAGGGGAGGGCAAAGGCAATGTTCCATCAGCGTGCTCCTCCGCAGGTCACTGGTGCCCAGGATGTTGCTCTGACCCAACCACCCTTGACCCTGGGTTTGAAACCAGCCTGGGCATTAGGGCAGACTCATGCAAACCCATTTCTAACATCCATGTTTTATTCCTGGAGATGAGGGCAGTGACCAGCATAAAGAGGCCTCCAGTAGTGTGGGGTGCATTATACACATGCCCAGATCTTCAGCCTTGAAAGAATGAAGCCAGTGCTGTATGGACTGTGGACCTCAGAGAAATCCCTTCAGCCTGGTGCTTCATCTGTTCTGCCAGACACCAAAACACTCATGGGATTTTCCTTATGAGCACGGGCTGTGGAGGTTTCCCTGAGCTAAATGATTGCTTATTATGGCTCTAAGCAACTATCCTGCCTGGCTCTTGGCCATCACCACAGCGGTGGCCACATTGTGCAACACTTTGGGTTCTCCCATTAGAGGAGAACAAGCCTGCCCATGTTTCCTTGGCAGGAAAGCAGGCTCTGACATGAGATCTGTGGCTCAAATTCACCATAAACCCAATGCTATTTCAGTTTAAAAGAGCTCCATGTATACCACAGTGGTAACAGAAAAAGTCCTTCCCCTGCCATCCTGTTTGTGTATTTTTGCCATGCTGGTTGTTAGTGAGCACAACAGCAAGATCTGAGGCCAGGCATCACAACCCATCCCATGGCAATCCCATATGCATTGTATGAACAGCTTGACACATGAATAATTGACCATGGTTTAATCAACGTTAAACTCATGGTTTAATCAAGAACAACTGTCATCTTTCCCTGAAAGAACTACAGAGGCTCTGGCTCTGCCTTTGCAGTGTAGGAAGAACACACATCCTCAGAGATGTTTTACACCAACTCATCACACACCTCTGCAGGGCCCCAGTGAGGCGAGGGCTGGAGCATCAGCCGCCCCTTCTGCTCCACACAAACAGCTCTCTGCATCCCTTCTGCTGGACCTGCAGAGCAAACTGTGGGGAGATGGAGAGGAGGCTGTGGAGGCAAAGTCTGTGCCAGCCCTCCATGTGCCAGGCCTTCACCCCTGTGCACGACACAGTGGTGGTTTTGCCTGGGCCAGGTGTTTGGTAGCAGGGGGCTACAGCAGTGGCTTCTTTAAACAGAAAGAGTTGCCAGAAGCTTCCCCTGTAGCTGACAGGGCCAATGCCAGTCAACTCTAAGATGGACCCACAGCTGACCCAGGCCTGGCCAATTAGTGGCTGAGGTAACACCTCTGTGATTAATGTGTTTGAGAAGGGGAAGAAGTTGCTGGGCAGTTGCTGAACTGCAGCAACAGGGAGTGAGAATGTGAGAACATCTCCCCAGACAGCACAGTCCGTGGAGAAGGAGGAGGTGCAGGATGCTTAGGCTTTGGAAGAAAGACTCCCCTGTGCCCTGTGGTGCATCCCATGCTGAGGCAGCTGTGCCCCTGCAGCCCATGGAGGCCATAAGGGAGCAGAGACCCACTCACAGCCCGTGGAGGAGCCCACGCCGCAGCGGGTGGGTGCCTGAAGGAGGCTGTGACTGCGTGGGAAGCTCATCCTGGAGCAAGGTCCTGGCAGCACCTGGGAGGCGTGGGGAGAGAGGAGCCCAGGCCAGAGCAGGTTTGCTGTCAGGACTTGTGAGCCTGTGAGGGCCCCAGGCTGGAGCAGTCTGTCCCTGAAAGACTGTTCCCCCCGTGGGTGACCCACGCTGGGGCAGGGTGTGAGGAGCTGCCCCCATTGCCGGCCCCAAGCTGAAGCAGTTGGTGAGGAGCTGCAGCCCATGGGAAGGAGCCACGCTGGAGCAGTTGGTGAGGGACTGTCTCCCATGGCAGGGACACCACAGTGTAACAGGGAGGAGGCCTCTCCCTGAGCAGCAGCAGCAGCAAAGTCCATCTGCAATGAACTGACCACAACCCCCATCCCCTGCGCTGCTGGGGGGGAGGAAAGGGAGTCCTGGGCAGAGGGTGGGGTGGGGGGAGGGGTTTTAAGATTCCATTTGGTTTCTTATCTCCCTGTTCTGATGGTTCATTAATAAATCAAACCCTTTTCTCCCCAAGCTGAGTCTGTTTTGCCCATGACACTAACTGCTGAGCCATCTCCCTGCCCTTATCTCGACTCACAAACCTCTCCGTTATGTTTCTCTCTCCTCTGACCTGTCCCCTGAGGAGGGGGAGTGATGGAATAACTTGGTGGGCACTTGGCACCCAGCCAGGGCTAAACCCCCACATCCTGTCATGTGCCATAAATCCAGTCTGCACCCTGCACCTGGGAACAGCACCCAGAGGGCAGAGCAAGAGGAGAGTGGGCAGGAGCTCGTGCTCCTGTGCTGTTTGCTGCAAAGATGGACATACCATGGAAAATGCAAGGGAAAGGGACAGAGGAACTTAGGCAGTGTCTGAGAGCATAACCACTGAGGCTGAGCAGAGAGCACTGGCATGAGCCACCACATGCAGAAGGCAGGAAAATCACAGCCCTGCCCCCAGGCAGAGGGAGAGACTTGATGAACCAAGCACAGAAAGGAACATCCATGAACACATGCAGAAGGGATCACCCTTGAACATCTGCTTGTCTCCAGGAAGGACTGGAGAACCTCAGGAGCCCTCAGGGGCTGGCAGAGCCCCTGCTGCTGCATGGTGCTGAGCAGATGGACCCAGCAGGCTGGTGGTTCCATCAGGAGGTGCCCACCCAAAGGGCTGCTGCAATGGGCCATGGGAAGGGCAGTTTGGGAGTCTCCACTCCCCAGACACGAGGGCCCTTTCCCTAACAGCATCAGGGTGCTCACAGGGGAATGTTTCTGACCTAAGCCAGGACACCTAACCTGGGACAACACCTGGAAAGTTGGAGCAGTTCAGGTTCCCATTTTCAGAGAAGAATTAAAACTTGCCACAGAAAACACTGATGAAAGTATCATCTTTCACCATTGCACCTCCACCATCTGCAGTGCAAAACGTGGCACATGCTGCACCTTTCACCTTTCCAACACCATCAATGACACTGAAAGCAGCTTCTGACACCCAGCTCCCCCCAGCGAGCAGCAGCCTCTACAGCATCTGCACTTCCCAAGGGCTGACAACATTTCTGAAGGAGAAGCAATCGCTTGTTCCAAGCTCAAACTCAGTGGCAGCCGGTTGAATCCTCCCTTTCTGGACCTTTTGAGACACTTTCTAAAGGCCTCATGAAGCCCAGATCTCACTCTGCCCTGTCCTCTGATTTATTAACTGTTTGGAAGGGGTTTATGGCTGTTGCTGCCGTTGGAGATGGCTGTGAGCTCCCAGCCCACACGGCTGGCTCAGAGCTGCACATTTGCTCCTCTCCAACATTCACAGCCACACTGATTTTATTCCAAGGAGCCAGGGCATCCCCCAGGCCAAAAGCTTCATTATCTCTGGCTTTCTTTAAAAGGTCAAGAAACGCTCTGTGCTTGGCAGATGGACTAGTGCAGGAGTCAGAAGTCTCAGGATTTGCACTATACCAAGGTCATTAACTTGCAAACACTGTCCTGAGCAGAGGCAACACCAAAACTTTGTCTAAAGCTTTTAAACAAACCAGAAAAAAGGGATGTTTTGGGTGTTTTTTTAATATTTTGATAGATTTCTTTTAAAGAACAATCAGAGGAAGAAAGATCCCAAAGCAAAGAACTCTGCTCTGCTGAGAACTCAGTCCCTCATGATGCCAGTGCTTGTTTTCTAACCTGGTGCCTCCAGCCCTTTTCTTAAGCTTTTTTTTCCCTACTGCAGCTACTGGAAGAAAGAAGGAAAAGACAAGAAGAGAGGAGGAACTCCCTCACTCAACTAAATTACCAGTTCAGCAGCTCTTTGGCTCCCACTGCCTTTATGTTCTACAGAGGAATTCCAAGCTCATAAGCATCAGACGTGAGTTCCAGCTGCGAGTGCAGCAGCAGCTCCTGCTGCACCAAGGAGCACCTCTGGGACCACGGGTGCTTTGGGCTGGGTGGGTGCAGGCTGGCACCCACTCCCTATGCTCAGCTCCTCCCTGGGCACCAAGAATGGGATGGCACAGGCAGCAATGACAGCGCAGCGTTAAAAGCCCATCTCCCTGCTTCATCTCCAGGGTGCTTTGCTACCGAGTCTCGCTGACCTTTTAAGGTAGAAGAGATCAAATGAAGACAAATGCCTCAAAGAACTTAAAAATAACAAGCCCCCAAAGCAGAAAAGCTCTGGGAGTTTGCAGTGCTTTTGCAAAACACAGATCTGATCATTGGGAAATCCTGCTGCCTGCCAGCAACCAAGCTCCTTGGCTGGCAGGCAGGAACAGTTGGTGCCTGTTTAGTTCTGACTCTCACGTGAACTGGGGTGCTCAGGACCTGTACCCACACAACCCCAAGTTCTCATCACCCTTTGCACCCCCCCAGCTCTCTGTGGAGTATTGGGCAGCAGTAACAAATGCCAGCCCCAAGCTCCCAGCCTGGCAACACTCAGCACAACTCAGACTTTAAGCTCTACAGACCTGTTTGGAGCCCAAGCTGAGTTTTATTAATCCTGCTATCTGCCAGGACAAAGCACCCTTTGTAAACCCCATTAAGTTCCTGCTTTTAGCCAACACTTTTTCTCTCCACACTGTAATTATCTGCCAATGAAGCAGAAACCAGCAGAGGGACAGGATCCACTCCCAGGGCTCTGATGGCTGCTCCTGCCCGTGTGCCGCAGCGCTGGCACCCGCCTGGGCTGCAGCCCGAACGGGAGCAGGGGAGCTGCAGGAGAGAGGAAGAGGAGCAGGGAAGGAGATGCTCTCTGGGGTGAGGTTCCCCAGTCTGCTTTGTGCTACTCCCAGCAGCAAACACACAGGTTTGCCTGGAGCCTCTGCCTCACCTGCTGCTGGAGGGGCTCAAAGGGCACAGGCAGAGGCTGCAGCCCCGGGAGTGCTGCTGCCTGCCACAGAGAGGGAGAGGTGTGTTTCCCACCCTGAGTGGCAATTGCCACATGTGGGTATTAGCAACCCTATGCCTGTCTGCAAAGGGCACTTGTGCCACAGGCCCAGCTGCAGGCTCAGCTTGGGAATGCAGCCTCAGGCTTCCAGTTCCCAAACTGACGAGAGCTGGTGAGAGGCTGCAAGTGTGGCTGCTGCATTTGCACACCAGGAGCTGTGTTTTGTGGAGTTCTGGGGCACAGAGGGTTCAGGTGGCTCCAGGAATGAAGGCTTCCTCCTCAGCACAGAAATGTACTTCTTAGCATGCCCTGAAAGAGTCCCATACCTCACTGCCCTGCCCCAAGGCTGAGCTCTCCACATGCATGAGGCCAACTTATCCCAGCACAGGATGGGTTTATCCCTCAAGCCAAGACCTGTCTGAGGCTGCAGTTGCCATTCTGCCCTATTTTGTGTTATTCCCCAAGAGGCACCTGAACCCCCAGTGCTGCTCAGCCCCACAAACCAAACCATTGTGCCTTTAAGGCACTGCTCCAGAAAGAAAAGGCCTTTCAGCACAGCGAATAACATCACTTCTCCTCCACACACCATCTGTTTGCCAAGATGAAGAGCTCCAGGCTGCCTTAGTCACTCCAACAAGAATAGGTCTCACTGTACTTACACTTCTCAGCTCCCAAAATAAAACCCACAGCAAGTGATTGACTTTGGTTACCCTGGAGTGAGCACAGAGCTGCTGGGAGGAAACATCCACCACCTGTGACACAGAACCAGAAGGTGAACACAGCCCTGGGACCACACCTCAGAGCTCCCTTCCAGCAGCCTTAGCAGAGCTGGTTAGTTCTTCAGAGGGAGAAGGGGAATTGCTGCTTCAGAGCATCCTTACAAACACAGCTGACAGCTCTGCCATGTACAGACCTGTATTGTCTCACTTTGCAGGGGAACAATTACGTGACAGATCCCAGTGGCTGGGACTCTGGTGTCAGGTCACCCAGAGGTGCCAGCAGGTCCTGTACCCTGGGCACTGAGGTCTGACCACATGCCCACATTTCAGCATCTGACTCCCCTTTGTCTCAATGAGCTCAGGAGGTTATTTTAGGCAGCTTGTGGTTCTCTAAGCCAGGGTATTTGTGGAGAGAGAGGCAGGTTTGTCTTTTACAACTTAAAACCTCGGATGGCTCTTGTTCCCCAAACTCAGCAGGGTCCTTACTGCCCTCCCTGCTCCGTCCCTGCTCAGCTCTGCTGCTGTGGGGCTGCCCTGGGACATGGGGGATCCCTGACAGCTCCAGCTCAAGGGCCAGGGAACAGCACAGTGCCACCTCCCCAGCAAACACTCTGCAGAGCAAACCAAGCATCTGTTCAGCCCTGAAATCCTGCTTCACTACACAGAGTTTCACCACACACTCAGCCCTTTCCAAGCCCTGCCAGCCAGGAGGAGGGATGAGATTCACTTTCCATGTGGAAACAGGCTCTCCCTGAAGATCCCCTCAAGGCAGCTCCCCACAGCCCCATGCCACTTGCTCTGTGCCTCCAGCACCTCAACGTGGAACATGCTGGAGGAGCTTCTGGCCCATGGAGCAGATGGTGCTGTTTAAACAGGGCTGGGAATAGGTACTTAGCTGGCATCCCAAGGGGAAGCATTTGGAGCTGTTGGGTAAATAACTCTCTGCAGGCCAGATTCAATTCTCCATTACTGCTGTGGGAGCTGTGAGAGCACAGCCTGGGCCTCACTGCTGCCCACCCAGAGCCAAACCCCCTGCTAGCACCAAGCCCCTGTGAGGGCTCCTGCAGAGTGCCCAGAGCCCGCTGAGCCCAGGCAGCCCAGGCAGGGCTGTCACCAGCAGCAGCAGCTGAAACACCCCCATTCCTGCTCCATCCTTTGGAGACACTGGGAGAGCACATCTCCACCCAAGCTCAGATGTCTATCTTTCCTTTGCCTGAATCCTGGGGGAAATCTGGTCTCAGACCTACATCACCTCAGCCCCGCAGCCCTGGGAGTCACTCAGTGCCATGCCCAGGGAGTGAGTCAGTGCCATGTCCTGGAACTTAGAGCCATACCCAGGGACTCAATAAGTGCCATGCCCAGGGAGTGAGTCAGTGCCATGTCCTGAGAGTCAGTCACTGCCATGTCCTGAGTGTCAGTCAGTGCCATACCCATGGAGTCAGTCAGTGCCATGCCCATGGAGTCAGTCAGTGCCATGCCCAGGCTTCTCAGCAATGGTGCCTGTATCTTCCCCAGGAATTAGTCCATAGGTGGCATGGATATCTTTACACACTCAGAGGAGATGTCCCTGGAAACCCAACACCCCTTTGCAACCCATTTGTCCCTGTGACTCCATTTGCCCTCTCACATTTGCCTTGAGCTCCCCACAGTGCCTGGCAGACCCCAGCCCTGGCTGCTCCTGTACCAAACTCACTGCCTCAGCTGGGGGTGCAACTGCTCAGCCCCAACCCTGAAACAAACCCACCTGTGCCCATTCCTGCACACATTGTCTTCCAGGACAGCTGCCTGTTTGCCTGGGCACAGGGGCTGGGAGAGCCTGGGGAAGCAACCTGGGGAGCAGCCCACCTTGCTCAGGGTTTCTTGGCTTCTTTAACTTGTGCTGCAACCTAAATAGTGTTTGAATATCTTCTTGCTCCCCCTTCCTTTCTTGTTGTCACCTGCAAGTTTAGATGAACAAGGAGGTTTGACAAAGTGCTGCTGTATCTGTTAATACAGCCATTAGTGTCAGCCCACCTGACATATAACCTGCAGAGCCTCCAATGTTTACTAATATGATTGTCAAAGCAGGGGAACATTACTTTTTAATGACATTTCATATCACTTCAGTTGAAGTAATATCCTGGGACAGGATAATCACAAAGCCATTTAGGCACAAAGCTCGGTGCTGAATGGAGACTGCTGCGTGAGAGATGCTCATGGTGTCAGGATTAAGACATTGGTGCTTGCTCCATGAGTTGTGAGAGCACTTGTGGAGGAGAAACGTGTCCTGAAAGCATTACTGGGAACAGCTCAGGCAAATGGGGCTTCAAAGTGGAGCGTTGGGAAAGGTGGTTGTTGTAGTCACTGCATCTTCTGCCAGCAATCTATCACCTGGCACTTCACCCCATGGAACGCTTCCTAAGCCAAGGGGATCGCAGAGCTTCTCTTTGAAGCACCTTTCTGAAGTGGTACAGCTGGCTGCAACTGGCCCAGCTGGATTTGTTGCTGCTTTCAGGGTAGGAGAAGGGCTGCAGGATAGATGGAGTTTGGTCTAAAGCACCCTGATGCTCCAGGTGATGCCAAAATGCTCTCTAAAGCAGTAGTACGAAGATGGTGGTGGCACAGTGACTGCACACAGCTCTGCTGCCCTTAGGGTAGTTCTCTCCCCAGCTTGGCTGCCCAGGCCCACCTCAGAGCTTTGCAATGAGCTCAAGAGGCAGTGGGTCAGGGGCAGAGGGTGCTCAGCCAGGGGAGAGGTAACTGGGGCACCCCACGACACAGCCTCCACAGCCTTAGAGCTGCACTGGGGCCACTGAACCAACAAGGAAAATCCCCTGGCTCAGGTACAGATGCTGCAATAGTGAGGGATTCATAACTTCTCCTCTTTTGAAATGAAGCAGCGAGGGGATCCCTCCATCCATCTGGCCAGAACAGCCCTTCTGATGGAAACTAGCCATTGACTTAGTCAAAGCCTCCCGCTGGTGGGTGGATGGAGCTGATTAAAGCCCTGTGTGCACTATTAATAGCAGCAGGATCTTTCTGCCATGATTAATTGTGCTGCTGTGATTACTATCTGCTCAGACATCCAGCCATCCTCCCTTCTACAGTCCCAGCACTGCCTGAGTCCATAGCAGTACAACTTCTCACCCCCTTTAAGTTTACAGTTTGCTGCGTGTGAGAGTGTGTCTGTGTGTGTCTATGTCTGTGTGTGAGTGTGTGTGTGTGTGTATGTGAGTCTGTATGTATGTCTGAATGTGTGTGTGTGTCTGTATCTGTGTGTGTCTGTGAGTGAGCGTCTGTGTGTGAGTGTGGCTGTGTCTGTGTGTGTGTGTGAGTGTGGCTGTGTGTGTGTGTGGTTGTGGCTGTGTGTGTGTGTGAGTGTGGCTGTGGGTGAGTGTAGTTGTATGTGTGAGAGCATGTCTGCATGTAAGTGTGTGAGTGCATCTGTGTGTGAGCATGTCTGAGTGTGTCTGTGTGTGTGTGCCTCTGTGTCTGCCTGTGTGTCTGGGTGTGACTCTGTGTGTAATTGTGTGTGTGACTGTGTGTTTGTGTGTGACTGTGTGAGTGTGTGTGTCTGTGTGTGTGTGTGTGTGACTGTGTGAGTGTGAGTGTGCCTGTGTGTGACTGTGTATGAGTGTGTGTGACTCTTTGTGTGTGTGTGTGTGTGTGCCTCTGTGTGTGTGAGTGTGCCTGTGTGTGTGACTCTGTGTGTGTGTCTGTGTGTGTGTGAGTGTGTGTGTGTGCCTGTGTGTTTGTGACTGTGTGTGTGACTCTGTGTCTGTGTGTGAGTGTGTGTGACTGTGTGTGTGGCTCTGCATGTGTGTGTGGGACTGTGTCTCTGTGTGTGTGTGACTGTGTGTGTGTGTGTGTGTGTGCCTGTGTGTGTGTGACTCTGTGTGTGTGTGTGTGTGAGACTCTGTGTGTGTGTGTGACTGCGTGTATGTGTGAGACTGTGTCTGTGTGTGTGTGACTGTGTGTGTGACTGTGTGTGTGAATGTGCCTGTGTGTGTGTGTGACTGTGTGTGTGTGTCTGTGTGTGTGAGCACGCCTGTGTCTCTGTGTGTGTGACTGTGTCTGTGCCTGTGTGTGTGTGTAAGTGTATGTGAGTGTGTGTGTGATACCCCCAGCAGCTGCTGGGAGATGAGTGGGTGTGCCACACATGGGAACATCTCTGTGACAGAAGCCCAAAGGACAAGCTGAGCCTCAGACTTTGCTTTTCATGTCAAAGCAGCGGCCGCCTGCAGCCGCCCTGTCTGGAGGAGCAGTCCCAGGGGCAGGGGCTGGCCCCTGCTCACCCCTCTCCCACACTCACCGTCCTACCTGGGAGCCAGGTTGTCCTGAACTCTCATCCACTGGCCCCAAGAGAGTCAGAAATTTCCCTTCACCAAATAATTAGACTGTGATAAGAGGAAACAAATGTGTCTCTGGAGCAGTGAGGGCTGCAATAGAGAGGAATTATTAGTCCAAGATGGAAATCTCTTTTGATAAATGACTGGCCCCAAGCAAGGAAGGATTCAGCAAAACACAACAATGTCCTTGTTGTGACACGAGGAAGGGGAAGGAACAACCTTATAAGGGGCAACAAAGGCTCCACGCTGCCACCTTGACCAATTGATTAATCAAGTGTGTCCCACAACATCAACACGTTTCCTTCTTGGCGTTAGTCACAGCACCTGAGCGTGGAGCACAGCGATGACGTGCTCTGTTCAGGGCCTGTTTATGAAACCGTGGCTGAGGCTCCCCTGGCAAATACCCCCATCAGGAAAGGGGGTGGTGCAAAGGCTGCCACAGCACTTCAAAGCCAACACATGGCAGGAACACCAGAGAAAGGGAGAGAGAAGCAGGTTTTCTCCTCTCTCCCCTCCTGCCAGGAGCCTGGCTCAGCAGAGTGGGGCAATGCCTCGTACTCCAAGGGAAGGAACTGTCATTTCATAACTGGCCCAGTTCCTGGGATTTTCAAAGCCTAGTTCAGAGGGGGGAATATCCATTGGCAGCACAGAAAACGAACCTGACAACTAGGCATTGGGAAAGGCACTGAAACCAGTAGACTTTGACATCCCAGCTTCTCCTGGACTCAGATGGTGGGGGCTCAATAGGTCTAACTCCAAGCAAGGCATGGGAAGGACCCCAAGAGCTGTGTGGATTAGTACCCAGCCAGGAGCAGTGACACTGCTGGAGTTTCTAGGTTCCTATAGCCTGGACTGCAGTTATTCCTTGGGGACTGGTAATTGGGCCTCTGGCACCACTGTTTTTGGTGGGAGCTGAAAGCAGAATGAGTAACGAGAAGCACACACACATCGAGAGGTATCCCATGTGCACAAATAGATGTCCTTTAAAAACATCTGACAGAAATGGCTTGAGCTGGAATTGCTAAATATATTTCTCTCTTTGTCCTCCCCCAGAAACCACTACCAAAACATAGCTCTGTCTAATGAGATTAGCAAGGTACCATGCTAGAGCTTTATTAGTTAAAGCTGACCATAGTGCAAAACTTGGCCTGAATTGTAAATGAGCTGACTGCTGGAATGAGGAGAGCAGCCAGCCAGCACATTCATTCCAAACAGGTCTCTGCTCTTTGCCTTGGGGAATATGCTTCCCTTCTCTTTAACTCCCTGAAAACTGGCAGCCAAGGTTCAGCTCTCCTTATGCTCCCCAAAGCCAGCGGTACCACCACTTCCCACTCACACTGGCCTTACACAGGCTTAATCAGGCTGTGGTCATTCACTTTAATACAAGGTAAGGCTGAAACCAACTTCCTTGCCCTGATGGCTCACAGCAGGATTTAGCAAGTCCTGCCTTCTCGACTTGACTTGACAGGCAGCTTGAAGAGACCAAGTATCATATATTAACAGTGGAGCCCTGGATATCAGCAGTATTTATTTTTACAGCCATCTTCTGCCCTCAGACAATGTAGTTTGGCTCCCAGCGTTTTCCTTTTGTCAAACAGGGGCAGGGAGGAAGAAATGAGAATGATAATCTCTATTATAAACTGAAGGATGCTGGGCTACCCTCACATGGAGTGGCTGGTAGGAAATCTTGCACGAGATCTGCACATTCCTTTCCCATGTCACGCCCAGAACCTCCTTTTAAAGGCCTTGAGAGGCTCAGCACATGCCTTGGGGGAAGGAACAGAGGCCAAAACGTGGCTACGTATGAGTGTTTCACTGCAAGCAAGTTTCTTGCTTTGGAGTAGAAGTGGGAAGCACAGGCAGAACAGCTCTGGTTTCCATCAGCCCCTTTTTTATGGCATTGGTTTCACACCATGGATTGTACACGCTCATGCTCGTTCTTCCAAGCCCTGTCAGTGCTCTGCCACGCTTCCTTCTCACCTAAGCAACCAATCTGTGTGTTTTACCCTGCCATGATCAGGATGTTCATGTCTCATTTAGCTGTGCATCCTAAATGTGCTCCACAGAGCTCAGCTGCTCATGAGAGTGAGCAGGGTACCTCTAAAACATCTTCCTGAGCCTTGGGCGAAGGTGATGAAGACAGATTAGCTGATCAACAATGCATGAGGGACAGATCTCCTGGAGCTTTTGGTTCACAGGCCCCAGAGGACTGACTACAGCTGGATAAACTGAAACCACTTTTAGCAGAGAGAAAAATACAGCCTTGTGAAAGAGCAAGTTACTCTGCTCAGCTATTGCACTGTAATGGCTGCATGGTGGCAAAGACTTGATATGACGGGCCACCTTGGCCAACTCAACAGAGACTGCATCAAAGACCTCCCTTGCCACCATCCCATCCAGCTAGGCCTGGAACAAGCTTCTAACCAGCACAGCTCACAAGGAAATCTGCAGCCTATCCACTCGCTGAGTATTCCCACAGAGCAGAGCAAGGGTGGCAGGTCCCATCTGGTGTGCCTGGAGTTACCCAACATCGGGTTTAAACAATGGCTGTTTGGGTGCTGCTGTCGATCAAATGAGATTTGGGGTCCATAATAAAACTCCTGGCACATCATCAGTCATTGGCTTTCAACCCAAAAGCCAGGATGCTGTCAGACAGCTCTAAAACATGGAAACAGAGGCCATTCCCAGCCCACACATTCTGAAGAGCCATGAGAAACCTCAGGGCCTTCCCCAGGCCCCCCTCAGATGGATGAGGGTGAGGAACACAGCTGATGGCTCGACTCGAGAGCCTCCTGCCCATCACAACACAGAGACCAGGGCAATGTCTATGAAATCCAGGACCAAACAGCAGAAGATGACACTACACTCTGTGTCTGAGGCCACAACAACCAGAATCAACAATAGAACTGTGTTAGATTCTACTGGCAAAGCAGAGCATGGGTCTACATCAGGAGCAGGGCATCCTCCCCCAAACCTACAGCAACCCAGACAACTTCCTTTGGAGACATGAGCTTGCCAAGCTGCCCTCCAGTAGGACCTCACAGCCATACCAGGGGTGTCAATGGCTGCTCTACTTCAGCCAGAGTCACACCAGAGTCACCTTCTGCAGCTTACTGAGCCTTGACTTAGTTACCAGCAAAACACATCAACACTTTCACCAAGCAAGATGTACTCAGGAGACTAAGTCATAGGTTTAGTCTGCTACTAAACCTGCAGATGATTCAAGTTAGGGGAGATGGATCTCACATCCTTCTTCTGGAATCTGAGGCTTCGACTCAGGTGTCCCAGGGCAGACACCTGCATCTAGTGCCACTGCAGATGTGCCACACACATCTCGAATGGTACAATGGGCTTATTGAATGGGACCCACGAGGAACTCAGGAGGGAACTGCAATTACAGTTTGAGGGCTGTGGGGTGAAGGGGAGCTGCTCATACTCACATACTTAATGACTTAGCTTATCAAAAAGAAGAGCAAGAAGTACCTTATTAACAATAAAGAGCACTTACTAAAGAGGAGATGTCTTACAGCAGAACTCTCTTTAATCTAACAGACAAAGCCATATCAACATCCAATGGCTAGAAGCCAAAATTAGACAAATTCAAGCTGCAAGGACGGTGCCAGTTTGTAATTGAAAGAGTAATGAGCCATTGGAATTACTCACTGCAGGCTGTGATGGGTTCTCCACCATCTGAGTGGATACCACTCTAAGCAGTGCCACATTGCAGGCACATATTTCTGTGCTTGGGAGTTATGGCAAAGGCTTTCCAGCTTGCATGAGTTGTTTGTCCTCTAAAAAACAAACAAAAGGAGTATTATGCTGCTCAGTTAAAGATGAAGGAGTGAGTTTAAGCAGATGTCTGTGACAGTACTAACACAGGACTTGGGTCACTTAAATACTATCATTGCCCATTGCCACAGCCCCCACGTCACTGGCAGCACCCTCAGCTGGGTGACACCAGGCTCAGCAGGTCAACTCAGAGTCACACAGCCAGGGCCAGATGGAAGACAGGGAATGGGCAACATCAGCCAAGCTCTTCTGCTGGGAACACCTCCAGCAACACCTCCACAGCTGAGACATCTGAGGAGCACAGGACATGCAGGTGAAGCACAGCTTTGCTGAGCTTTCTGCATTTGAGTGAGAGCCCACCCCAGGGCAGCCTGCCAGCGCTCAGCTCTGTCCTCACAGCACAACTGTGCTCACAGAGCCCTCAAGCACATCCCCATGTAGGGCAGCAGATGACCTGCTCCTTTCTTTTCTCTTCCCACAGAGCACTCACATCACTTGCATGTAACACAGGACAAAGCACATTTTCATCTTATTTCCATCAGGCAGGAAACAGAGAAAACCACACGGGAAACAGTCATCTGCCAAGACACCTCTGTGCTGGACCCACTGTATGGGAATGCCTGCTGCCAGTCATCAGGGAAGAGCAATAAACACCAGGCTCAGATGCTCCCTCATTGGGAAAGTCTATTTTGCTGACTTCAGGAGTGTGTAGCAGGAAGGGCAAATGGAGGTAAAAGCACTGAGGGCTAGACTGACTCTCTGTTGGACCCAGAGAAAGAGCTCAACCTCAGAACTAGGGGGATAAATAATTTCTTTGCTTCTCTGGTAAATAATTTCAGGTTGCTCTGAACAAAAAGACACAGAGATCAAGTCACCCCACTCGAAATAAAACGAGTTTTAAAGATGCTTTAGACATCAAATCAAATCTTTCATCAACTTTCATTTCATTTGGGGGCTGTGAAAAGGCTTTTGAGAAATTAAATGTAGGTAAATTTCTAAGACACCTGACTGAAATAACCAAGAGAAGTGTGGCAGCTTGGCAATGACAACATGAAACCTTTGTGAGTCAGAACCACTAGAGATGGTCTTTCTTGGCTTGAAAAGATGTAATTTTGTGGTCAGTTTTTATAAACCCCCTGCAGATGCACTAGTAAGATTTCACACAGACCATAACCAGGAAGGAATCTGCAACCCACCGGCTTGGAACAGCCCAAACAGAGAAACTCTGTTTCTCCTCCTTTCCCTAGTCTCTGCCTGCAAACACATCACTGCAGCTGGCACACAAAACACCATTCATTATAGTCAGAATCCAGGACCACAAAGTCAGCTCTTACACTGAGGCTGGGATCAAGATGTGACAAAAACCTTACAAAGCAAGGATGAAATATTGAGCACTCTGAAAGTTGAAACACAAAGAGATCTGTTCCTGGTCCTGTTCCTCAAACAAATGGGAAATTATTACAGAAGTATCTTCAACTTCATTTGAGTAGATTCATTCACATTCAGAGAAGGTACTTCAGATTTACACATGGAAGGGTGGCTCAGGGTAAAATTCAGCCCTTACTGGTGATGATTTGGGTTCACATCATCTCTGTGTATGCAGCTGCCTGGCCTCCAAGTAGCCAGCACTGTTCTACATCCAGCCCCATTCTGCCTCATATTGTGGGCAGCAAGTCTTTGGTTCAAGAGCTCTGTTACCTGAGGTTTTATGAGGCTCCTGAACATCTCCAGGGCTCCTAGAAGGGCTCTGTGATCTCAGCAAAAGTTATCAGGAATAATTATGGCTCCAAATAAAGAGCTTCTTAATGACTCAGAAATCACTGGAAATGTCCAGGCTTTTGTTCAGAAATCACACAGGTGAGAATTCCCCAAACTGGTGTGGACTGGAGAAGGACTGTTATGACAGCAATGGTGTGTTTCAGGCAGGAACCTAACACAGGGAAACTGAAACCAGCCATGCAAAGGCAGACGGGACGTGAGTACATCCTGAGAAACAACACAAGCAGACGTGGCTGAGGCCAGCCCAGTGGCTTGCTCTTCCTGCTGATGGGCAACAGAACATTTCAGCAGGTGACACAGGGACAAATCATTTGGATGTGCCTGAGAAGTGGAGCACAGAGGCAGAGCTTCAGGGAGAATCTCCCCCAGGCAAGCCTGGCTGCACAGATGCCTGAAGGAACCATCTGACTTTGGGCATCTTCCTTGGACTGCAACCCTTGGCACAGGGTGGCAGATGGGCTGAGCAGGTATTTTCCACACCTCACTAAGAAGCTCTGCTGCCCCTACAGTGAAAATGCATCACCCCCAGCCAAATTAACTAAGTCTATGCTGTATCTTTTATCTTTTTCAGCCCTGTGGGCATGGCCTAGCTGGAACAGGGATGGCCTCCTCTTGAACAGAGGAACAATCTGGCCTTTGAACAGGCAAAAAAAATCAGGTGGTAGTAACCAGTGGTCTGTGCATCCTTCCTGCTCCCACACTTCAAGATTTGCTGTTTCTGAAATGATTGTCCAAGTTTGGATCAGTTCAGGGGTGCCAGGAGACTGGATACACACAGCTACAGATGCCCCTTTCCTTGGAGCAGCGAGTATGACACTGTCTGAACCACAGGAAAAGTGGGGTGGATGAGAAATTCTTCCCTCACAACGGGAAACACAGCAGTTAGGATGCTGAGAGGGTGGTCTGCCTGTTAATTTGGGAGACAGAATTCAATCTGAAAGCTCCATGTGGAGCAAATTAGCAGAAACTAATTCTAATCCGTCCCATGCTGGCACAGAGGCACATCAGCCCTGCTTAAAATTGCACCTCCCTTTGAATCTGGGCTGCCCCTTGTCCTACATGGAGAGAAAAAAGGATGGGGAGAGGCTGTGTCACAATCTGTGTGCAGATGGTCCATATTATCAAACCTCTGTGGAGAATCAGCTACTTACCCCTGAGCCCCATGATAAATCACAGTCTCCTTCAATGTTCTCAGGGAAGAGCAACGCTCTCCCGGCCTCTGATTGGGTTTAAAGTCTGACTAGTTATGGAGATGTAAATACTGAGCACCTATCAGCCTGTAATTGTCATTGTCATCCTGTTTAGGGAACTACTCACATCTTTGAGCAGTTACTCCGTGTCTCTTGCACCCCAGGAGAAGGTCTGGAGCCCATTTCCGACAGCCGAGAGCTGCTTTGCTTTAGTTGACACAAACAGAGTTTGTCAGCTTGTGCATCCTTGGGTTCTGCTTGGTTTAAAGCTGCTGCAGAGACCTTGGCAGCAGCTTAGCAGCTGGAAACAGAGAACTCACAGCTCTGGCCACAAAGGTGCCCATTCAGCAGCCACCGGCCCCTCAGGGCCTGCGCACAAGAGCATCCTCTGTGCAGTGGCCTTGGGGACGGCGTCCCCGGTCCCCGCCTGAGAGCGGGGAAGTGACACTTCCAGTGCCTCTCATGTGCCAAAACGTGTGTGTTCACTTTCTCCTGCAGACAGAGAAGTGAAGAAACACCCCACTGGGCCAAAACAAATACATTTGGCATCGTTCCTGCGCCGGCACCGGCACGTCCATGGCGCTGGAACTGAAAACAGGCCTGGACCTTATTTACACTACAGTCTCCTTCCATCACTTTGGCAGTAGGAAAGGGCTTAGTCTTGGTACATGTTATATTTTCTTTTCAACATGTGTAAAGGAGGATCAAGCTTTTATGTTGCTTAAAATAGATGTAAATGACCTTTACTGCTGTCAGAACGGTGTCGAGAGGCCTTCCTGCAATAAAAACATCAGCCCCATTATGCTTTCACATCATGCTCCATCCATTTAGTTTTAGCTTCCCAAACTTGGGCAGTTCCCCTTGACCTTGGCAGCTTGTGCTGGGGCTGTACACAGCTGGGACTAAAACCAGAAGCCAGGGAAGGTGTGTGAGCTCAGATAGAAACCTATTGAAACCTTCAATCTAGACTTGAAGACACCATCCCCAACGGGCTCTAGGCCATCACAAAGCTTCACAACCTTCACAAAACTGTGAAAGGGAGAAAGAGAGGCACAGAGAGAATAACAAGACATGCTGGGATGCCAGCAGGGTTTTGGTGCCTCACAGATGGACTTGCCATGCCTCCTGCTCAGGCCCAGGGGAAGCCACCAGCACGTATCCCTGCCCCAGCCACTGGCTTTGCTCAATTAACAGTTTGCTCTGTGCACATTGAAGCAGAGAATCATTATGGGTGGAAAAGACCTTTAAGATCATGAAGTCTGACCACTCATTGAAGGAAATCCTGACAAGAAAGGAACTGATCTTCCTTGGATATCTATTAATGCATTAATTTTCCTTGAAGATATAGTCTCTGGGCACTGGCCACATAGGCAGGGCAGGTGAGTGAGGAGGGGACTCAGCCCAGACAACCTGGCAGCCCAGGGGAAGGTCTCTCAGGCTGAGCCTTAGGCTCACACCTGAAGAAAATGTCTCCAGGTGCCTCAGGGATGCAGAGCCTGGCTTTTCTGCCTTTCTGTTGCTCTGAATCACAGAATGGTGGGGTTGGAAGGGACCTGTCCAAACTTCCTGACAAAGCAGGTCCCACCTAGATCAGGTCACACAGGAACGTGTCCAGGCGGGTCTTGAAGCCCTCCTGAAAAGGAGCCTCCTCATCCTCCCTGGGCAGCCTGGGCCAGGGCTCCCTCACTCAAACACTGACACAGTTTTTTCTCATGTTTAAATGGAACTGTTTGTGTTCCAGCTTCATCCCATCACCCCTTGTCCTGTCACTGGATACAGCAGAAAGAAAGTGCTGCCCCAACCTCCTGACACCCACCAGTGAGATATTTGTAACTATTAATGAGCTCCCCCCTCAGTCTCTTCTCCAGACTGAACAGCCCCAGGTCCCACAGCCTTTCCTCAGAAGGAAGATGCTCCAGTCCCCTGATCATCTTGGTGGCCCTGCACTGGCCTCTCGCCAGCAGTTCCCTGTCCCTCTGGAGCTGGGGAGCTCACAACTGGACACAGGACTCCAGATGAGGCCTCACCAGGGCAGAGTAGAGTGGGAGTAGAATCTCCCTGGCCCTGCTGCCCACACTCTTCTTGCTGCCCCCAGGCTGCTTCTTGCTGCCCCCAGGCTTCTTGCCCATGAGGGCACGTTACTGCTCATGTTTAATTTGCTTTCAAGCAGGACTCCCAGGTTGATGTTGAACAAGACTGGCCCCAGAACCCATCCCTGTGCAACTCCACTGGCCACAGGCCTCCAACTTGATTCTGTGCCATTGATCACTCCCCTCTGGGCTCTGTCATTCACCCAGCTCTTGATCCACTCCACCTCCACTCATCCAGCCCACAGTGCCTGAGCTTTCTGATGAGGATGTTGTGGGAGACAGTGTCAAAAGCCTTGCTGAGGTCAAGGCTGATGACATCCACAACTCTCCCCTCATCTGACCAGCCAGTTGTGCCATCAAAGAAGGCATCAGGTTGGTCAAAGAGGATTTCTCCTTGACAAGTAAATTACTAGAGCCCTTAAAAGAAAGTGATACATTTCCCCATTGGTGTGTTTCACCAGTGAGTAAGCCACAGAGACAAGAGGGGTTGGCTGTTACCCTGTTACCCCTTTCAGCTTCTATTTATGGTGTGGACTACTGAAAGAGAAGGGCTTTCATTTCACCTTCTGGACTATTAAATCCAGATGCCATACACATTACTGCAGCCTCACCCTCTCTCACTCCACCAAATTAGGTCTGCTCATAAAGTACCCTGTTCCTTTGGAGCCATCACCTCATGCAGAGACAGGTCATCAATACCACTCACCACAAGAGTGGAGCAAGTGTCACTCAACCCAACTGCAAAGGAAGTTACTGGAATATGCTGAGGCTGTTTGAGCCCATCCCAGCCCCAGAGCCACTCTGTGGGCACTGCTGGGCCCAGTGCTGCAGTGAGGCCTCGTGATAACCAGCTGAAAGGCACAACACTTACAGTAACTGTAATTTTCTTTTCCTTTCAGAAGAATGCACAAGGGATTCTCAACACTTTCCTTACTGCTCTCCCCTCCTCCTTTTCCTCCATAATCCAACCCTCTCTCCAGCTTTGACAGCCGAATGCTACTTCACGGCTTTTCTCCAGGAGCAGTTGCAATTGGAAACACCCAGGCAAATCTTATCCCAGAGTTTATGAGGAACAGCTCAGAGGCACCCTGAAAACTGCAGCATGCTACCTAGAGTGCTCCAGATTATTATTACTGTTTTATTCTCTATATAGTTTGGTAAGGTTTTAATTGGGCATTGTATTTCAAAGCCAGGGAGTAGGATCTATGCAAAGCACTGGATAGTTTCTGCATTAATTGACCATCAAATCCTTCCCCTTTGCATCTGCATTCTATTATTAGAGAATGTAAAGCAGTTTATAGGGCTTTTAACCTCTTCAAGCAAACACTCTGTAGAAGTTATGCTGCTGCAGGGACCGTATTCGCTTTATAGACTTCATTTCTCATCCAAGGAGAGGGGGAAAATGGAGAGGAGACAGAGCAAACAAATGACTTTTGATGGTATACATTCATCTGGTGTAAATCAGCACAACTCCATTAACTTTGGTAGAGTTATGCTGATTTATGCCAGCAAAAGATCAGACATTTGATCTGCAATGAGGTCCCCATTCCCAGAAGACCAAAACAGTACCAGACAAATCTTCACAGACCATTTATCAGCCTTCTCAACTACATTCTTTCCTGATGCATGCAAAAGCCATGATGGGGTGCCAGGGAGCCATCTGGCTACCATGACATGCATGCATACTGTGGGCTCGGTCACTCGGAGGAAAATCACCTGCCAGCAAGTCCCTCTGATGACCCCTGTGACCACCAGCCTGTCCCCAGGGCTCCCATGATGATGGGTGTCAGAGAAAGGCAGAACCATGCTGTGGGCTGGGAGCCTACAGCCTTGAAGCCTCTAACTAAGGCTGCTGAGCTTTACTTTCTTCAAGGTCTTATGGCTGAACTACTGAAGGAATAAACACCATTCCCAGGTCAAGAGAACCAAGAGGGAGGCAGCACTAGCTGTCAGGTGTTCCTGTGTGCAAGGGAGATGCAGAGGCTCTATTATCACCAAGGTAGGAAAACAAGGATCAAGAAGCATTCTGATGGCCTGGGTTGATGGCTTCTCCTTGCATAGGGCACTGGTTCCAGGCAGCACCAGACCAAGCCTCTCATGAGATCTGCAGCAACTCACCCTGATGGCCCAGCTTTGAGTCAAGACAATATGTGTGCTTGGTATCTCACCTTAGAACACGATAGAGACAACCTAAGATCAGAAGTATGACCAAACTGTGACACCAAAGATTCACTTAGCAATCAGACCCAAAGAAGAGCAGGTGCCTAGAGGGAACAACATGAACATAGTACAGATATGGCATTTCCCCTAACACTATCTTGGCACTTTTCAGATCTGAATAACTGCTGCAAGAAGAGCAAGAAGCAGACCCTGGTCCCACTCTAAGAACAGCAGGAGAGAAAGGAGAGTTTTCTCCTTCAGAAGACTCATATGAAAGGATGAGATGGAATCTATCCTTGCAGAACCAGACAAGACAAGCAGTGTTTGATGTCCTAGCTCTCTGCAGCAGAAGGGAAACTCACCATCTTGCTTGTTCTCTTTGCCTGTTTTCTTCACCTGTTGTTCCACCAACCTGCAGCTGGTGGGATTCCCATTTTGCAAAGCCCTGCCCTATTTCTTTGTGTCAAAACAACCCCAAATGTCACTAGACAGAGCCCAGGAAAGTGATTATGAGCATGCAAACAATAGTGTAAGGACCATAATTATCTTGTTCCTAAGCACTCCACAATGCTTCCAAGGATCTTGTATTTAGTTACTTGGTGAGATCCTGAGCGTCTGGCTTGCAGGCACTCTGGTTTTATTGCTAGAAAATGAGCCAGAAACCATTCAAGAGCTTTAAAAGGTCTTTTTTTAAATAGTGGGAATGAATTTACAGTGTTGGCTGCCTGGCAAATGCAACAGGGGAAAGGAACAGCCCTTTATTGCATCTGCTGCTGGCATTTAGGGCACCCTGCTCACTAACAATTCCTCAGCTCTAACACTCAGCATCCTGTAGGCTGCTGGCTGGGCAAGTCCAAGGGTGAGAAGAAAGGATGGAGGTTGAAGAAAAGCATGGGTTAAGTAGGAAATTTTCATTATGGTGCATCAGAAAATGATCATTTTCCACTTAAAGTGTCACAGAAATGCCTTGGTTTCAATCACTTGCTAGTGAAACATAAGCTGGGCTCCACCAGCAAACCTCTCCCAATTCCACCTGCCCATCTGGGACCCATCTGCCTCTCTGCACGTCATCTCTCCTCAGGAGGCCAGCTCTGGCACCCTGCACTTTATGGAAACCAGAGCTTTTGACAAACTGCTCTGAAGGTGACTTCTGAGTAGTGCTGGTGTCCTTGAGCAACGTTGCCACTGTGTAGGATTCTGGAGCCAGGGATACTGAGAACCCGAGGCCCTCTGTGCTCCAACTGCAAAGCAGATACTGGCAGCATGTGGAGGGAGTGAAGCTGCCTCAGGCTGGTACTGAAGCACAGCTCCCCTCAGCACCTTGAATGATCTAGGCAGACCTGCTTGAGCAGGGGGATGGGACTAGATGATCTTTAGAGGTCCCTTCCAACCCCTGACACTCTGGATCTGTGACTGCCTGTGCTGTGCTGTGCTGGGAGTCAGGCAACAGGACACTCCCAAAACAACCTCACAGGCCCCTGGCCAAAGAGGGGCCTGAGTCTGTCACATTCCCTGTCATGCACTAGCCTCTGGCAAAACCAAATGTTAAAGATCACATAGAGGGTGATGGAGTGGCACCTTCCAGCACTGGGATACTGCCTGGTCAGTTAACACTAAGAGCTCTGCCAACCCAGCTAGCCCTACCCAGACAAACCTCTATATGCTGTAGGAGGGGATGAAGTCCCCACAGGGCACATAAAGAACACACTAAGGAAGGCAGCCTGGGTCACTCCTACCTGAGGCAGAGGCAAATCATTTCCCTTTTGCTCAAGGACATGGGTGCACGTTGGGGGTGATGCAGAAGGATGGAAAAGCCTGAAGTGTGCCTCAAGGGGATTTGACTTTAGGTGAGAATGGCCAATGAATTAAACTGTATGATGTAAATTGCTACACAACCCTGTCCCTGTAGGTCACCACTACTGTAGCTGTCACATGCTGTACCAATGGTATTACAGGAAGAATCAACGAGATTAACAAAGAATGAGCTTTGAAAAAGAGGAACAAAGTACAGCAGTGATGGAACCAGAGCTTCAGCACACACCAATCCAACAGCACACAACATCCTGCTGCTGTGCCCCACACCCAGGCCCCATCCTGCTCTGCCCATGGGGTGGCCTTTGTCCCACCCAGAAAGATGCTCAGGACAGACAGAACCAAAACTTGTGGAGTGAATGGCACCCAACAGCCATTTTAAAGGGACATTTAAGTGGGGATTTGAAAGGCTCACAGACTAAGGGAATGATATCTATGTGTGTGTCAAATGACAGGAAAACTGGTGCTGATTTCCTGGAACAGTATCAGAAAGTGTGGGGCCTGGCCATGATGTAGATGGTACAGAATAAGGGGTGGATATTGTCCTAGTCTGGTCTGGAATAAAGTTCCCTAGTAGCTGGTACAGTGCTGTGATCTGGATTTAGGATAACAATGCCGCTAACATGCTGATGTTTCAGTTGTGGTAAGCAGTGTTTACACCAAGCCAAGGACTTCTCAGCTTCTCCCCCTGCTCTGCCAGGCTGGGGAGGCACAGGCACTGGGAGGGGACACAGCCAGCACAGTTGACCTGAACAAGCCAAAGGGCTATTCCAGACCTTATGATGCCCAGTATAGAAACTGGGAGGAGTTGGCTGAGGGACACTGTAGCCCTGGGATGGGCTGGGCACCACTCAGCAGGTGGCACACATTCTATCATAATCATCACCAATCCCAAACCAGGTCTCTTCCCTCTCCTGTGCCTTGTCAGTTTGGGCTCCAAGGCCCTTCTGCATGATGGAAGCACAGCAAAGTGCAAATATGTGGGAAATCCTCCATTCCTTTCAACTCTCCACTTGGCCTCTACCTCTACGAGCAGATGTGAAGCAGGGGCTGACCTACAGTCCCTTTGCAGGGGTTGGCTCCAACCTCCCATTTCAGGCTAGATAGTTCCTGCCTTGGTTACTGGTGTTCTGGGGCCTTTATCTCCCCATTCTGGGCACAAGGAGGCCCATCAAAACTTCATGTCCTCTCCATCAGCTGGTAAAAGCTGTTTAGGAAAAAGGTCTAAATATCAGTCAAGTCCCCTGTCCTTCCCTGGCACAACTTCTAGAAACTGCAGGTTTGCTCAGGACAAGGAAGGAAGGCAATTAGCAAAGACAACAGCCAGGAAAACATTTTAGAAAGGCTGGATAGAATAATTTAAAGGTATTATTATTAATGATGGCAATTACAGTACTAGAAAGCTCAATGGTGTCATACGGGACTGAGAAAGGAAGAGGAACAAAACCAAGCAATCTCTAATGAATGCAAGAGAAGCAGTAAAGAGCTGTGGCAACAGAGCAAGATCAGCCTCAGAACAACCAAGTGAAATGCTCTGTGACAGTGAGTCCTCTAGAGTTCAGGGGTTGAGGGAGAAGCAAAGCTACCTCCCTCTGACCAGGGCAGAGGATATTAAAGCTGAGCTTTCAAAAGACCTTTTGGGAAGTCAGCTCGAATTCACTGCAATGAAATAAGCCAAGGAATTTCCCTGAGGCTGTGCAAGAATCTGGGCTCTGTTCTGCTGAGCTATTCTCCCAAGAGTCACCAAAGCAAGTGTCCCTCACCTGTCACACCCCTACATGCATTTGCAGTTCCTCACACCAGCCAGCCCGGCAGCTCGGGGCGCTCCCTGAGGGCTGCACGAAGGCTGTGCAGCCCACCACTCATTAGTTCTCAGGAAGCACCCACTGCCTCATTGGTAATTGCTTAAATAAACTTCCCTTTCATGGTGTCTGAGCCAAGGCCTTTCATTCTGACACGTCCCAGTAAAGCTTTATTTAAGGTAAGATAACATGAGGGCTGTGCACACGAGCTGGGCTGCACCTGACTAAACAGCGGGCCCACGGCGACGGCCCGATGGCTCGCGCAGGCTTTCACTGCCTCCCCTCCTCTCCTCTCGCCTCCTTCTCCAGCACAGCCCCTTCCAGCTCACAGAGAAACAGCCCCTAGATGATTTCCCCTTCCCTGTGCAGCGTATATCCTTCATGCAAATCTGTCTCATAAATCACGGCATCCCAGGTGCACCACGGAGTCATTTGCTAGGAAAACACTGCTCCAACCAAAGGGCCCGGCGTACCACAGGGGTCTTTACAAGAGGTAATAGCCAGGATAGGGGTGTCTTGGAAACCTTCCAGTCTCCAAAAACGATTCATCCTGCCTGACCTTAAATCCTGACTGTTGCAGATGGAGCTGGCTTCACAGGCAGGAAGCATCAGTCACGGCCGTGTTCATAACCTGCCCCTGCCCATGGCTACAGGGCCCCAGGACCACGTGAGAAGCCTCAACTTGAGAATCTGGGCTTTGGGTTATGAACTACCCCAAAATAACCAACACAAGGGTCTCCAGAAACACTGGCCTGAAGTGTCAGTTAGCACTCTGCACAGAACCAACCCTGGCATTTTGCTTTCTGCAACTTCACTACGAGCTGCAGCCTGAACTTCCCTCACCCACGGGGGTTTGAGCAAGACCTTATTCATCGCAGTGATTTACGTTTCTGTCAGCTGAGATCCGGTCCCAAAGCTCCAAGAATTCCTTAAATGTTCAGACTTCTGACCTGTCAAGTCATCATTGCATTTCTGATGTAGAATTCTACCCAGACATCTCTGTTTGCTGCAGTCAATCCAACAACAACCCAACCATCTCCAGTTCTCACGTTTCCACAGTATTTCTCGTACTCCAAACCGACTTACTCTTATTTACAGATGTCAGGAATACACTTTGCTAAACAGACCTTTGACCTGCTCCTGTGTAGAGCCATGAGATGCTGCAGAGTTGCCTGCAAACATAGGATATCTTTCAGAGAAGGCAGCATTAAGTAACCAAAGTAAAGATCCATTTCAGTCAAAAGTTGGTTTTGCTGTGTCGAGAGGAAAACCTCAGAATATCAGAGTCAAGGAAGGAATCTTGTTCTCAGTTGAGACAATGGACAAGCAGCCAGACACAAAAGCCATTCTACAGCTCTGACAAAAAAACTATAACCTCAAGATCCTGTAGGGCTCAGCTTAAACCAAAAGGGCAGGAAAAGGAGGCAAGGTATGTAATTAAGGTATTTTCCCTCTATTAACCACAGGTATGTGATACCTAATGGCATAAAAAACCTTCATGTTTGTAAGAAGAAGTAAACCAGACAGACACACAGGTTGGGGATTTTCAGTAACATCCTAGAAATGGACATTTGAGACTGTTTCTGCCACACAACAGGTACTGGAGATTCAGCACAGTCACCACAGCCAGGACGAGCTGTCAGGCAAGAGCAGCAGTCAACAAGAGCCCAGAGCAGCTCGTGGTGGCCCCAGGGTGCTGGAGCTCAGCACTGCTCACAGCTGCTTATAACCCTGAGGACAGAGAGGTGGTTGAGCAGCAGCAGTCAGGAGCAGGGACCAACAGCAACATGGGGCTGCTCAAACACAGCCACCTACCAGCTGCAGCCCTCCAGCAGGCAGCTGCAGGATGGTGACACGTCTCCTCCCAGGTAGCTCATGGCCAGGCTGTCAGACAGGAGGATTTCTGTTCCTCTGTTCTGTACCTCTCAGTACCATGGGCCAGTTGATGTCCAGCAGATGCCACTGCCAGTGCCAGCACTCCCCAGAGAGGCTCTGGTGCCCTCCCATGTTCCCTTTGAGGTCTGGACAGACACGTCTAGTCCAGAAGTAGTCCAGGAGGGAGCAGATTTGCCTAAACACACATCAGGGACAGGGCTGCCTTCCATTCACCAAAATGCTTTTACCTCCTGCCCTCCTGGAATGAAACCAGCCCCTCACAATCACCAGCACGAGGCACAGCACACTGCAAATGACACAAAATGGGGTGGGAAACTGAGTTTGCTGATCAGAGGCAGAGGCCACTAATCTTGTCATGGAGCAGACTGCTGTGGCAGAAGGGAGATCCTGCCTTTGACTGGACTGATTCAAGGCCCAGAGCTCTGTACCTGCCGTGGTTTGACGTGTGTTAATGTGATGTGACGCTGGCACACACGGGCTGACAGCCTGCAGCACTCCAAGGGCCGGGCTCCACAGGCACACTGCAGCACTCCAAGGGCCTGGCACCACGGGCACCCTGCAGCACTCCAAGGGCCGGGCTCCACGGGCACCCTGGGGCACTCCAAGGGCCTGGCACCACGGGCACCCTGTGGCACTCCAAGGGCCTGGCACCACGGGCACCCTGTGGCACTCCAAGAGCCTGGCACCATGGGCACCCTGCGGCACTGCAAGGGCCTGGCACCACGGGCATCCTGGGGCACTCCAAGGGCCTGGCTCCACAGGCACCCTGTGGCACTCCAAGGGCCGGGCACCACGGGCACCCTGGGGCACTCCAAGGGCCTGGCACCACGGGCACCCTGGGGCACTCCAAGGGCCTGGCTCCACAGGCACACTGCAGCACTCCAAGGGCCTGGCACCACGGGCACCCTGCAGCACTCCAAGGGCCGGGCTCCACGGGCACCCTGGGGCACTCCAAGGGCCGGGCACCACGGGCATCCTGGGGCACTCCATGGGCACCGATGAGTTGGGATGCAGCCGATGAGTTGGGATGTCTGTGCTGGGGGAGCACTGGGCTCTGAAGATCTGGGTTGAAATGCAGGCCCTGAATAACAATAAAGCTTTCTCAATGGCACTGCAAAAAATCCCCTTCCCTCTTCAATTATCCTTTCTTCTGTGAAAGATTAGAGTCCCACACCACTATCACTTGCACTGTCAACTAAGAGCAGTGTCTGCTGGGTCACGTGGCAGCAGGTACTGTGTTTACATCCAAAGGTCACAAGTTCATTCCCCATTAATGATCCATAAGAGGGACTGCAGCATTTCTCCCAGGAAGATTGCTTGGAAGCAACAGATAGACTGCTTAGACCAGGGTAGCAAAAAAACCACTGAAACACTGCCATGAGTTATAAATCAGCCAAAGTCAGTGATGCTAGAAGGAACACTAACATCCAGTGCACACTGGTACCAATAGCTGGTCACTAGAAGCTCTTTCAGAGGTAAAAAACCCCCCAACACGGTGATTTCAGTACAACTGAAATGCAGAACATGTTCAAATTCATATTTAATAAAGCAATTATTGTTTATTATTGAAGTACCAATTGATTATTGAAAACACATTTAGTGAGGCTGGACCACAAGGTAACAGATCTGTACCTCTGGCATAGTTGTGAAACCTCAGTAAACAGCCATTATTAGAAACAGATTTATCGAGGCCTAACGATACTGTAAGATGTGTATCAGTTACAGAGCTCTTAAAACCTGATCAGTGTGTTCTTAAGCCATTTTTACTGAGGGTTTATAGCTCAGCAGTGGGGCTACATGTCTTCATTTAGGGCTGTTAAGCCACATGGAATATCATCTCAATGCTCACTTGGTACTTAATTGAGGTGGTGTTTCTAGGGAAAAGGCTACACCAGCCACTGAGAACCAGGACACAATCACTTCCCTGCTTCCAAACCCACAGATCAGAGCCACTCTTTGACCTGTTGTTGAATCCTTTAATTGGTCTCTGGACCCTGGGCAGTGTGACCATGCAACACAGTCACATCCACCCTGCCAGGAGCTGAGCGTGTCCCCCTGCCCTCAGCCACGGGCTCAGGACCCTGGGCACTGGGCACCTCACACTCAGTAGCCTCCTGTGCTCCCTGCAGCCTGCACCAAGGCTCTGTGTTGTAAACTGCCCCCCATCAAAACTGCAACAACACTAGAACTGGACAAAGACCAAATCCTGCGTGGGGGGAGAGAGCTGAGCATGGTGGGACCAACACTGGCCACAGAACGTGAGCCCAGCAGGCAGAGGGTACCCCAGGTGTGCTCTCTTTGCTCATTCACGGAGAACAAGTCCTCTCCCTTCATAAATGCTTAAATGCTCACCCAGCAAAGCCACTTTCCCTCCCATCCTTCTCTGCCAGCTGCCATGGCATCTGCCTCTGCTCACAGATCCGACACCTCCATCCCACACAAACGGGGCACCAGACCACAGCACGGCCACTGGAGACTCTCCAGAGACAGCCAAGCCCTCCCCACATCGCGGGGTGGATACAGGAGACACAGCAGCCAAACAAAGCACTATGGAACCTACAGCTGGAGTGAAGGCAGCAACTCTGCCCAGATGCCACAGAACTGCTGGGGCAAGGCCCTGGGGAGCACACAGGGCTGCTCCTTTTCTTTCACCATGCCTCGAGACCTCCCAGCCTCCCCACCAGAGGAGGAGGAGGAGGAGGAGGGCAGAAAGGAGCCCAGATTCCCGAAGAATTCCCTGAGCACCAGTCTCCTCTGTTCAAATGTATATATTCCACTACAGGTGACATCATGATTGCTGGAGTCTGACAGGTGATGCTGTAAAATGCATGAAACCATAAAGATTTCAACAGCAGCAAGCTCCATTGCCGCTCCATCTGACAGCACTTAGCTGCACAGCTAACACAAATATCATAAAAGCACTCGGGAAAGAAACCCAACCTGCCTGACCTCAGTTTTGGACTAATAAACAGTACAGCATGACCAGATTTCACCCACATATAATAAACAGACAGCTTTTAAAGAAACTAAAGCAGGGTGTTGGTAGGTGTAAAGAACCTGTGTAAAGAAAGAGATGAGTTAAAAGCAGGCAAAGACACTGCTGCATGCAGAGGGCTTGGGTCCCGGCACACACAGTTTTCTGCCACTCCATCTCCCTACCTGGAGAAGACATCTCCTAGGAACTGCATAACTAAAGCTGCAAAAGAGATGATCAGTGGTGTTGCACAGTCAGATCAGAAGTGGGTAATTGCCTAAACCGTGTCAGATCACCTGACGTTCATTTCTGCTCTCTCCACAGGGTCAGGGTGAATAATCTTGTCCCCAAAAGCTGGACAGTAAGTGAACCCCAGAGAATGACTGCCCCTTCTTTCATCACCCTCAGCACTACGTTTTAAAAGGCCAAGGTTATGCTTTCTGTTTCTTTCTGCTGCAAGATCCCTCTGTTCTCCCCAGAGGAGAGCACCTTGCCTCAGCCCGGTGGAAAGCTCTCTCTGAAGGAAGCCAAGGAGGACACCCATGTGGGCAACAGTCTCCCAGAAGCACTGAGGCTCCAGCACGGAAGGGATTTTCAAACTAGACATGCTGAAACGGATCTTCACCTTCTCCAGGGAGAACTGGGCTATTTTGGGATTAGTCAGATAGGTGAGTGGGCAGAAGGAGCTTGTCACCTTCCAACCAGCCATCCCAAAAGCTCTCTGAGCAGAGATGGGGACCCTTGGGAACCAAGGCTGGCTGTTCTTGGTCCCCTCTCAAAGACTCTCTGGATAACCCACAGGGTCCAACTTCCAACCCATCCTGCACCATGCACCAGCCACCACCCCCAGTATATACAGAGCTCATTAACAGCTACAAATATCTCAGTGGTGGGTGTCAGGAGGTTGGGGCAGCACTTTTTTCTATGATATCTAGGAACAGGCCAAGGGGTGATGGGATGAAGCTGGAACACAAACAGTTCCAGTTAAACATAAGGAAAAGCTGTTTCAGTGTTTGAGTGAGGGAGCCCTGGCACAGGCTGCCCAGGGAGGGTGTGGAGGCTCCTTCCTTGGAGGGCTTCAAGACCCACCTGGACACGTTCCTGTGTGACCTGATCTAGGTGACCCTGCTTCTGCAGGGGGTTGGGACTGGATGATCTCTAAAGGTCCCTTCCAACCCCACCATTCTGTGATTCTATGATTCTATAGCTCTGGTGCCCAGTCAATGAGCAGGCACCCAGCCCACATGGCATCTGTGTCCCAAAGTGTCCCTGGAACCTGACTTCTGTTAGGCAGCATCAACAGTCCATTGAGACAGGAAAGCAACAGAAGTTACTACAAACACATCCACAGCTCCATTAACTGCCCCTTTACTGCAGTGAAGGGAGAGCTGTCTGTGAGCCCCAGTCCTCATGGCTGCACACACGAGAGGAGCAGTGTGTGGGACTCTGTGCCAGGCAAAGCAAACAGCCCAAACCACATGGTTATCCACACAGCTACAGGAATCACCAGCGATGGGCAGCCTTCTCAGGATGCCTTTGACACTAAAGGCAGACATATTTAAACATAATTTTTCCAATGAAGGATTAAATGTTCCTGTGACATTCCATCCAGTATTTGCAATCACAGGTTTCACCAGCCACTTCAGTGGAAAGTGTGTGATCACTTTCTTCACAAAACCCCTGCTGCTTTTTCACCATCACAGAGCTCCTGGCTCTCAGCTGCCTCCTGACAGATGCAGCAGATTCACGTTTAGGTACTGGGAAAACATGTATAATGAAAACAAAAATGGAAAGCACATTCACTGACCTGAGTTTAGATCTTTTGCACAGAAATGGTTCCCTGGTTCACAGTCAGATCTATCAGAGTTGACAGGAACTGATGGAAACGTGACAGCTACAGGCAGGGAGTGAAGCATCTGCTACACGGGACAGCAACCCCTCGGTGAGGCACGACAGCCCTGACCATACTGAGGGACAGGACAAACTGCTGCCAGCTAACACCTCACCTTTCCTGCTCCAGCTCTTCAAAGTCCTCAGTTCACCAGCCAGGTCCAGCTACAAAAATCCCACATCACATACTTTTACCAATACAAGCAAACACTGAGATGATTTAAGCATGGTCTTTGCAGAGCCAGAGGGATATTCAGGCATCTAATTGCAGCTAAAAAAGAAGTGGATGTCCTGAAGCCTGTGGGAAATTTCCTAATCCCTCCCTGGATGACATCCCCCCTCTCCCACTCCCTCTCCACTGTAAGATGCAGTGTCCAGAGTTGTACCACTTCCAACTTGGGTTGCATGAGGGCTCAGCTACTCTAATTAAAACAAAGCCATTACCAGGGAATGAGATCTCCTCAGCCAGCACAGGAGAGCAGCTCTGGATTAAGTGCTCCCATCTCCTGCTGCAGCCAACCTCTCTGGATCATTTCCTGATGGAACACCAGCCAGCAGGAGCAGGAGCAGCTGCCCTGGGCTCCCCAGTTAATTCCCATCGTGCCAGGAGATGGCACTCCACAACATGCACAACAATGCCTGGGACTGCATGCCCCAAAACCCCTCCTTTTATGTGCCTGCCAAGCTGTTTCTTCCTCCCTCAGCATCTACTGAGTCACCAGCTGTGGCCTGTCTGCACCAGCCACAACACAAGACGTGGCCACTGGCACAGCTCTGCCAGACACCTGCAGCTGTCCCAGGGCTCCCTCAGCCTCCAGCAGCTTCAGTTTGCAACCTCAGAGGCTCTTTAATGCAATCTCCCTCCTTTTTTTTTATGGAATAGGCAAAAAAGTAATAATAACTGATCATAAAAATCCAAATCATTTACCTTTCAGGAGGCAACTCAGCACAGGCTATTACAGAGTCATTTGGTACACCATAAAGTTTCCTATTAGAACAGAAAATAGGGCTCCTTGCATGAGTTGCCAATTGGAAATAAAACAGTAGTGGGGTCATGATCATTAGCACTGCTTTTGCTATTAGGTTTGCTTTCCATCAAAGTGGGAAGAGGAGGGAGATTGAGCCACGGGTGAAAGCAGATGAGGCAGGTCTGGAAAGGAGCAGAGATGAGCAGAAGGTGGCTTTTTATGAAGAGTCTCTTCTTGCTCCTGTTGCATTTGCAGATGAGAGCCTCATGGAGGGATGGTGGATGTGGCACAGTCCAGAGGCACACATCATCACAGCAAAGGCAGAAGCAAGAGCAGCTCAGAAGAGTGGCAGCTCCTTTGTGCTACCTGCATGTGATTTGAAAAAACAACTAAGAAATTCCTGACACAGAGATAAAAAGGGGCCAGGAACGAGAGCAGGCTGGTCTGTTACTGCCCCAGCCACTGCTGTAAATACAAGTCCCAAAGTGCTGGCACTCACATGTGTTCCTCAGCACATTTTCCTTTGCTGTTGGCAATCTTTGACATTGATCCTGTGCCTCTTACCCTTCTCCAGTTACCAGTTACACTGAAGTGCACACAAACCATCCAGCAAAGCCCAGTCTCCTGCCAGCTGCCTTGCAAGAGCCAGAAACGACCTCCCTGTGCTTGCCTGTGCATGGCACACCAAAACAGAGTCCCACATTACCTTGGTGAAGGGACACAGCCAAGAGCAGAGATGACTGCACAGCCTGAGTTGTCCTGAAGCCATCATCCCTGACCACAGGGACACCACAGGGACAGTGGCAAAGGAGGAAGGCTGAAGCATTTGTTTCAGGAAAGCAGCATAAATGATGCTTTGATTTCTGTGAAGGAGCAAAAAACCCTTTCCTCTGTCTGGAGTTTGGCTGTGCTGTTGCTCACACTAACACTGTGCTGGCTTGGGGAGAGATGGAGGGATCAGTTCAGCTCCACTGTCACATAAACCACAGCCACCATAAAGGAAACTGGTCCATGGAGATCAAAGGACATCAGCTTAGAGCTGGGGGCACAGACACCACAAAGGACCATGGAGCCCAGGTCATGAACCAAGCAATAACAACATGATTCCCATAAACCCCCCTCATGGCCTCTCAAGAGCTCTGTCCTGTTGCATTACTCCTCAGAATTAAGACAAATTGTCCCTGCACAGCAGATGCAGCATCATCAAGACCAGCAGCACTGTCTCCATCTCCTGAGGGCCTGATGCCTGGGCATCACTCAGCCCCTCTCAGTAAAATGCTCCCCCTTCTGCCCTGGGTTTTGGGGGTTTGTATCTCAGCTGCATGCAGTGCCCTGTTCCCTTATGCCCTGGCACTGCAAATATCACACAGCTCTGCACCCCTTGGCCATGGGCACAGCCCCCTGGCAGGGCAGAACCCAGCACCCAGCACCTGCATGAGGAGCCTCAAACCTCCCCAGACCTCACACAGCTTTGTGTCCCTTCAGTGAAGAGCACACGTGGAGCTTTTACAGCAGCAGGAGGGCACACATGCAGCACAGCTCGTGCCACTGGAGCTGTTGCCTGCCTTGGCCTCATCTGCCTTCACCTCTCAGTGGAAAATAAGTGGAAGATGGGGTTCCATGCCAAGGCAGAACATGTCTCACGTGGGTATCTCCCCCTCTGTCCCCTGGGGTGCTGCACCTTGCAGGGGCATCCAGACACTGGTGGCTGCCCAGACACAGGGAACACAGGCTGAGTTCAGCCCAAGCACACACTCAGTGTTTTCAGCAAGCAAAGCACCATGAAAATGAGCTGCTAGGCAAGATTTTTGTCAACTTTTTGGGCTTCTGCTGCCCCACAGCTACACTGCTCTGACCAGCACATGGGCAAATCTACCCCATGGCAGCAATCCACGGGGCCCAAAGGCTGAAAAGTCCCAGGTTCCCATCACAGCTCCCTCCTGGCCTTTGCAAACCCCATCAGATGACCGTGAGAGCCACGTCCTGGAGTGCTGTGTGGCTCTGCTCACCAGACAGGTCAGCCCAGAGGCTGAGCACTGAGGTGAGTGTTTGATTAAACGGGGGGACAGGGGGTGAGGGTTTTTCAGGGACCTGTTGGAGATGGAAGTGAAAGCTTTATGGAGTGCTGGCGGGTGCTCCTGACAGCGCTGGGGACAGCACAGGTCTGGCAGGGGCTGCAGCAGCATTCTTCCCTCATCATCTGATTTCAAAACACCCAAGGCCTTGGGAGTGACTGACAGAACACTGCTATACAACATTTTTGGGTTTATGGTCTGTGCATACCACAAAGAGCCTTGGATCTTGTGCCACACAAGGGGCTGTTCACATTTATTCTTAACATTCTCATAACAGACCTCACTAGCCATCAGTTCACCCCCACAGATCTGATAGCCCTTAACAGAGTTGCCAGCCCTTAACAGAGTTGCCAGCCAATAGCAGGTACTCCAGGATGCAACTTTCAGTCATAGTCATCTTTTATGACCAGGATTTCTTCCTTAAACCTTTTCTTTTCCTTCTATCTTGCTTCAATTTTGGCTTTTCCTATTAATTAAATGGCAAGTTTCAATAGCCTAAAATTGAATTATAAGGCTTGTTTAGAGCAAGCAGAATGATCAGAGTAAAGGGTGGAAGTTGTATATGTAATATATACATATACTTAAGGTCCAGAACTTTGCTTTTAGATGTTTGGAACAAATTAAATAGAGGATCAAATTAACTAGTGATTGAATTAAGTGGAAAGCATCTCATTACCTAAAAGACAGAAACATGTGTCGTTTTAAAACAGCTAAAAATAAAGCAAGAATGGGTCGAAATGAAAAGCAGGAACCTTGCAAATGTCAGCCAAGTTTGGGCTCTGTGGAGCCCTCCAAATGTGAGGGCTGTAAATAAGGTGGGTTTTGCTGCATAGCGGGAGCTGCTGGGAAATGATGGGCTTGGAAAACAGATGTTGCAAGAAGGAGCTGCCACACATCTGCAATGAAAGACGTGTACAGGGGGAAGGAGATCCCCTCCATGGACCACAGCTCAGCAGGAAGGGGTGGGATGCCCAGGACATCGTCTTCACCCACAGGCAGGCACCCTGGGCCTTGGATCTATTATGAGGTTGACATTCCAGACTAACTGCTTACTCTGACAACTGTATGGACAGTTCACTGTCAGACAACAGCTTTAACTCGCTCTTGCTGCACGCTGCCTGGAGAGATGCTCAGTCAGATTGAATTTCGAGCCTGCCAGGACCCAACCTGCTGATACAAGTGTCTGTTTAACCCAAGATTAAGAGATCTTGTTGCTGTCTTAATTCAGCACTTTTATTCAAGGGCTCAGTCTTCTGTTTTCCAGACAATTTCCCTTGAAATAGATGTGAAAACCAGAGAGACCGCTCAGACCTTGTCTTTTGTTTCACCATGAAAGAGCTGAGATCATTTCACACGTTTCTCCCCTCCTGTGATACTGATGCTCATCTTCCTTCCTGCTCATCTGGGCCTTAGGAATTGGAGTCCCTTCTCTCCCTGACTCAGCGATGCATCAGCTGGGAATCGCACCGAGCTGTCAGGGACCACGGGAAATCAGTTTGTCACTCCACCAAACTCCAGCCTCAACTTCAGGATGAGGAGTAAGGCCTCAGCCCTTTCCTATCTGATGTTGTATATTTTCCTTTTGTTCCTTTTACATATCAGATTTTGACAAATGCAAGTGGAGATTTCCCAAGAGCAGCAACGCTGTGTTTGCAGAGCCCTGCAGCACCCCATGGCAACTCGGTATTTTTCAATTCAATTTACTGTGCTTTGCTTTCATTTTCTGCCATTTGTTTACTGGAGGACGAAATGCATAACACAAAGCCCTATAAAAGTCAGACTGAGTTAATTAAATGTGAAACTGGGGAAACTGAACTTTGCCTCTGGAGTGGTTTTATCATGACATCTCCTTAAAAACGACACTTTTTTTTGCAGGGCTTTATTTAGACATCTGCAACCACCATTAATTAAACATGGTTTAACCCCAGCTGGCAGCCAAACCCTCACAGCTCACTTCCCCCGTGGGATGGGGGAGAGAATCAGGGTGACAGCGAGAAAACTCATGGGCTGATATAAAGACAGTTTAATAGGTACAGCAAAGGAAAGCAAAGCAAGGACTTCACTCCCTGCTTCCCCTCGCAGGAGGGCACTCAGACATCCCCCGGGCAGAGGGGCTCCGTAACAATGACCTGGGAAGACAGATGCCATCACTCTGAACATCCCCCACTTTCCTTCCTTTTCCCCCAGCTTTCTACTCTGGGCATGACATCCTATGGTGTGGGACATCCCTGGGGTCAGTCAGGCCCAGCTGTCCCAGCTGTGTCCCCTCCCAGCTCCTTGTGTCCCCCCAGCCCAATCAGGAAAGGCCTTGACACTGTGTGAGCATTTCTTGATGTTAAGGAAAACAACTCTGCATTATCAACACTGTTTCCAGCAGAAACCTAAAATGTGGCCCCATACTAGCAACTATGAACAAAATTAACTCTATCCCAGCCAAAACCAGCACAGGTCTCATCAAAACTCTCTTCAAGAGACACTTAGCAGTATTTTGCAACCATTGACTGAAGAAACCAGAGTCCACAAGGTTCACAAAGCCAAATGATGCAAATATTTTTCAGTCAGACCAACATTTTAGACTCCTTACATGTTTCTGAGCTACTCCAGCGGCATGCAGGATACCTAAGCAACACTGGAAGCCACGGGCCATATTATTGTCCTTGCATTGTCAAGAAGACCTGATCTCATTCCTTGATGGGACCATGGATTTGATGGATTGCAAAGCTGTCAGGTATACAGGCTTTTCTCAGCCATTTTACATACTGACAAACCCACTGTGATTGGAGTCCACCACCACCTGCACACTACCCACCACATGGGTCAAGAAATGACTCCACAGAGATGGGTGTCGAAAATTAATCAAGGCACAAACCTTGGCTGATGATCCTACACAATGTCAGAAGTCATTTGTAAGCAACAGTAGCCAATGTTTACATGCCCCTCTCCATCTGAGCTAGATAAATCCAGCCCAGATAAATCACACCTCACAAGTGCCTGTTTCTCTGCATGGGTGATACAGACATTGATGTCTTCTCAGATATGGATGTCTACACTGCTAATCCTTGAATCCATCTGTTCAGGTAAAGCATATCCTCACAGCCTCAGTGTGGTGTCTAACACAAACCCCCCCACCCAGGAACCTCAGACAGCCATGGAAACATCCACCTTCAGCCCTGAAAGAGGTGAGAGGAATCACCACTTGCAAGTGCCAATTTCCACCACTGTTTGAAGCAACAGACTATACAATTTCCTTAGCTAAGTCACCAAATTTTAGGTTGGAAGCAGGAGGCAACTTATTCCAACCAAGGAGCAGAATTTGACACATCAGAAGTAGCTTTCCACTGCTAAAAGATTCCCAGTTTGGAATTCAAAACTCCAGATTCACTTCTAAAACCATCAGTCGTTCTGAGGAGGAAAAGAACAATCTTTTCTGACAGACACAAATTAGAAACAAGAGTCATTAACAGAGGACTATGAACCTGAATAAAAATGAAGCCTGGACACGTTTCTGTGTGATCTGATCTAGGTGGGACCTGCTGTAGCAGAGGGCTTGGACTGGATGATCTTTACAGGTCCCTTCCAACCCCCAGCATTCTGTGATCCTGTGATTAGGTACCCAAAGTTTGAACAAAACTGAAGGCAAAGCTTCACTACTTTGTTGGAACAAATTCCTTCCAAAGGGAGATGTACTGACTGCACCTGGAAAGGTTTGGCCCAGGTTCTTCCTGCAGCAATCAGCAGCCCAACCCTCAGCTCTGTGGGAAGGAGGTTTGTCCCAACAGAAGCAACACACAGGGGTCTGGCCGGCACACACCACGTGCATCACTGTGTGTGCTTCACCTCTCTGCTACTGATCTCCTGGGAGGCAGAGAGTGGTGCCTGAGACAGCAGCACCTTGAGGCAGGTGCCAGTGACAGGCAGCGTGACGGTGTTGAGGTGAGCTTTACATCTTGTGCAAGGTGAGAGAGGCACAGTGTCAGCAGCTAATAAGTTTGTAACGGGGTTTCTTCCTTAAGCCAAGTTCAGCACAGATTTATAACTCCCCCACACCACTCTGAACTTTCCAACACTCCTCCTGAAACATTTTGTTATTGCTCAATTACTGTCATGTTCTCTTAAGGACCTGGAGGGGAGAGAAGGTCTACATTTGGAGACCAGATGTCATCTCCATAGATACTCACAAAACTGTGCTGTGCAATAAATAATCCAGCCCCCTTCAGAAACAGGCTTTTGAGGATATGATAAGTTATTAAAAGAAAAAAGTGAAAACTGTGCCATGTCCTGTGTGTAACAGAAGCTGAGCAGGAACCAAGGAGGTAAACTGGTGGTGGGGCACCTTTGGCTTGTGGCAGGGCCAGGCTGTCTGACTTGGAGGCAACAAAAGCAGAACTTCTCCACAGATTCAGCACAGCACAAAAAGGCACCAAAAGCAACAGGGCTGTCACCCCACCATCAGGAGACATGCCCAAAACAGCCCTAGAGCTGTAATTCACAGCAGCTTGTTCCAGGTGCTCGTGGTGGGCTGGTCCCAGAATGGGAATGATCACAGAATCACAGAGGCTCAAGGGCTGGAAGGGACCTGCAAAGCTCATCCAGTGCAACCCCCCCTGCCAGAGCAGCACCACCTAGAGCAGGGCACACAGGAACTCAGCCAGCTGGGCTGGAATGTCTCCAGAGAAGGAGACTCCACAGCCCATCTGGGCAGCCCCTGCCAGTGCTCCCTCACCTCAACAGGGAAGAAATTCTTCCTTGTGTTTCTTTGGAACCTCTTCTGTTCCAGCTTGTGCCTGTTGCCCCTTGTTCTGTCATTGGCCATCACTGAGCACAGCCTGGCTCCAGCCTCCTGACACACACCCTTGATGGATTTGTAACCATGAATCAGCTCACCCCTGAGGCTCCTCTTCTCCAAGCTGAAGAGCCCCAGCTTGCAGGAGGTTAATGGTGAGAGCACCAACCTGAGCCCACTCTCCAGGACACACCATCTACATGCAAGCTGCACTCAGCACCCACCTAAAGTGAGCACTGCAAACTGAGAAACCAAGTATTTTCCAGATCTAAATGTGGTTTGGACTTCTTGTTCCAAAGATCTGGGCAGACTGGACTTCAGGCATTATAGCCCCTTCCAGCACTGGATGCCTTAAATTCAGTGTCCTTAACATGAACACGCAGGGTTCATCGATCCTGCTGGGCTGAAACCTCACCCTTGACCCAAGCCTCTGTCTTAGGATATGGGAATCAATTGATGACTCTTATACATTCACTGGAGAGACACTTCCACAGCACATTATCATCCAAAGCATTCCCTCTGCCTTGATACTTGTCACAAGTCTCTGTTTGTACATATGGAAACCACATTACATATTCCAGATGGAAATTCATGCTCCTATTTCGGAGGAGGAAACGAGAGCTGCTTCGTAGCCGACGCATAATTTGTTGTGTGAATATGAAATACGTGACTGCCTCACATCTTGTGTGTGAGCTAATCATAAAAAAATAGAATGAAAGAGGTCCCATCTGTCTCTAAATCCTATAATCCAACTGTTCTCAGCTAACTCCAGCTCTGCCAGTACCTGGTATACACACAGCAAGGGCGGTTTTCTGTGCCAGGGAAAGGCTGAAAACCAGAAGAGCACGTACAAAGCTGCAGCTGAAGTTTCATCTGAGGCAGTGAGAAAACATCTTGGAGAGAGCAGAGACCTTATGACACCTCTTCAGCTGAATGAACTCACTCCCCAACTCTTCAAATTGTTCTTGACCTGCCTTTTTATCTGGGCTACCCTGTAATTACCTTCTTAACATAATTTCCCCGCAGTTCCCCGAAGTGCATTAATGGGATCACTGGGAAGGATCCAGCTGCACATTAGAGAGCGTGGGGGCAAAGTGCTGTCCCTGACAGAGGATGGGAGCGTTGCCACACACCATTTCATAGAATCATAGAGTCACTTCAGCTGGAAGAGACCTTTAAGCTGATGGAGTGCAGCCTCTGTCCCAGCCCTATCAACCACCAGCCCATTTCTCTCAGTACATTTCAAACTGGAGCTGCTGGCTGTGGAGACAGCTCTGCCACGCTCACTCAGTTACCTATGGCAAACAGCAGCACGTGGGTCTGACATGCTCTGCCCCTTCTGTCATTGTCTCTTTTATCTGCAGCCAGATCCCTGAGCCTGACCTTACAGTTCTATTGCAGCAGCACCAAAGGAGCTAGTGCCCTGGCTTCTACAGAAGGAGTGTTACTCCAGGGGAAACAGCAATGTTTGTCTTCCTTTGTACTCTGCTTTCAGGGCATTACTGCAACTGTTTCAGCTTGCTCCCCTCAAAAAATAAACCAGATAGGAAATGACAACAGAAGATCTTACCAGACTCCGAGGATTGGTAGGACGTTTTCACCTAAAGGTGCCAAAAAGAAGTCCCAACTGTCGGCTGGCAGCTCACTGCAACTTTTCATGCTTTCAGTCATCCATATCAACAATTTCAGTTTGTTGGGTGGATTTCGGTCTGGTCTGGACCTAATGATGGGCAAAGAACATAAATGGGATGGTCACAGACTCTCCTGCACTTTACATCTATCACTCAGTGGCTGGGGTTTGGGGGTGCCAGACCTTTTGACAAACACAGTGGCTTCCTCTCCTCTCCATTAACCACACTCCTCCTCCCTGTGGGGGCCATGGCTTCCTCCCTTCAACACCCTCTGCACCATCTGAGATGCTGTGCTCCAGCCACAGTAGTGCAGCTGTGCTCAACCAGTCCTGGAGGCTTTGCATCCCTCTTAGCGTCGGCTGCAGCCAGTGACAAGGGGAAGCAGATCTGTCACTGATGAAGGATGGTGGCACCCCAAAGCAGCATCACTGGATGTCCATGCCTGGGTCCCAGGGATTTCCATGCCAGATGCTGCAGCTCACTTGAAAGGGCTCTTTTTAAGCTCAAATAAACTATTTTCAAACAAGAGCCCTTTTATTGCGATGCCAGTTTCAAGCTACGCTGAAGTTCTTCAACATCTGTGTCTGGGCCGTTGTCTTTTAAATTTAACTGGTCCATCAGCAATTGCATTCCAGCAGTATGAGCTGTGTCTGTCTCTCCCCAGGCCTGCACTCCATTTCCCCTTCCAAATAGGCCTTATTTACCATCATCCCCCTTACGCCTCTTCCCCGCCTTCCACGTGAAGCCTGGCAGAAGTGGTGTGGCAGAGGCTCTGCCCTCAGGGCTCCTGCTCAGCCCCAGCAAACACACGGAGGGCATTAGCAGGGAATTTGTTAAATGTGGCTCTTAGGGGAACATTGGAAGCAGATCTTGTTATCTAGGCAGGCAGAATAAACATGGCCAGACAAAAAGCAAGAAAAAAAGTGCCATAACTACTAAGCAACCCCCTGCAGCCCCTACCAAGGGAACCAGGACTGACAGTTCCCTCCTGACCTCGGGTTTGGAGACTGACACCAAAGAGAACATGATGCAGGTCTAAGTGAGCTGCTTACTCCTGGCCATGCTGTGGGCTTTGGGGCTACAGAGACTTGTAAGAGCTCCCCAACCCACCAGACGCCAAATTAGGCATCAAGGGAGAAAACTATTCCTTCCTGATCCCAAAAGTGAACAGGGAACACCAAATTTATATAAATATGATACAGATAGTCAGTCACCTGATCTCCTTTCAAACTCCTTGGAGACACCACAAGATTAAGTATCCTTCCCAAGCTGCTGCTTTGTCATACAATCTCTCCCATAACTTTATCAGACTTCATCTTCAAACAACCCCACAAACCAGTCCAGGGGTACCAGTCTGCCCTTTTCATCCCAGCAGATCACCAGCACACCTACTGACAGCCACAACATTTCTCAGGTTCTTTCCATTTCCCATTCCTCCACACTGTAGATCCAGACTGTCCCCACCAACAGGAGGCACTTCCCTCAGCTCTTTCTCCATCCAGAGAGAGAAGGCAGCTACTTAAGCAATGAGACCATTAAACTCTAGATTACCCTCTGGTCATTACCCCCTCTCTCTCCATTGTCAGGGGCAATGACACTCTACCTTAGATGCCACAGCTAAGTTCTCAAGGTTAATGGGATGAATCTTTGCCACCCTACAAGTTTAACCCACTTACAGGATTACACAAAAGCAGTTTCCTGGATTAAGATAATTTGGCTACCTTGGATCCATTTAATTAAGTAACCAGATCACTGCCACCTAACCTCTTTTCCTTGGGGATTTATCACCTCGTCACTTTCGTCCAACCTGTATTTTACCAGCACAGCACTTACACCATCCCTATGGAGGGCTCCAAATGAACAGCTACTTCAAGGTTTGATTCAGAGCCTACTACAGACAACTAAAGAGTCAGGCACACTTCAACAGGTTTGTTTTTAGGACAAACCATGGAAACGTCTTAGGAGGTCATGCAATAATGAACTAAAACTCACCCTGTAAGTGTCTTGGCCAACCAGACCACACAGACAAGACCTGTCATCCATCCTGCCAGCACCTGACAGCCAGGAATTTCACCATCTCTGTTGAGAGAAAGGCAAATTAGCAATGCTGTTAATTTACACCTGTCTCAGCTCCCAGAGGTTTCTCCAAGCTCATTTGCCTGGTGCTTCCCACACCTCCTCACCTGGAAATCTCCCCATGTTGGGATGTGTCTGCTCACTGCTGACAGTAAAATGGTGTAAGAAAATACCCAGAACAACATGGAACATGTTGGAAAGGAAAGGGAAAGGGTGTTTGTGAGGGTGTGTGCCAGTGAAGGACAGGACTGACATAATGTGTCTCACACCTCTGGGAAACTGGTCAGCTCTGGTCTTTAGTTTTAGTTCCCTTGAGATTCACGAGACAGCTGCTGCTTTCTATGTGTTTGCCAAGTCTCACCCCAATCACCCCAGCACTAGGCTAGAGCCATTAGAGACCAATCAAGTGAAAGCAGCAACAGGAGTGTTTGCTCAGGTGGGCTTTATTCTGGCTCTGTCACCTCTTCTCTTGACTTGGTTGTGAATCCCTCCTGGATCCTTTCCAGCACATGAGGCAGAGACAGGAAAGAATCCCTTAGGTTAAAACAGAGCATCTCATTCAAGAGCAGTTGTTTGCCTTGGGAGGCACATGCTGACTTTTACAAACAGCAGACATCACCCTGGGGATTTTGGGTGACTGCTGCAACGTTTTCTATCTGGACAGTAAACAGTTAGGTAACCACTGACACTGTCTTGAGGCTGAGTGTTGGGTTCCTCTCCTTTTCCCTGGGCACCATAAGCCATGATCCTACTAGAGAAACAAATGATTCATCATAGCAGGAGTGCCTCATTGAGATTTATTACAAGTCCTTGTGATAGCCCAGAAAACTGCTTCCAGGAGTCATCCAACATAGCAGAATTAACAAGGCATCCCCTCAGAGGGAACTCTGCTGTCCCAATCCCCTCACACTGACACAAACAGCCCAACAGCCGCCACAGCCGCCCGCCACGAGCAGACACCGCGACTCACAGCGAGCCTCAGCACATAGACCTTTCGAGCCCAGCTGCAAGGCTGCAGAGCTGAGAGGAGTCTCACAGAGAATGGGAAAACAGCGTCACACCAGAGCTATTTACTTGTGTTTATGTCCCATTCCACCTTGCCTTACCATAGCTGACCCTTTCAGGAGATAAACACTGCACAGAAATGGCTTTTGGTCCTGGGTGTGTGGCTCTGCCGCCTCACACAACAGTAACGGGGGACAGTCCTGTCACACCAGTACCTGCTCCCACCAAGCAAGTGTGGATGCAACTGTGGGATGCATTGATGGCACTGGCACAGCCATGCAGCACTGCCCACACTTCTGAAGCTCCCCTACAGCCATGAAAAATGTGCAACATAAACCATGGCACAGAGTCCCTCGAGAGCATCGCTGCCTTGGCTGTGCTGAGGTCTCCATCAGCAGTCACACACAGGCCTCCACACATAGAGCTGGCAGAGAGGGAAGGTGATACCTGGCACAAGCTGACAACCAGATCATTGTGCCAGTTTTCAGAACCAGACTTTTCACTGTTTTGTTTCAAAGCCACATTTTTGTTTGCTTGTCTAAAAGCCAATCACATTTCAAAGAAGAAATGGTTGAGCATACAAGTGAGAAATAACCCCAAATGGAGTCAAATATTGGGGTAAAATAAATCAGTTGTCCCAATACTAGTTTGTTTTCCAGGACCAAAAAGAACCCCCAAACTTTTCTGTTTAGCATGATCACTCTTTCTTTATGATTTCCCAGTTGGCCAGCCACACCTCATATTGGCATTTCCCACACCTATCCCTTACATGTTGGAGAGAGGATGGATGCATCTACTTATAGCATCAGACTGAAGTGCTCTGCATTGTTCTTGTGATGGGTAACAGCTCTCTGCATTTAAGGATGCAGACCCAGCCCTCTGCATTGCCATTACAGGAACTATAAAGAGGTGCAGAGCCCAGAGCAGCTGCTGCCTCTTGATGGCGAATGAACTGTTTGTGTGGTGAGCTCAGGATCATGAGGGAAAGCTGCCCAGTGTGAAAAGATCCAGGATGCCATTTTTCACTTTGTTTTTCCCATCAGTGTGTAATGTGGACCAGAGCATCCCCTCCAGGAAGACTTCCAGGTTCAAGTTAGAACAAATTCCCCCCATGCCTTGGTCATCTGCTCCACTGGGTAACTATCATGTTGCTCCATATTTGCCTCATTTCCAACCTAACTTCAGTGACCATCCACTGGATCTTCTTATATGTCACACATCAGAATTTTTCCTCTGGTGCAGGGAATTAGCAACTTTAACATTGCCCTCAAACTCTCTTTTCAGCAAGACAAATAGGCTGAGCTCTTTAAGCCTGCCTCTCCTTCCAGACCTTGGTTCACGCCTTTCTGGCTGAAGTATCCTCCAACACGTATGCAAAAAGAGAAGAAAAGCCATCATGCCATTTGTAGGGTCATAAACTTTGTGCTTGACAATGAGCATGACTCACTGAAATGGCCCCAGATGCAAACCACCAACTTGGTAGAAACTGGGTGTGTCAGAAGGAAGGAAGCTACAGTCTCTGGAGCTCTCAAAGGCTTTCACGAGCAGGCAGTTGTGGCCATCTCCTGATGTCAACTATCCATCAGCTCACGAGTATCTGGCAATCTCTGCTCAGTGAACTTGGAAGTCTGTTCTTTGCCATGGTGCTGTGCAATGTCTGTGAGAGCTGTGGGTGCTGGTTGAGATGGTTTCACTCAGAATGGCCCCTGTATGTGGGGAAGACGACAATTCTCCAAACAAATGGCTCATTCTTTCGGCACTTGAATGTGAGGAGGCCAAGGAACGGTTTTCATCAACAGAACTCTCTCTGGGTATCATTGACAGCCAGAGCTTCCAGTCGAGGCATGCTGAGGTGAAAGTCCAAGGAATGCCATTCCTTCTTGGAGCTGATTCCTCCACTGTCAAATCTCCATCCAAAGAAAACACATTAAAGTCAATGCCCTTAAAAATGACAAGCTCTGAAAAAAGCACTCACTCTGCAAACAGAGATGGTCAATCCAAAGCTGCTTGGGAGGCAACCTCCAGCTGCCAGGCTGCCTGTCACAACATTCACCCACAGTTTTTCCCCAGTGAAAGGCTGCTCACCTTGCTGGAGCCAGCGGGCAGCACCACAGCAGGCTGTGCCTCGCCATGTGGATTCAGTGTGGAGAAAGGCAAATGCACCCACTGACTCACAGGGTCACTGCGGAATGCCTTGTGAGCGGAGGGGGCTTGGGGCTTCACACAGGCTGTGCTGGTGGTCTCCCAAACCACACTTTGCTGTCACAGCGGTAGCTGTAATTAGGGAGTCCAAGGAGGCAGATAAACACAGAGTTGAATGATTTCATGAGCGAATTTAAGGCTTGTGATAACAAAGACAGAAAAGTGTTGCAGCCAGGCAAGGCATGAGGGAACACTGTAGTTTCTCACCTAGTTTGACGAATGCAACTCAGCAGGAACCTGCTGAACCAGCCCTGATGCTGTGCAGAGCTGGAGCAGTGAGCAGCCATCCTCTGCAGAGCTCCATCGATTCCCCTGGGAGCCCACCCAACTCTGCCCACAACCACCTCAGGACACCAGCACTGGCTGAGCCCTCTCTGAGCCAGAGACAAACCCCAGTCAGAGGAGGAGGAAGGAAGGAGGAGCGCTGGACCAGAGATCCCTCTGCAGCCCATGTGCCCTGCAGCCATGGAAGGCAATGGCAGGGCTGAGAGCCACCAGCAGCTCCGGGTGATTGTGCCCTGATGGGCAGAGACTGTGTGAGGAGGGGCCATGGCACAGGCCGTGCTGGGTGCCTGTGGGCCCAGAGACACACACGGGAGGGAGAGGAGCTGCAGCCCTCAGGATGGACACACACAGAGCAGCCTGTGAGGGGCTGCCCAGCCTGTGGGGAGCTGCCCGGCCTGTGAGGGGCTGCCCGGCCTGTGAGGGGCTGCCCGGCCTGTGGGGAGCTGCCTGGCCTGTGAGGGGCTGCCCGGCCTGTGAGGGGCTGCCCGGCCTGTGGGGAGCTGCCCGGCCTGTGGGGAGCTGCCCGGCCTGTGAGGGGCTGCCCGGCCTGTGAGGGGCTGCCGGCCTGTGGGGAGCTGCCCGGCCTGTGGGGAGCTGCCCGGCCTGTGAGGGGCTGCCCGGCCTGTGAGGGGCTGCCCGGCCTGTGGGGAGCTGCCTGGCCTGTGAGGGGCTGCCTGGCCTGTGAGGGGCTGCCCGGCCTGTGGGGAGCTGCCTGACCTACAACTGACACCTCAGGCTCCCTATACACCATCCCCTCTACCCAAACCTTCTCCCTCCTAATCTTCCAGCCTGTTCCTGACCTTGACGTCTGCAGACTGCAAACTGCAGTGAACCACAGCTCGGATCTGTGACAGGATCTGCAGGGATGATCACTGCTTTAAATGGGCAGTCAGGCATTAAAAGGAGTTGTAAAGGGAAATGGTGGATTATCCACCACATGGTCTCTTTAGGTCAAGAGTGGAAGAGATGTTTCAGACAGAAACGAGTTAGTGGGCTCAGTGGTAAGGTTAATGGACAAAATGTTTTAGTCTGCTATTCAGCAGGTCAGGCTAGATAAGGCCTTAGATGTCTCCAGCATTTATATGTCCATATATTTGAACAAATGGATGAGGGAATAATAAAGAGTCTCTTCCAGGCCACTCTGCCCACTCTGCTCAACTATGGGCATGTTATAAGACAGTAGCTTTTTCTCTCATGTTTGACACAGAAGGAGGCCAGCACTGATCACTACATTCAGCAGCCTGTACCACATGTCAGTGCCTTCTGCATGAGCCAACCAGCATGGACCTTCCAGTCCCAGGCATGCTACTGCAGAGAAAACTGTCCATCTTCACCTGGGGACAACACCCTGAGCCTGGGCTGTCCCCAGAGGTCCCAGCATCACCAGGGGAAATATTGGCAGTGGAGAGGGGTTATGATGGTGTGAGCAAATATCTGCTCCTTGAGTCCACAGAGTCCTCTGGGAACCACACTCTGGAGAGGCAACAGCAGCTTCCCCTGCACTCCCCGAGCTCACTCCATCACCAGTGCAACGGTTTCTGTGGCAGTAGCCGAACGCACACGATGCTGCAGCTGATGGCTTGTGGAGAATCAACATCTGCCCACACTCTGGGCACTGGGAGCCCCTGTCTCAGCAACATTTCTCCAATGTCTGTGAAGTAATTAGCTATAGCTCTTACCACTGTCCTCTAATGGAAGATGGCTTCATTAATTAAGTTACATGGAGCCAGCTTAGCTTGCTCAGAGATAATACAAACAGCTATCCCTCCTTCCAAAACAAGCAGCAGACTTGGGTTTTATAGACACTTGCACAAAGATCTCCCAATAAAAATACAACCACTTGTGTTTAAGTACTTTCCATCATGCCTCAGACCATCTGAATCTCTAAACATTTCCTACAAGAACCATTTATCCTACCTCTGAACCTCCCTCACCAGACAAAACACGCTGTGGCTTTTCAGGGTGTCCAGCAGAAAGGGCAAAACAGATCTTGTGAAGGGGGGTAAATGACCCTTCATTGATGAAGCATTGCTATTAATACATTCCTGCATCACCTTAAAGCATCAAGCCCTGAACAGCAGCACCCTGCTTCCCAGCACGACCTCTCCTGCCCCCACCCAAGGTCGCTGGGACAACACTCGCTCCGAGGAGGAACCTCCTCTGCTCATCAACTCCATCTAAATGAAGGTGGTTGTTAATATCAACTAATCTGCATATTGTTGGTGTGATGTTAATGCCTCTCACTTAAGAACCCTACAGTTTCCCAGTGTCTCTGCTGTAGAACACAATACATTTACACCCTAAATGCAGGTGACTTCACAACATACACTGCACTTAACATAGGACACCCACAGGCCCAGCTTCATCCCCTCTGACCTTAAACAGATAAGGAACATAATTTAGGAGACATCCTTATGGTTGAGAAAGGCAGAAATGTTGAATCACCTTTTTCTTTGTTGATTTTTCAGGGAAGCCACAGTGACTAGGGATGGGAACCATCCAATGGCAACTACCCCATGGTCAGAGACCAGCCAGAGCTTCTTCACGGGAGAAAAAATGGGTATATTGGGGGGGGGGGGAAGGCTTCTGGTTTCTATTTAGAATTTTAAAGACATTTTGAAATGTTTAAAGTTTTCCTCCCTAAGTAGCTTGGTTTAAAAAAAAATCACCAGCATTTAATTTTTAAAGAGAGTTTAAAATGGTTTCAGAGCAGGCAGCTGAAGCAAAATGAATCAACCTGAATGTTTAGGGTATTCTATTTATTCTGGCAAATACTCCCTCTCTTAGTGGCATCAGAAAGAAATTAAGAAACATCTTTTTTTTTTTAGTTTAACCACCAAAAGTAAAAAATAAATTATTCAGAGTTGTAGCTCTGAGCTCTTCTGAACAATCTGCCTTTCTGATATGCCTGAGAACTTCTGAAGATATTAAGAAACACAGCTAGGCCCAGTAAAGTAAAGGGAGCATCAAAATATGAGGTGCCAAATAAAGGCTTTGAAACAAATCTCCATAAAAATCATTTGAAGATTGTTTCTGTTTGAAATCAGGCAGGTGATTTTTCAATTAAAATGGAGATCCAGTCTTAAAAGTAATGAAAATGCAAATAGTCAGTGCTGGGTACATTAGGCTGGGAAACCACATATATACAGAAAACAGGTCATGTTGCACTGAGTGGAAGAGGGAGGGAGAAGAGGAAAACTAAAGGCAAAAGGCAACTTGATCTCAAGTTCTTACTTCTCAATACTGTCCTTTTAAAAAACTCACCCTTTCAGTTTTCTCTCCAAACACTGGATCAAGGAGGAAAAGGGCACTGGGACCTGACCTTCCCTTTAATAATACACTGGCAGTTTTTCCTTTGGAGGGAAAAACATTTGGTGAGAGGAAAGACAAATAATCCCAACTAGACTAATACATTTGTTAACAGAGAGAGCTGAAAAGGGAAGTCCCACAAATCCAGACAGAAAATAAATGCATAAAATAATATTAGTGATCCCAGAGGGTGTTCTGGGAATGAGCCTGAGCCTGCCCTGAGCTGCCAGGAGGAGCTCAGCACCTGAGAGGGCACCACCGGGCACCTGAGAGGGAAGCGCTGCCGAGGCTGAGGTGCCGTGGGGAGGAAGGCTGCTCCCCTCCTCTCACTCTTGTTTTCAACAAGCCAAGTGGTAACAAGCCAAGTGGTGCCTCCCCGGACAGTGAGGCTGCCCCTGCTCACAGTTCCCCCACAGAAGAGTTTCAATGGCATCTCACAGAGTCACAGAATCATTACAGTTGGAAAAGACGTTTAAGATCATCAAGTCCAGTCACTGACCTCACAGTGCCAGGCCCAGCACTACATAAACCACATCCCTCAGCACCTCATCTGTGTGTCTCCTGAGTATCTCCAGGGATGGGGACTCCACCAGCTCCCTGGGCAGCCCCTTCCAATGCTTAATAACCCTCTTGGTGAAAAAGCTCTTCCTAATGTCCAATCTGAACCTCCCCTGGTGCAACTTGAGCCCATTTCCTTGTGTCCCATTACTGGAGAGAAGAGACTGACCCCCACCTCACTGCAGCCTCCTGTCAGAGTGTTGCAGAGAGGGCTCCTGTCTCCCCTCAGCCTCCTCTTCTCCAGGCTGAACACCCTCAGCTCCCTCAGCCACTCTCAGACCTGCTCTCCAGACCCTTCACCAGCTTTGTTGCCCATCTCTGGACACGCTCCAGCCCCTCAGTGACCTTCTTATAGTGAGGGGTCCCGAAATGGACACAGTATTGGAGGTGCAGCCTCACCAAGGCACAAACAGTTTCTTGGCCCTTTCTATGTTGTTCAAACTGTGGTGCTTTGGTCCAGTTCCTGGCAAGGGATGGAATCAAGCTAAAGTATATCACAGAGCTTTCAGGTAACCTGGACTGGAGCAGCAAAAGTATTACCAGGGGGGAAGTATAGGTTAAAAATAGGCATTGCTGTCAGATCTGTTAGAGATCCCCAGCACAGGGATTAGTCTTTAGGGCAGCACACACCAGAGTCCCTAGTCATGCTCAGTTCCTCTGTGTGAACAGGGCACATCACTGCTCTGTGCCCTACAAGACCAATGCTGCTACAGTCTGAATGAGCCAACAGTCAAGATTGCCCTTGAGTGTCTGCACTATTACAAATTCCCACTACATCTGAGGAGCTGCACTGTCCTTCAACAGCAGATTCACTCCTCAGAGAGGTGTTCTGCTCCCAGCAAACTCCATCCTAAAATATGCCAGAAGCAAGAGCAAGAGGAGAACCAAGATCAAGAGAAAATATTTGTTCCCTGGCGTGAAACAGTTATTCTCTCTGAACCAGGCACAAAACTCCAAGGGACAAAGTTACACTCTGGCCCCAGAAGAGCTGATCTTGCCCTGAGCTGAAGGCTGGGGCACATTTGCCTTGACATTCTCTTTTCCTTCCTTCCCTTTTATTCTGCACCCTTGCTTCTCTTGTGCTTGAAAAACAACAAAATTCCCAAACATCCCAAATGCAGAAATGAATTCTTGCCACAATTCTTGTCATGATTACTGTGTAAATAATAATCCAGTACAATGAGTGATACAAATCTCCTTTAATGACTCATTCCCCACACTTCTGCCCTTGCCTTTCAGACCTCACTAGTGTGGTGTTTCGTCTTCTACCCATTAATTGATACTTAAATAATGCATAAAACTGTCTTATTAAATGCATGTTGAATATTTATTTGGAAGCTCATCACAAGTTGAAAGATAACCTTCATTTTCTATTCCCTTTGGGATAATCAGCTAATTGGGCAGCAGCAGCAGCTCAGCCTCTTCAGTCTGCTGCAAGCCAGCGTTAGAGCCCCTTCTATCAACGACTTCAACAGGCACCGAGGGGCTCAGGCCCTGTGCTGCTTTGTCCAGCCTCAGCTGCTCCACAAGGAAGACATAAAACAGAGTGATAATAAACGTGGCTGCAGTCACCCACTTCTTCTTCAGTCTCGTTTGTGCGTTTGGATTTGGGCCAGGCAGGAAAGAGCCAACCACTCCCCTGAGATAACTGCTTAAACTATGTCCCAGCAGCTGTGGCTTCACAGAAACTCGAGAGCTCCGTGGGACCTCCTGGCAGCAGTGCAGCAAGACCTTGGGCTTGTCCCTTATGTACTTTGCATTAAAGCATCTTGCAATTAGCTCAGCCCTTAAAATCCCAGCCTGTATCAGGTAGCTGTTAATGAAGCCAGCTCAGTAACCACACCACAAAGGCAGAAAGCAAGTGCTGAAGCATCCTCTCTCCTCTTCTAAGGGCACCCTGGGCTCAGCTGCAGAGGGCTGCTGCAGACCCTCAGCATGCAGCAGCTCAACACTGGGAGGTTGTTGGTTCATTCTCATTTATTCTGGGCTGCTATTTTCATTGTAAAGTAACAGGACTGTACCAGTGAATTAGGGAGAAGGAGGTGTATTATATCAAACTGGTTAAAGAAATACTGGTGGAATGAGAGGCCAGCCCAGACACGCCTCACCTCTGAGACCATTATTACATTAAATGCCCACTGATGGCACAGGAGCCACCAAACCCTCTGCAGTTGTCAGTGTCTGACGTGGTCTGCAGTACAGGGCCTGACAAATCAGTACATGGAAGAAACTTACCCCTGCCCAGAGCCTGTCAGGTCTTTGGCATCAGCTGCCAATAGCTGCAGAGGGAGCAAGCAGAGCCCTTGTGTGTAATGCTGTCTTCCAGGCTTGTCAAATTCGCTCGTAGGGGAAATCCAGTCAAACGAGGTTTGTACAGCAAACAGCTACTCATTTTCTTACACTTCACTGCTGCCACTGAATGTTGCTTCTCCCATTGCTGCTGACACTGAGGAGTGTTGTTGCAGCAGCACACAGCCCAGCACCCTGCAGGATCCAGCCCACAGGACGTGGGAACGGAGCTGCTCCCTAGAACCGCCTCCACCTGTGCGCTCGACATTTTCAGCCAAGTCTCTTTTCTCCCCTAACACCTGCATTGGTTTCAGCTGGATATTTCTTCCCCAGGATCAGCAAGGGAATGCAGAAACAGATCCAGAACCTCCTAATAAGTGTACCCTCAGACTTTCACCAACCCTGAGTTTCCTCCTGCACAGAAAGCAACAGCACACAGGAAAATCCCCACACGTGTTCCCAGAGCACAACATGGAGTTTCTAGGAATCTAAAGTGACAAAATAGTTTGTGATTTGACAGTCAAGCCCTGTAAGATCTGATCTGTGGCATTCTTGTCCAAATTATCATTGAGTCTAGTGATGACAAACCCCCCTGGACCGAGACCTGAGCAGCATGCAGGGAGCAGCTGAGAGCTCAGCCTGCCCTGAAACCAAACCTCATGGCATGAGGGATGGAGGAGAAAATCAGCACACAGACAGCTGACCACAGACACAGCCTGGAGAACAAAAAAGGAGACATGGCACAGAGAAAAATAGGTCCTTTCAGGTCTAATATCTGCCTACTGCAGGCAAGTACTTCAGGAACCACATGGAGGGCTGGTCTCTGTCCACAGGGAGCTTGGGACCTGTTCACAGAATCACAGAATCTCAAGGGCTGGAAGGGACCTGCAGAGCTCATCCAGTGCAGCCCCCTGCCAGAGCAGCACCACCTAGAGCAGGGCACACAGGGACTCACCCAGCTGGGTTGGAATGTCTCCAGAGAAGGAGCCTCCACAGCCCATCTGGGCAGCCCCTGACAGTGCTCCCTCACCTCAACAGGGAACAAGTTTGTCCTTATGTCTCTTTGGAACCTCTTCTGTTCCAGCTTGTGCCTGTTGCCCCTTGTCCTGTCATTGGCCATCACTGAGCACAGCCTGGCTCCAGCCTCCTCACACCCACCCTTGATGGATTTGTAACCATGAATGAGCTCACCCCTCAGTTCACTCAGCTGGTGGCATCTAAAGTTAAGCAGAAGAGTCTGGCCCTGGTGAATGGGACGAGATGCATTCAGCCCTCATCAGGTAACTCCTACTCCACTCTCTACCTTCCATTTCACAGCAGGATTCCCTCATCCCAAACTGAAAGGCAGTTTCTTTTGCCATGTGTGCCCAGCAGAGATGGGGTTGGCCAGGGACCAGGACCCAATGCAGAGTGATTCCCATGAAGAGAGAGGAGCTGCCTCTCTCCACACAGCAAGGACACAGGCATCCAGCAAGATGAATAAAGGATAAACCATGCCATGGAGCCAAAGGTCCCTTCCTGCCCCTGCACAGATGAGCAAAGGCTCTCGCTGGAACCTTAGATATTTTCACAATCAATCATCCACATACTGACACATGGGCAACAGACCCATGGCTGGTCTGAGGAAACCAGCACAACATCTGGCTGTCTCCTGTGAAAAAGCAGTGAAGAAGAGGAATGCCAAGCAGCTCCAAGGTGCATCCCGTGCCCCAGGCGGGCTCCTCACGGTGCTAATCGCGTCCCTCTGCCGCATCCACCGCCAGCAAAGCGCAGACGCAGCCCCGGCAATGCTGCAGGCAGGACAGTCCTCAGTCACCACATGGTTTGAATTTTCTGTATCTTTGGGAAAAAAGAAACTGACTCTTTAATAGTGAGACTAGTGAGTGCCACTGGATTTGGAGTGTGTGTGCTGGGATGAGCAGGACTGCAAGGGCCGGTGGATCTTTCACACGTGCGGAGGAAGAAGCAAAGCATGTGGCAATGGTTATTATGTGGGATATTTAATTCCTCCAACTAACTTTGCATGAAACTGGCTTTAGTTTTCATTCCCCTCCCACTTCTTTTCCACTTTGTTTTTTCAAGTCTTCCCATCTTCTCCTCCTCCTTGGAAAAGGAAGGAAACAAGAAATGAAACCCCCATTCTCCATACTTTCACATTTTTCTCACTGCTTTGTCAATCCATAACCAACCTCTTTGCCAGGTAGGCCCCAGGTAGCCTTTGACATGAACTCAGTGCCTATGGTAAGGTTCCTAATTCCATACTTCCAGCACCAAAAGCATGAGCTGGTTTGAAATAATGCTGAGCATGCAGCAGCTCCCAATAAATTTCACACCCCTGCAAAAGTACCGCTGTCGGGGACTGTTTTCATCCTTTCATTTGCAGGTTGCCTTCATTACTTCCTTCCCTTGGGTCACCAAAAGGCTGCTAGTGACATCTTCCATTCACCAGCTGCAGCAGTATAAACTCAGAGTAACTCCACTAAACTTAATGTGCTTAACGTAGATACTCTGGATTTGCACTGCTGCAAATGAGATCAGGATTTGTCCCAGGCACAGGAGCCAGAAGGAGGTCAAAAGCTTTACATACATTACCTCCTTCTTGGCATGCTAATGGTGTGCAATTTTCAGCTGCTTTCCCTAGACTCTGCAGTTCCAGGAATGGCACTAAAAGCACACAAGGAGAGCTCAGCACTGGGGCAGGCGGCCGAGCGGTGAAGCTGCCGGCCTGACCACGGCGTGGTTGTGAGCTGACAGAGGCAAAGATTTGGCAGTATCCAAAAAGCATCAACAAACCCACCTTTGCTGATGCTGCTGTCCCAGAACCACAGGATGGAAGGATCCTTTTAAAGGTTGTCTAGTCCAACCCCTCTGCCATGGGCAGGGACATCCTCAACTACGTCAGGTTGCTCAGAGCGCCACCAATGCGACCTGGGGTGTTGATGGGGATGGGGCAGCTGCCACCTCTTGGGGCCACCCCACTTACTGACTGCTGTAATGCCTCCCCCTGCTTCCAGAAAAACCAGTGCCAGCCCCTCCAGCTGCCAGAAGCCAGGTTGGCCATGAGCAGCTTCCTCCAGGCCAGTGCGGCAAGAGGCCTGCGACGGTGCAGACACGGGCCCTGGCCCTCCCCAGGCACCGGCACCTGCCTGCAGCCCAAAGCCCCTGCGGCTCCGGCCCCGCTCTGCCCATCGTGGGGGGACAAGGGCCTTCCTGACTCTGTGTTCAGCCCTGTCCTGCCATCTGCTCGTGGGTTTTTGAGGTTACCTGTGCAGCTCCAGCCTTTGAACGTGGGCTGACGCACACGTGGTTTTAAGCTGGATGTTAATTAGAAACATTTAGTGCATCAAACCTGTGATTGATGCACAGAGTTGCAGCTGAAAGGAACCAGAGTCCCACAGATCTTCCCTACTGCAAGACTCTGGGGGGGGAAAGAGCTTTCTTAAAGCAAAACAAGGTCAGAGGCTTGGCCAGTATAAAGCTGCCTGTTTATATTGGAAGCAATGAAGGCTCTTTGCTCTGTCTTAAAATCTGGCCTGAAAACTGTAGACTCTGTTAAAACTAATATGAAAAATATCACAACACTGCTCTGCTTCGCTTTCTGATGAAGAAACGTGGCTGCAAGGCACCATTATGGGTGCTCATCATCCCCATTGTAATTATGAAGTACATGTAATAGCACTGTAAAATTGCCTCTCAGTAATCCACTGAAGAAAATCTGATTTCAGTTCACCTCATTATTATGGTTTCAGTGTCAGAGTAATAAGGAACTGCTTTGTTTTGACCAGTGGAATAGAACCAGTTTTCATGGGGCAAAAAGGATTGCAATGGCTGCAGAGAAGAGAGACAATGAAGTGGTCGGAATTCAGCAGGTCCAAGAAGAATGTCACGGTGTGCTTTATTTGAAAAAGCACAGCCCATTTAGCAGATGAAAGCTGCCTCTCACCTCTGCTGCTCTCAACTTCCAGGACTTCACCAAAACGCGCCAGACATTTCTTCAGGTCAATTTTGGGACAGCTTTGCTTTGGCAGTGAACCGCAGAGCTCCAGCTCTGACACATCCAAACCAAACAGTTTGAATTTTGCCATATATCTGGCTTATGACATTCCTGATAAAAAGCCTCAAGATACTACTGTCAGTGAACTATGGAGTGTTCTGCAGGAGCAGCATAAACATCCACCAGCACATCCTTTACCCAGGCTATTCACCTCTTCCCACGGAACGCTTGACAATATCCTGATAGGGTATCTGAAATAAATAGTGGGTGACCATGAAATGAAAGGCAAGTGTATCTGCATTTACATGAGGCAGCGACTCAAATCCTGGTCCATTCTAATTATAAATATTCTTAATAGTCTTTAAAGCTTCTACTTTGATACAACTGCCTATGAACACGTGCACTACTCTACCAAGTTGCAGAGCTGCCGAGTGCTTCTCGCTCGTGGTTGTCTACGTAACTTTGCCAAACTTTAATGATTTGAGATGAGATTTTACAGGTGAATAATCTGCCACCACCAATATTTTCTCTTTAATTTATATAGAAAATGAGCTGTTCCTTTCTTGGATGAGGGCAGAGGCAAAAATAACATTCTTCATCGAAGTTAAACAGTTCAAGCAACGTTTTCCTTAGAACTTCCCCCCTGCCTTTCCCACTTTGGAGCAGGCCTTTTATGGGGAATGTCCCTATGTTTGGCCTAGAGAAAATGTGGGCAATTTACAAGCTTTTGTAAAGTCAGAGTTTGCATAAACTCAGAAAATCCTACATGTGCAGAAGCCTCCCCTGGCCTGGTGCACGTTCCAGCCTGCAGCACGGGAATGGAGCTGGGCCTTTCCCAGATGCAGCTCCAGCGGCCGCCGCAGACCACGACAGGCTGGGGGCTGGAGGAGGGTGGCCAGGGTCTCCTGTTAGGAATCATTTCATCTTCATTGGCTTCCCTCAGGAGAGCACAAAAAGATCTGTGTGTCCTGCTAGCACAGGACATTCGAGGGGGTTTTGTAAATGGGTCCTGCTCGGAATGGCACCAAGATGGAGTCAGAGCAACGACAATGCTGAACATCACTGTTCTGACACGTGGAGGAAAGGGGTTTAGTCCTTATGAATATCAACTTGTATCAAACCAATCCTCCTTGGCAATGCTAATAAGAAAACTCAAGACGTGACCTTCATTGAACTGGAACGAGGACCCACAGCGTGGGGCTTCCAGGCTCAGCAGGGAGAAGCACATCCAGGCACAGGGCTGCAAAAATGACTCGTGATGTCCCTGTTTTGAGTGATCCACCTGAATCCTTCAGAGGGGAGACAATAGCTTCAAGCCAGGCAAAGCCAGGCACTTCCCAAAAAGTCAGCTCCACTGTCTGTATCGGTGTGGCACGAAAACGGTCACAGCACCTGGCTCAAACACAGAGCTCAGCCCTGCCAAAGAGAACAGGCTGACCCTTGAAATCTCTTCCAAGCAGCACTGTGAGAGCTGTGATGTTCCCTGAACCTGTGGCAACCTTGAGTGAGAACTCCATTCAGGCTGGTTTCTAGCAGCTGGCAAAATTGTGCAGTCTCTTTCCTACTTTAAGCTGGTTTGTTCCCTCCAAACCAGTCCTTTAAAAGACTTCTCACAGCACCTCAGACTATGGTCACTGAAAGTAAAGCTGACAACAGAAGCCCAGGGGCTGCAAAGGCAGGCTCTGTCTAGGTTCCAAGAGAAGGTTCTGAAGCATTTTTCCTTTCTTCCCCTACCTTCCTTCTGCTTTTTCCTTCTGCAGTTCCCTCCCTTCTTAACTCAAATCCCTTCATCTTAGGGCTGATAATTGTAATCACTAATGTGTAGGCATCTGAGCAGCTCAGAAATGTCCACCTTGGGCCAGTCCCTCTTGTGGCAAGGAAGAATAAGTATGAAAAGCACATGGACTCCTCTAGAACTTCAATTTAGATATAAATATGGAGTCAAGTGAGGATCAATCACATGCCCATCGAAGGCTAGCTTTTTTAGGGGGTTCTGAACTCATGTTGTTTAATCACAGGAGGAAAATGACAATGGGGGGCAGCAGCTGGATGAGCTGATAGAGATGGGCTGGATTTTCTCCAGAGTCCACTGTTTTGCCCCATGACCAGAACTGTGGTTAACATTTCACAGAGATTATTCCCTCCTTCAGCTCCTCGTTTTGACCAAAATATCCAAGAATCATGAGGAGCCAGCACAGAAACATGCTGCCCAGCAAGTGCCTCTTCCAGGGAGAAGAAGCACATGAAGAGGCAGGCTGACTGTGCTGTGGGGCAAAAGGCAGAGCTGGGAGCAGTGGCTGTGGTTTGGGAACACCAGAAGAAACCTGTTCAACAGGCAGCAGAGTGATGATGGGCTTTGGGGAGAGCTGGTGAGCTCATTGATGCTTGCAGGTGGTTAAAACTTTGAAGTCTTCAAGGGCTAAGTGGAGATGGGAAATAAAAAGCAGTGACTGCAACCTGAGTGTGTGCTGCTCTGCACCTCAGGTACACAGGAGGTTGGCTTTCCAGTCATGTACTCAATTAGAGATTATAATTTTCAATTAACTTCCTTAGCAGTTCTTGAAGGACCACAGATTTCTCTAACAAGACAAGCCACTTATTACAGGCCAGGATGCTTTCAACGTTGTGAATGTTGAGGGTTGTGTCCCTCTGCCCATTTCCACAGTGCTGGCTCTCAGGCCACCCAATGTAGAAGAGGTGAGAGAAGTTTCACTAGAAACATCAGTGAATCTGGTCCATGATACAGATGACTTTCCTTCTGGTGAGTATATTAACCCAGGTAAGGATGAAGTCTCACAGTCACCAAAGCAAGGAGCAGGTTGCCATCCATCAGAACACACTTGCCTTCCCTGGCAGGTGCTTTGCACATCTAGTCCTGAGCTATGGCATGCATGAGGGCAAGAAGCAGCTCTGAGTAGAAACAAATGCTCTCATTTGGAAATCCAAAGCATCAGAAATTCTCTAGCCAGGGATGACAATAAAGTGACCCACTCCCAGTACAAAGTGACCCGTTTTCCCCCCATTTCTGGTGGCTGGGATCCTCTGAGTCCCCCTGCAGCTGCCCTGTGAAATCCATTGGAAACATCAGAGAGAGACTGTGTGTCAAACTGAAGTACACTCTTCTATCCACTCACCCCCCTTCCAGGTCAACAAAAGGCTTCCCCTTCCTCTACTACACCCACTTCACTGCCCCTTGGCTCTGCAGCTCAGGCACACCGTGGCAATCAAGCATGCCTTTGCTTCCCTTGGAAATCCACACTGAGATGCTTGAGTTTATTTCACTGTGTCTTCTTAAGCTGAAATAGAAAGAATGGCTTTGTGCACATAAATAAAACCTCAGAACCTGCCATTTAAATCCTGTTCAGGCAATTAGCTGGGTGCCTGGCTCTGAGCTGATGCCATGGCCTGCCTTTGTTTGCTCCCATTGATACTGCTCTTTAACGTTCATTAGCATCGCTGCTGCTACCTCACACAGAACTGCTCAGAACATCAGTGTCACGCTTTGAACTTCCCTCCTTTATTCATTTTTATCAGGCTTTTTTCTCCTTCTCTCTCTTTTTTTATCCCTTTAATGGCTAAACCAGTTTCATGCTGCTCACAGTTATTTCAGAGCCTGTTCCTCCCGACACGGGGCTGATCCATCATTCCTCGCTCACAACCCTTCTCCTCATTTTCATCATTTCTCTCCTCGCTTGCTTTGGCTCTCTGCTAAGGCCATCACAGCTTTGTTTTTATATCCTCATTGCTGTATTTTATAGCCCAGTAAAACCTAGAAAGCTGCTTCAGAGCACACACATGCCAGCCCTTTGATGTTGGTGTGGCAGCTTGCTGGAAGGTGTCAGCGCGGAGCTGGAGCCGCCAGACCAGGAGCTGTCGGCAGAAGGGAGCGGGTGAGAGTCCCCTCCCCAGCCCCAGCACGGAGGAATGGCCTTTGTGCCCCAGTCCCCCACACCACAGAGAACTGCTGCAGCTTTTCCAGTGTTGAAAAGCCCGTGAGACAGAGAAGGTGCCTCCCCCAGGGGATCAGCTCTGGCCAGTGCTCCTTGCCTTTGCTTTGCTGAACAGCAGGAGGACACGTGTACAGACGGGGCCACTGCTCGGTGCAGAGGGACAGGGCAGATCCTTGGCAGTGGCAAAGTCAGGCCCAGCAGCAAGTGGAGGATGCTTGCAAAAATCATGGGGATTTGGCTGTGAGCTTGCTGGAGAAGGAAGAGAGCCCAGCTTCACTCTTCTGTGTCCTAAGAATGTTGTTTGACAGCTTTGCAGCAAAGCACCTTTCGTGTCCAGGAGGCAACATCCTGCCTGTCTCCAGCACATCTCCAGGGAGCCCCAGCACAGGAGCTCCAGTGGCACCTGCACATTGTGTCCAAGGGCAAGGACAAATCTTCAGGTGCCATAAATCCATCCTAACAGAGGCCAGTGGAGCCCAGCCCAGGTACAAACCTGGCTTCAGCTCGGAGCAGAGTCTCCCCATGCCGCAGAGGTGCTGCCCCAAGTGCTTTTGTGTCTAAGCAGACAGCTCAGAGGATGCAAGCAGAAGCAGCACTGCACAGGAGTGCCTGATCTAGGGTGCAAATACAACCAGTTTCAATGAACACTAGAAGGTAGTTGTTTTCAGAGGGATGCTGTGTCTGCCAGGTAACCACCAGCCCTCCTGGGCACCTACACAAAGCCCAGCTTGCAGAGGACTGGGAGGAGAAATGTGGATTGATCCTGCTTGTGTCCATCAACAAAGTCCAGCTCACTGGCTACTACCTGTTTTAACCAGCAGCCTGCTCTCTTCTGCTGGCCTTCAGCAGATTTTGGATTAGACTTGGATGCTTACAAAGACCAAATGACCTGGATGATTACTCAGAAACACCTTTGTAGATGTTCTAGTTGCAGATACTCGAACTTTGTTTCTAATGAAACAGTTTAAAATCCTGCTCAAGCCCAACACAGGTTGTATCACTGCACAGTTTCATACCTATGCTCTTTAGAAAGTGATAGTTCCCTCTTACCCAGAAGAGCTGGAGAAAGTTCTACACTGAGAATGAGCAAAGACCACTGTTGGGAGCCAGAGCTGAGTTTCAGCCTGCAGTAATTACCAAGTGCTGCAGACCATCACTAAACGTGATACAAAGAGCACTGCCAAAGCTCGGGATTATATCTGGAGCTTTACTCTCCAGTCCCCTGTGTCTAGAAACATGTGATTTTAAGAAAGGTTCAGCTTTAATTTTTGTAAGTGCTCTTCTAAATTTTCTGGCTGCCTATGAAAGCTCCAAACCATGAGCAGTGAACACTCCCAGAAGCAGAACACAGAGCTCACTATTAATGCATTCATTGTTTTCAACTTTCTCTTCTAAACTGTCTCGTAAGTTGAGAGTTTGATCACAGAATCACAGCATGGTGGGGGTTGGGAGGGACCTTTAGAGCTCATCCAGTCCAACCCCCTGCAGAAGCAGGTCCCACTTAGATCAGGAAGGTGTCCAGGCTTTTGTCCACCAGCAGTTGCTGGCGCTCAGTCTGTCACAGAAACAGATTCTGTGGCCCATCCCTTAGCAGTTTTAAAACCAGTGCTGGCTGCCAGACATGAAGGGCCAGTCAATGGCTGGGACATGCCATCACCAACATGTTGGCACCTTGCACAGAGGAGACACCACCACAGCTCTTCCAGGGCTTTTGAAAGAAGGAAACACTTATTCTCCACTCAAGCAATGCTGGCTGTGAGCTTGTCTCATCTCCCTTGGCCAAACACAGCAGAGCAGAAGGGTTCCCAGCCCACTGTTGCAGCTCCCAGCTCCTTCAGTTCACTCATCACAAATGGAATGAGAATGGGAAGGGCACAGTTCCCTTTGTGGGGAGCCAGGGAAGCCCAGCACGGGCAGCACAGGGCAGCGGTGCCACACGCAGCTCTCCCCATGGCTTGCTGTCCTCCCACTCTCCTGGGGACAGCTTGGGACCAGTACACAAACCTAATTTCTGGGCATCAGATTTACAGCTGGAGTGGGGCTACCTGCCAAGGGAAGGCATGGTGCTTATTCAAGCTGGTCAAGAACCTGAGAGCAATTTCTATGGAGAAAAGTTCTGCTTTAACAGACAGACACTGAAAGCACAAACTGCACAGGCCTCCAGATGAACGGAATCAAGAAGGGTTTTCATTTCAGTTGCTTCCTCTTTTTTCTTCCCCCAAATCCACACTGGTCTCAACAGGAATGTGGTGCCTAAACAGCCACCAAGCACCCATGAGGCTCTGCCCCAGCCTCTGTGCCCCTCATTTCCACAGAGCAGGGAAAGCCGACAAGCACCAGCTGCAGCTCCACCTCTCCCGTGTGCCCTGCTGGCATCTTCAACACAACCCCCACTACAAACTCAGTGCCATCTATCCCACCAGTACTGCAACACACCACCACAGCAAGAAGGCAGCAGTTAGTGAACCACATCTCCAGCAGCCCATGTGGGCCAGAGCAGTTGGCAGCACCATCTTACCAAGCTTGGAGGCCCAGGGCAATCAGGAAGCCCTACAGCACGGGCTGTGTTGAGCTCAGAGCTTACCCCAGGACAGCACACTAAGGGTTAACATCAGAGTGCAAGAAATGCACTACTGATTTGTCCCAGCTTTCACATGGCTAAGTGTCTGCCTTTGCTAGATATTCTCCACCAAGGTCCTGAGCACAAGTCTGAAGTAGGAGGTAGATGGAGACCAAATGTGTGAGCAGGACTTTATGGGGTGCAGTGAGGAGCCAGGAGCAGACAGTGCCCCCTAATAACCCCAGAGGGGATTTCTGTGTTGAAATACCTAAACCAGGCCTGACCTGCAATGACAGAAAGGTTTCTGTTCTGGTTACTGTCATCTTGGGTTTGGGTCCTAAACGTTTACCTCTCTGGTTGGTGGTTCAAGGTTCAGATTCATCAACAGTTCAGGTGCTGATGGATGTGTGGAGAATTCCCAGACAGGGCTGAGATCACAGACACAGCACAGCCCTCCTCAGACCTGCTGCACTGCACAGTGGGCAGGGGCAGATCCCAGCCCCTCTCTGCCCCCGGTGTTACCCCCACAGCGGGCAGGGGCAGATCCCAGCCCCTCTCTGCCCCTGGTGTTATCCCCACAGGAGGCAGGGGCAGATCCCAGCCCCTCTCTGCCCCTGGTGTTACCCCCACAGCAGGCAGGGGCAGATCCCAGCCCCTCTCTGCCCCTGGTGTTACCCCCACAGCAGGCAGGGGCAGATCCCAGCCCCTCTTTGCCCCTGGTGTTATCCCCACAGGAGGCAGGGGCAGATCCCAGCCCTTCTCTGCCCTCAGTGTTACTCCTTGCTAGCCTCCAACAGCACTGTGTTTCACCCAGAGGCGCTGCCTCCAAACATACAGACAAAACCTCTGCTACCTCTGCTGTCAGAGGGTTTCAGCTGCACAAGCTGAGCCCAATTCCCTGCCCCTCCTCTGCTTCATATGTCAGGGCAGGGTGAGGTCTTTTCTGTGCTGGCTCCACACCAGCCCCAGCAGCCATCCAGCAGCTCTCAGCAACACAAGGTGTCCTTTGGTGGACATCCACAGGCTCTCCCATGCTCTTCAAACACTTCTGCAGGACTCTCCTGGCAGCACTGCTCTCATACAAGCTCACACTCGAGACACAGAGGGTGGCACCCAGCAGCAGCACAAACCCAGCTTTGGGGCTGCCCCATCCCACTGGTTAGGCCCAGGCAGGACATACAGAATCACAGAATCCCAAGGGCTGGAAGGGACCTGGAAAGCTCATCCAGTGCAACCTCCCTGCCAGAGCAGCACCACCTAGAGCAGGGCACACAGGGACTCATCCAGCTGGGTTGGAATGTCTCCAGAGAAGGAGCCTCCACAGCCCATCTGGGCAGCCCCTGACAGTGCTCCCTCACCTCAACAGGGAACAAGTTTGTCCTTATGTCTCTTTGGAACCTCTTCTGTTCCAGCTTGTCCCCATTGCCCCTTGTCCTGTCATTGGCCATCACTGAGCACAGTCTGGCTCCATCCTCCTCACACCCACCCTTTATGCATTTGTAACATTCATGAGCTCACCCCTCAGGCTCCTCCAAGCTGCAGAGCTCCAGCTCCCTCAGCCTTTCATCACAAGGGAGATGCTCTACTCCATCATCTTTGTGGCAGCAGCCACATGTCTCCAGCAGCTCCCCGTCCTTGCACTGAGGAGCCCAGAACTGGACACACTATTCCAGATGTGTTCTCACAGGGCAGAGCAGAGGGGGAGCAGAACCTCCACTCAGGAGCCTTTGACAGGGGAATGAGTAAGCAAAGCTAATGCTGAGGGAGTCTCTCTGAGAACAATCCTGCCCTGAGCTCCCACTGTGCTGTGACAAAGTCAAGCAGGCAGCAAAGCAGACAGGGCCAGAGGGGAAGGGTGCAGGGCTGAGCACACCAGGCCCCTCGCTGCACGGACGGGATGAAGCCAGGAACACAGGACCGATTCCACTCTACACCGGGCTGGACTGGAGCTGTGCCCCTCTCCACTCTGCGGGTTAGCAGCCACTAACTGTCTCTCAAGCAACTCTCAGTTCTGTTTGCAGAAGGATGGTTCTGTTAGTGATTTCTCCTCCCTCCTGGCACGGAGCTGGGCCGAGGTGTGTGCCATGAGCCCTCCCTCGCCCCGCTGCCACCCCCGCTGCTGCTCACCAGGGACACGGAGCCGACAGGGTGATGCTCAGCTCCAGTGCTGAGCAACAGGAACATCAGTGGGGATTCTGAAGCATGGCAAATGCAGGCTCAGATGGTCAGTGTCAGCTTGTCCAGAGGACTCAGGTGTGGCTACAGCCCTGCCTCGAGCATTTCCAAGGGCCTCAACTGCTCGTCTTTGCTGCTTGAAAGACTTTTCAAAGCCGCTTTTGCAATGCCATGACTGCTGCTGGGCTCCACACGCTCTGTCTTCCCAGCATAAGACTTTAATGACCCATTTAAACAGTGAGGCAGCACTCAGAAGCAACTCTACAGAAAGTAAGAAGCCCTTGCACTGCAGCAACTGCAGGGCCCTTTCTGGGAAGGAGCAGCATATGGACACAGGGGAAGGGGGCACACAGAGGCTCCTGTTTCCAGCACACAAAGGTTTCCTGTGCACATAAATAAACCCTGTGGCCACGTCCTTTTGCTCAGGCTGACAGCAGTTTCCTTGGCTCCTGAGCCCTCTTTCAGCAGATGCAGCACCTTTTCCCCACAAAGCCATCCCAGCCCATACCTCGGGCTGCTCCCCAGCCACGGACTCAAAGGGACAGAAATGATGAAGCCACGTGGCCATGTGGTTTCTGATGGCAAACCCCAGTTCTCTGACACAGAGCATGGCTCTCAATGGTGGCAGTCTGGAGCGTAAGAGCCTCCAAATGCTGATCACAAAAGGAACATGAGGAACTGCTTTTCAACACAATTGTCTTATCTCCCCCTCCCCCAATTCCCTTTTCACACTCCAAGGGTCAGCAACTTCGGCTCTGTTGGAAAAACAGAGAGAAGGACACCAGGAATTACTGACTCACTGCTGCTCCTGTTTCATGGTGTTTTGCTCCCTTCAGGACCTGGCCCTGGCTGCTTTCCCAAGCGAGAGCCCTCGGTTCATCCATCTCTATTGAAATTGCTTTTGTACTGCACTGAATAATTGCACCTCCATTTTACTCCAGGGCTAAAGGTGACTGACTTAAAGGTGATTATCTGTTGTTAATAGCCTGCATTACTGAGCAAGATCACAGAAGTACCTTTGTAATCCTTCCCCACACTTTAATGTTGCTGTTATTATTAATATTGCACTCTGAAACATCCTTTTCTCCTGTGATGTGGAGGCAGTGACAGCTGCTTCTCAGCAAGGTGGTGAAAAGGCTGCCTGATACTATCAAGCAGGATGAATCCAGTGCCTCTCTCCTTAGAGGTGGTGGGGTTCAAGTCCAGCTGTGAAGGAGAGGCATTTGATTGAATTGCTACAAGACGATTGCAGCCAGGTTTCCACATTCAATACAGACACCACAGATTTGGGAGGATATTTAACTCCTCCGTAGAGTTTGTACAAAGTTTTCCCCTTCTAAACAAAGCCATTGCCACACTGCTGTCCCACTGAAAGGCCTGGGCCTCCACGGGCACTTGCACCAGTAGCCTTTCTTTCCCTGACTCTGGACTGGGATCCCAGCTCAAATGCAGTGGGTGCAAGTCCAGCCTCAGCATCAGTGACTTCAGAATGTTTTCATCCTTCTCAGGATGTGGAGCATCTCGTTGCGACTGCTTCAGGACGGTCTTTAACCCAGGCAGCTCACACAGCGCTCCTGAAACACCCCAGCAGGAAATCCCAGCACACCATAAATAATTGGCATTAGGCTCATATTTTTCATGGCCCAGACTTTCTGCAGTTTCTGCTGTAACAAATCCCGTTTGTCAGGCTCTCCCTGCGCTGGGTGCCACACGCTGAGCGCCGCCGCTGCGTGACGGGTGTTTGCTGAGCGCTGGCAGGACTCTGCTCAGCACCCTGCCATGGCTCCAGTGCTCACACACACTCACACACTGGGCCATAGTTCCAATGCTTCTGTTTCTACCTTCTCTTCCTTCTGTGTTTGTATTACTGGTTGCTGCCTTACATAGGGAGGACACTAGCTGAAGGCTTGTGGAGAAGCACATCCTTTGGTTTAAGCCAGGAGAGCACTTTCTGGCATCATCAGTGCTGTGCTCAGGGTGTCACAGGCAGATTCACCAGTGCACTGCAGGCAAAAGGAAAAGCCTTGCTATTAAAGACAAACCATTATGAGCTTTTAATGCTAGGGATTATTACACAGACAGAGCAAGAGAGAAGAAATACCTTTCCCATACTGGACTTAGTAAGCTATGAGGTGCACAAACAATGTGTTTTCTTTCACACATTAGAATGCCATTGCTCACTCTAAACAAGGTAAGGAAACAGCCATGCCACCTCTTCATTAATCCCCTACCATTCCTCCTGCCACATTTGGTGCCCATTGCTTCCTACATGACCCTAAACTTTTAACACAGCCTGGGAGCCTGTTCTCTGCTCACCAGCAGCCATCTCCCACCAGCCCCCCTCTCTGCCTAGAATCACTGCTGCTTTACCTTAGTACACAAGGTGAGCACAAGAGCTCTTTTGTCAAAGCCATCAAAATAGCACTTTTGGCAGAAATTTGAGGCCACATCTTCCCACTTGCATCCAACCCAGTGCACACAACATGAATGCAGCTATGGCAAAGAGAACTGAGCAGAAACTGTCAGCACCCAAACCCCACGGTGAGTTCTTTGGGCTGAGCCTTTTCCCATGCAGAGCAGTTCCACCACAGCAAGCTCTCCTGCAGAGACAGAGGGCTGTGAGAAACACTGGAGAGCAGGAACTCCCAGCTCCCAGCCCTGAGGTGCTCACCCTGCAATGCCACTCTGAAGAAGTCTGACCCAGACCCAGCTTCCAGTGCAGTCAGAAACCTGCTGCTTTGTCCAGGTCAGGCTGGGAGATCAGGCTGTGTCAGGCTATGGAAATCACCTGGAACTTCAGTTTCACTCCCTGCTTTGACCTGGATCTGGGTGGTAAGATAAAACTCTCCTGCAAGAATATAAGAATCACACAGAATCACAGAATCCCAAGGGCTGGAAGGGACCTGCAAAGCTCATCCAGTGCAACCCCCCTGCCAGAGCAGCACCACCTAGAGCAGGGCACACAGGGACTCACCCAGCTGGGTTGGAATGTCTCCAGAGAAGGAGCCTCCACAGCCCATCTGGGCAGCCCCTGCCAGTGCTCCCTCACCTCAACAGGGAACAAATTCTCCCTTGTGTTTCTTTGGAACCTCTTCTGTTCCAGCTCATACCTGTTGCCCCTTGTCCTGTCATTGGCCATCACTGAGCACAGCCTGGCTCCAGCCTCCTGACACCCAAGATCCAGGACACAAATGCCTGACACAGGGTGGAGTCTGGTTCTACCCTCAGCCCTTCAGCCAGGTCAGTGGATGAGATGCCAGGCCACGTTTCTGCCAAAAAAGGGTCCCGTAAGCAGCAGCTCTAAGAGAAAATGAGCTGAGAGAAAGAAGGTGAGAGCAGCAGAGAGCAAGTGTGGCAGCACTGTGAAACACAAAGTCACTCCATTTCTGGAGAGCTGTGCATGTGCCCAGCCCACTGTGGCTCTCCAGGGAAGGGGAAGCCAGACTTCAAGCTGGAAGCAGCTTCCTGTACCTCTTGAGTTATGCACTTACTTAACAACTCATTGTCTGTCATTACATGTAGCTTTACACATAACCAGAACCTCCCAACTGGCTGCACACAGCATGGCCACAGCCACCAGCATGGCTGATGACCTGGTTTCTCTGCAGAACTCCCACCCTGGGACCAGTCACAAAATGTTTCAGGTTAATCATTGCACTTGTCAGATGAATAAATCCACTCAGCATTTGGCCTCTCATCTCATCCTGCCCGTTTAGATTCCAATCATCCAGCCTTGCCCTGTCCATAGCACCTTATCATCCAGCAGAAGCTGAGCTCAGGTCGATAAAGTGCTGGTATATATCTCAGGCCTGAAAATAGCTTCCTCTGTGAGCCCTGAATCTCCGTGCTGCAATCAGTCTGCAGGATGGTCGTGGAGGTGGCCCAAGCCTGCAAGCTGAGCCTTTAACACAAAGCCCCATTTCTCATACTGGTTTTCAAGCAGAGGTAAGCAAGTGAAGGGAAATGATCTGAACAGCCAAAGGGAAGAAAAAGATATGAGGGAAAAAAGTATCAGTGTCCATTTGAGAGAAGAGTACTTGGCTTCTGGGAATGAAAAGCTTACCAGTCACACCACTCCTGCCCCAAAGCAGAAATTTTCCAGTGCTCTCATGAAAATGGAAGGCATCAAAAAGGATTTTCAATGCCAAAACATACACATTTTCAACTGAAAAGCTTCCAAAGGTAAATAGCTTTGTTCAGCCACGGTGTTCTGGCGTTGGGTCCTGGAGCGTGGGTGCTCTGAGAAATGAGCAGATACACCCCACACAAATTTGTGTGTGATTCAAACTCTTCTTTTTTTCTCCCTTTTTGCCTTCTTTTTAAAAATCAAATAAAAGTTTTGGCAGGTAAGTTACAACAGGGAGTGCTGATTGATAATAAACTGAACATGAGCCAGCAACGTGCCCTCGTGGGCAAGAAGCCAATGGCAGCCTGGGGGCATCCAGGAGTGTGGGCAGCAGGTCAAGGGAGGTTCTGCTCCCCCTCTACTCTGCCCTGGTGAGGCCTCATCTGGAGTCCTGTGTCCAGTTCTGGGCTCCCCAGCTCCAGAGGGACAGGGAACTGCTGGAGAGAGGCCAGTGCAGGGACACCAAGATGATCAGGGGACTGGAGCATCTTCCTTGTGAAGAAAGGCTGTGGGACCTGGGGCTGTTCAGTCTGGAGGAGACTGAGGGGGGATCTTATTAACATGTATAAATATCTAAAGGGTGGGTGTCAGGAGCCTGGGATGAAGCTGGAACACAAACAGTTCCATTGAAACATAAGGACAAACTCTTTCAGTGTTTGAGTGAGGGAGCCCTGGCACAGGCTGCCCAGGGAGGGTGTGGAGGCTCCTTCCTTGGAGGGCTTCAAGACCCACCTGGACACGTCCCTGTGTGACCTGATCTAGGTGACCCTGCTTCTGCAGGGGGGGTTGGACTGGATGAGCTCTAAAGGTCCCTTCCAACCCCACCTTTCTGTGATTCTATGATTCAAAGGCAGTGGAAATTAAAGTCATCTGGGGAAATGTTCACAAGGCTGCTTAAGGCCTCTGTGGAAGTGTCTGTCTGGATTTGGATGAAAGATGGAGATGAGGGCAGCTTGAGGGAACGAAGGAGATGTAGAGGCAAAGAGGCTGTTTGCATTTTAGCAGTAACTTCAGAAATCTTGAATTTCAAAATGTCTGAGAAAAGTGAAATTAGCCCAGACAGTGTCCCACCAGCAGCTGTGATGGCTTCGACTGCAGAAAGAGGTGGATGAACAACGAGACCCAGCCTGTTCCTCAGTGTTGCATCTACTCTTTATCCCTCAGCACCATGAATGTGTTCTTTTCCACCTACTTTCAAGCTGACAACTGAGCAAAACTCACTCTGAACAGGGTGAAAGGGAGATTTGAGTCTTCTCCCTATGAAAAACCCTCTCAAATGACTGCCTGTATGCAAACTACACGTAAAGGAGGCCTGACTTACCTCATCAATGCCTTCCCTGGGACCAGGAAACTGGTTGCCCAATGTCTGCAGTGTTTCTGGGGGCTCTGGCAGCTCCTCTAGCACCACCTCCAAGCTTCTGGGACCTCGTGCTTATCTTCCCAAGCCAATATAATGTGGACTATGGGCCAAGGGTACACCAAATGCTTTGATTTACAGACAGCACTTGTGGCAAAAGTGCCTGTGCAGGTGGGGAGGACACAGTCTGATAGGGAGTTTCCTTCCTCAGCCCCTTCCACCTGACCAAAGGCTGCTGAAGTCCTTTGGTACCAGGCAGAGGGGGCTGGGAAGGGCCCCACGCCACCGGGAACAGCTCTCGCCGCAGAGGGTTCATCGCGTTTGTCTCACCAGCTGAGCCACAGACTCACCAGAGGAACCTCCAGCTTCACTTGGTCGCTTGCTCAGTCAGTCAATGGCCAGAACAGCTCTGGATCTTGCTGCAGACCCCAAAACACATAACCTCATTGCAAGAAGGACAGAGGACCAGCATCGTTATTCGTGTGATGATGGGAGACAAAGCCCCTCTGAAAGGCTGACAGACCATCAGCTCCCATGGAGCAACATCAGTTTACACAGGGGCCTCACTTTGCTGCCACACAAGACAGAGTAGAAAACAATATTAAAGCCTTGTTCATAAATCACTGTCAGCCTGTGATGAGGGCTGTCCAAGCTACAACGAGATTAATTGCTTACGTCGTGATTCCTTCTCCGTTCCCCTCCCTGCTCCAGAAGTTGGAGGATCTGAAAACCATCATCCAAAAAACATGACTTTTCTTTTAACCTGATGGGATTGCAGATGGATCACCTGCAAAACCACTTCAAACCCATGCACAACCTTCCAGAAAATCAGGAAAGGGCCACGAGGCTTCCTGAAAAGCGAGTGCCTGATTGTGCAGGCCAGGATGGCATGTAGGGCTATCACCAGCTGTTATGTGGCAAATGCCCCTCACAAATCACTCCTGAGGCTCATTTTTGTATTTTTCCCTGTCTAGTCACCACATGCAGGCTAGAACAGATCAGCATGCAAAAAACCTCACTGCTCTGGAGCAGCACTGAGAAAGCCTCTTCTTATCAGGGTGGAAACTCAGTCTGAAAGCAGAGAAAACACTGGAGAGCCCATCAACAGCAAAATCACCCCACTGTGATTATTATTTGCCTTTGAAACGATGTAAAATATATCTTAACGTTCAAAACCACATCCAGGTGTCACAGCAAGAAGGGAAGAGCTGAGATTCCACCTCTGCACAATACTAGAGCTCCTTTTACTGGTGTCCAGAAGACAGGTAAGCTGCACTGAACTGACAGCCTCAGAACAATCAGTGAGGGAGCAGAAAACAGGTGCAACTCAAACACGTCTCAGAAAATGAGGGAGTCTGACCTGGTTCAGTCTGAGCCCAGGTATCTGCAGTAAAGCTTTGGGTAGAAACTGAAGTGAGGAGTCAAAGTGAGGATTGTCTGGAAGACGTGTATCAGTGCTGGTGCAGACATAGCAACCTGTGCGCTGTGCCACAGTCCCACCTCAGCACAAAGAACATCAGCCCTCATCCAAGGCTGCCTTGCACCAGCTGAGCTTGGATCCTGAGTGTGACACACGCTGGCCTCACAGCACTCTGAAACGTTGCCAGGTTCATCTGCCCTGTGAACTTTCTCAGGGCAGGTTTATTTAGCCTGAGAACTTCTCAGGACAGAGGATGTCTCCTCGCTACCTGCACATACAGCACGAAGCACAATGGCCCTCTCCTCCTGCCTGGACACATTACACAGGTGATGCCACAGCAGAATGTCCCAGCTTTCCCACTCTCAGGTGTCCCTGCTTTCTCAAAGCTTTCAGCCTTTCCTGAGCCAGCAGCCAGCAGCAGCTCAGTGCTTTCCTTACTATTGACCTCCTCATCCCTTGTGAACACAAACCCCCATCTCCTCCCAGCCCCACACTCCCTGCAGGCCTGTTCCTCCTCTGCTGCTCTCCACAGACACCACACAGGCTCTGCTCATCATCATCATCTCTTCTCTGAGCCTTCAGCTCTGTGCTCAGCCTCCCGCCTGCGCTCACATCCCGACTCCTTCCCACCTTCACCTGACACCATCTATTGAGCAACACCATTTACTGAGCCATACACACTGGGCTGCACCACATCTGCCTTTCTCTTCAGATATAACTCTAGGAACAATCCAGATGAGATTAACTCTAGAGGAAATGGCACCCCTTGCCGGTACCGAGGGCTGAAGGGCAGCACTGTACAGTGACAGCCCAGACACATTTGAATTACTTTGTGTTTTTAGCCATTCCCTCCCTTCCTAAATCCAATCAATAAAAGAGGGGTTCTCAGTGAGTTTTGCTATACAATATCTGTTTGAATGCATTCAGAAACATCTCATGGAACCCAGGAACAGAGCGGCAGGACTGGCCTGAGCACTCGCATCAGCTGCGCTGCCACCACTCACCGGCCTCCTGGCAAACACAGGACACAGCAATACCCTCTGTCCATTAGGGAATGAGACTGCAGCTTCTCCAAGGCCCCAGCTCTGTGGCTGGTGCTTCACAGCTCCCCTGCATTTTCCACAGCCATGCAGGCAGGCAAAACACTGAACCCAACACCAAATGTGATCCTCCCTGGGGAAATTTCAACTCTTGAGCCAGAAGGAGAGAACTGTGTCCCAGAGTGCTTTGAACTTAATGATGCATGTTATTTTTAGCTTTTATAGATGAAAATGTCATTAAAAGCAAACATATTTCAGTGGAGAGGGGAAAAAAAGGCTAAATTCCCTGCAGTTTGGACTGTTTCAAAGGCCACTTCTACTGTCAAATGAGGATGATGGGTTATAATAATAAACACACTGGGCACCTTTTTCCTTTCCACACAAGGCACCGTGGTGTCACTTCCAAACAGATAACAGTATCATTTCCTTCCATTTCAAAATCCAGTTGGTTACTACCCTGTAACTGAGAATCTGGTCTTCTCCTGCCAGAACGACCATCTGAAGTCTGGCTGAAGAGGCAGCACATGGAAACCTAACACAAGGCAGATGGCTCTGTACCCAGTCAGGCACAATAATAATCAGTCAAAACCCACGCTCATAAATTGAACTAAATGGAAAGCTCTGTATGGGCAAGGAAGTTTGCTCATTTTGGGGTTAGTTTTATTTGTCCTAATGGCTACTGGCACAGCAGAGAAGTAGGAGGGTAACTTCCAATCAATCTTGCTAGAAAGCCTTCATCTCAGTGATAACATCCATGAGTGAGGTAGTTTGCAGAAAACAATCATCTGGTGCCTAGGTTTGAATTGTAAGAGCACAAAGTTAGGCTCTGACTCCATCTCTGGGCATCCAGGCACTCTGCACCAGAAGCACTTGCAGTTCAGAGATGCAGTTTTCCAGCATCAGTAGAAATCAGGCTCATATACAGGTCATAAAGCTGGATTTAAGATCTATTCTGGGAACCACATTGTGAATGGTTTTACTTAAATCCTCTGTCCATCTGATAATCTTCCACCAGTCTTCATGAAGTATCTGCTAAAGCAGCGATTGAACTGATGCACGTGGCTCTTGCCACCTCCTTGCTCTCCCCAGCACTGGTAAATGTGGCTCCTCAGGACTCACAATGTGAGGAATGCAGAATTTTCTCCAGGAAAAACAATTCCACCTCCCAGGTCAGGGAGATCTGACTCAGCTGTAACATTAACAAAGCCTCTCTTGGACAGATGTGAAGAAAGGGGACATAATCAACATTCTTCTCTAGTTCTAATCTGCTGCTGCAGCGGTGCTGATCCCAGAAGCCATCCAAGCAACGTCATTACACTGTCTCCAAAGAGGTGGAGTTGGAAGAGAGGGACAGGCACTGACTCTGCTTTACAGACCTTTTACTTCAGAGGCAAATGCCCCTGCCAAAACTCTACACTTCCAAGAGCTTGCAGATATTGCTTCCCCTCAGTCTCCACATCACTGGGGTATCATTCAGGGCTTAATTTACTGAAGGATTAAAGACATCACAGGGAAATGCTGAAGCCAAGCACACACTGCCTTTGTAGATCTTTACAGGGAGGACTCCATGCTCTGTTTTCTGTTTGCACCAATTCCTGCAGAGAAATCAGTAGGCAGCCCCGTGGCAGCTGGAGTCCCAGCACAGGTGGGAAAGGAGCAGAGGAGGTGGGTGAGTGCTCAGGGCCTGGCAGCATCCTCTGTGGCTCACAGCACAGCGAGCACCATCCTGCCAGGGAGCTGCCTGCGGGACACTCAGCCGCCAGCCAAACGGTGACCAGGACAAGAGGCTCAGCTCCTGTACTCTCCAGGTTCCAAACAGGATAAACCAAATGGGAGGGCTGGAGGGAGCAGCAGTTCCCTAACTGTGTATGAAATACAGCACCTGCACGTTTGTGTGCTCAGGGAGGGTGGAAAGCCTCAGGATGCTTTTGGCTTTCTTCTGAAGAGACGTGCAGCGAAGCCTTGCTCAACAGTGGCTCAGGAAGACGTAATTTCTGACATGGCTGGGCTCCAAACCAGAGCTCTAACACTATTGACTTTCATCTCTGCCTCTCTGGAGTAAGTCCTAATGGATTTATTCTAATCACCAGGTTAGATTCCCAAATGGTGCCAACCAGCTTTTTGTGGAGGCCAGTGGAGCTCTGCCAGCCTACACTCACTCTGTGTTGACAAGGACTTTTGATAGGTGGAGTCCAGAGATTTTGAGAGGTCCAGATTCTAAAAAGCAGCACTAAGCCAGGAGGGTGGAAAAGGGGACAATGGGCAGACAGATTGCAAGGGACCATTCATGAGCCTTTGCTTTAGGAGAACAGACGCCACAGCTAGAGCAAAGCACACATAAATGGCCCCATTGCCTAATTCCAGGGAACCAGAGAGTGAAGTGATATCTCCTTCATCACTCTCATAAGTAGATGAAAATACAGCAAATGCTTCATGACACAAATTCCCCTGATGTCAAGAGGGAAACTGTCCTCAGCTTCTACCCATTTTGGATCAGGCTTTAAAAAAAACAGGGTCCATTTTTTAAGTGAACTGAGGTAAGGAGCAAAGGGATGGTCAGCTCAAGAGCTTTGTGTCTGTGGGTTATTTGGGCAGCTGGGAAAAGTCCCTGCCCTCCCCTTTATGTTTGAGCCCCAGAGCACCCAGCCACGCTCCTGGTGCCACCCAGGTCCTTCACAAACCACCAGCTCCACTGCAGCAAAGGCAGAGGCAGCTCTGCTCTTGGGAAACAAACACAGGAGAAATTTCAGTCCTTAACTACCTTGTTAAACACATGTCATAGGTAGATAGAGCTGAACCCACTTTTCAGTGCACTTTCAGTGCAGAATAAGTCCCAAGTTCTGCCTCTGAGCCTCCCAGCACGTACCAAGCTTTACTCCAGTGAGACCAGCATTTGCTCCACGTGCTTTTCCAGAAGGGGGAAAACAAAACCTCCCTGAACAGCCCTCCCCAAGAGCCCAACCCACAAAACAGGATCAACAATAGGTTGAGAGCACAAGCAAACAGGTCATGTCACCTTGAATGGGGAAGCATGAATCCAGGGCTGTCCCACTGCAGTACCACAGCAGAGCCCTTTGTTCCCAGCGCCAGGCAAAGGCCAGCACTGCTCACCAAAGGATCTTCCCAAGCAAACTGTTGTTGGACAAATGTTTTACACTGAAGGGAACATTTTGTTGCCAGTACTCTGGTTTTTAACACCATTAACTTTAACTGTCAAGTCTGACAAGTATGGAAAACTGGTTTCTCACAAAAGTTAAAACAAACCTTTTCCACTCAAAGGAGCTTTGCTCACTGCATGTGAACTCCCCCTCTTGCCATTTAACTCTAATTGCTGGTTTTCCTCCATCTCAAACCTTTTTTTCCTCTCCAAGATCTGGACTTTAAAGAGTCTGAGTAGACAGAGGTTAACACTTGTTTATAGAAGTTCTGTAAGGTGGATGTATTGTAATGAACTAATTACATTTAAGAGAAGGATCTGGGAATAACCATGGCCCATTAACCACATTCATTCACAGGCTGCTGTTCTGTTTCCCGACTGCTTCCAAGTGAATTCTTGAAAACACTGAGGAGTCTAAAAACATTTTGGGACTTTCATAGCCAAATCACACATGAATTGACAGCCACACGGGGTGTAGAGGGAAAAGGAGTGCTGGTCATCAGCTTAGCAGTGGGGACAGGCTGACTCAGCAACCTGCACCCACTTCTAGGAGGGTTTCACCTCTCCTGACTTTACCTGCTGAACATTGCACCCAGCCTCAGGTGTTTGCTTAGTCACTGGAGAGCATCAGAACCTCCTGGTGACAGTGGGAGTTGATAGGGGACGAATCTGCACTTGCAGTGACCAATGTTAGCTGCTGGGGTGGGTGTTCCACAGGAGCCCCTGCAGCTCCCCACACGCTGCAGCAAAGGGCCAGACTATGGGAGGCATTTAAAACAAGTAACTCCACTTTAAAATGCACATTGCAGTGAGATCTGCCTCAATATACCTTCATATGTTTCTAAAACGAGTTAAGTGGCTGCAGGAATGGTCCAGAGGTGGCCCCTAAAAGGGGCTTCCAGAAGATGCAGTGATGAGAGCAGCCTCTCAAGGTGCTGGTCTCCATGGGTGCACCTCTCATCTCCCAGCAGGTGAAGGAATCCATCTGAAGCTAAGTGAATTAATTTGTACCTGGAACACTTTAATTAATAACAAGGCTTTTTAAAAAAAACAGCCCCCAGAAGATTGGTTCTTCTGGAAATCCTCATCTGAGCTTCTGGAGCAGCCTCTTTGTGAAGCCACCTCTTGTGTGTCAGGCAGCTGAGCTGGCAGCGTGCGTAGCGTCAGGGCTTGTTGGATTAATCGATGATAAAACCAGGCAAGACCACTGTGATTTCCACTTCTGGCCCCCTGGATAACTGAAAGCCATAAGACTTCCCAGAACTGATGCCTTTTGAAACTAGAGTAGATATTTTAGGGAAAGAATAACATGTAAAAGTTTCCAGTGAAGCAGAGAGCTTCGTGTTTCTTGGTGCACTGTTGGGAGTGGTTAATTGCTCTTACTGCTGAGATCGTGGTTCACATCTAGTCTGAGCTCACCTGCCTTCAGTATCTCTCCACTGCTTTTTACTGCATGTTTGTTTGCTGGATTGAAGTCAGCCTTTTTACTGTACTTATGTTTCTCTCCACCAGTGTCCAAGTCTCTGTCACCTTCCTCTTTGTCACACGATGCAAACTGTCTCCCTCAGATGTGCCTTCCATCATTTAACAAGGCTTACAGCCTTTTTCTGATTGTTGATAACATCTTCCTTGAACTACCAAAGCCACAACTGCAAATTGCAGGAGTAGGACCTTCCTCTTAGTCTCAAATATTCCTCTTTGTATACACCCAAAGGTAACATTTCCTTCTTTGCCCCCATGCACAGGTCTCTACTTGGTTCCCACAGCTTCACATACCATTTTCAGAGTCAGCAGTTCCCAAGACACAGCCCAGCTCTACGGGGGTCCTAGTATATTGCTTCTTTCCATCCAGGTTACTAATGGGATCTAAATCACTCTGCACTGCTGATCTTTTATTTGTTACCTCTTTTTCAGACTTGACCTCATCACAAAGACAGATCTGTGATAACCTCAGGACTCTTTCACACCCATGTCTACTCAGCATTAATTCCCATTCAAAACTGGAGACAACAACAGTTTCTTATCCATTTCAGAGCTGCCTAATTGGATTTCTATCATTCCAGTCTTGAATAAGAAGTTATTCCCAGCCAAAGGCAACGTTTGCATAGGACCACACGGTGCTTCAGGTTGGAAAAGGCCTCAGGAAGTCACCTAGTCCAACCTGCTCCTCAAATCAGGGTCAGCCATTGGATCAGACCAGGATCCTCCAGCCTTTCCAGAAGTTTCTCACATCAGGACTATCAGATTTATCAACACAACTTGTAATCTTCCTGAAAAAAAAGATCTCATTCGATAAGCCCACGTTGATTGACACTCCTTCATTAATCCCTTTAATCCTTCACTAATCACAAGCCCCATCAGCAATTCCATTCTTTTGTCTAGGATTAATGTCATCCAGAAACACCCCCAGTGATGTGAGCCACCTTGTTTATCCCTTACAAAACAATGGCACTCAACTAAAATTCTCCCACAGATCTGTAACTTGCTGGTATTTATTATCTGTAATTAAGAGCTGCTATACAATATCCTTTCAATACAGAAGGTGTTTTGTCGTTAAAGGGCACAATCACACAATCTCTCTTTTCTCCTTAAGGACCAGAACTATTTCTGGAGCTCTCCAGGAGCCCGTGCAGTGTTCCTAACAATGCCACTGATCCACTGCAAACATCACTGCATCACTCAGGAATGAGAGCTGCATTTCTCCAGGGGGTTCATTTTAAAGCCATATGTTGGAGCCTTGTGCTGCAAACGCTAAAAAATGTGCTTGGAATTCCTAAAATGATACTTGAAAATATCCAGACACAGAAAACAATTGTATCTCCCATTGAAGAAATTCTCTATTAGGCCTCGTTTTTACAGATCAAGGGCAACTGATGACAGAAAGTGAAAATATAGTAGCAGCTTAGGTACAAGAGACTGAATTGATTACATTTGTTATGTGCAAATAGCATAAAGTCCAAACCAGTCATGTATCTACTTGGTGATTTAAAATGCCAGCTTAACAAAGCTGAAAATAATTACAAAGCAAAACAATTGGGAGAAAGAATTTGAGCAGGAATCTGTGAATGATAATTGGGGAGTGTTCAAGACCACTGTACTGCCTGTGCAGAGGAACCACAATCCCATGGCAAAGAAAGGCTGTGCTGGCTAAAAGCTGCTCTGGCTTGGGGGGCAAGTGAAAGCCAAGGCATAAAGTAATAAATATAAGGGAAATTCTCCCCCATGGAAGACAAGAAACATGATGTAAGTCGGCAGCAAGGAACTCCAGCAAAGTCAGAAGGGGTGTCATGCACTGGTTGAAGGAAAATAAAGATACTGGGGACAAAAGAGGAAATGAAGGGTTTGTCTTCAGTGCACAGAAGGTCAAACACTCGGATCAGTAAGCAGCAAACACTCTGCAACAGGCAATGCACAACAGTGACACCTTTTGCTGGCAGCCTCGGTGCTGCTGTCGCTGGAGCAGGCAGCCCCAGCAAGCCTCTTCCATCTGGAGTCATTCCTGGCTAATGTAGGTAAGTCTAACACACCTCTAAAAATGCAAGAGGACTGGCAAGTTGCCTCAAATGGGGTTGCAGAGCCCACTCTCCTGGGTCACAGTGGCAGCAGGCTGGAAGAAACAGGACCTTAAGCAGAGGCAGAGCTGGAGTGGGAGGCAGCCAGCACAGGATGCTCTTCCAGACAGGCCACTTGAGGTGGCTGTAGCCACCCACTGTTAGCAGGACACTGGCACAGGGCTTTGCCCAGGCAAGGACTGAGAGGCATCCTCTAGAGTTAAAAATAACACTACCACTGCCTTCAGCTGTTTCCAGTCAACCTTTGACCTATGTCTCCACAGGTGCTGGAAAACAACACACAAGTCATCAGCATTTTGCTGTGTTATGTTTGTCCATCCAGCTCACCTCCAGAAAAACAAAGGACCATGAATGAGTGCCATGGAGCTAGTCCAAGGCTTCAGAACACCACCATACAGAGCTGGCAGAGCCATTCCCAAAACAATCAGTGCAGGGAGCAAACACTTCACAGCAGCATGTGGATGCTCCAAAGCCTCCCTGACCACCATGTCTGCCAAGTTCCCCTTGTCCAAACACTAAAGTACACGATGATGAGACCTCAATGTTGAGTATGTTGGGTGACAGGGAAGCAGCAAAGACCTCTTTGAGAACAAAGGCAGTTACAAATGCCAGGAGTCAGTAGATAGTCCTGGGAAGACCCTGAATGTCCAAACGGCCAACACAACACACATAGGTGCATGACTGCATTCACTCTCAGCATCACACACGGAGCCTGAGCAGCTCCCAGATACTGAGGTCGAGAGTAACCCTTCTAGGGCAGGTTGTCCCACTACTGCAGCTCTGGGGTCTCTTCTGCCTTGCTCACAGCACTGAAGACATTGGCTTCATCAAACTCTAAAGGCTTGTCCAACAACAGTACTATCAAAAAACCCAATGAAGCCCCATGATCCAGGTGAAGCCAAGCTGGATGCCATGTTAATCTTCTGTCAGATGCTCCCCAAAAGCCAAGGATGCCTCTGAGCACTGCAACAAGCAGATGATACACAACCAAACGGTCATTAGGCTGCTCAGGTTTGTATGACTGAGCCAAGACATGTCATGCAAAGACTTTCCTGTATGTTCTCCCTCCAACCCAGAACATACAGGATGATCTGCTTCAGTGGAGAAACAGGAGAGGCACAAACAGCTCTTCCATAAAAGCATGCCAGCTGTTCTATAGACAACAGCAAGCAATTCACTCATGGGTGAGGAGATGCTCCTGTGGCAATGACTTCTTTGCAAAGCAAGGTTTTCAAGGGAAGCTCCTTAAGGGTTAAATTCCCATCCAGTCTCCTCCTCTTCACCCACCTCCCTCCTCCCCACTCCAGCAAAGGATCCTTGTGAAAGAATCTGTATTCGATATGCACCAAGAGAGACTCTGGTCTGGGCTTTTTAATAAAGAGCAATTCCTTTGCATTCTCAGGTGTCCTTTAAAATCAAACTCTGATATTTCTGCTGCATTATTACCACGGTCTGTAGATGTCTTCAGACACAGAAAAGCCATTTGCTCTGCAGGTATGCTTTGCCCCTGCAGTGCTGAACAGTTTCTCTCTGTTAAGAAAAGCCCCTCTAGAGAAATTGGTACTTGGAGCCAATTAGTGGACCTCTTCCACCTCCTGTCTTGCCAGTTTTTCTTGGCAACAGCATCCAATCCCTATGGCTGAGACACCAGTCGTTACAACGTGCCATTAAGAAGTCTGTGTAACCTCAGCAAGAAAAAAGGTGCCTGAAACATTGCTAGCCTTACTTTTTTCTAACCTTGTGCCTTTCTTAATGATGCACTTGATGATTCAGCTCTTGCAGCACCACTCGTTAACTCCGGAGAGCACAAGAGCTGTGTGGCACAGACATCAAGCTAAGGGTGAGCAAAATCCTCATAACTACAAGCAAGGCAGAAAGGTGTTCCTGGAACCACGAGGAAATATTCCTTCCCATGAGGGGAAGTAATATCTGTCTCCCAGAGGTGCCACTGCTCAGCACCACCTCTGACCCTGGGACCAGCATGACCACATCATGCTGACTTCAGCAACCACCTGAGACCTGGGCAGAGAAAGGGTCATTCTGTACAGCCCAACACGAAGGTTCAAGCTCTTCAGCATCTCATCCAAAATCCTCACAGACCTTCCTGGGCTGAGAAGAAAAGGCTGCATTAAACTCTCCAAATTACTGCCTTAGGAAATCCTCTGTGTTCCTCCAAGCAGACTGACCGAAGGAGGGGAATTCAGGTCCAGATTGAGTTTAAATACAGGGCTGGGAATCAAGGGATGATGTCTGGGTTCAGATTCACAGATCCTTATCTCTGCAGCTAGGACAGGCTGCCCTCCTGCACCATCCAGGCCATGCAGCTGCAGTTAAGATCTGCACCCAGCCCCTTCACTTCTGTTCCAGCCACAGAGTGTTTCTGAGAATGACACGCATTCCTGATTTGAAAAGATCAAACCATGGAGAATCCATCACATACCCCAGTAAACTGTCCCAGGGGTTAATTACTCTCACTGGTCAAAATTTGTACCTGGTTTCCAATCTGAATTTTTCTGGTTTCAGTTTCCAGCCCTTGGACGTTGTCATGCCTTTGAGTGCTCAATTAAAGAACGTCAAAGCATCAGATACCATTTCCATCTGTCTGTGCTTAAACACAGGAATCTCAGTAGCCAGTTCTCAGGAGCTTTTTGGCAGGGTCTGAACTACCAACAGTAAGTTTCCTGTCTGTCTTCAGGTTTGATTTGGAAGCCAAGTCAAAGGAGTGAATGCAATTAATTTGTGATAACTTGTGGTTCCTGAGAGAGCAAAGCAATAAATAAATGTGATTGGAACAACTCTAACGAATCTCCTTCTTATCACAATTCACCATGCTCTCTCCACAGTGAAAAGTTTCAATGGAAGAGTTCAGCTTCACAGGAGGCAGTGAAGGCTGAGCAGGTTCTGCCCCCCAAGCACGCCTGGAGTCACACTGGGGGCTGGATGTGACTGAAGCAGCACAGGGTCATGGCACGTCACTGGGAGATGGATGCAACAGGAACAGCCTCCCTACTGTGACAGCAGTGCTGTCCCACTGAATCACAGTCTCAAGGGCTGGAAGGGACCTGGAAAGCTCAACCAGTGCAACCCCCCTGCCAGAGCAGCACCACCTAGAGCAGGGCACACAGGGACTCATCCAGCTGGGTTGGAATGTCTCCAGAGAAGGAGCCTCCACAGCCCATCTGGGCAGCCCCTGCCAGTGCTCCCTCACCTCAACAGGGAAGAAATTCGTCCTTGTGTTTCTTTGGAACCTCTTCTGTTCCAGCTTGTCCCCGTTGCCCCTTGTCCCATCATTGGCCATCACTGAGCACAGCCTGGCTTCAGCCTCCTCACACACACCCTTGATGGATTTGTAAACATTCATGAGCTCACCCCTCAGGCTCCTCCAAGCTGCAAAGCCCCAGCTCCCTCAGCCTTTCATCACAAGGGAGACATTCCACTCCCTGAATTATCTCTGTGGCCCCGTGCTGAACTCTCTCCAGAAGCTCCTTGTCCTTCTGGAACTGAGGATCCAGAACTGGACACACTATCCCAGACAAACACAATATTCCAGACTCCCAAACCACTTTGGAAATGGACCTGAACACATCCCATGGGAGTGACGGAGGGTTTTCCTTCTGCCACCTCCCACTTTCCTCTGCTATGGGGCAAAACAAGTTTTTCACAAGCAACTGGTAAAAATAATCTGCATGATCAAAGTATTGAGTGACCTCACACCTCAATGTGACAGGACAGACACTCTCTTTGATAACTGTCCCATTCCTAATCAGTATCTGCCCAAATGAAGATATGGTGATGCTTCCACTAACAGGACTTTTTCTCTCTCTGAAGAGTCACAAACAGCTTTAGACAATAAAACATGGCATCAAAAGAGATCTGGTCAAGACTCACAAATTCAGACTGCCCAAACCTGAATGGATGGAGCAGTCAGTGACTGTTTCCAAGTGAATTTTAGATGGATGGGTTGGAAAAAAAGGGACTTGTGATGGAATCAGACTTGGACTCTTGTTTCTGGAGCTACTGCCACATCCCCTGCATGCTGGGTGTTGCTGCTACTCTGACACGCTGCTGACAGAGCTATCCAGATGAACTACACTTTCTGCAGAACAGCACTTGCCTGCTTGAGGCAACGGTGCCATGTTCTGCCATTGAATTAATTTGCCATATGACAAGCAGAGTACTCAGACACGCCTGGAGCCTGCTGGTTTGGGCTTACTTCAAGAGGAATATTTCCTCTATGCATGCAGCCTCCATTATGATCAGCAAAAAAAGGAACCAAGTTCATCTACCAGCAAAGGGTCACCTGGGGATTTTATTGCTTAAGCTGGAACTATTAATTCCCCCATTGCTTTTCTTATTCAGCCCAAAACCACAAGGTACTGCCACAAAGATCTGAACTCACAGGTGAGACTGTACACAAGACCTTCTGGCCAGCAACCAGATAGACTTGGATAAATATTGCACTGAATCCTCGAGGCCTGTCCAGTTCAGCTACAGACACCTTTTGTCACAGTCAGTGTCAGAAAAAGAAATCAGGTTACAAAGGTCAATTCTCTCCTATAACACACTAAATGCCCACCTGAGAGAGGCTGATCCCCAGGCCTGACATCTGCAGCTGTAAACTCAGATCACAAATGCCGCAGGGAAGAGGTTTGGGCAGGGCCTCAGAAGCGTTCTGGTGGATGGCACTATTCAAGAGTCCTCATATGTAACCAGAAACACCCAGAAATGGAACAGCCCTCTTAGGTTCTCTCTCACCTTTCCTCTGGCTGTTCACAAACCTCCAGACTGGCCACAATAGCTTAAAATGCCCTGGAGCAGGGAAACCCACTCTACAAAAGGCAGTTCTGCGAACCAAGGGAACCTGGTTGACCTCTGGGAAAGTCCAGGCCGCCTTTGCCCACTGCACACTGGTACCTCTCCCAAGTCAGATTTTCCAAGCCTGTGGGCAAGAAATCAGGCCACAGGAGGTCAGGCTCATTTCTCACATTCTTCAGGTCATCTTTCTCAAAGACTCCTGTTACTGAGTCTATTTTTGACCCCGTAACCTTGGCAAACTTAATCTTCCTGTTATCGGGAGGAAATAGTGAGAGTTTTTATTGTATCTACCTGTCTCAGATTTATTGTACCCAGATGGATGACTCTGGGCTGTGTTTTCTATTAAGAAGTATCTTTCTTTTATCACATCAGTAAGAGAGGTATGCAGGTCCTGAAGGCTGTCCAGCCCCACCACCACACACATCATATTTTTCTTTGCTTAAAGGAAACTGCAGGAGTTACAGAGGCCCTAAATTAGCAAAACTCCAAAGTGTAAACGTACCTTAGAAACATGTGCTTAGTTCCCATTTAGGTCATGGGAAACTACTGCTCAATTCCAGCAGGCACCTCGAGTGTTTTCTAAACAGATAATTCCATGTTAGCTGAATAAATGCACCTCAAAGCACGTGCTTGAATCAAAGCTCAAACACCCTTCACACCCACCCTGCAGCAAGACAGAAGAGAGTTCCTGGAAATACTATTAGCAGTGACTTAAGGAAATGCAGCTTTAATGCTAGGAAGTGTCCATGTTATCTAAGCTAGTCCAAACACCAGTGGGTGCTAAATGAAAAGACCTGCATTTGATCCTGCCTTTATACAGCAAACATGGGAACACAAGCTCATAATCAAGTGAGGAAGCACATTTAACCAACAACCCACAACTTACTTTCAACAGGCTTACCGATGTCAGCACATGTGATAAAATTAGCCTGTTGGAGTCTGGGATTTTGGCAGGATGATCTGCTAATTACAAGCTGTAAGCTGAGAGGGGTGGGCTCAGCAGCTCGCTGGGGGCTGCTGGCTGCTTGTCCGCCCACAAAACTCGCTCACGAGGCATCTAAAAATAACCTTACAGGCAAAGCTTCTTCTGAAAGGAGAGGCAGGGCGAAACAAAAGACTACACAGCTTTAACCTCTTCAGGCCCAAATATTCACTGTTGCAGCCAGGTATCCAACACCCACAGCAGCAGAATCGATGCCTTTGGCTGCTTTTCATCAAGGTCTCATTTACTCCAGGTTCAGCTTCCTGTGTCTTCAGCTCTTCCCTGTCCCGTTAGTATCTGGCACACGACCGTTGCCTCTGCTCCACAGGCTGGATGGTTTTGGTCCTGCACAGAGCTGCTGGGCTCTGCTACACCATCCCTGAGGATACCCTGCTTTCACACACAGTGCCTGCTTTCCTGTCTGTCCAAGCTCTGAGACTGACAGCAGCACAAGTTACATGCTTGTGCAGATAATGTGAGTGAAGATTTACCCAACAGCCTTCCCATGTCCACTCTTCTCTGCCCTGCCTCCACCTCCCCAGCAGCAGCTGCTGATTTCCACCCAACTCAGACTTTTTGTAGAGGACACATTCATCCCAGTTCTTTCCAAAGGATGCAACTCACCTGTGTCCTGGAGTACCCAACGGTCACTGCCACAGGCCCACAAGCAGCACGGGATCATTCTCACTAGTTATCTCAAACAAATCTATCAAGAGTGAAACAGTGAAGTGGATGAAACACAAGCAAAATTTTCCCCATTAAGCAATTCTATTAGGTTACAGACCAAAGGGAGTTATTGATTCAAGGAGCACAGTATGAGTAACTAAATACTTATGAGCATCAAAGACCCGCTGCAGTTAATTACTGCTCACAGTCAGTAACTGGAGCTTCATGTTAGGAAAGGATGTGTTTGTCCAGCATCAGTGAATTGGTAAACAGGTGCTAAATATGACAGTGCATATATAAGGACTACAGACAAGTGAACACACAGGGAATACCAAAGCTTCTCTAATTTTTCTGCTAATGATAAGCAAACCAGGTAGAAGCACAGGAACTCAAATACAGACTGAGCACAAGATTTGCTCTTACATGAAGGCTGAACTCATCGTACTAAACTCAAAAGAGACCAAGCTTATCCACTTCTGGGACAACTGATCATGCTTGTCAACGTTTTCCACTACAAGTTCATCTCCAAATTCAACCTGCTGAACTTTTACATTAAAGACAATCAACAGCATTAGCAACTGTTAGGGCTGAAATGTCCCTGAGACAGCAGATGCTGACATCTAGAAACAAATACACAGCTAAAAGCAGAATGACATGGACTAACGAAACAGCAGCCTCCAAAAAGCAAACTCCTGTGAGCAGCAGCAGAGGAGCAGTGTCAGAGGCAAATGATACAGCTAAACCTCACTCACCATCTCAGACTTTCCCAGTGACTTCATACTGCCATGCAGATGACAGGTATTTTTTCCAAGGTTTAATTTTTCGAGGGTGCTGAAAAGGAGATGAAGGCACTCACACATCTCACACAGCTCTCCTGTCTTTCATCCAGAATGAAGACATGAGCTGGGCTGTTATGTGTCCAACAGAAAAACAACCACACTTGCAAGTCCCCTGGTGCTTGCCATTATTCTCCTGCAGCTTGTACAAGAGGCTAAGCTTGTTTCCCCAAACAAAACCCAGTATCTGCTAAGGGAAATGCAGAACATTGCCAGCAGAAGGGAGGCATTTTGCATGACCATTCCATTTTTTCCACCTTAATTCCCTCTCCCTGTATCACTCCTGTGTGGATAGAATTAAACTCATTTTAGGGCTAGTTTTTCTTCCAGCAGTATCACCACTGCTTTCCACTAGAAGGAAAAGCACACAAACACAAGTTCCCCAAGTTCAAGCTGATTTAGTAAATCCCCCTGTTCTCTGATCCTATTGTTCCTTGGCAGGGATGGCTAAGGACAGCTTTCACAAGTCAGGAGGAGCTGCCCCTCCTCTCCCCTCCCCACACACACAGTGTGGGATCCACTGGGACATTTGGCTTCAAAGCCTGTGGTTTGTATCCTTTTTAATTCTCAAATGCTAAATAAGAACCGGGGAAGCAGGACAGCTGCTGGAGGCCGTGGCAAGGTGGTAATTCAGCAGGGTTTGTGAAGCCAGATACCCTGCCTCTGACAGAAAACGTTGTCTTCCCCAGAGACGTTTTAAGACAACAGGATAGAATATAGTTCTAGTATTTGCCCATGTAAATTGTTTTTCTTGACCCTTTTTTTATTCTGTTGGCTGATGTAAAGGATTAGAAGCATCAGCATGTGGAAATCATGCAGCCAAAGCCTCAATAATCCATTTTTACTCAACCTGCACATCATCAGGCCTTTGGTGTGAGAGCTCAGAGCCTGAAACCGATGGACGCTCTGAGACACGACCTGATTGCAACACCAAACCTCACACAAAAGGAGCCAGCTTCTACATTTGATTGTCTCATTGGCATTGGGATCAATATTTGGGTTATCCACTGTGGGTTTTTCCCCAGCTGACTGGTTTGGGGCAGGGGCTGTGGTGTGGTGTGTGCAGACAGTCCAATGAGGGGGTCTATGTGTAACTGCATTAAGTCAGCCTGTGACTTAGCTCTAAGACCAACCAAAGCAATAGGCCAAGGACTTGCCCAAGCCCAGGACACCATCAGTCATGCTTTGGGGCTCTCAAGGCTGTATCCAAATGTTTAAGGAACTCCATGAACACTCTTCCCACAGGAGCTGGGTGATCATCAAGGACACAACTTGTACAGTCCTTCATTCATCCCCTGACACAGCTGTTGGTCGCAGCTGGTTCAATATCACGACAGCACACGCCTTCCTGCCACAGTCTGACTGTGTGCAACACCCATGACACATCCCATCATCACTCCTTATCTGCCTGGCATCTCAGGAGCCTGAACATGCCAAACCAATTGTCCATCTGTTGGCAGTTACACAACATGTAGAGCATGGACTGCACTTCATTTTCTTCACTACATCACTCACCTACCAATACCCAAAGTGCCCAAAGCTCCTCTTCCTTCAAAACAAGAGCTTCATTTTACTAAAAAAGACCAAGCCAGCCTATTGATGGTTTGGTACCAGTTGCACAGAACAATTCAATACATGTACAAATTTACATCTCTGTTAATCTATACCTACAGACAAAACGAAGGAGCAGCCCTCTGGGCACATATGTTTAGTGTCGACTCATGGCTGCAAGCTAAATACACATCCCACGGCTCCAAAAACCTTACACAAAGAGCTCCTGTTCACTTGAGATGTACAGCCAGGGTCAGGCAAAGGCTATGAGTTATCCCTATCTCAAGGTTACTTACACAGTACATAAACTCCCAGATCAAGTTGCAGAGTCTGCAGCAATTGTTCACTCAAAGTCAATCACCTTCAGTGGAGATCAAACAAAAGCAGAGGCCTTTGGGTCCACCCAGTTTCTAGGAGTGAGCCTGGCTGTTTCATCAGCTTTCTGTCTGCAAGAAACCTCCTTAGATCTCAGGGCTTCTACTGCCAGCCCTGTGAACCAGATCTGAAACAACCCCTTACAGTTTCTTGATAGATTTTGGAGTGACTTCAAATTCAACAGAGCAGAAGTGAGGTGAGGTCAGGGGGAGATGAACAAGGAGGCCCTGTGAAGGTCTGACTGCCTAGACACAAAAGAAGCTGCTACTTCACCTTGAGACACATCTGTGCCCAAAGGTGCTGGACAGCACCAGAACCACAGCTCACAGGATTTCTACGAAGGGCTGTCGTCTCATTTAAAAACCAGCAAGGAACAAATCCTGCTCAGCCTATCCCTCATCCCCAAGGCCCAGTGGTAAATAACAGTGTCTTACAGAAGAACAGCTCAGAAAACCCAGAGCCCAACTCCTCCTGACTTCCACCTGTAGCAAAAAAGTAATTTACCCTGAAAAAAATACATGGTCCAACAATAAGGATAGACAAAAGGATAAGTTGTGAGCCACTGCTATGCCTTAAAGCTGTGCACTCTGTGAGGCAGATACTGAGGCTTAACCCAGGAGCACATTTTGCAAACACAATGCTTCTCTCTTGGGAGCATCCACCAAGATCTCAGTTGCTGTAAAGAGATTTCTTCTGGAGAACAGGCACGACTGCACTGCCCAGATTCACAGCCTGAGCATCTGCTGGGCAGGTCAATGTTCTGAGGACAATGATCAGCCTTTGCATTTAAAAAGTGAACTGCTCACCTTTTGCCAGAGAGCAAAGCAGACATTTGGAAGAAGCCTTTTTACCTTCCTGCTACAAACTTCTCTCAGTGGCACTAAGTCCTGGTGAATTCCAAGCCTGTCTCATGGAGAAACTGCAAGGCTCATGTCTGTATTATCTGCAGAGAACTCTAAAACCATTCATGAAAGCTCTACGTGAATGCAAAGTACTGTTAATGTATTGCTTTCTCTAAGCTTTCACCCCAACCTTGGGGCTCTCCCTTTCTCCAGTGCATGTCAGAGCAAGAAATCTTTCTCCCTTACTAAATTGCTTTAACTTTCTTGCTTTCACAAATACTCCTCAGCTTCCATGTGGGTGTAGGAGCTGCCCAACAATACCCCCACTGCTACGGGCGGCCCGAAGGCCTCTGGTGCCCCTGAGTCCCGTCCTGATGCCAGGGAGCAGAGCAGGCAAACAGTTCTCTCCTCTGAGGAGCAGAGCAGGCAAACAGTTCTCTCCTCTGAGGAGCAGAGCAGCAAGCAGTCCCTTCCTATGGCCTGTCCCCCGTGCCAAACACTCCCTCAGCCCAAGGCCCGGTGCCCCAGCAAGCAGCGTGTCCGTGGTGGTGGCCAGAAGAGCTGTACAGAGCAGGGATCAGCTGCTGCTCTCACCTGCCCTGTGTCACATCTCCCTTCTGCTCTTTCCTTTTACACTGGTAGGTGGGAAAACTGAAGAGCAATCTTGCATCGAGATCAGAAGCCATCCATCATCCTCTAAAAACAGCTGAATAATGGAACACGAAAGAGAAAGCGAGGGAGAAAGGATTGGGGCAGGTCCTTGGGTATGGAAATGCCTGTCCTGGTGAAATATGCTGTAAATGAGTCTGAGGCAGGGGAATTTGGAGCCAGCAGGGTCCCCAAAGCTCGCTTAATATCAACTCCAGAAACATTACACTAATGTGTTTTTAAGTATGATTTACAGGATGCTCGATCCGAGAGCATCGAGTGGATGGAGGAAAACCAAGAGCTGGCCTGGCATGAATAATGTGCTGCAGGGCAGCAGCCACTGCCTCCCTGCTGCAGGATGCAAAGCTGGGTGGGGAAGAAATCAAAGCACTTAAGGGGCAGCACAGCTTGAAGGTGAGCAGTGACCCCCTGCACTTCAAAAATGCCTCTTGAAGCACCCAATTTCCTTTGCAAATCAGAGCAGTGGGGATTTGGGCACGTGCTTCCCATCACCAAAAGCAACTTGAACATTTAGAAACCTGCACCCCATGGAGTTTGAATGGCTGAGAACCTCATCACCACCTAACCTCAAGGGACAAAGTCCCAAACCTCTTTTTGGGATGCATGAGGCTGAACAACAGCCACCTCTATGTAGGGATGCAATTGCCCAGGTGCCTCTGTGCTCTCTGGAGAAAATGGCTGCACCCAGGACAAGTCTTAAACACATTAAACAGTTCTGTTAGGATGAATCTCAGGTGGTTGAAATGAGGAAGACAAAGCCCATCCACAGAGACACAACCAACAGAACAAGAGAAAACGGCCTCAAGTTGCACCAGGGGAGGTTGAGGCTGGATGTGAGGAGGAATTTCTTTGCTGCCAGACCTGTCAGGCATTGGAAGGGGCTGCCCAGGGAGCTGCTGGAGTCACTGTCCCTGGAGGAGTTTCAGAACTGGGTGGGTGTTACACTGAGGGCAATGGGCTGGTGGGTGATAGGGCTGGGACAGAGGCTGGGCTCCATGGGCTTAAAGGGCTCTCCCAGCTGAACCCATTCTATGACTCCATGACCCTTTGGTTGTACAGACTCCTTTGAGAACACCTCTCAATGGGCTGTACTCCACTCATCGAGGCAGAAGAGAAATCCCTTCTTAGCAGCAAAAGGTGCTCCTTCCACCAGCATTAGCAGAGCTTTAGCATGGAGAGCAAACAAGCTGCTCCCCATGACAAGAGTCCAGCCAACAGCGCTAGCGGCCCTGCCACAGAGCAGTGGGGAGGGAGGGTGTCCATCCCCTGTGCCCCCACGCTGTGGACAAACAGAAGGCTCCAGCCACGGAGGAACAGCCTCAGCAAAGCACTTCAGCACACACCTCAGTTTCAGTGTGTTGGAACTGTCCCCTGCCAGCACAGCCCTTACACCTGAGAAGCAAAGGAGACTGGCAAGGGCCTGGAGTTAAGCTCAGTGTGGTGAGCCCAGCTGTGATGCTCCCTTCCAGCCATTCTCACCTGCACAGACATTTACTGACAGCTTGTTCTTTACATTAAAAAGCCCTTCAAGAAAGAAAAGAAACACTCCCTCAGCTTAAAGCTCTGTTTCTAATCTTGGTCTACTAGAGGATAACCGACTAAAACAAACACAAGTAACTCCCCTGTCACAATCTCCTGGAGCATCATCGTGACATTCTGACAATGCATTTCAAATCCTTAACACTCATTGCAGCTCCATTCATCATCATCTTCAGTGTCAAGATACTTCAAGAGGCAAGTGAGCTTTTAATGAGCTCTCAGACCAAAACAGGAAAGGAGATTGTGTCCAGTGCACCCTCCTTTAACGACCACCCAATCCATTTCATTGTGTCTGCTGGTGTGATTCATGGATTAGGCACAAAGATCAGGGGCATTAGAATAAGAGATGAGGATAGAATGCCCAGAATAAGGCAAATATGCATTCACAAATATTAAGAGCACAGACCTGGGTGTTATACATAACATTGGCTCTTCCCAGGGGCGTTTGCTTCTCCTCACAAGCCCAGGATGTGCTCCCTGCACCAGGCACTGGCTAACTATGGATTTGTCACTTCGATTTAGGCTTTTACAGCCCACAGCCTTTTTGTTCTACACCAACATAAAGAAAACAGCTCAGAAAGGTGGCTCTGTGGCCCCAGGGAATTAATGAGTTGTTCCTTACAGGCTCTGCTCCCTCCCTCGCTGACCCCAGCTCACAGCCCCTGTGCTGAAATGGTTTCCATCTGTCAGCTGCATAGGAGGTGCTGGACGTTTCACACGTGCAAGTGACTCCTCTCACCCTCTCAGTGTAAGCCCTTAAAACTTGCTCTCACTTTTTATTTATCCTGCAGTCATATCCCATGGATAAAGGGGAACAATTTCCTTTCCATGGCAATGACTACCTTCAGCTAGGGGCATGTTCCCTGCAGATGCCTGTTGCAGGGTTTAAGAAGCAACTGGTGATTTCTAAGTGTCCTTTTGGAGACTCTGTAAGTGAGACACCGAACCAGGCTCTTTGTACCAACCACAGCTCAGGAACCCATCACAGCGAATAAAACAAAAAGCCAAAGCCTCAGCTCAACACACATCTGAAACAGAAGCTTCCTGGAGATGCTGGAGTATGGAATCACACAAGCATTTTGGTTGGAAAAGCCCTTGAAGCTGCTGCAGTCCCAGCCCAGCACTACCCCACGGCCCTCAGCACCTCAGCTCCACGGCTTTGGGATCCCTCCTGGGCTGGGCACTCCCCCAGCCCCCTGGGCAGCCTGGCACAGGGGCTGACACCCCTCTCAGGGAAACAGCTCTTTGTAAAAGAGGATGGATATGTCCTGTCACACCTTGTATCTGTGCTGGGCAGGAGGTGGAAGGAGGGCAGGCCCTGTGACCAGGGCAGCACCAGCCCAAAGAGCTGATGTCCCATGCCAGGAAAGCTGTCCCTATGTCCTCACCACTGTCAGAGAGCCAAAGCAAAGGAATGGACACTCCTGAGCTCCCCCTGGACAGATCTTCCTCAACAGGTGACTTATGATGATGTTAAATACCCTCCCGGGCTCCCAGCCCCTCCAGTCACACACACTTGGCATCACCTTCACATGGGATCAGCTGGGTAATCCCTTTCCAAGCATTACCAAGAGTACTATGGCACAGCTGTGGCCTCTTTTGAAGCTCTCCTCTCCCAACTGTATGGAGTTACTGCTTATACAGTCAGGGGAAGTGGGGACAGGGACCCTGAGCTCAAGGCCACCCTGTGAAGTCTCCAGAGTCGCTGCCAAGGGAGAACACTCCTGCAGAGAGAAACAAGCTGCTGGCACACACAGGGGCTGCTGGCTGGGGCTGCCCAGCACACCCCCCCTCACTGCATGCACTCATTCCTGCAGCCTGACCCTCCCAGCACTCCTCCTTCACTCTTTGCTACTCCAACAACCATTCCAGTCATCTTGATGCAGCCTGAAGCTCCCAACACAAACATGGCAAGGACAGGAACACTTCCATCTTGGAGTAATCCCAAGCACAAGCCTTGAGCAGTGGTTCTTACCTTCTAAGCTGCTCATTTTAGGGTTGAAATCATGACATCAGCTTATGCCTTGGAGAGCCTTTGGCCACCAAACAGTTTCCAGAGCTTAGTAGTGTCAGTCCTTCATCAGAACATCACAGCTGCAGACCCGGTTATTCAGAGTAAGCAGGTGAACACAGCAGCCAAGAAAACCCACAAAGCCCATCATTATTATCAGAAGACCATAGCTTGCCATTACCTCTCCAAGAGAGCTTCTCCTTTCAGCTCTAATACTAATTGCTCAAGCAGAAAAACTGCTGGACGTGGCCAGCTGCCACCAGCTGCTATCAGAGGGGCACAAACCCCCTTCTGATCACCACCGGGGCTGGGGTTTCTCCATGGCTGATGTGGTGACCCCCCTGCAGACACGATTCTCCCCCAGTCACCTCTGATGACAAATGACATTTTCTCTCATCCTAAGTATTCAACTCCTGTCACCACAAACTGAACCCAATTCTTCCATTACTACACAAACCACGTGCATCTGTCACATATGGCCTGGGCAGAACATCAAGTGTCCCTTCATCTTCACTTTCCAAAGGCCAGTTTCAACCACTTCCCTTAGAAAGCTTCAACTGGCTTGTTCCTTTCCCACCAAGCACTATAATTCCCCCAAATTCAGTCCAGCACCTTCACAGATGCAATAACATCTTTCTCACCAGGAAGAACCTGCCCACTACTACACTTTGTTGAAGTTCAGGCCTCAAAGTCCACTGCAAAGTGCTTTATGTGGGTCACTGTTATCTGTGCCCTGCTGCAGCACTTTGCAATGAGAGACACAGAGAGAAGTTTCCTCCTGCTGTACATTTGTCCTGTTTTACCAGGTGGTTTTTCACAGCTCTCAGACTCCTTGCTGCAAATACTCTGACTGAAAGTGGTAAAAGACCAATAACAATTAGAACTCTGCTGGGGGTGTAGGAATCAAACACCACCTGAAATACCCCTGAAATAACAGGTACCTCCAGCAGTCCCAACCCAAAACGAAGATCTCTGAGACAGATGCACCAGCTGGATGGAGGAAATGGTGTGTGCTGGTTTGAGCATGAACCCTGGGAGAGCACCAAGGTACATCTGCAGAGTTGTTCAGAGTGATCAGTGATCGTGGCATTGCTCTCAGCTGAAAAACTTGTCAAGATGTATTGATGGCTGGAAATGAGGCAGCCAATTCACCCAAAGGAATCTGCTCCAGAGAGGGGGCACATGAAGTATTGTAACTATCACAGCATCCCTCTGATGGTCAAGCATGGCATGGCATAATTCAAGACATGTGAAGTAAGCGATGGAAGCAGAACTAATGTCACCATCAGCTGGTTCCTGAGATGGAAAAGGCACCTGTGGGGAAATTAAAAACATCTTTCATGTCACTGAAAAAAATACAGCTTCAGCAGTCACTGGCTGTGCATTTCACAGGCTGCTCAAAATACCCAATACATCCCTCTGCCATCAGATAAAGGGCCTCTAGAGTATCTCACCAAATTCACTCTGGTTTTCTCCCTGCAAACAGAAACCAGAACAGCAGCAGTGAATGACTGGAAGCGACACCCACGTCCTGACACCGAGCCTCTGCTGCAGCTACACTGCATTTATCCTACAACCCTGGCTAAAGTGGAATTGCAACAACAGACACCTATTAACCTGCATCATACATGATGGTGACAGACATAACTCACTGCTGCAACCTCCAGAAATGCCAGTTAGTGTAAAAAACACCCCAAAAAATCAGGCTGCTGATGAGTATGGGCTATCCTCAGGCACAGGGGAAACAACATGTGTGTGTATGTGGATGCAAGCTGCCAGTGCATTGAAGGAACACATGACTTTTGTTATATGGGACCAGACCAAAGAGGGAGCTCCCAAAACAACCCAAGAGATGACTAGGAATAACTTCCTTGGCCATGGCCTCCCTCCTGGAAGTGTGGAAGAACTGAGGAGTCTCCAAACATTTGAAGGTTTGATGAAAAGCTTAATTTTTCCCATAGTAATTTATGGATATGGATCATGGGGAAAGAATACTGCTGAGAGGGAGAAAAAACCTGAAGCCTTCATGATGTGGGACTGACATATCTTTTAGATTGAAAGGAAGATGAATGCTGATGATAGAAGTATTAGTGGAGAACAAACAGGCTCTGCTGTCAGAAATCAATAGATACAGACTCAGGCACTTTACTCACATCAGGCACCAAGGTGAGAATCAACCTCAAGAAGGTAATTATGGAAGGGAAAGTGGAGGATCACTGTGGGAGGAAACAATGGTGGGGGCATGGAGAGGATGGTGCTGGCCATGAGCCACGGGGGTCTGTGGGAACAGCATCAGCCACACGTGAGAACACAGGACTGGGCTTTGCTCAGCACAGCAACCAGGCAAGCAGAACAAAGACAGTAGGGGAGGAAGGGAGAATAGAGAGAGTAAAGCAAACAAGGTGAAAAGAAGAAAGGCAGTAGCATACACTGTATCCACTATGCAAGACTTTTTTGTATGCAAGACTTTTGAGGTTGATCTCATGTAAATTTGTTCTCTGACTGGTGTCAGAGGTGTCAGAGCCCCTTCCCTGCTACAGAGGAAGAGGGGAAAAGCAAAGATTTCATTTGGTAAGAGTGGCCCTTCCCCAAACCCCTCCTATCCTCCCAGCCCCACCATGTGCTGAGGCCACAAACACAAGGTGAGCACTAGCACAAGCTCAGTGCACAGGAAGGACTGGCTGGACTATGCCAGATGCCCAAACCTGGGCTGCTCTGCAAAGAAAACGTCTTCAAGTCTTTATCCAAAGCACAGGCAGGGGCAGCAAGGATACATCCTGTCACCCTTCAGGAACTTTGCACTCCAGAAGCTGCAAAGGCTAGGAGAAGCCTCCATCTGAAATAGGCTTGCAAGAGGGAGCAAGTTTTATTAGCACATGTGTGTCTATGTGCATACATCTGCCTTTGTCTGAGTGTGCTGACTCACCTGTGATGCAGAACCAGTGTGTGCATGCACTTGTGTGCATGTGGGGCACCCAGAAGCCTCACTGCTGGGAAAAATGCCACCTGCTTCTCCTCCCCGTCCCTTCCCCTGCCCACTGGCCTCATGGTACCAGCACACATCTCTTCACCTTCAGTTGAACCCGTCCCTGCTTTTCTGTGGTTCAGCAGCTGCTGCTCTCCTCCTGCCATCATCACACAGGGCTGCCTGGGGACAGTGCTCTGCAGTGGGGCTACTGCAAAAGCATACCTGCATAAAAGGCAGCAGCTCCTTATAAACTGCCAGAGATGAAATCTCTGACACAAGCTCTTAAACCTGTGATTTAACACACGGTCAGGAGCAGAAGCGGCAGAGATAGGAACCTAATTCATCCCAGCTGACTGCTGTGTTGAGGAGTTACTGCTTGGAAAAGGAAAGGAGCCCCCAAACCCCAGCAGCATTTCCAGATCTCTGCTGCTTTGAGGCCCCTGCTAGGGCCAGGTTTCTGGGAAGCACCAAGTACCCACATGCCCAAAATCCATCCTCTGTGGGAGCTCTCCAGTGCCAAGATATTTTTGCAAGAATCCAAATCCATGTCATGACAAAGGAAAACAAGCAATCTGCAAGACTGAGGGTGTCTGATTAAAAGATGAATACAGCACAGACTGAACAGATCCCAGAGCTGCTGTATCTCAAGCAAAGGGCGATTCCTGGAGCTCCTGGGATCTGCCCATAGCAGGCTGAAGATTACTGAGAAGAGATTGCATCTGAAACACGTTTTTTATATCACTTACTCACACCAGACAAGTCTGAATGAAGTCGACAGAAATTCATGTACTCAAGGTCTATTTTGTTCTTTCCAAACACTTAAGGATTATCTTTGTAAGCAGCCAGAATAGCTCTAAGCACTGATGTTTTCCCAAAGGTACACAGCTGAGCCTTAACATTCCTCTTCTGCACCACAACAAAACCATCTCTGCAGGCTGCTGTTCTGCCCTGCGTGCTGTTCTGCCCATGAAAACCACCCTAAAGCAGCACTCAGACTCTAATCAAATGGGAGATGATGCCTCAGATTTCACTGGGATTAATCCTGACTTCCTCTGGCTGGAGTGTGTGCAAACAATACCAGTTTCTTAGATTAAGAAAATAATTGGAGGTAAGACTGATCCCTCTGCCAAGTCAGCAGGGTCAGGGCAGGGACGCCCCCTTCCACAGGGCCTTTGATCTCTCCTGCCTGACCTTGCTTTTGGCAACCTTGGGAGGTCAGGGAAATTGTTTTCAGAGCCCCACAGCCTATCGATTTCTTTACAAGGAGAAGGAGGTGTGCATTGTCATGGTAATGGCAGCCCCCAGAAGGCTTGTTAGGCGGGACCACCCCTCCAAGCCAGGCACCATGGAGGCCATGCCTGGCTTCTTCAGAGGCCAACAATCTGCCAGTCAGTTCTGCCCCGTGAAAGCCAAGGTGAACGTGAGGAGACCTCCCCACCTGTATTCAAATCTGCAGCTGTATTGAAATTCTCCTGGCAGAGCTGAAGTTTTAATGTTTAATTTACTTGAACTAATGCATCACAAAGTTCCCATCCACACTGAAAATCCTAATGAACTGCTGGATGGACACAGAGGCCTCCAAGCTCTGCTCCTTTTCATTGCTCTATGTTAAAACAAGTAGTTTCCCTACAAAGGTTAAGGAAGCAACAATAAAGAATGTTTAGTGTGTGTACATGATCATTCCATACTGATGCACTTCAGCTTTAATAATATTGTATTAAATTTTATTGTAACCTTGCTGACATTTACTGCAAGGGAAAGTGAGTCAGCTTAACGGCCTTAGAAAATACAGCCCACTAATGTACCTATAAAGCGTCATATTTCTATACCAATGATGAGCTATTGCAATTGCATCCAATTTAGTGGCTCATTATTAACAAGCACAATCACCTTCTGAGTCACATGCTCTGAGATGCACCACACTATGCCCATGCCATTTCACATTTCACAAGGCAGCTGCTCCAATTTTGCTCAGCGGTACAACGATGTGCCAGTGGAAATTCTCTTCTCGTTATGAATTAGCTGTAAAAGGCACCTGATGATGAAGAGGTAAGTCCTCATGCACACCACGATGGCTCCAGTATATTCAAAGGAGGGAAATTAGTTTACACTAGCTGAGAGCAGGCCTATTAAAGCTGACTTGCCTCCCTCAGCTCCTGAATCACACACTGGTAGGGGCAGGAAGGGACCTTTAGAGATCATCTAGTCCAGTCCCCTGCTTGTCCATCTAAAGTTTTTCCATAAGTTGAAGTGGAACTTTTTGTGTTATGTCCATCACCTCTTGTCCTGTCACTGAAAAAAGTGCTGCCCCATCCCCTTGACATTCACCTTTTAAATACTTGTAACTATTAATGAGCTCCCCCCTCAGTCTCCTCTTCTCCAGACTGAACAGCCCCAGGTCCTGCAGCCTTTCCTCACAAGGAAGATGCTCCAGTGCCCTGATCATCTTGGTGGCCCTGCACTGGCCTCTCTCCAGCACTTCCCTGTCCCTCTGGAGCTGAGGAGCCCAGAACTGGACACAGGACTCCAGATGAGGCCTCACCAGGGCAGAGCAGAGGGGGAGCAGAACCTCCCTGGCCCTGCTGCCCACACTCTCCTTGATGCCCCCAGGCTGCCATTGGCTTCTTGCCCACGAGGGCACGTTGCTGCTCTTGGTTAGTTTATTATTACCCAGCACTCCCAGGTCTCTCTCTGCAGAGCTGCTCTCCAGCAGTTTGACCCTCAGCCTGTCCTGGTGCAGGGGGTTGTTCCTTCCCAGCTGCAGGACTCTGCACTTGTCCTTGTTGAACCTCAGCAGGTTCCTCTGTGCCCAACTCTCCAGTCAGTCGAGATCCCGCTGACTGGCAGCACAGCCTCTGGGGAATCAGCCAGTGCTCCCAGTTTGGTGCCAGCAGAGAACTTGCTGAGGGTCCCTCTGTCCCCTCACCCAGGTGGTTGATGAAGATGTTGAACAAGACTGGCCCCAGAACCCATCCCTGAGGAACTCCACTGGCCACAGGCCTCCAACTCAACTCAGCACCACTGATCACCACCTGGATAGCCTTACAGTAAGAAGTGATGCTGATTTGTGAAATTTTGATAGAACAGACAATTATTGAAGTCCTTCTATGGCCTAAAAGGGCTCAAGAAACTGTTGAGCAATATAACCTGTACAAGTATCTACAAATAGCTCCAATAGTCCTTGGCCACCTTTGCAGTCCAGCTTCACAAGAGGCTTTTAGGAACCCCTCCTGGTACCCAGCTGCACCATTAAGCACCTAAATGTCTTGGTAAATCTGAGCTCAATGATGCACATGAGAAAAGCTCATTTGGTACAAAACTGGACTTTGGTGGAGTTTAAGCATCTCCTTCCAAAAGAACATATCTGAAGGTCCCTGCATCCACAACCACCTATTCCTTGAAGCCCTTAAAACTCTCAAGTGACCTTTCTGTAGCCTGTTCATTTCATAACACGTTCATAAGCTTTCCCAGATCATTCTGGCAGGCCAAAGACCTGCTGGGAGCCAGAGACCTGGCAAAGAAATAGCTCAACTGTCCTTAAAATCCCAGAAGTGTTCTCCTGAGCAAGTCCTCTGGATCCTTCCCAAAGGCACTGAGAACAGCCTTTCTTATTAAAGGACAAGGATACAAATTTCAGCACAAGCAACAGGCTCAGCTGCCACCTCCAATAAACACAACTTGGCTTCTCCTCAGCACTCAACACCCCTTTCACAGCTTAGCTCAGCACGATGCTTTCACCATCACAGCTGCAGAGCAGCACCATTCAAAGGCCAAATCCTGATGTTTCTTGAAGGGCACAACTCTCAAATGGGAATGGGAACTCCTCCACATCCCAAAACATCTACAAGCTCTGAGACCATGGATTCCACTTGTCCTTCAGCTGCACTTAGATGAGGGACAACAAAGAGATGATGGGGCAAGACCCTACAAGATGTGAGGGGTGGCCTTGGCATGAAACAAAGTTCAGGGTGTCTGAGGATCTATATCCCATGACAGAAACCCAAAGCAATGACGTCCTCAAGAGCAGCTGGGGATTTTCAGAGCTGTCAAGGTGACACAGCCTCAAAGCAATTGGTGCTGGATGAGACAAACACAGCTGGTACCTGGAGGAGATTAATTCAAAGAGTCATCTTGGCTGCAAGACAGGGAAAGATTTTGAGACAGTGTGTATGTAGGGTAAAGAAAATAAGTAGTTCATTTTCTTAGAGCATTAAGCTGTAATGGCTGTCAAGGGGGATTACTGATATTGTTATGCCAGTGTCAGCACATGTTGCAGAACAGCTATATTTTGAATTTCCATACTTGCTTAATTTAATGTTCAGATAATCTGGCAAATGAAACAGGAGCCTCAAAGACTCTTTTTCTCCCCTCTCTTCCTTAAAAAAAAATCATTCTATTAAGAATGTGAAATTCTTGGGAGCAAGAGCTGGCATACATGGAGGGCACATACTAATCTCATTTATGCTGAGATTTGCTTTCTGTTAAGCAACAGAAAAACAGCTAATCAAGCATAATTCAATAATGCATCATCTGCAAATGCAAAGACTCAGAAGATTGATATGGAGCTTTGCCTAGTTACATGAACCGATGATCCAGGTGCACTTAATTGCACATGGGGTGTGGGTGCACACCTAAATAACTCCTCTGATAGCTCCTCCCCAGCTTTGGGCTAGGAGGAAACTGGGACAGCTTCCAGCACAGGACTGAACAGCCTCCACACTCCTCTGTATGTCATCAGTCTGTGGTAGCCAAGGCAGCCCATTGCCCTGGGTACGGAGCACTGGCTACCACCAGCCCCTTTACCCACTGTTGCTGGAGGCACAAGCCATTGCTGCAGCATAATGAAGACACATCTGCTGGTGAGGCTGCCATGCCCTCTGTTCCACACCACCCAGCATTTCCAGACATCTCAGAATAACCTGATGCTCCTCACAGAAAACCACAGATGGCAAAAGCCCCTCTGCTCAGCCAGTGCCTTGCCACAGCTGGACAGCCTGGGCTTCCCTGTGCCATGCTCACAGACACCACGGGGCAGGCGCTCAGAAGTGACCTGGTCATTCTCACTGGGCCTGGTGGTGTAAGAAAAAGGCTCCCTGTGTCAACAGCCCAAGCTCCCTGCCACAGCAGCTCTGCCAAAGGAGAAGCATCTTTGGCTCCCACGTGCCCTGTAGCTGCTGCCGACATGGTACAAGGCAGAGCAGAGCCTCAGCTCTGCTGCAGCATTTCACACTGATAGCAAATCTTGGCTCACCTTACACTTACCAGAGCTGTCTGGAGGAAAGCAACTTCATTTTTGGGGAGAGTTTCAATACCCATTTTCTTTGTTTCATTCAGATTCAAGCCAAAATGTAAAGTGTTTGAAATCCCCCTTGTGGCCCAGGACAAGATGCTGTGGGCTGGAGCCCAGTTCCTAGTCAGAGATACTGTGTCAAGGACCAATAAAGAGGTTCCTTCAAACCTCTGACATCAAAAACATCCTTACTAAACAGAATGTTTGGCAAACTAGCAAATTCCATCCCCTAAGCATTGTTTTTCAGCATTACTATTACACAACTTCATCAATCATAGTGTCATATTGTAAGGTAGAAACTTCACATTTCAGACCAAGGTAAAAGAATGCAAGTACCACGTCTTGCCAACACCTCCTCTGACTAACAACTGACACAGAAGAAAACCTCAGTTTGGGAGGCTGGCAGGTTTGGGGTGCTAGCAGTGAGACAGCATTATGCAAGAGGACACACAGACAGACAGATATAAACAGGACAGAGGCCGAGAGACATTTCTCTTTGTTCTCCATCCCCTGTTTGGTTGTTAAAGCACTATGCTAATTTCTGTGGAATTACTACGGCACATTTGTAAACACACATGAAATGCAGACAGCTCTCTGCAATCACTGCTGTCTTGGGCTATTAAGTATAATATTTAGCTCAGCCAGATGCTGCCAGAAGTTGGCCAAGCCCATAAAACAAGCTCAATCACATATTTTAGAAAACGAGAACATGAAGCCATTTTGGAAGAGTTTTCTTATATGTTTGTGTATTTGTTTCCTCCCATCTGGCAAATTCCCTCCCAAGACAGAGCTGAAGCCCAAGGGAGGAAGTTATTGCATTCAGTCATCTCTCAGCGACACCCTCCTGCAACAAGATTTGCCATCAGTCCCCCTTAGCTAGAAGCACATGCTGCTTCTAATGGCAGAGGAGATTAGAGAAGATGCTGTTGCTTTTGACAGCACACAGGGGAGAATACAACCTTCTGCTGTCTGCAGATCTCAAGGGTGGTGGTTCCAGCACCCTGTAGAGGCAGCTCTGTAGGTTATCGTGGTGCTAAAACCCCAATGTCCAGCCACAGCATGTTTCAAGCCTTTGTCTCCCCTTAAGGCTGTTTGAAGGGGCTGCCCAGATGGGCTGTGGAGGCTCCTTCTCTGGAGACATTCAGACTCCACCTAGACGAGTTCCTGTGTGCCCTACTCTAGGTGGTCCTGCTCTGGCAGGGGGGTTGCACTGGATGAGCTTTCCACGTCCCTTCCAACTGTTAGGATGCTGTGGTTCACAGAGGAAGGATAACACCACAGGCTCCAGATGCACAAATACACCTGCACACATGCCCCCTTCCCAGCCTGAGCACCTCCCTTATGGGGTGAAGCCATCACATATGCAGAGCTTGAGGCTGAGGATGTCAGGATGTGCTTTTTTGCTTTTCTTGGAGGCTCAGGACATCTTCAGTGTGCTGTTGCTTTTGATGTTGAACTGAACCTAAGAGCTTCCAGGTCACTTACTCCACAGCAAAACAGGGCAGGAACAGGAAGGCAAAGGACACCAAATTATTAAACACCTTAAACTGCAGTCCTAGAGCATGTTTAATTATGTTGTGATGCAGAAAGCATTGCAAAGACCAGGAACCTGGAAAATCACATGGAGCACCCAAGAAGAGTAACACCAGGAGCAACCAGACAGGCTGATGGCCAGGGCACAGTCTGGCCCATTTATGAGCTCCAGTAATAGGCACCCTCAGCACAGACAGCAAGAAACCCACAGGAGAGAGGTGCAAAACAACAGTCTCTTCTAGAAGGAACATCCTTAGCCTCCCAGTGCCTGATGCTGTCACTTGCTCTGACATTACCACCTCCAGCACTCCCACCCCAGCACTGAGTCCAGCGATGCTCGTCACCTGCACAACTCCAATCCAGGATTTGATCTTGTACCTCACTTACAGGAAATTTTAGCTGGTTCCACAAATGTTTAATGAACTTATTTCACTGTTCAACCACGTGCAAGTGGCACAAGACACTGCTGCAGCCACAGGTGCTTTAGCTTCATGCTTGGTGTATGTGCACTGAAGTGCCCCACACAAGGTCCTCAGGGGACACGTTGTCTTCTGTCTGTGCACTGGACCCTGCCTGGAACCACAAAAGGCACCTCAGCTGCTACCACAGTACAAATAATACAGCTGCAAGTCCAGCAATAGCAGATACAAACAATCCAGGCAGAAGGGTGGCTTTAAAGTTAACACAGCCCTAAGGAACATCCCAGCTGTGCTCCCTCCAGAGAGCTTCCTCTGCCTCGCACGGCCACGCGGCCAAACCAGGGGCTCCAACACCAAAGAAAATCCCAACCCAGAGGGCAAAAATCAGAGCTCTTGGCAGACAGGCAGCCCATAGTGTTTCCCCTGGGTTCTGCCCACATGGATGACGTGGGAGCATCACCTTTCCCGGGGCTGCAGGCGGGGCCTGGCGCAGCGGCTGCTGGGCCTGGGGCAGCCATGGCGCGGAGCAGCATCGGGCCGGAGCAGGCCGGGGCCAGCACCACACGTGTTCCTCTCACACAATAACCACAGACTCGGTTGCTAGGTGTCAAGTTTATCCACAACTCTGGAAGCCCAAGATGCTTGGCCCTGCCCAGAGCCAGAACACATGTTTGTGGGATATACAAACTGCTTGAAATAGAGGCCACAGAGGAGCCATTAGAAATTCAATATTAGCTTTGTAAAATTGCTAATAATTAGCTACAGCTCTTTTCTCCATCACAGCAGCTGGTGACATGAAAGTGATTAAGTTTCTAATGAATAGATTAGGGTTACTGAATATATTAAATAACAAGGTTTTTAATCAACTGTTTATTGATTCCAGCTAGACAGTTCTGATGGCAAAAAAAACCACGGGGTAGCAGTGGAATTTATTTATGGGCTAGTGTTCTACATCAGAAATAATTAAAAATAGATTATTTTTCACCAAATCTAGAGGGTTTTTTCTCTCAGAGGCAGCTCAATATGGATTAAATTAACTGCAAATAATAAATTAAGGGAGAATTGAAAGCTAAATTCAGAGTGGAGAGGTGCTCACAGCTTGGCAGTCAATCTTTGTTTTCAGTTGTTGTGGCAAAACCAGCCCTGTATTTATTGTCTGATTTTAGCCAGGGGAGAAGAAACATTGGACATCTCGGGCAAGCACTTTCTGAGACACCATCCGCCTTGTGCAGCCTCATGGTGAGGATCTGTAAGGACCTCATCCCAAAAACCATATGAGGTAGATGGTGCTAAGCAGAGAGCAAATGGTTATGCACACGGCATCCTTTATATGGGAAGCATTTTCCCCCCAAGGTGCAGTAACAATGCCACGGGCTCCCCGAGGGCAGCTGGAGCCTGCACCCCCACACCATGGCCTGTGCTGGCCCTGAGGGAAGGGAAGGGAAGGGAAGGGAAGGGAAGGGAAGGGAAGGGAAGGGAAGGGAAGGGAAGGGAAGGGAAGGGAAGGGAAGGGAAGGGAAGGGAAGGGAAGGGAAGGGAAGGGAGCACTCAGCTGCTGTTGGGGCAGGATACAAACACAGGTCTCTGAGCAGGATCCCGCTGGGACCCTCACAGTGCAGCACCTTCCTGTCCCTGTGCCTGCTGTGCCAGACGCAGTGGGGCAGTGGGGCTGGGGACCCCCCCGGGGTAAGGGCTGTGAGAGTGGTCCCTGGATCACCCACATGCATCTACTGCCCCACAGCCAGGAGGGAGTTCTCTCCTTCCCTGCTCCAGGGCTGTCTCCCCATCACTCAAACCATTAACTAGTGTTTATAGGCATTTTCTCCACCCCGTTCCTCTCCTCTCTCCATTCACTGTGTGTTTCTAGGAGCAGGGGGAGTGTGCTCACAGAATCCTCCTGCTCCCCACAGAAATTCCTGAAGAGACATGCAACAGCCTGGAGCCCTCACCTCCTCTTTTTGGATTAAGACAACAGCCTCACCTCATAGTCTGGTGTTTGGGTTATAGCCAATAACCCCCATGGAAAAACAGAGCTTTTCTGCTTGGCTGCATCCCTCACCCTCGCTGGGTGTCAGGGGTTACATCTTGCAAAGCAAAGGAGCAGCTGGGGGGTCATTCTCACAGCTGGAAAGAGCTCTCTGAGCAGCAACAACAGCTTCACGCTGAAGAGCTCTGAACCTGCCCGTGATACCTCATGTCCCAGCTCTTGTAAACGAAACTAAGCAACAAGTTCTCTCTGATCATCAGACATTTCTCCAGCGCTGCTCATCCATTTCCAAGGAGAAAACCAGCACATTTCAGATTCTCTTTAAGCAGTTTCCATTTCTGCTCCTGTCAGGTTCAGAGGACCACGGCTGCATCCCTTCATGCAACCGGATCCAGGATGTGCTGCGGCTTTAATTACCCACAGTGGAAACCAGCCGGAGCAATGAGAAGCCATGTTTAGGAGTGCTAACTTTTTCCATGGCTCCAAAGGGCTGAGCAACTTTTCTGCCAGTATATATAGCTACCTAGGGCTCTATTATTTTATTAAGGGATATTTGAAGTGCTCCATGACATAAGCAGATCCATAATATGTATATACAGTGCGTATGCATGCGGAGCCGTTTATAGAGCAAATCTTTCTAGCCCTGATAGTTTATAACATAAAGGACCTTTAGTCTGTCATTAAACCAAAGCCAAATGCTGCATGTGCTCTTTAAATCAAGGTAATGCAGAGGAGATATTTTTCTTTGGAGCCCCAGTGGAAGCAGGATTCTGGGGAAGGTTTTGCTCTCAGAACAGCAGCTGTTTGAAGCTGCCGAACACGTTTGGATCAGTACAAGCAGCGCCTGTAAAAACGGGCTTGGCATGCAGAGGGCTGCTGAGGTAATCAAAGGGTCACAATAAATCAGAGTATTGTGTTTGGCCAGAGTGGGCTATAGAGTTACCACCACTGCACACAGACACAGACCATGTGAAAACAGGTTGGATCTGTGTGACCTTCACAAGCAATACAGCCATGCCATGCAAGGGCTGCAATCCCTGCTCGCTCCTGGGCTCTGCTGCTAAGTCTTCCCTGCCTCAAGAACACTAGCATTGAGAGAAAACCAAAACCCAGGTTGCTGACAATTCCCTAAGTAGGCTTTCCTTGCACTGTCACAGTTTTAAGATCAGGCACATCTGTAATATTAATACCCATCTATGATTCCAACACTGCTATTACACGTTTGTGCCATGTAACATGACAGCTGCGTTCAGTCTGTGTGGCGCTGTTTCTGGCAACAGGGAAGGGGCTGCAACAGGGGCCCCTGGAAGAAGTTGCTTGAAACTCTCCCCAGCTTCAAGTTGGACTCACCTCTGAGACTGAACTAATTGGGCACTTCTCAAGGAGAAGAAGCCAGAAGATGAGGGGTTGTTAGTGGTGAAAAGAGTGGGATCAGAGTGAAACAACCACACAGAGCCCAAAGTCAGCACAGGAGGAAGAGAGGAGGGTGCTGAGCTGAGCCCCCTGCATCTCACAGTGAGGCAGGGGCTGTCCAAGTGTAATTTATCTTAGGTTTTATCATCATGCCCTTCTGAGCATGATACTTGGGGAAGAAACAGCTCAATCTTTTGCTCCAGCCCCAGCCAGCTGCCACTCAAGCATTCATGTAAGCAAAGGCAGCTTTTAGTTTGATTTTCCAGACAATGAACACCGAGACACCTGACCCCAGATGGTGGAGATACCCCACAGAGGCAGGATGGCTTCTGACACACAGGAGCTCACAGCCACATATCAAATCCAAAGCAGATCTTTAAAGCTGTTTGCATTTCCCACCACCCAACAGGGTCTGCCCCAGGCTGGCTTCTCAGTTAAAGGGCTTTGGCTGGATGGTGACGTGGGAAGTTACTCTTTTATTGCTTTAACTTACGTGCTAACTGCAGTTCCAACCATTGTCCCACTGTCTCTGTGGTGCACACCCAGGACAGGGGAAGCTGGAGAGATGACTTAGAGTATGCTTTCCACACCACAGCCAAAGACCACTATGAGTTGAACTACAGTCAACATCTAAGTGTGGAGAGCAAGACCCAGCCATGCTGACAGCTGACTACATCCTCCTGTTAAGCCCCTAAACTCCTAGCTGCATGGGGGCTGTACCAGAGCAGAGAGTGTGCACCCTGACATGAAGGCACAGGAACTATGAATTCAATCCCTGAGGTTGTGGAAGCCTCTGAACTTCCAATTGAGGTCAGCAGGACTAGGTTAGATGGCAAAGATGCACCATGAGAATCATCACAAAAACCCTGTCCAACTCATCAGGCTCTTCCTTTCTTTCACTGCTCCAATTTGATGAGTCCCTGGAAAAGGCAAAGTAAAAGACAGAAAAAGTAGTAAATATGTGGAGAGACACTTCAGAGAGGTTGTAGGGCAGAAAGACCACTAAGACCCCCAGCTCCAGAGGGACAGGGAAGTGCTGGAGAGAAGCCACTGCAGGGCTACCAAGATGCTCAGGGGACTGGAGCATCTTCCTTGTGAGGAAAGGCTGTGGGACCTGGGGCTGTTCAGTCTGGAGGAGACTGAGGGGGGAGCTCATTGATAGTTACAAATATCTCACTGGTGGGTGTCAGGAGGTTGGGGCAGCACTTTTTTTTCTGTTGTATGCAGTGACAGGACAAGGGGTGATGGGATGAAACTGGAACAAAAACAGTTCCATTGAAACATAAGGACAAACTGTTTCAGTGTTTGAGTGAGGGAGCCCTGGCACAGGCTGCCCAGGGAGGGTGTGGAGGCTCCTTCCTTGGAGGGCTTCAAGACCCACCTGGACACATTCCTGTGTGACCTGATCTAGGTGGGAGCTGCTTCTGCAGTGGGTTGGACTGGATGATCTTTAGAGGTCTCTTCCAACCCCACCATTCTGTGATTCCATGATTCAAATCCATCTTGGGCATTTTCACCATCTGGAGCTGCGCTGCCTCAATCCTCCTTGTGGGGATTACTCCATTGCCTCCCAGCTCAAATTACAACTTATAACACTGAGACTACAGGAGAAAACAGAGCCAAAGCTCTTCACAGTAGATGAGTGTCACTGGCTTGCCCTTGGATAACCTCCCACTCTGGTGTTTCCTCCCCTCTCTGCAGTAACTGCAAGGTACCAGAAATGCATCTCCCACCACTGACCCACCTTTGTGTGAGGAGATGCAACTGCAGGGAGCCTGGGAGAGCTGCTCCAGGAGCCCTGATCCTACTCATCTGCACCAATTCCAGAGAACCTTTGGGAAACCTCCGAGATTTGTTGGCATTTCCCCTCTCACATTTCCTACTGGAAAGCCCTCCAGCTGGTGAGATGCTGTAATAGGTACCATTTAGTGAGCTAATGAAATCCATATGTAATTGTCAGAAAGATAATTGACACATTAGGGCTCAGGTTTGTGTCTGGCCTTTGGCAGCTGCAGGGAGGGCAAACAGGCGGCGTTTGGCAGCACTGCACGTGTGTTGTCTTTTCTGCCCAGATGAACAGTTCTACTGGCCCAACAGGCTGGTTTAATGTGGCACAAGGAGGCCACTCCTCTCTCCCTACTTGATGTTACACTGTTGTTTCCTGTCTCCCTTTCTTAAGATTTCTAATGCTTGTGGAGGGAACACACTACCAACACACTGTGCTGCAACGTGGAGATGATTTAAACTGAAGTGAGGGTGTACAGGCAGACTGACACGCAAACTCAACTCTTCAGGCCACCTTTGAACACAAATAGCACAGTCAGACCTCAAACTTTAGCATTTCTAAAGCCGAGTGGAGACAAACACCCTTCTTCCTTGTCATTCCCACCTGCAACCTCAGTTTTGACTAGACTAAATACTTTTGTCACCTGCAGTTTGTCACTTCACCCTACACTTTGGCTATGGGGAACTCCCTTAATGACTCTTTTCCCCCAGAAATTTGTTCACAGCCTTTAGGCAGAGGAGACACCAGGGAAGCACATGCCTTCATCTCCAACCAGAATGCAGCTTAAGGGCCTTTGATGAGAAAACTCAGCAAAAGGTTTTTAGAAACCCAAGTGCAGTCTGCAGTCTGCATTGAACTCGTGGTGGAAAATGGCCAAAAACACAAATTCCAGGCAAACATCTAAAGCACATTTTCCATAGTTTGAGCATGAATGTCCCTGCGTGAAAGAGAAGCCAAACCTACCACATGGATCTTTACATCCAAGGCTCCTGGTTCAGGCCAAGGTATGACTTTAAAGGAGCTCCTCTGATATTCTGTAGAAGCTTTGCAGAGATGTGAATGCATATCCAGACAACCACAACACTTTGGGGCTCGGATGCCATCTGGAAATCATTACGAAACACAGACTTGCTCAAGGGATTTCATGCACTTCCCGCCCGACGTGGGAACAGCTTGTTCCTCATTGTTCGGCTGCTTCTGTTCCTCGACGTGTGGACAGGATAGACAGAACAAGTGTCTCCATGCTGGGAGACACTGGTGGTTTTTCTTCCTGCCCTTTTACATCCTTCCTTTGTCCTGTTTCCAGTAGAGCAACTTTCCCCGTTAGCACACGCAAGGACCTGCCTCACGGGGCGAGGCTCCATACCGGAGTGTGCACCGGGACTGGAGTGGCTGGCAAAGCTCTTGGCTGAGGCCTAAAACAAACTGGAATGGGGAGTTTGGGTTTTCAGGTCCTTTCAGAACAACACAGGAAGAACGCAGAATATAAACTTCTTTCCTTCTCTCAAAAATGTCACAAACCAAACAGGATCCGTAGCTCTGCAGAGCTACCTCGGGGACGCTCCAGAGCGCTTCCCACCGTCACGTTTCAGCCTCCTTTCTGCCTGCATTTTAGACATTCTTCCTACAACTCACTTTTCTCTCTCTGCTGCTTTTAGGGAGATTTTTACAGGCATTTAGATGAAACACAAAGAGCCCAGTTCCCCTTTGATACATAGATTTTGCAGTTACTCCCACCACTGTCAGAAGATCTCCTGGTCCTGCACTGCAAAAGTCCGACAAAGCAGGAACATCTGGACGTAGCCAGAGCAGTTTGTGCATCTTTACTGAACGAGCTTATTCATCATCTAATTGTTTCCAAGCAGTTTCATGTTCTTAATGTTGTGTCAAGAGCAAAGACAGAGCACTCCACATGTTTAATGACTGACAAAGGCTCAGCAGAAGGAGTCACGCCATGGGGTGAGAAGTAGCAACGCTCTCTGACATCTTAGCCAAGCAGAAAATACATCCAAAGAACATTCTGCAAAGGGGCTGATGGGTAAGAAGCCTGAAAATTGACATGACAAATGCCAAAAAAATTGAGGGCCAATGAAAGGAAGCTAAGTTATGTTTTTAAGACTCTGTTATTATTCAACTAAACTCATTATTTTCATGAAGGAGGGATCAGCTTGTGCCACAGACAATGGTGGAAGCGACTGCTCAGCCCCATCCACCCTGCAGCTGTAGCCAACTTGAGATATGGTTGGATGGATGGATGGATGGATGGATGGATGGAGGGGCTGGTCCTGGAATAAGGAATCCAAACTCACTAAAATCAGCAACACTTGAACATTTTTTTCATTTACAGTCAATGTGTTGCAAAAGGAAGGAGAAAAAACACCACCATTGTTTTTATTGCCTCTTGAATGTCAGCTGGCACACTCTGCCTTGGGATAATGTACCCTAATTATGTAGCCAGCCTTCCAAACACACTCTTCAAGTCTGCTGCATGTGGCATTTACAGTTGCTGTAATAATACCACAGCCAGGCAAGAAGCACAGCACAAGCACACCTCTGACCTGCAAGTGACCCGCTAATTAGCGGATGGCCAGGGTTAACGAAGGGAGCGCTTCATGCGGGGAGGTGCGTTAGCAGCGTGAACTCCAACCTCAGTAAACTGGAAAATCTATGCCAGGAGGTGTTTACACATTCATTAGTGGTGTTGGCAAAACAAAACACAACAGAAAGGCCCCTACCCATTAAAATTATGCTCAGAATAAAATGAGAGCTCTCTTTTTCCTGCACGCAACAATTACTGCAGCAGTTGAATCGGGTGGGATTAGGGCCCTGCATTGGCAAACTGCAGGCAATTAGCTCTGGCTTGGCCCCAGATGCTTTGCCAGTGCCTGTCTACCATCACCACTGAGTCTCAAATCCCTTGTTTTATCCCTTGGTTAATAGGAAAATGGTTCTGGATGCTCCAGATTTAGGCTGGATTAGCACTTCCAGAAAGCTGGAAGCGTTTGGACCTGGGTTTGAAGGGAACATCTGGCTCAACAGATGGGTGCAAGACTTGGACAGCCCCAAGCTCTCTGCTGGGGTGGGCTGCTCACTGCAGGGCTGCCCAGAGCAACCCCCAGACCCAGGAGACTGTATTTCTACTCGTGCTTTTCCTCTCCTCCCAAAGGAAGAACTTTACCACAATAATCCAGAAAAGGGACACATCCTCCCCAGTGCTGATAGGTAGAGACAGCTAGGACTTTGGGACAGCCCCAGTGAAACAGCTGTAACCCTGACCATCAAACCAGGAGCCTCAGGGTAAACAGGGTCAGATTGTCCCATTCACCTGTGAGATGCTCCTATCAGGACACAAAGGGAAGGTTACTCTTGTCTCCAGTCAGATGAATCAACACAGCCCCCAGCTCTGTAGCTGTAGTGGCAAATCAATAGCAGGGTTATTACTACAAACTGCTGATCCCATCACACAATGACATGGGCATGTCCCAAATTGTGCTCAGTCCTCAGTTAAACCTCTCAAGGTACAATCTAGACCTGGCAAGAAACGCAACAGGAGAAATTGCAGAGAAATTGATGGGAGCACAGGCAGCCCAGGCAGGACCCAGGGCTGTGCAGTCACAGCAAGTGCACAGGGGTGATGGATGGAGCACAAGCACAGTTTGGTATTAAAAAAGAAATGGAAACAGTTATTTTTGTCAAAAGAATAATTTCAGTGGGAAAGCCCTTTTCTGACAGAACATCCAAAATCTGTCAGCTCTTTTTGTATTTACTTTTTACAGAGGAATGACCTGAACAGTCAACTCAGTCAGAACAAGCCCAATGGGCTCTAAGGGTCTCCCATGGTTTAGGCCCATCAGGGAACAAAAGACCACAGTTAGCCTCAAGTACCAAAGACCTGAGGATTGCCCAAGGGCAGGGAGAGCTTAATTGCTGCTTAAGGTTCAGGACAAAACAGAGCAGGCTACTCGGTTTGGGGAAGAAGACAGAGAATAATTTAATGCAACACCAACTAAAACATACCCCCAGAACCCAAAACATGACCAAAATAAACCAACACAGAGTGGTACAACAATGAAGAGTCCGAGCAGCCCTTTCAGAACACCTTCTCCCCACCCCTCCCCTCTTCCCAGGCTCAGAGCCCTGATCCCGGGGTTTTTACCTCGTCCCACTCTGCACGGCTCAGGGCACAGGCAGTGGGGGTTTCAGTCAGCCTGTTCCCCATAGTTTCGGCTGTTTGTCCCTCCTCAGGACAGGTGACTCCGCACCCACCCTCCCTGCAAGCCCGTGGGGTGCCTCACACTCACACACAGCCCTGCCCGGGGCTCCCACGCGCACTGAGCCCAAAGGCTGCAGCTCCTCTCTGCCTCTCGTGTGGGGCTGCTCTGCGGCTCTCCAGCACGGGCTGGGCCATGGCCCCTCTCCTCACACAGTCCCTCGCCCGTCCGGGCTCACTCACACGGAGCTGCTGGTGGCTCTCAGCCCTGCCATGGCCCTGCATGGCTTGCAGGGGCACAGCTGCGTTCTCACCACGGCTTGCAGAGGGGTCTCTGCTCTGCTGCTCCTCCTTCCTTCCTCCTGCTCTGCCTGTGGGGTCCACATGGTCACCTCCATCTTGTGTCACTCCTACAGCTCCTGCCAGCACTTCACATTCCCATCCCCTAAACAGTGCTGGCAGAGGCAGCAGGTTGGCCCAGCCGGGCCGGAGGTGGGTGTGAGCCCAGGAGCCGGGGGAGAGCCCAAAATCTCTTTACCGGGTCTTCCCTGCAACCTGCTTCCCCTGGTACCAAGCAAAAGCTGCTCCTTGCTAAACCAGGGCACCCGTGAGAATGGAGGGGCAGCTCTGCTGACAAAGCTGATCATCTTTCAGTTCTGCTGATATCTTTCTTATTTTTGGGGGCAGCCAAAAAAATCACTCAGAAAAGGACCAGTTCACATGTCCTCTCTTTGGAAGCACCAGCTAAAACCTGCACTCTCCATCACTCCCCAGCAAGGACACAGAGAGGCCAGAATCATACAGGCATTTAGGTTGAAAAAGACTTTTAGGGATCACAGAGTCCAAGAGTTAACCTAGTACTGCCATATCCACCACTACACCACGGTTCTAAGTGCCACATCTACATGTCTTTCAAAGATTTCACATCACATCTCCCACTCAAGAATCCCCTCTCCTCTGGACACTGTCTGCTTCTTAGGGGAGAGAAAAGGAAGAGTGAGATTTTCCTGGCAAACTTGTGAGCTCTGTCCAATAAGCTGATCTCTCCCTGTTGCTGCCAAAGTAAGGAAAGGCTTCTCATATTCCCTGCCTGCTTTAAGGGAAAGGAACAGCACAGCACTGCATTTCAGACAGGTATTTTTCAGCTACATTTGGGAGCAAAGATTTCTTTTGATGCTTAGTCCAAGCTGGGATTTTCAGTAAAGCTGCTCCAAGTTATTTGTGGTGAACGTAATTCCTCTCCAGCTAATGCCCATCTGGGAAGCAGCCTCCTGAACAGGCCCACTCCTGGAGGGAATGGTTCATGGGGAGTTTCCACATCATCCCAGCCCAGCTCAGCAATGTGAAAAGCCAAAAGAAAAGCAACAGTGGAAGTTTATTTAGCGACAAAGAAAGCAACAGGTAGCCAGAGGCTGAGAAAAGAGAAACTGGAGCAGTGGAGAAGGAGAGGTGAGTGTCAGCACCGCACCGACAGATCAGAGCAGAGATTTCCCAGCACAGGTTGCTGCACTCCTGATTTGGAACAAGGATAACACAGCAGGGTGGTTTTCCCTGGAGAGGCTGGAGTTCAGCTGTCAGTAAGTGTGGCTTATCCCCAGCACTCCAGCCCAGCAGGCACAAAGCAGCCTCCTCAGGACAAAAAAAAGCAAGCTTTTTTCCCCTGTGTTGGAAGATGAGGGGATTTTCACTCTAATCCCTAAACAAACACATTTAATGCCATTAAACACTCACTGGCATTACTGAAACATATCATTCTCATGCTGCTGCATGCAGAGCACAGGCTGGATTTCAGAGAGCTCAGCTCCTGGGACCGCGTTGCACAACCCATCCCAGTGGAAAAAACAACTCCTTTGCCACTAGGAATAGAGGAAAGTGGTGAGTTAACTTCAGGGAAATGGGTAGTTGAGAAGATTTTATGACCCAGTAACTACAATTAATTTCAAAGAACCAGTCCAAACCTCAAAACAAACCAGTTCTCTCTCCTTTCTCTTGTTCTACAATCTGTCTCTCCTTTATCCCTATTTGCCTCCACTCTCCTGACCGACATTTAGCACAGCACAGAGAAGCATCTCTTCTTTTGCAGAGCAAGGAGGCAAAGGAATCAAAGGGAAAAGAAGGCTGACAGCTGGGCAGGATACTTCCCAGCTCCTGACACTCCAATACAGAACTTGTCCTCCTTCTCACCTTCAACTGGAGAAAACACAAGAACCACACAGGACTTCCACAAGCTTGCAGGAGCCAACACTGAATTGAGCATTTTTGCAAATGAAACCAAAACTGGTTATTTCTTCTCTTTTGTTTTGTTTTGTTTTTAAATGAAGACACAGATTAACCTGGGGTTTGTTTTATTGCAGGTTGCTGATAATTCCAAACCAACACAGCATTAGTATGGAGACAAGTCATTGCTGGAGCTGGGAGTACTTAATTCTGTAACATGATAAAAGTGAAATTATCCCTTAAAATGATCTTTTTCTCATTAAGGGCTCTTTGAAAAACTGGATTTCTTAAGACTTACATTTCCCAGACACTCCTGACCAGCTCTTTTCTGGGTTACATGGATAGAGATGATTATGTGGTTAGGAATTCAATATGAGGAGGTGGACTGGAGTGGCCCAGCTCCAGCATGTACTCAGAGCCTGCTACCACCTGATTACTGCTCTGCAGCCTTGGGGCAAGATGAGGTCTGCAGATGCTCATCCTTTGCCCATCACTGTGGTAGGTCTTTTCCAGACTCCAGGTGAACCAGATAATATTCACAGCAATGAATACTTGGGAAAAAAAACCCACAACACACAAAAACCCCACCACCAGTTTTGAAAGGATCTAAAATCACATTTTTCTAGGCTTAATGTAATCCCTCTGCACAAAGGGCATCTCCTACCCTCACTATTCCCTTTATACCTTTCTCTCTCTGCATAAAGACATAGGTATGGATCCACTAGTGCAATTCCTGTCTTCCCATGAAGCCTTACAGAACAGACACAATGCAACAGCCCTCTGCAGAAGCAGCAATAAGAACAGGCTCAGCATAGTTCATGAAGACTTCATGAAGACTGCACTCATCTCACACCCTCCTCCTGCTGCAGTCTTACTTCCTCACAGGATACCTCTGTTAGCCCACAGCTGCTCAGCAACCATTCTCCCTCCCTGATTTCAACAGTAGAACCAGTATAAACAGCAATTCCTTCCTGCTCAGACTTGCTTTGACTGGGACAGGTTAGGGAGCAATTACCAGAGCAGCTTTGCTGGTGGACTTGGGGAAGAGGATGGACAAACAGCTGGAAAAAATAACCACTGTAGCAAGCAGAGCTGTAGCCTGAGGGCACATCCACAGCCTTACAAATACTCCTCTGGTTTAGGGCATAAACACTTTCTTAAGGAGATCAGAGAGATTCTGGCAGCTGTTTGCTGCTCTGCCTCAGGCTCCCACCCAGGGACTCCCAGTGACAAGAGGAGATGCCAGCACCTTACTATCCTCAGCTTCTCTGAGTCAGGTAGCTTCAGATACAGAGCAGGAGAGCAAAAAAACTACATCCAAACTCCAACACAGAGCTGCCACTGAGCCCACAGCATTGCTGCAGACTTCTGCTGTTTGCTTCAGCAAAATAAAGCTGCGACCATCCCTCTGAAAGGGGAAGAAATTGGCTTTGTAGGACTACAATGCTGAGGAGTTTAAATGTAACCCTCAAATATAAACCTTTAAAACTCTCATAAACAGATTTGAAAGGGAGCTGGAGGAACTGGTGCAAATGTGAGCTATTCCAGCACAAAGTAGTAACAAAGACACAACTGTTAACCTGGGCAGGAGTGACTGAGGAGAATCGGCAAAGCGCTCCTTTGTTGTGTGTGCAGGAATGAGCTTGGGAACAGGACGTTTTATAAGCAGGGCAAGATTAGTTTCACCCTTTTTCTTTTCTTCTTCATTTTGCTTTTTGCACTCCTGGTTAATTGGTGAGCACAGCCAGAACACAGACACATGCCAACTGCAGATGTGTCAGCCCACAGAGGTTCTTCAGATGGCCCCGAGCCAGGTCAACATTTGACTGAAAAGCCTGCCTAATTTTAGTGGGCTGAAGTCTGGAAAAGTGATTAACTACAGAAAGGCCAGTGTGCTGCTTTGTACCTGGGGAATGCTGGAGCAAAGCAAAGGCTCTCAGGCCCTAATTAAAAACCTGCCTTTTCACTCGACGGAGAGCCCGAGCGCCGTGAAACGAAGGAAGCTGGGACTTCTCCAGCAGTGCTCATAAAGCTGTCAATAAGTGGAGAAAGTGGCCTTGATGGTGTGAAAAGCCATCTCCAAGACAAAATTGGGGAGAAAAAGAATGTTTGCTGTTTAATATGACCTAACAAATCATCCAGGATCACATAAATGGCAAATTTAACAGCAAATTAGTAGTGCTTATGAAACCTACACAACCAGCTAGAAGAGACAACAAGCAAGAGCAGGCCAGTACAAAATCCCATTCAGGGGACTTGCTTTCTTTTTCATCCTGGCCTTTTCTGTTGTGTCAGAAAGGGATTGTCCTTCCTTTGGAAGCAACAAGGTTCCTTTGGGGAGCAGAATGCCAAGGGGGAGCACGCCAGGCCTGGCCCACCGCAGGGCACAGGCTGCTGCCACCCCAGCGATGCCTCTGCCCCAGCCCCAGCAGGACACGCTTCTGCTGGGCTTCCCCCAGATCTGCCACGCAGAACAGACCTGGCTTCCAGATGGAGCTCTTGCAGCTGTGAGGAAAGTCCATCACCTTATCTTTACAGACTCCAGAGGTTGCAGAGGACCAAAATGGCTACTTCTCTTCATAAAATTAATGGTGTGCTTTTTATGGGTTTCAGCTACAGCTGGGAGCCTGATTCTGCTTGGAAAGGACTGTTAATACAATTACCAGGCTGCTTTTACATGGTGACTTCTCAGTTGTTTTCCTTGCACTGTTTAGGAGTTTCTCATTTAGATGTGCCCTGGAAATCAGGTAGGGTTGTTACTGCAGTTGTACTGGAGGTTGTGCTGGCACTGGCTTTATCAAAACCATATTTTCAAGGTTTATAATGGCAATAAAAGTTTTCCCTCCTCACCAAAAGTTGGCATTGGCACTGCAGCAGAGCTCCAGAGAACATTTTGTGGGAAAATTGTAAGAAACCATGCACACACCCCATACAGTTTTTAGGCTCAGAGGGCAGACAGGACTGAGGATTTGTAAGTGAGGTGTGGGGGCATTTCTGTAGCATCTGCAGCATGGTATGAGTTACACTCCGAGCTACATGCGAGCTCAGAAGGGAACTCAATCTCTTGCCCTCCATTAGGAAGTGGTACTACATTAGCTTAATTGCAGGCTGATAAGCCTCTTGATGTGAATACAGTTATAAATGTTTATTTTTAGGTATTTTATATCAGTGAAGTTGCTGCCTTATGGGGAAAATAAGCTGTACCAGTGTAAGTCCTTACACTCCAGCACAGTTCTGAAAGTGCAGTTATAAAAAGGTATCACAGTTTTATGCAGTGCAACCTTATCAGATATTAGCCAGCCTTAATCAAATGAGCAATGAAGGGGGAGTAAGGAAGCACAGCTCTATTTCACTATATTTATTTACCACTAGAAAAGCATTCAAGAAACAATTTTCCCTTCCCAGAAGAGTCTGAGATTCCCACACAAAATCAGATATAAAAGTGAAGTCTCAAAAATGTTGAGGTGCTGAAAGGCAGGAAAGAGAAGGGAAACTCAGTCAGATTCATTAACTGGTTTGGTTTTCTCTTTCTGTGTTATTTCTGATTTGTGTGCTTTTAGGAAAGATGCAACTTTCAGACAAAATGGGGTTTTTTAAAATGCATTTCAGACAGTGTTGGCTCAGGCTATTTAGGAAACCAAGCAAGCACAGGAAAAGAAAAGTCAACTAAAAGCTAGGAAACTGAGAATGGTCAGATCTTGCAAGGGAGCAAGGTCAGCACAGGAGCCCTGGAGAGATCTGTGCCATCACACAGGCGTGTTCATAAGTGACCTGGAAAAGGGCACGAGCAGTGAGGTGGGAAAGTTTGCTGACAACACTAATTTTGAGAGCATTGTGATGAACTACAAAACAATTTTATGATATAATGACAGGTAATAAAGTGGCAGATGAAATTCAATGCAGATAAATGTAAAGGGGCTCACCTGGGGAAAAAATAAGCTCTAAACTTCCCATATAAAATGATGGACTCTAAGCTGACCATAACCACACAGCAGCAGTGAGCTGACATGGTCACAGATGGATCTGTGAAACATCAGCTCATTGCTCATTAGCAATTAAAAAAGATTCCATCATAGGAGTAAAGAGCAAGCCAGAGAATACCATTATGCCACTGTATCAATCTGTGCTTCACCTGCAGCATGATCCCTCAACTGAAAAGGAATATTGTGGCATTGCAAAAGGCAATGAGGCTGCTCAGAGGTAACTGCAGCTCCCAGTGTAAGGGTCAAGCAAGCTAGGACTCTGCAGCCTGGGAAAGGTCCCTGTTAGAAGGAAAGGACAAACATCTATGAAACCACACGTGACATGGAAAGGATGCTGTTCACTCTCTCTTCCAATACAAGATTCAGAAAGCCAACAAATAAAGCTGTTAGGAGCCAGGCTCCAATCCAGTGAAGCAGATGGCTCTCTACCCTGAATATACGAGCTCTCTCAGACCAGAAAGGCTGCAGCAGTGAAAGGTTTATCTTGGTTCATGAGGAAAAAAAAGAAAAGCAGCCCACCAGGTGCTTCTGCAAACAAACCCCAGTTATTGCAGCACAGCTCTTGGATTGAACACTCGTGGAAATGTTGAGTGCTAGGAGGTGTTTCTGTGTAAGCCTGAGCTCTCACTGCTCCTCCTCATGCCCACAGCTACAGCCATGCTGGAGGCTGGTCCTGAGCAGGCCATGGCTGTCACCTGCTCAGCTGGGCCATTCTTACCTTCTTTTCCCCTGCTTTGGAATGTTACTTGCAAACTAAGAAAACAGACAAAAGTTGCTCTCTCACAGAGTCAGTTCTGCTCTCAAACATCATTTTATAAGAAAAGAAAAAGGTCCAGTAGAAACCAGATCAAAAGCAGAGGGGCAGCCTGCCTGCAGCCACCCAGCAAGGGCCCTGCCACCAGCACCACTGGGATCTCCCTGCTGGCAGCATCATGGGATGGGCCCTGCTCCCATCCCACTGAAATGGGGCTCATATCCAGGATCAGCAGGCAAGAAACAACCCCTTGCACCATTATTTTAAACCAGTTACAGGGCAGGTAAGAATTTCCCAAGTACTAAGATTTCTACATTTTACAGTTCAGAGCTAAGATTGGCACAACAGATCTATCTTCACCAACACTGTGGCAGTTCCCATTGCATCAAGTTCTGTCCAGGACACCAACGCCCAACTGTGGTGCCAACCAGCTGGACAGACAGCCCTCAGCACCAGGCTGAGCAACACAACAGCCACTGCTGAGCAACACATCACAAAATGAGTCCTGAGGGCTCTGTATGGCAACAAGCAAGAGCTGTCTTTTGACCTTCCCTTTCTTCCAACATTTCCCCTTAGTTTGACTTTCTCATTTACCTCAGCCTCTTCTCATTTCCAGACCAAAGCCAGTTCTGCAGGGATTCATTACAGCTGTTATTTTCACAGGACAGCAGGCAGGCTGAGTGCTGAGTTAATTAGCCCTCACCTTGCACTTCCTCAGCTCAGAGCAGATTGGAACAATCGCTCCTTTAAAGTCCATCTTCACCCCTACCACAGCCACCCTGCTCAGGGGAGACCTGGCCAGTCTATCAGGGAGAAAGAATGGACTCTGAAAAGCCCTTCCCATGGTACATTTAGGATCAAAGCCCCTACCACAAGGGTATGCTGCCACTGTGTCTGTTAATAAATGCAGAGTAATAAATTATTAACAGTGTGTTAGTTAATAAATCTATGTTAGAGCATGACAGCCTCTGACAGCACTGCCACAGAATGGGGAACATGGTGGGCATTATCAAGGCTTATGAAGGACACTATTTCCCTGTAGATTTTGATCTATCTACTGTATAACCAGGAGACTGGGAACTTTCCCCTCACTGTTTCAGGTTATTTTATCCCTTAGAAACGAGAGAAGTGTCTGGTTTGCACACACAGTGTCACAATAGAAAGGAGGATCTCTGGGTTAGCCCTGAGGCTGGACACTGGGCTCTGTTGAGACAGCAGCGACCAGACCTCTGTCCATTCACTGAATGGACACCTGGCACCAGTCTGAGTTGCAGTATGCCCAAAGGTCCTTCTCCAAGACACTCTCCATTTGGCTCTTCTGGTTTCCTGCACCACACTAAGTTTAGCCCTGGGCCAAGTTCCAATACTCACATCTCATCACCCCATGATGTCAGTTCAGGCCCCATGGCAGCCACATCTGTCGGCTCTCTTGCCGTGTGTGTTTCTGATCACCGTGCTTAACCTTTATGCACAGCCAAGAAAATGCCTCCAGCAACATCTCCAGCAAGCAAGTCTGGTCAGTAGGGGTTTTTTTGTAGTGGCTGATGAAGGAACAAGTGACAGTTTGAGGCTGGAAGAGACCAGAGTGGCACTGCAGAACCTGTCTGCAGGGTATCAGAGTGACCACCTGGTCTGTGCTGGGTATTATAGCCCACGTTTAGAGAAAACAGACACCTCACCTCAGCAGCTTTCCAACACTGACAAGTACCTGTGCTGCCTTCCCATCACTCCTGTCAACAGCCCCAGGTTCCTGCCTCCTATACAAACCAAAGCTGTTGAAAATGCACTTACATGTCACCAGAGGCAGCAGCAACAGATACGCTCTGACCCTGCGGGGACCAGAGCACAGGCAGCCTCATCCCCTGACATCCCTCACTCTGCTTCCTCCCAGGGAAGGTTCAGGGCATGCAGGGCATTCCTCTGCAGATCTGAAAGCAGATCTTCCAGGGCTGCTGTCTCTCTCCCAGGAATAGATTCCTGACCTGACCTTACCTTATGGCAGAGACCACCACTGTGAAATAAAATATGACTTTTGAAGTTGTGTTTTTATGATCTACGAAATCACCCAGACCTCTTGGGTAAATAAATCCTGGATATGAAGCTGACCTCTTAGCTTTTGGCATATCAGGAAAGCCTTAAGCTTTTTCATTAAGCTTAAACAATATCTCAAAAGCCCTGTTTCCTAGTCCTTCTTAAAAATCCCAAGGAGATGAAGCCTCATGGTAATTTTGCTTCAAATATTAACCAGAGATACAAGTTCATTAAGTGTAATATCTTAGCTGCAGAATGCCAGAGGCAAGCAGTGGTATTCACACATGGCTTTTGTAATGGTATTTCGTTGTGCTGCCTAAGGAAAAACACCAAATTGCATTCCTCAGAGTCCTCTCCTGTCACTCCCCAAAGCCCTGCTGACATGACCAAAGCCCAACTTGGCATCACACAACTGAGGGCCACAAACAGAACCACAAGTGGACAAATAACACAGAGGAAGGACAAAGGTGCAAAGCTGTCATCTGAAGAAGCCTTCAGTCAAAAGGAAAAGCAATTTATCAGTCCCATCTCTTCTTACAGGCAATATTCTAGGACATCAGAAGTTGAGAAACTGAAATCCAAAGAAACACACCATTCAACTGCAGAACTGACTAATGTGAGGAGTTCTTCAGGCTCCAGAGTCTGCAAGAATCAAGACAATATCTTGCACCACTTATTAATATTTTTTCAAATCACATCAGAATACTGGAGGAGATATCAAACCCTGCTGCCACCTTCTCAGGAAACACGAGGAACAGTCCAGTCCCAGAGACAGGACACAAACTGTTTGGGTCCAACTGGCCCAGTCTGACTAATTGATGGCATGAGGTTTTCAAGATAAGAGTATAGTTAGAAGTTTAGTGACAGGCAAGACCAGAAAGAGCATTCTGTGATCAAGGGACAAAAACTCCAAACATACCCTCCACAGCAATTTCCAGCACCTCTCCCCTTGTCTCCAGAAAATAGATAACATTACTTGGAGAGAAATAATTCAACTGTTGCCAGTTATAACCCAGCATACCAGTCTGCTCCAAAAAGATGTGGCTGAATATCCTGCCTGGACATGTTCCTGTGCGACCTGATCTAGGTGACCCTGCTTCTGCAGGGGGGTTGGACTGGATGAGCTCTAAAGGTCCCTTCCAACCCCACCATTCTGCAATTCTATGACTATCTCACTGGTACAAATCAGAACTTCCCTGAAGCCTTAACTGCCCAGAAGTTCTGCCCAGTACTGAGCTGTACTTTGGTGTGGTTGGATCACTATAGATGTTGTCCCTACCCTCCTCAAGCACTTTGCAATTCAAACCCATTGATACGAATGGAAAGTTTCCTGTTGACTTTTTGGTGCCTGAAGCAACCTTTTACATCTCCACCTGGATGGAAAGGGGGTGGGGGGCAAATCCTTTCCCCTCCCTGTGCAAGCCACTTGGTTCACATTAACTACAAAAGCAGTGATTCCTAGGGAGAGGCAGAGAAGGAGGAATAGCAGTTCTCATGCAGGAAAGTCTTTATTAGGAGACTGGAGGCAAGGAGGTCTCAGGATTGTCTGGAGCACACCCAGACCTTGCAGGATCCATCTGTCTTTCAGTGTGATGTAACCCAAACACGCCTATAGGCCAGCTGCTTTGTGGAAAGTCTGTCCTACTGCCCTCCAGCCATTTCTCCAGCCCCTGGTAGGACACCTTCCCACCTTGTTATGCTTACTTCCCCTTGTAAGAGGGATTTTTGATGAAGTGGAGCAATAGCACACGGGGTTATTCACCCTCATCCAAGTCATCTGCTCCAGCAGGCTTGTGCTCAGGGGATGCAGGATTTCACACATCACTCATAAGGACCCAGCAGATCAGAAAATACCACACCCCTGGGATGGAGCACACCTTGCTGCCTGCATCATTCTGTTTCATTTTTCTGAAAGATCTTCAAAACAGAAGGAAAATTGACTATGATTTGTTGATTCAGCTGCACTCACAGCCCGAGGCAAAGGATCTGGCATGGCAGGGCCCTCACTTCTGCAGCTGAGTTGCTGGTAACAGCTGGGACTGCTGTGGGTCTACGGGCCTTTGGTATACACATTCTGGTTTAAGTGGAGAAGAGAAAATCCTCTCCAAAATCCAGTCTTCAGGCCAAAAACATCTCAGCCATATAAAGTTGCCATGTTTGGGATTTCCACTATTCCTCCATCTACCTGTCCTCTAAGGCATGAAAGAGCAAGAGCCAAGAGATGGTGAGTAGCCTGACCAGGGCTAGTAATGTGGAACTGGACATCAGTTATTAGGGTTAAAGAACAATTTTTTATCAGTTAACAGACAACCTGCTGTCACCTGCCTGAGCAAACTGATATTTGACTGAAGGTGTTGTATGAAGATTTTCTCAGTACAGTCCTTAGCTGCAAACTACTCCCATCCTGATCCATTGGAGTGTCTATTATATTTCTAATGCTGCCTGCAACATCCTGGGAATTTTTATGAGATGGGACACTAGTCTAGACTATATTCAGCAAAGACATTGTCACAGCCTTAATTTAAGATGGGCTGCAAATTCCAGGCATATCATCTGCACAACGGAGCCACCTGAGCCATAATTGTGCCTCAGTAACCCAAAAGGGAAGGCAGAAAACAAGGGCAGATATTCAGGAAGGTATCTGAAATCCCCTAATTAAATGTCCTCTCAGGACCTGATGAGATCCTTGACATCCAGAATAAACTTGGCAAATGATACCTTCCAACGTGTACACCATTAATGTATGGCTGGTTAACTCTTTCTAAGTCACTTCTGTGCAGACACCTTCCACCATGTGCAAAGTGCTCTGCAGGTGCGACACACGCCATTTATGAGTACAAATAATTATTTATTGGTTAATATCCTCAGCAGATTTCTAGGAGTTACATGGCACTAGGTTAAGTATGAGCACACACAGTGAGTCTCTGCTGGCCTGGCAGGCAGGCAGGTGGGGATACATCAGGCTTCTTCAAAAACACCGATTCTCAATCTTCATAGTTACCAACTTCCATGTTTCTACATTTTTCCTTACAGTTTTAAAACATTCCCTGTCAAGAGTTTTCCTGTGGAATCCTCAAACCATTATCTCAACAATTGCACTCTGTTTTCCTCTTTCCTACTTTTGCCTTTAGCTGACAGACTTTCTCAAAGCTCAGAAACATTTTCTCATCAGAACCGAGCCAAGGTCACACAGCTGTGCTGCACCAAACCAAGCCTTGGGTCTGAGACAGCTAAACTCCTGGGCTCTAGGTTACACTGGGTTATCTTTGCAACCCAGGGCTCATTTTTCTGACTTATAAAGATCTCTGCTGACTCCCAAGGCAGAACCCTTACATTGTCATTGAAACATTTTGAAGCATGAGCAGCCAGGACAAAGCCCCAAAGGCCAGCACAAAGCTGGGCTAAATCACAGTGTCTTCCAAAAGGCAACAGAGAGTCTGCAGAAGAGACAAGCACCAGATCTGCAAGTGGTGCAGGCAACACAGTGTGTGAGATCAAATCTGCCACTGCCAGGCCCCACCATTCCCAGACCCCATCATTCCCAGGCCCCACCACTGCCAGGCCCCGCCATTCCCAGGCCCCACCACTGCCAGGCCCCACCACTGCCAGGCCCCGCCATTCCCAGGCCTCAGCATTCCCAGGCCCCACCACTGCCAGGCCCCACCACTGCCAGGCCCCGCCATTCCCAGGCCTCAGCACTGCCAGGCCCCACCATTCCCAGGCCCCATCATTCCCAGGCCCCACCATTCCCAGGCCCCACCATTCCCAGGCCCCACCACTACCAGGCCCCACCACTACCAGGCCCCGCCATTCCCAGGCCCCACCACTGCCAGGCCCCACCACTGCCAGGCCCCGCCATTCCCAGGCCCCGCCATTCCCAGGCCCCACCACTGCCAGGCCCCACCACTGCCAGGCCCTACCATTCCCAGGCCCCGCCATTCCCAGGCCCCGCCATTCCCAGGCCCCACCACTGCCAGGCCCCACCACTGCCAGTGCAACTTTATCAGAAGGAAAAAACCCAACCATTATTTCCTTAGTATGCTGAAGGATGTGTTGTTGTGCCACTGCTGAACAGCAACCATTGAACACCCGTGAGCTGAGCAGCTGCTGGCCATATGCATATCTTTCAAGGAAAAGGGCAAAAAGAAATCATGGGCTGAGCTCTCACGGTCCTCTGTCCTTCAAAACAACAGCTGGGAGCTCATCCCCAGGAGTGCTGTACTGAGCCTCACTGCACCACAAATGCCATCATTGCATCTGCATAGGAAACTACTGTTCTAGTTAAGGGCCAGGGGATACCTACCCCAAAATGGGACAGGCCCAAGGCAGGAACAGGCATCATTTTCACATCTAGCTGAATAGAAAGGTCTAGACAAAGGACACAACGATGAAAGTGAAATTAGTTTGGAAAACTCTAACTCTTCCTGTCAAAAAGGAACTTTTGCCAAAGATATGTTGACCCTTTCCACAAAGAAAGCTTTTGTAACAGCAAGCTAACATGTCTCAGCAAAACATTAGTTCAACACAACCAACCTTCCACTGAGCAGCAGTTTTTAGGACAACTCTCAGTCTTTCCTACGTAACCATTTAAAACACCTGACAGAACATATTATAAGAGCAACAGCTGATGAAACTAACTTTCCTCCTCTTCACCAGCACCAACAGAAACAGCACAAAATAATCTCCATCACCATTTCTCACTTTATCTCCTAGATCAGTCAAACAATTAACTGCAAGTAGCAGTCACCGTGTCTTCAACCTTCATCATCTCTGAACTGGTGTGTGAGTTTTTGTGAGCCAATCCATGACTTCATTACTTAAAGCTGCTCACCCCAAAGCTGGAATGAAACATTTTCATCCATCAGACTGTTCAACTCCAGTGTGTTTGCTCTTCATTACCCATGTGTGAAACTGCTCATACCAGTCACACAACATCATTTCATAGAATCATAGAATCACAGGATGGTGGGAGTTGGAAGGGACCTTTAGAGATCATCCAGTCCAACCCCCCTGCAGAAGCAGGTCCCACCACCTAGATCAGGTCACATAGGAACGTGTCCAGGCAGGTCTTGAAGCCCTCCAAAGAAGGAGCTTCCATACCCTCCCTGGGCAGCCTGGGCCAGGGCTCCCTCACTCAAACACTGGCAGAGTTTTACCTTACATTTAAATGGAACTTTTTGTGTTCCAGATTCTTTCCATCACCCCTTGTCCTGTTACTGGATACAACAGAAAGAAAGTGCTGCCCCAACCTCCTCACACCCACCATTTAGATACTGGTAACTATTAATGAGATCCCCCCTCAGTCTCCTCTTCTCCAGACTGAACAGCCCCAGGTCCCACAGCCTTTCCTCATAAGGAAGATGCTCCAGTCCTCTGATCATCTTGGTGTCCCTGCACTGGCCTCTCTCCAGCAGTTCCCTGTCCCTCTGGAGCTGAGGAGCCCAGAACTGGACACAGGACTCCAGATGAGGCCTCAGCAGGGCAGAGCAGAGGTGGAAGAGAAACTCCTCAACCTGCTGCCCACACTATTCTTGATGCATCCCACTGCCTGGTTCCTCCTGCCTCAGCAGATGACAACCCTTCTAAAGACGGAAAGGAGGAAACCATCCTTCATGCAGAAATACTCTTGTCCTTTCAGAAGACAAGAAGAACAGCTAACTCCCACACAAGGCATACAAGTAGGAAAGCATTCTTATGGCTGCTGCAATGGCCACAGATAATCAGGAATATCAGCTCGAGTGTTGACAACTGATGTCACTACTGACAGAGAGAGATGCAGCCATGGACATTGCTTTGTGACAGCAAGAAATTCACCTGAAGACAACTAAAGGAACATCTAAAGAGCCCAAGAAACCCAATACAGAATACCAAAGTGAGTAAACTCTAACACTACTGTGATAACATCTCACAACTGCAGTTTAGATTATCATTAACAACAGGTTATCATCCAGGACACCTAATGATTAGATGGTGTGTTTTAACCAAACAAGTCTCTTATTCCCCTGCTGCAACCCAAACAGCATCCTTTGGGCTTCTCCCATTGAAAGGGTTTCTTTGGCTCCTAGCACATGTACTATGTCATCAATGGCTACCTCCTACTGTATTTTCTGCCCTTGGAAAGGTTCATCTTTAGCAGCTTTCAGGTACTGAGAGCTGTATCCCCATCCACCTAGAAGCATTTGCAAATTGGAAGGCTGCCATTAACCTGTCATTCCTAGGATCCTACAGCAGAGCTGGAAGGAAGTTGGGCCAGAAACTGGATTGTAACTCATGAGAATGATGAGTCATTTGAGATGAAACCAGCAGTCAATATCTGACAAATTAACCTTCTCAGTGAAAAGTAAGTTTCTAATACACCTGCTCCAGAGGAGAGTGTCAAGATTTAAATAGGCACCAGATTTGCATAATACACTTAAGATAAGCAGCACTATGCCAAAGCCCTGCAATGCATGAAGGATTTATTTCGTGTCTTATATCTTTCTGTATTCCAGAAGAGGCCATTTATCATTGTGCCAATACTTCAGAGATTTCACTGAAAGCTCCAACAGCTCCAGATTATCAGGAATTATATATTTTTCCCCACTGAATAATCATTCCAAGAAGCCTGCTAGAAAAAAAAGATTAAATCAATCCCATTTCCATCATCTAGGCTAATGACACTGCATGAGATGACATTCACTTTTAATGCCTACCCAAAGACATTGAAGCCTTTCTTTTTGACCAGTGGAATGGATCTGTTCATTACCACTTAATTTCCAGCTCTACTTAGATATTCATTCAATATCTTACAGGCAGATCTTCCTGAATGTACTGGCTACACAGGACCTCTAGACATAAACACCCTCCAAGTTCTCCCACTGTTACTGTGACACAAGATTGCTCCTGATTCAGGGACCATAAAGAATGGATATCTCCATTCTTGTGGCCTGTACAGTCAGACTCCTGCTCACAGCTGGCAGCTGGACAGTGGCAATGGATTTAACCTAAGCATGATGATTTTGTTTGTCTGTACAATGTCAGAGGAACCTGGGAAAGCCAGCAGCAGCTCAAAGCTTGTGGACAGGTGGGATAATAAGAGGGGCAGAGGCTTATATTCCAGTGCTTTGAGGGCTTAAGTCACTTAAGCTCCTCTTGAGACTTCCAGGCTCAGATATGATGCTGATGAGGCTATAAAACTTTCCTGTTGAGACTGACATATTGACTGATCCAGAAGCTACATGAAATTTGTCCCATCTGGAAAAAATTCTGCATGCAGTGTCTTAGCTTCGGTATTCTGTGATAGCCTTTAAACTTCCAGACTCTGCTTTGATACACATGTGCTTTAACTCAGACGGTTCTCCTTAAACAGTGAAGTGGCTTTCAGGTTTCATATCAGGCAGATGATGTTCAGAGTGGGAAAACTGTTTGATAAGGGGAAGGAGGCTGCTGTATATATCTAAAACAGTCTGTACCATCACTGGAAGTAATTGCTGTGTTATTCCTTTGCTTTGAATGTTCTGCTGCTTCTGCAAGAGGCCCTTTAAAGAAAGCATGCCTATACTTGAAAGGGATGCTATCAGGGATCATGGATGGAATGTGGGAACAAATCCCAAAGATCAGTCTTATTTGCAATACCTCTTAACACCTGAAAACACCTCTGAAGACTAGGAATTAACACACAATCACTGAAAGGAGGATGCTGGTGCAGGAAGTGGAATTAGTTCAGAGCAGGGGCTTCCTTGCTCTGCTGCTTTCAGTCTCAGTGCTGAAGCCAACCTTGCCAGTGCAGATCTTGTGGCCTTGCTGCAAAACCACAGGTCTGTCTCTGCTACCATGGACTTCTGAGCTCAGTGGCCTGTTTCATTCAGTTTCAGAAGCACCACACACAGGAAGATACATGCTGAAAGACCACAGGAGGCAAACTGTAGCACAAGCCCATCTTTCAGGCACCAAGGAACCCCAATGGAAGACAAATATTTGGAATACTCCCAGCTATTGGGAATATTTCCTGTAGTTAGCACCAAAGAACCCAATGCCAAGATCTGACTCTTCATAAGGGAGCATTCACCTGCTCACAAAAAGGATTATATTTATTCCTTACTGCCTTTGTGTATGTTCTCCCACACAGAGAAGACATTGCTGAACAGGTTTGCTAGCAATGGCTCCAGAGGGGTGACAAGATCCTCTGTGCAGAGCCCTTTCTGCTCTGGTCCATTATTCATCCTCAGCTGCCCTGGAAAGCTCTGTTACTCCTTCCCTTGGCAGCTCTAACCAGCCCTGTGCACCTCCTTCCTCATGGCACTGAGGATCAAACAAAGAGTCTGGTAGAGTCTGCTGAAAACATAGTACCCAGTTCATCTAAATGGTTCTCAGATCTGAGTCAAATTCAGAGAGCTGTCACCTCCCTTTCTCACAGCAGCATTTTGCACAGTCCCTTTCCACAAAGAACCTGTCTATTTTGTCACAAGTTGCCATGCCTCTGAAAACACAAAGCTGGAGCAGTCTGATCCAAAGCAGAGCATCCTGCACAGGACAGACTCCAGCTCTGTACCCCATTAGCCAGATGACTTCATCTCCTCTCACTGCACTCACTGCTGCACAGATCCCAGCTGGGCTAGTTAGCAGGACAGCTGTGCACTGGTTTACAGTAGGATGACTCTGGTAGAGCAACAACTAGAAGTGTAATCATTTCTCAAAAGAAAATTGATCCAAAGCTGACTGGGACACCAGGACAGGCTGAGAATCTCAGAGGAGAGGGTTTGCTTAGGAGACTTCTGGAATTTCCTGCTTCTGGACCAATTAGAAATAGTACAAGATCATAATGATACATTCTGAAGACAAGAGGTCATGTCACTCATCATTTTGCATGTGGCCAGAAGCTTGGAATTACAGACAAAATAATGGGAAGAAGAAACCTCTCTTTTTTTGCACTTGCAAGATCTCCTCAAAGGCTCTTCAGGGGGATGGAAGTTGTTCTTCCATCCCCTCTTTGTAGACCCTCACCTGGCAAATTACAGATGTTTCTGGGACATCTTCTCAGGAATTTGAGTAAAGGATCTTAAAGTTATAAAGGAGAACATGCACACAGCCTGGCAGACAGTCTGAATAGACTGTTTTCAAAGCAAAATAAATCAGGGACATTTCAGAAAGCCTCAGGGATAACAAAGGAGAATTGAAGCAGACATTGATCCATATGGATTATGTATTTGACACTGTAAAATTTCTGGGCACCTTGTAACCTTTCATACATTGACACCATCAATAGCCCTGGGAGGCTGTTCTTACAATTAGGGAAGCAATGAAAAGCATAAGCTGGAAGGAACTGCTGAAAGCATCCAGCCAAAGCCCAAGCAAGGCTGTCTCCAAAGTTAGGTTAGGCTGCTCAGAGCCCTGCATAGGCAAGTGTCAGAAACCTTCTGTCCTGGGCTTGGCTGGGATGGGGTTAATTGTCACAAGAAGTCCTGGGAGGAGGAGTGAGCCAGTGGCCCCATGTTGCCGGGCTTAAACCAGTACACCTTCAAAAGACTGAGGTTTCTCAGCCTCTAAGATTCTGTTGTGTTGCTTCAGCACTTTTCTTGAGCTGAACTTTGTATTTAGCTTTGCCATCACGTTCCAGCCCGTGGTGGCCATCCCCCCTCTGCACCATGGCAGGCTGCATGGCCTTCCTCCCATCCACAGCAGCCACTCTGCACATGCTCACTGCCTGCAAGCCCTCAAGGGGAGCTTTCCCTGTGGGGCTGGGGACCTCCCCTTCCCAGCAGCCCCATCAGCTCTCCCACTTCACACAACAGGGCCAGCAGGCTGAGGGTGGTGGGTGATTCTGCCCCTGTACTCCAATTTGGCCACCCCACCTGCAGTACTGGACTCAGCTCTGGAGCCCTCAGCACAGGAAAGTCATGGACCTGTTGGAGCAGGTCCAGAGTGCCACAGAAATGCTCTGAGGGATAGAACATCTCTCCTATGAGGAAAGGCTGATAGAGCTGGGAGAAGAAGAGAAGAGAGAGAGAGAGAAGAGAAGAGAAGAGAAGAGAAGAGAAGAGAAGAGAAGAGAAGAGAAGAGAAGAGAAGAGAAGAGAAGAGAAGAGAAGAGAAGAGAAGAGAAGAGAAGAGAAGAGAAGAGAAGAGAAGAGAAGAGAAGAGAAGAGAAGAGAAGAGAAGAGAAGAGAAGAGAAGAGAAGAGAAGAGAAGAGAAGAGAAGAGAAGGGAAGAGAAGAGAAGGGAAGAGAAGAGAAGGCTCCAGGAGACCTTACTGAGGCCTTTCCATGCTTAAAGAGGTCTTATAAGATGGGAACAAGACTTTTTAGCAGGGCCTATTGAGACAGTTTTAAACTAAAGGAGGGGAAAGTCAGACTAGTTATAAGGAAGAAGTTTGTTGCAATGAGGGTGGTGAAACACTGGCACAGGCTGCCCAGAGAGGTGGCAGATGCCTCATCCCTGTCCATGCTCCAGGTCAGGTTGGTGGGGCTCTGGGCAACCTGGTCTAGTTGAGGACGTCCCTGCCCATGGCAGAGGGGTTGGACCAAATGACCTTCAAAGGTCCCTTCCAATCCAAATTATTCTATGATTCTAAGGTTTCACCTCATGAAGGGAAAAGGGATGATGCCCACAGGAGAAGCAGTAAGAACTGGCTGAGGCCAGCCAACATCACTTACACAGCCCGCTCCTTGCCTCCATCCATGGGGCCCTTGGAGGAGCAAGTGGCTGGGAACAGGCTCCAGGCCAGACACAGCTCATGAGCCAGATACAAGGCAGCCCAGCTTGAGACTATTAAACAGCAAAATCTCATCACTGTTTATAGCCCAGCCCAGGCTCACACACAAGCCCTGTATCCCGAGCTCCTGACTCATAACACAGGCAGCAGGTTTTCAAAGTCTGGACCCAAGCTTAGAGGAGAATTTTCCAGCTCTAGCCACCTTATTTCACTGCTGCCTTTGCATTTCTAATCTCAATATCATTTTAGGTAATAGCATGTTTCAAGTCAAGTCACTGCCTGCCCCTCATGCACATGCAAAATCTGACAGGCAAATAAAGAAAAGAAATGTCTATTTGATAGATTTAAAAGCTGTTTCCATTTGGATTTCCTTTTAATGGAAACATTCTGTTGATTTTTGGTTCTGTGGAAGTTGGAGGGTGCTGGATTGTTTTAAATAGAACATAATTCAGGGGCCAAATTTGACTTAATAGAGTTCTGTCAATCCCTTGAAATACCGCCTCAGAAATCTCCAATTAAAAAGATGTTCCAAAACAATAGGACAGGGACTAAAGTGGAGAGGGTCAAATAGGACAGGGACTAAAGTGGAGAGGGTTGAACAGGACAGGGACTAAAGTGGAGAGGGTCAACTGCTGAAACAGCCTCCAGCTCATTGCCTGGCTTCTTGCAAACTCTGATCTTTATATAAGCATGTCTCTAAAATGCACAGTAAAAGAGAGAAGCATCATATGCAGTTGTTGCATGTTTCATGAATGACCCAGAAGGAGTTGCCATCCAGGACCCAAGAACAACACTATGAGAAAGCTCAAAGCCATGAGCACAGGGTGACCAAAGCACCACAGGACATGTAACCAAGCACTTCTAGGCAACTAAAGGAATTTTTTCATGCCCATTTTTGCAGGCACAATTCAACACTTCAAGTCTGTAAGAGCAGAGACCCACCAGATGCAACACAGCAACACAGCAAGCCACGCTCAGACCAGATCCCTGAGCACCAGATTGTCACTGTTACTGCCCAAGGGCTTGTAAAACATCAGCAGTGGTGGGGAAATGGGTTTATACATAAAGAACATTTCTGGATTCGTTTGTCCACAAGTATTTATCACCATTCTTACTGGAAAACTTCATTTTGACAGATTCATGTTATTACAAGTATTTGGCACAAAGCGAAAAGCCAGTGAAGGTGTTTCCCTTGCCCTCACCTCTGAATGACCAAGCTGAATGACCAGCTTTGCTGCTCCAGAAAAGAGCAGAGCCAAAATCTCTCAGCAACAATGTGCCACACTCAAGAAGGTCTCCAGTCCACTTGGCTACACACATGAGCCTTTCTGTTAGCTGCACCTCAGATAAACATGTAAATTAGCAGCAACAAGCTTCCCAGGAGCCAGAGTGTAACAAATTAGTGAAAGGAAAGAGATCAACAAAGTCTACCAAATCTGCCCCAAGTTCTGTGTTATTCTTTGATTATACTGACATCTAAAGGTCACATTAACTGTGTTAAACTTCCTGGCATGACTCTGCTGCTGCTTCTTCCCTTACCGATCTCATCTCTGCACACCAATTAACATTTGCTACCTTGTTAATGGGAAATTGGTTAATACATGAAAGACCTTTCACTGTTTCAGTGTGTAAATAAAAGACTTACAGGGAAAAGGGAAACAAAGAGATGAGTGAGTCTGTTAGTACAAATATATCTGAGAGATTAAGAAGGTAACATAAGGTCTATCACACGTGAGAACTGTGGAGCTGATCCTCCTGGATTCACCTCTGTGATACACCATGGGCTTCTCAGAGAAACTCCAGGTATTCAGGAATACAAAAAGAGAATGAATCTGCACCATAAATCATAAATTTCATCAGTAAATCTTCCTGTTAGACCAAATCATGAAGGCTGGGCTCACATTGACAGCAGAGGTCTAAAAATGGGATCTGTACGTTGTGTCCCAAGGAGCCAAACTGTGATGGGGATCCCTCCATGCCAGACAGTTCACAGCACATTGCCACAAAGCTCCTGGAGTGCCAGGTAGGGAGCTGAGCCAGGGATCCCATCCTGGTCAAGTACAATGGTTGGCACAGACACAGACCACAGGAAGGCTTCAGAGCAAACAGTGCAAAGTGAAGTCTTAACAGATAAACTTCCTCCATGCCATGGAAGCAAAACATGCACAAAGCCCTGTCCTCACAGGGGTGACTTGTGTGTTTGCTACCAGCCATGAATAATTACCCTTCTGAGCAAGAGTGAAACTCTGCCCTAAGCAAGTGACCAGACAGGGTGGACATGGCACAAGAAGGGACAAAGGTTTGCCTGCAGAAGCTGGAATCCCCTTTCACATGCTCAGAGCACCATGCCACCTTCCTGACCCCCTACTTGTGTTACCAGCCTGTGGGGGAAAAAAACCAGGGAATCAAAGAGCATTTGCCTAAACCAGGCATCACACAGGCAGGGGGATGAGCTGAGCTGTATACATGTACAGCACTTGGCATCACACATGGCTCATAGCAGCAGCAGCCCAAGCACAGGCAGCTGAGCTGGACCAACCCAGTGCCCATGATTGCTACAAAACAGGCCCACAGCAACTTGTACTGGTGGGGGCAGGAGCCAGCTCTCCAGAGAGAAAGTGGATGAAGTCACAGCCCAGTGTCCCCCTGGCACACAACCAACCTGGAAAAATAAGGCAAACCCCCAAGAACACCTCAAAACCAGTCAGGTCTCAAAAAGGGTTGAACAGAGGGCAACAAACTTCTTCACATATAACATCTCCAAAGGGAGACATCCAACTGAAACAATCCACTTAGTGTCAATCCCCTCCACTCCACCCAAGGAAAACTTTCCCCAGCCTCCCTCCTGCAGCCAAAGCTCAGGCAGGGCTGTGCAGGTGGGGAGCCCAGGCTGCTGCCCTCCAGCCCCTCAGTCTGCATGGCTGGCATTTGTAATCCTGCACACGTGGACACAAAGACAACGGCAGCTTCCCAGAGCCAGCCCTCTTGAGAGGATGAGCACCCTGCAATTGAAGGGCAAACATTGGCTCTCAAGCTGCCACAAACCAGGCTGCCATAAGCAGATTGGCACTGAATTAGCCACTGATCAGGTTGGGACAAATTGCCTTAAACTGACATTCAAGCAAGTGGCCAGCAAAACCAGCACATCCTTGTTATTTATTAGTGCCTGTCCTGCAGAGGCTGTAGTCTGAGGCCCAATCCTGAAGCAGTTTAGCCATTGGTAATTAGGCCAAACCTTTAGTGAGGATCACTGGGGTTTTTGCCTGAGCAACACCTCCAGGATTGGGCTCCAGCTGTTTTGCCATCCCTGGCAGACTGATGTGACTGGCTAAAACAAGGGCTTCAGTTGCTTTCCTCTCCACAACCTTCCTCGGCAGAATTAGAAGGTTTATTTGTTCTAAGATAAAGTATGGTGACACATAAAAGTTGCCCCCGTTTTCCCTCTTAGATCAGCTTGACATCTGGTTCAAAAATGTTATGAAACACTCTCTGAACCTGCTGTGGAATTGGATATTATGAGATTTCACCAGGACGTGGTTGGAGCGAACTTTCACCTCTAAGTGAAAGTTTGAGTGTTGGAAGTGAAAACAGACCATTCAAGACCCTTTCACTGGGACAGACCTTTCACTGACACTGGATGTAGGGAAATAATTGCAGATGGTATGGTTGTGGGGGAAATATCACCTGCCATGAAACCTCACCCTGAGTGAACATTCAGTTGTTATAAGATCATATCGTGGGGCTGCTTCATGGCAACACACGTGGGCTGCAGACTGGAGCGGGGTCATTCCACAGCGAACCCACACACAACAACAGGGTTTTGTTCAGTGTGGTTCATGATACTAGAACAGGGCATGGAAAAAACCAGAAAAGCAGCTTATCAAAATATTTTTGCTGCAGCTAGAAGAGCCTGCTGTGGAAGGGATTGCTTTAGTTCATATCCATTTACAGGAGATTTCGGGTTCCCGACACAGAAACAAAAGCAGCAGAACTGGGATGTGCAGGGAAATGAGAGAGGGGCTTTTCAACAAGCTTGTAAAAGCTTGGTATAGAATTCAGCAAAAAAAAAAGAGAATGCTTGTCAGCTTTCTGGAATTTCCTCACAGATAACCACCCAACACAAGTAGCTTGCTCAAAGGGGATGGCTGGTGCAAGACTCCCACCCCTCCTTCTGCCGAAAGGAAGCCAGACTGTGTGTTTTATCTACGTAGATGTGCTACAGCGGAAGAGTGATGCTTATGAAAACCACATAACTCTGCAACCTGCTGCCTTTGCAGACTTTATAGCACAGAGAAGAAATCTTCACATAACTACAAGCCAAACCCTCCTTCCCCTCAGGTAAGGAAGCAGCTTGACATGGGAAAATCAATATGGGGGAAATTAGAAACAGGCCATCCCCTAAGCCTTGCTTCTGCTGTGTGCACATTTATAACTCCTAGTTTCATAACCCCAAAAGATTGAAGCCACCTGCTTTCCAGGTGCTGGAGGTTGAAACCTAGAGACAGTCACTTGTGAAAGACACTGAGCACAGTATCTCCTGCCAGAGCTCACCACCCCTGGGCCAGGGCACACGCTGCGGGGCTGAGCAGCCTCTCCTCCCAACACGTGCCCCTGGCTGGAAGGACAGATAAGCCAGTGGTTACCTGAGCTGCATTGTCAGCAGGGACCCAGCTGCATGCTGGAAAGCAAAAAAAGGATGCTGAGGATATTTTGGTAAGAACCTGAAGAAGAGGGAGAGAAAACTTGTCCACGGTGAGAGCAAAACAGAGGGTACCACAAGGCTCATCCACCATCAAAGCTGCTGCACGCCAGCTCCACTTTGGACTGAGACAGGCACACCAGCAGCAAAGGGTCTGTCAAGTCCTTCTTTCCAGAACCACTAAAAGAAAGAACTTTTTTTTTTCCCTTTAACAGCCTAACTGGTAATACCCCTCCAAAAGAAACCCTTAAAAGTGTTTTACAGCCTTGTAACAGCTAAAGAAAGAGCCCCAAACAATGTCTCCACAAATACAGATGACTGTGCTTTTAATTAAGATTCACAACTTCTTTTATTGGGGGCAGTGAACTATAATGAGCTCATTCCCTCACAGCTCAACCTGGGCTGCCTCCATGGAACCTCCCAGGATAACCATGACACCCTTCCCACCTCCCACAGGCCACGATGGCCTCAGAGCAGCCAGTGGTGGAGCTCAGCGACAGCAGGGAAGGCTTCTGTGACTTCGGCACCATCCCCAAGTTTGAGCCTCTGGGAAACCTGCCTCTGCTTGAGTGAGAGAAATACTGAAGTGCCCCCAAAGGAGCTGTAACGTGGCATAACAAATACTCCAACAGTCTCTGTCTGCATCTTGGAAATGAGCAGGCACCTGGGGCAGCTCCCCCGGGGACAGCAGCACACAAGAAAAGGATGGGAAAGCAGAGGAACCACCCCTCTGTCTCGCTCTCCGTCACCAGGGAGCCATTCAGTGCCTCTTGCTATTGCTTTTTTCATTTGTGGGTGAGTTTAATGGCTACAGGAGGAGACAACAGGACAAAGACTCATCCCTGCCATCACATCAGTCCTCACTCGTGTCTCAGTTCATCCATGCCAACAGCCTGCCTCTCCGAAGCCTCGTGGGGTCCTCAGGTGGCTCTGAGAGATAAACCACCTGCAGATGAGTCCAGAAGCAGAGACAAACAATTGCTGACATGGGACAGATGCTAAACTAGCAGAGAACAAAAGCTAATATAGGGCTTACACATGAACCTCTTAAACTGAGGCTAGTCTCAGGTCCTCTGAACACTGCCTGCATATTTAACCTGTCAGCTATGGAGAGCAGAGGCTCCTCAGCTCCCCTGAGCCCATTCCAGGACTAAACCAACATGATTAAGTTGATGCACATTGACCTCTGCAGTCACACATCAATGGCTTTATAGAGATGGGTATCTTAAGGTAGTGTGGTTGCAGCCATATGGCAGGAGGGTGTGCAGGCATGCAAGCTTGTTTGTGTTTTCCAGCTATGTCAGGTGGAGAGATAAAGCATTACCTGTGCCTCCAGCCTGAGATTACTGAGCAGTAAGTCAGGAATCTTCTTTAAGCCTACCTTCTCCTCTGTCTTCTCCCTACAGTGGCTGCAAAGCATCTTTGTACAAGGTGCTGTTTGTACAGAAGGGAAGAGTTTCAAACAGAAAAAAGATACTAGTTTCTTCTACAGCCAAAATCCAGAGAGTCTGTGTATGAAGCATCCTGATAAGCTTTGAAAAGCATATTTCACAGAGCATTCTGATTGAGACTGAAAGCTTCTAGGGTTTAAACACACCAGCAATAGAGCCTGTATTAACATCTCCTAGGTAAGGCAGTGACGGACCCAAGAACTCTCCTGAGCTCAGGTGAGAGTGGGATCTGCAGTCCCAAACAGGTCAGAGCTGCATTTCTGTATCAGAGCAACAGTCATCTGGTGGTAACTTACTGCTCCACCTCCAGTAGCCACCAAGGTCAGATATTTGAAGGAAGATGAACAGGTCCCTGCAGCGCCACCTATGCACCAGCAATGTGCAAATCTTCCCATTTCCAACCAGTGCAAAAGACAAGAGAAATGCAGAGCATGGGCAGATCCTGAGGGAAAGAACTGCTTGTAGGATATGTGAGTGTGTCATCACAGCAATGTTGGTGATCTCTCTTCCTCACAAAAGCCAGCACTGTGCCATCAGGATTATATTGCACTTTATCAGAAATAAACCACTTGGATAAAGCAGAGAAAGGAAACAAAGACTTGGTGCCTCAGCCTCCCACAGGTGTGATTTGTGCCTGAGATGCCAAGCAAGAGGCACATGGGCTTGCTGTGTTATGTAGCCAAGGCAAACAAGACACAGCAAGGTCCAATTCTGGCCCCCTCAGGATCCATAAACCAGACTGTGGGAGCTGTGGGGGGCACGTTAGTCCTAATTGTGTCTTGTTTAACTTGGCCCTTCAAACAGCAAAGCTTTTGCTGTCTTGGCTAGAGCCACCAATCTCACACCTTAGTGGGACTTACCTCTTTTCTTGGATTTGCAATTTTAAAGGTCCCTAATGTTGATACATGTTAAATGGTTTTGATCAAAACCCACTTATTTTTACAAGAAATAGTTGGGATGACGTGCTGAGAACCTCTGTGCAATGCATCAGGAGCTCGCTGAGGGTGAGAGCCTCCCTTTCATACTCTCTGCCACCTTTCTCTGGATTTTCCCCTATTAACTAGCAGCAGAACAGAAACTTATTCCCAGGTGATGTGCCCCCCCTGCAAACACAATCCCAACAGCCTCACTGCAGCCAGTGATATGCAAAGTGAGCTGTGGAGAGCCCTTCTGAGGAAGAAGCACCCAACACCACATTGGGTCAGCCCAGAGATTTCCTCAGCCTGCAAGGAGTGAACAACTGCTATTTTCCACACAGGCATAACCTTCTGGCAAACACTCTGACATGGTAGGATCAGAACTCACTCTGTGCATGCTCTCACATTGAATCCAGTGGATAAGCCACACAGAAGAACAACTTTGCATTTGCTTGCCATTAATCCCATCAGCAAGGCCAGGGATGATGAAGCCTTAAGACCAGACAGCCTGGAAGACAGCAGCCTGGAAGCTCTGTGAAAGTACATAAGGCACTTGTGATCTGGGTACCTTCCAGATTAGCCTTTCCCTCTGGTTTCCCTCCACATTTCTTATTTGGCCCAGTGGTGAACACAACTGTGGTTTGCTCAATTAGAACTAGTCCAAGCTTGAGAAACTGAGGATGAGGTGTGATATTGTCAAGCTTCCAAAAAGCTTGAGGGATTTGTTTGGTACAGAGCAAACTGAGGTGGAAAAGACAAAGCAGGAATCCAGTCCTTCCTCCCACAGGCTTCACGTTAAGACGATGATGTTCAAAGAGAAGTTCACTTCATGGCAACCTCTGGGCTGAGGCAGAACAGCTCTCGCTGGCCCACCTCCAGCTCTGCTCACTCTGGAAATGACTGGGCTTTACTGGGCAGCCCTGATGGGCTGGCTGCACAAACAGACAAGGACTAAAGATCTCTTTCAGCATGGTACCTCAGTTATGTTTTAGTCTAGTACTGACAAGTAAAGCTGGTTTGATGGACTTGAGATCTACTGCTCTTTCTCCCAGCCCCTTAATGGCTGTGTAACTCTATTCCTACCTCACCTCCAGGTTACCCAACCAAATACCCTTCCTCCTGCCCAGAGGAGCTCCTTCACCCACCTCCCTCTGCTCTCTCTGCAGGAGCCAGTCCTCCCAAGCCCTCCACGATTCACCTTTGTGGTTGTACTTAACATCTGTCTGTTTCAGAAGACAGGATCTGGGGATAAATACTCTCTTTTTATTCCTACAGCAAAAGAAATCATCACCTGCCTGCTTTGTGGTGTGCTGCATGCAGAGGCAGTTCAGAAACACAGCTTTTCCCTACAACAAGAACTAACAAAAAGCACACCATAAAACTCACCAGCTGCTCAGTGCATTGCAGGCTCCTATCTGATCTGCTCAAAACCTTCTCAGCCCTGACAACTCCCAAGCATCTTCCTCTGGCATGTGTGTCTGAGATTACCATTTCACAAGGGAATTCACTGCTTTCTTCTACTTTCCACATCCTTTCCTTACTTCTGTTCTGTATTTCCATCTCCTTTTGGTCAGTTAATGCACCGAACACAAGAAATGGCAACTGGATAAATCAGCAGTGCACCTTGTCCAGTCACCCTCCATTATAACCACGTCCAGATGCTTCACTGGAAGTTGCAGGAAAGTCCACTGGGGTTGGTTACCAAACTTAAAACATATCCATTCCACTCCTCCTGTTATCAAGTTGTAATATTTCCCTTTTTAGCATGAAATACATCTGTGATTTACAGCACACATAGCCCTAAAAATTCCCTTCCCAAAATCCCAAGGAAGATGCAGAGCTGGACACTTGCAGTATCCACAGACTAGACCAGATGTGACTAAAAGCTAGGGTCAAAACACAAGAAAACCTGTGGCATGTGAGAATGCAAGACCTTGTCCACATCAGTAACCCTGTTTCTAATCCTTTTGAGCACCCAGATTTCTCTGGACTTGCTGCACTGGGATTTTTAACTTCTGAAAGTTTGCAAGCAGAACTACCCCCAGAATCACAGAATCATAGAATGGTGGGGTTGGAAGGGACCTTTAGAGATCATCCAGTCCAAGCCCCCTGCACTAGATGATCTCTAAAGGTCCCTTCCAACCCCACCATTCTATGATTCTATGACTCCCAGATTTCATGGCCACCATGTACCATTTGTGCTGCCTTATCACTGCTGCTAACAGCCTGCACACTGCATTTCTGATTATGTTGGTATCTTGAAGGCATCTGAGATTGATAAGCATAGACAGTTCCTTCACTTCTGCCATTGACAGCCAGTGAGTCTCCATCTGACAGCAAAAATTCCTGATCTTAATCCATACATCCATCCCCTTGCACTTCAATGCCAGGCCACTGTTCTTGCTCCCCTTCCCCACCCCTCCTCCTCTGCTGATGCCTCCCATCACCAGTATGCTCCTTCTCTCTGCAACAGCTTCACTAATGGAAATAATAAAAGCAGCCATAAAACTCACTTCACAAGATTCCACCTCACAGCATCATTTGTCCTGACAGCTCTCCTATCAACAAAATCTGTCACACGTCCTTTAAGCAGTTCCCTGCCTTACTCCCCATTTTCTATAGCTAAACTAATTATTTCCCATATGGTGCCATAACAAGTACTTGGGCTACTATGGATAAGGCACTTGCTTTTCTTCTAGATAGGAGAAAAACAGTGTAGCTTACAAAGGTGTCCTATTTAACCAACCCAATGCACCTCAGTTAAGCTGCATCCCATCCCACTTTCCCTGCCCTTATGTCTTTAACACTCTTCAAGAAGCTCTCGCTGCTGTTCAGGTCAGACACGAAGGTCCACTGTTACCCATTACCACTAAGTCTTTTGTTACAGGCACTATAAAAACACAATTAAAGCTGGATTATGATACACTTCTGCAGAACAATATCTTAATCCACAAATTGTCCTGTGGAAGCCACGTTTGGAGTCAGATCCTAGCTGGTGCAAAGGAGAAAACTGGAATTGAGCCCAGAGGAGATTAATGCAACAGTACCTCACTAATTCAACTCAAGGCAAGGAAACCACACTGAGTACAAGCAGTAAGAAATACAAATAAATGCATCACAAAATACTCTCTCTTTCAATTTCAAGGAGTTACCTCTGAGCAAACATCATGGTGTGCTGAAATGAGAGGAGCACGCTATATATAGCTAATGACATCTTGCTAACATTACACAGGGTCCCAGCATCTGTTACTAAATCTCTGCTGAGGAGTGTAGATAGACTACCAGCCTTCTACAGAGCTTATAAGAAAAGCAATTTATTGAAGTGAAGCTTTGTCAGCATCTATTGTGTGTAATATTAAATTGAGGTTTAATATTTACTGGGTCCTCTCAGTAGGTAACTGCCATCAGTGTCTGAGGCCAGATCCTCAGGTGATGTAACACACCAGAGCACCAGTGATTTCACTGACTGTCCCTTGGCATGCTGAGCACCAGTTCCACAGTCCCAGTCTCCAGGAGCATCTTGCCACACGTGCCTCACGCTGCCCATGATGTAAAGCAAAGCTTTGCAGGCACAGCAGAGCTCTAACTCTCATCCTGCAGCAGGGCTCTAACTCTCTCCCACAAAATGGGACAGTTTTCCTTGAGCTGTAGGTCCTCCAGGCCCAGGACACAGGGAAAACCAGAGAAAGGCTTGATTGTGTCTCCCTGTAGCCAGTGGGGATCTGTTGAATCAGTGCTCTCCACACTCTGCTGAGGACCTCAATCAAATATTAACCTTGGCCTCTGTTCAAGACTAACCCCCTGCCCACCCCAGACAGGCTCAGCCATTCACCTTGTTTGGGTTCATTTCTAAGGAGGGGGGGAAGGGGGATCTTTGCAGCTCTGCACCCCACAGCAACAGCCAGTCCCTGCTCACAATGGACTGTCCCTCCCCAACACACACCCAGACACCTTCACTGCAGCTCTGCAGCCCAAACAAATCCCTAAACCTGCCTTGTGACATTAGGAGAGGAGGAAGAAAGAATCAGAGAATCATGGAATCATTTCAGTTGGAAAAGCCCTTTAAGATCAAGTCCAACCACTAACCTAAGAGGAAAGCAAGGTGAGAGAAAACATGTCCCTGAGGATGGATGCTCTCTTGTCTCCAGCAGGTAACAAGAGCCTTTGAACAACGTATTATCTTAAAAAGGATGAGATTCCTGTACATCCCCCTCTGTCCCCTCCTCCCCAGGACAGGGTGGAATAGAGGTGTGCAGGGGTAGAGATCCCTGGCACAGCTCTCTGGAAGCAGCAGTGTTTGGCCTGCATAGCCCAGAGGTCTCAGGGCCAGGGAAGGGAGCCCACCTTGACATGATGAAGCTGCTGGCTCTGGGCTGAGCACGTTCAAGCAGCCTCCCGTGGGGAGGGAACACTTGACAAACCCACCACTGAGGAAAATGAGACCTCAGCACTGCAGGGTGGGAGGAGAGCAGCATCCTTCTCCCCTGTCAGAATGAGGCCATTAGCAGTAGCACTGTGAGGGGAAGAGAACATCAGGACAGTGCTGGCTGGCTGGTCCTGCACAGGGCTTTGGGACCTCTGCACCCCACTGCTCTTGGCAGCCCAGCCAGCCCACCCAGGTGACAGGACTCATGCAGCAGTGCTGCTGGGCAGTCCTTATGGGAGATGGCACTGCCTCCAGCAGCCCCAGCAGCATTCTGTAACAGCCTCAGCCTGCACCAGGCCATGCCCTGCTCACCCCAGGTCTCCCATGACACAGCCTCACTCTCCCCTATGGAGGAACAGCATTAACACCTGTGGGATTCAGCATCAGCTGCAGTGTTCAGAGGATTCTCAAGCCCTCCTGTTTCACAGTCCTCAAAGGCCCCCAACAACTATATTTCTGACACAGTATCATCAAAGTTTCCAGAAGTGCCCAGATCTGGAAGCCAAGCACAGGTCAGGCCAAAATCCACATACAAAGAATTTTCATGTAATGGATCTCCCGCAGAGAAAACCCCAAAGCCAGTGATGATCTACTCTGTAGCTGGAGGGTTTCAACCCCCATGGGAGCAAGTCAACTACAGCCTTGCTCCAAGTCCCTCACTACCAGTGTAAATCCACACTAAGAAGCCAGCCCAAGAGAGCAGCCAAGGTGCAAGGTGGAGCCCTCCCAAGCACCACATCAACAGGACAGATACTACACCATCCTAAGACATGATGCTCTGAGTTTAGATCCTTTTGGGCCAGAGAGAGGCTGTGGATGACCTGGAGAAGAGGTGGAGACCTGGGGACTTAGCACCTCAAACTGTTCCAGCAAAAAGCAGCACAGGTGACTTCTCCCCTCCTACCACAAAAGGACTATCTTTCAGCATCTAAGAGCATTAGCTCTGGGATGCATCAAGAAGAGTGTGGGCAGCAGGACCAGGGAGGTTCTGCTCCCCCTCTGCTCTGCCCTCTGGAGTCCTGTGGCCAGTTCTGGGCTCCCCAGCTCCAGAGGGACAGGGAAGTGCTGGAGAGAGGCCAGTGCAGGGACACCAAGATGATCAGGGGACTGGAGCATCTTCCTTCTGAGGAAAGGCTGCGGGACCTGGGGCTGTTCAGTCTGGAGAAGAGGAGACTGAGGGGGGAGCTCATTAATAGTTACAAGTATTTAAAAGGTGTCTTTCAAGAGGATGGGGTGGCACTTTTTTCTGTTGTATCCAGTGACAGGACAAGGGGTGATGGACAAGAAGCTGGAACACTAAAAGTTACACTTAGGCACAAAGAGAAGCTTCTTTGCTGTTTGAGTGAGGGAGCCCTGGCACAGGCTGCCCAGGGAGGCTGTGGAGGCTCCTGCCTTGGAGCTCTTCAAGATCCCCCTGGACTCTTTCCTGTGCTCCCTGTTCTAGATGGGAGCTGCTTCTGCAGGAGGGTCGGACTGGATGACATCTAAAGGTCCCTTCCAACCCCACCATCCTGTGATTCTGTGAAACAGAGCACATCATTCACTTCTGAGGCCATTTCTTGCTGTGCAAAGTCTTACACAAGAGAAACAAGAAATCCAATGCTGCAGGTAGGTTGCTGCATCCACTCAGGCTCAACGTCACTGGTGGTTTTGGCTTAATGCAGGAGGCCCACAGCAAAATATCTAGCCCCTGAGAATACCTTCTAGGTACCTATCTTCATCATGGTGTTGAGCAATAACAGCCAATAACATCCTGGTATCTTGGAGAATATCCATCTGCACTTTGCTTTCTAGCAACCTACCAAATTCATGCCTCCCAGGACCCCATCCCTTCCTTGTGCTGCTCCTCCCTTCAATTTCACACTTAATTAAGTCCCTGGATCAAGCATCAGGATGGATTGCTCACTAGACCAGCAGCCAGAATTGATGTCATATCCCAATGATGGGGCCTCAGGAACAAAAAAAAAAGCACAGGAGTGATAACAAGCGAGAGGGAGGGAGAGGAGGGAAAGCTGCTTTTATTTCAGGGTTAAAAGCTTAATCTTCTACTAAAACAGCATCACATGAGAGGGAAAAAGTCTCTTATCCCCATGATACTGCTGACCCAGGCTTAGTTTAGAAGCTGTAATATCATTCCAAGAGAAAATTATGTTGGCAAGTGACTTTTCTTCAGAGGCAATTGAAGCAGGACTCAGAGGGAAGACAGCACAGGATGGAAAAGGGGGGTGGAACTGTGCTCATTTGTGGAGGAGCCATGCTGAGCCTCTGATAAGGAGCATGGTATAACCAGACAGCAGTAACAGGAGAGCCTACAAGGGCTGAGTGTGATGAAGTGCTCAAAAGCTTGGGTGTTTCCTTGAATTTTCTCCAAACTCCTTGATTTAGGCTGAACGAGACCACAAAGCTCATGAGCTAACCCCTACCCAGGGCACTTCTGGAAGTTCCTGTTCTCCTTGGAAGTGTCACAACAAGGCTGAGTTTTACTGCTGCTATTTGCCAGTTCAGTTTCCACAATGGTCAAACCCAAGAAGGCCCAAAGCAATCAAACAGAAAAGTCACATTTTTTGAGCATCACAGAAGGCTGAATTCAGGTTCTCACCAATAGTGCTTCAAGTCAGTCTTATCCTGGGCTCATACAAGCAGGTCTTCACAGTAAGAAAAAGACTGAATCCTCTCTTTGGCAACTCATCCAAATCTTCTAATGTATCTCAAAGACACTGGTAGCTCGTGGATGGATAATGAAACAAGAGAGGACTGTGTGGCTTTCCAAAGTCCTCTGTTGCTTGTGTATACAAATGAGCATGTGTGCACTGTCTGACTGGGACAATTAAACCACTTATATTCAAGTTAATTGGAACAAAAACTGCTGACTGAAGAAGTTTCTCTACTAAGAAGCTCCTCTCAAGCTCCTCTCTGCATTTCATTTAGTCAGCTCTCCACTAACTTGCCAGGTACCACAGATGGGACAACACACGCTAGGTGCTGCAAACACTGATCACCAGCCATTACTCATCACCTGCTTTTTCATCCTTTGGGACTTTGTTTTCTCCATCTATTGAAATGTCACAACAGTGGCTTTAGAGTCCTTTGGTATAAAAGGTTTGGTGGTTTGAAACATGGCCAGAGCACATCCCTGGCCTCACAGTAAGGCTACAGACTCTGGAACTAGTCACCTAGTGGTACTTCAAACAGGTTTTGTCATCAAGCCTCTTTAGCATCTTTTCTATCTGGTCCTGTTGTTATCTGTCTATCCTGAGCCACACAGAGAGGTGGCACCTCGGCATACATGAAGGATTAAGCCATGATCTTGTCAAGGTGGCCACCTTGAGGTACAATTTCCATCCCATCCCTACCTGGTACCCAGAAGCCCAACACTGCTGGAGCACAGCACAATTCCACTACAGGAATTCTGTACAGGATTGACATCTATCCAGATCAAAACTTGACAGTACCTGCGAGGGCTGGAAACAGCTATGAAAACTTGCTCATAATTACTTCAGGAATTTAAGGTTCATTTTCTTGGTCTTGAAGCAAATACAGTGACAACATTTAACACCTAAAGCACACTTACCAGAATCCACTGGTTCCACGCAAATTCTGTTGATTTGAGGGACTCTTATTCCACTCCTCACTAACTGGGGTGACAGATGTGGTGGACTGAGGTAGCCAGAACAGCAAGAGTGCTCAGGGTGACCCAGAGACAGGCTCCTTGCTCCCTTCTTTGTCCCACTGTCTCCATTCCTGCTTCCTATGGTTGGGCACAGTCAGTTGGAGATGTGCAGGCCACATATAGGTGACTATGAGAGAAAGAAAACAAAAGGCTGTTTGTTGTCACAGGTACTGAGAGCAGCTGCCCAAGGCAAGTCCAGCTCCCAGACACTGGCTGGTGCCACAGCCACGCTCCAGCATCCGTCTCCTCTGCCACAGCCCAGGCTCCTGCAGGAGCTGTATGCTGCAGCTGTTTTATCCTATGTAAAAGCCTTGGACAGCATCTAGATGTTTGTCTTTCTTGAAGAGAGAAGCCTAGAAATACACCAAACAAAACCTACAAATCTGTCCCCAAAGAGAAGAAGATTCATATTCCTTACAGCTCCCAAGTGAACACAACTTGTAGGAGTCCCCAGCACAGATCACACCCAGGGCATGAGCCTAGCACTGAGCAAACCCCATCACACGATTATCCAGGAGAAAAGCTCTGATCCCAGCAACACCAGGCATTTACACAACAGCTGAAGAACACAGTCCCTGTGTGAACAGCACAGCATTCTGCCTGGGAACTGTGAATAAACCCAGGTAATAACCCACCACAAAGCCACCACAGTTCTTTGCAAGAGATCCGAGTATGGCCTCACATCACCTCTCTGCCCAGGGCAAACTGGCACTGATTAGCGCCACATGGGCCAGATGCCCTGAAGCTACAGCAAGAACTAGATGCTGCATGAGATTTCCATGCAATATGCTAACTTTAACTGCACTCCCATACACAGGGAGCTGTGTGCTTCTTTTATTTGCATGTCTGTTTCAGAGGAGAGGGGAAGCTTCTCTGCAAGCCATCTCCTTTATCCTGACATGTGGCTTTTGTGAAAGCAGTTTTGGACTGAGCCTCAAACAGTGATTCCTGCTGCCATGCTTTGCTCTTTTGTCTCCTTGCACACATTGGCAGATTCACTTCAGGCTAAGGCATGAATTTAGCAGGGTATGGAGGGAGCAGTTAGTGCAGTGAGACAGCTGGAGATGGAAAGCATGCAGTATGTTACAGCCCTTAATTGTTTCTGCTGTCAGAAAACAACCCAAGTACAGTAGCTCAAAATATTTCCTGCACAAAATCCCAATCCTTGCTGCATGGGATCCATCCACTGGCAAAGGAAAGACTATAAAAATCTATCTTAGGTTGAAAGTAACATCCCTATGATTCTGTCTTGTGCCACCTGCCTGCTCAGAAAGCCTTCACTCAACCTGTGTTCTTTGTTCCCAACAAGGACTCACACCTCATGCCAATCTCCCTTCACAAGAGAAGCATTTCCAAGATTGCAAATGAGCTTCTTTTGGTTTTAGGCTAACACTCTGCACTGCCACAGCAATTCTGACCAGAAGCATCTCCTTCCCACTTACAGAGCACTTCTCATTTTCAGTGTAAATTAGTGCAGGGACACCTGTCTGCATCCTTGGGTATGTGTCTCTGTGTTCAGCACAAGCCTACCTTGGGGAACATGCAAATAAGACCTTCCACATTTTCTGAAACTCTTGGACCCAATGCAGACACCTAAATGTGGCAGCAGCAAGGTTGCCACAGCTCTGGAACAGATGGGCTTGATTCTCCTCTGGTGTAGAAAGGGATAGAAATAGACTTCCCTGAATTCTGCAGCTTGTGGGGATGAAGGAAATGTGCCCCAGCAGTCACAGAGCAGCAAGGGTGAATCTACAGGGAGGCTGAGGGGAAATCAGGAGCACCTATTTCCAAAAGGTAGATCTGGGCTGGGAACCATACACAGGACCCATCTAAGCACTGGGCTCAGTCTCACCCAGGTGACCAGAAGCACTGACTCCATCCATCAATCCAATATCTAATTCTCCTGGTTCCAGGCAGCACTTGGAAGAAGTGAAAAGTCCTGCTGTGCAGTCCTTTGGCTGCAAAGCCCAAATCCAAGGCTCAGCAGGGCTTATTGTCTTACACAGGCCCATTTCAACCCCAGGCTGTGAAGGAAGCTGTTGTGAAGAGCAGAATCAAAACCAGCAACATACAATGGTGCAAACCTGCCCTAACACCAGCACAGGCTGGCAGGGAGAGCTGAGCTGTAGGACCCTGGGGAGCTATTGCTGTTTGGTACCTGAACAGGAGCAGCACAGCTCCAGGCAGGAATCTCTGCTGATCCTAAACCCAAGCACAGGATGATGGGGGTCACATTGGGGATATTATTCCAGTTGTTATTTTGAGAACTGAAAATCTGAGAAGAGCAAAGTATACATCCAGGAATCAATTGCAGCCACAAATCCAAGCATTTGAACTTAGAACCAGCTTTCTTTGCTGCCATAAATCAAGAAGAGAGAAGGAAAATCTTTGAAGATTTTCACAGCAAATGTTATTATGGGTTAGGGGGAAAAAAGAGCAAATTTTGTGTCTGGAATTGAACTTTCTGAACATTTGCTGACACAGAGGATGGGAGCAAGCTTTCAGCTTTGTGATTTTACACAGCCAGTCATTTAATCACAGAACTGGTGCAAAGGAATATGGAAGGTGACCTGTGAGCCCAGAGGAATGAAGCACAGTGGAAAGCTTTGAAGGACTTTTTTAGCACAGACTAGGAATCAGCCATATCCCACAGCTTCACAACCCAAACAAGTAGCGGCCATGGACATTCTTAACAGCCATGTCCCAAACATTTGCTCCTGTTGCTGTGTATGTTTTAGAGCTGGGCAATGAAGCTGGTGAAGGGTCTAGAGAACAAGTCTTATGGGAGCAGCTGAGGGAGCTGGGGGTGTTGAGCCTGGAGAAGAGGAGGCTGAGGGGAGACAGGAGCACTCTGCAACTACCTGAAGGGGAGCTGTAGTGAGGTGGGGGTCGATCTCTCCAGTAATGAATGATAGGGCATGAGGGAATGGGCTCAAGTTGCACCAGGGGAGGTTCAGATTGGACAATAGGAAGAGCTTTTTCACCAAGAGGGTTATTAAGCATTGGAAGGGGCTGCCCAGGGAGCTGGTGGAGTCCCCGTCCCTGGAGATACTCAGGAGACACACAGATGAGGTGCTGAGGGATGTGGTTTATGTACTGCTGGGCCTGGCACTGTGAGGTCAGTGGCTGATGATCCTAAAGGTCTTTTCCAACCATAATGATTCTGTGAAAGCAAGAAAACCCCTCATCATCCAAGCACCTGGTCACCACCTCCCATGGGAGCAGGGCAGTGCCACACACAGCAAGTCAGGGGAGTGGGGCCAAGGCCCAGACAGCGCTGGTGTCAGGGCAGACACCCTCCATGGGAAGCACTCAGCTGTCACACTGGTGACAATGCTGCAGTGCCAAACCCTCTGCTTTCTGGTGAGGCTCCACCTGTTGCCCACAGGCAATCCCTTCCCTGCTGATGGCACTAGTGCCAACAAGAAAGTCTATTCCATAGTTCCAAAGACATTGACTCAGTCAAGCTTTTACATCCCCCAGCAAGAAAAGACAACACCTTGGGGTTTGTTCCAACACCTTGAGAAAAGTGATTCAGCTCACTGTATTTTCATGCTAATAGACTTTTTGTGCTTCATCAATGTTAATCTATTTAAAAGATCACTTTCAGTTAACAGAACTCCTCATGAAAGGTTCTGGAATGCCTTTGACACTGGATGACATCATGTTTCCTCTGACATCTGCGTCACTAAATGCTCAGAGCAGGATTTCCAAGGCTTCCCTTTCTTTTCTGTCCCCAGGAATTCCACTCCCACTGCCATCAACAGCATTATTGCCACAGGCTTCAACAGGAGAAAGGCTGGCAAATTCTGACCACATTTGAAGGCCCCAACCTCAAAGTCAATATTTTCCAGTCAAGAAAACAGCCCTTTGGTTATCAATGGATATGTGAAACAAGGGGCCCATTGTGAGCAAAGCAGGCTGCTAAATGATCCCAAACAAGAAAATACTGTCATGTAACAGTTCCTTAGAGCCTATGGCAGATTGCTGTGAGGAATCTGAGCTGGTTTGAGGTGCTTGTTAAGTGAATCAGTAACTAAAGCAGCATTTCTGAGGATCTCCAGAGAAAGGACAAAAGGGATGCCCTAAGGCTGTTGGAGTCTTCTGCTTGTTCCCCAAAGCAGAACCAATTCTGCCTATGTGTTTCCTGTTAGATGTTTCCCAACCAACCATTAAACACCTTCACTTGTTCCATGCCTCTTTCAAACAGCTCCAAAGCTTTGCTGCCTTCATGGCTGGACAGTCCTCTCCCAACATCTACCGGTTACAGCTCCTCCTACAGTGCAGGGAGACATGATTAAGAACTCCTCCTCATCCTCTTTACAACAGCCTTTGCAGTTGTGAAGTCTCTGCCTCCTGTCTCCTCTTAGTCTTCTCATCTCTACATTACAACACCACAATTTCCCTTTTACAGTTCACATTTTGCCAGGGCTTTGGAAACACTCCCCTGCAAACTCTCCTCCAGGACTCGGCCCCTGAGCACCAGCTTGAAAAAACAACACTCCCTTGTTCAGAGCCAATAAACTTACACCAGCATCACCCTTGACTTTCAGGGCTCAATCCAACCTTTGAGCTAAAATCTCAGCATGCTCCCTCTCTCAGTATTCTCACCATTCCCCTCTTGGTTTTGGCTACAGCTGGGACATCTGCTCTTCAAACTGTTTCGCAGATGGGTGTGTCTGAAGCAGTAGCTGTAGCTTCATGATTCCATCTGAAACAGCAAGGACACTTCTGATGCTATTTGGAGATTTCACATGATTGCATAAAACTCTTTGGTCAGCACAGAAGCAGGGAGGGCTGGAAGCATGCAGTGGCAGCAGGATCAGCGCTCCTGCAGCTTAAAGCCCAGGGCTGTATGCTGTTACTTAAAGAGAATATACTTTCAGAGCAGTATTAAGGTTTATGACTTATAACTGAAGAGCTCTGATCCTTTCCAGTAGAGGCCAATGGTGCATGTAAGAGTATTAAACTTGGTGTACATTAAACCCTAAACATTTCCAATTTGCAAGCAGAAATAGATGACAATCAAAGCCTGCAACTCAAACATGCTTACTTGAATGAGCTCAAAATTCAGGGTCTGATTTCAGCAGAACTCTTCTCCATACATCCAGAGCTCCAGATCTGGGCTGAAGATACTAAATAGCAGTCTCAGGCCTTATCTTTAGCCCATCTGAAGATCAAAGAGAAATGGAAACAAAAGCATTCTAAAGCACTGAAGTGATGTGTAATGAGTTTCTCCTATTATTCCACACAGTTGGGATATCTTTTGGGGGGGAAGTAAGGAGATTTCTGCAGACAGTTAGGAAAGACAGAGACAAATTAACACATTTTAATACTAATTTCCTTCCTTTCTCTCCTCTCCTCCCACTTTCTACCCAACTAAACCACTGAATAGATCCATGAAATTACAGGAGATCCAAATCATTTATCCACAGTTTGCAGTTGTTGACATGTAAGACCCCTAATATGTAAATAAGTTGGGCTGGCCTTTTTTTTCTCTTGTCAAAGCAGCATTGCTCAGCAGATAAAGAGCAACAATGCAGCCTGTGTGATGGCCCAAATAATGAGTTCCTGCAGCCTGGGCATCTTGAAGCATCTCTTCAAGTCTAACTCTGATGAGGAGCAAGAGGGAAGGGGCTGCTCCTCAACTGCAGGTGAGACACTGACATGGCCCAGAACAAAACTCAACTTCAGATCCTCTGCCAGTTTGAAAACTATGTCTCTTGATCATGAATTAGTGGCAGTGCAGATGATGAGGGATGATGCAACAAATGAATGAGCAACAGAGAGCAGAGAGAGGGAGAAACAAGGAGGCTCTCCCGAGGCTCAGGAGCCAGGGCAGGCTGCACAGAAGCTTTCTCCTCCTCAGAGTCTGTGTTTTGCCCCCAAAAAAATAGAAAGACCCTGATCCCTAGAAATGTTCCTGTCTGCTGGTTCCTGGAGATAAGGAAGTGATATTTCACAGTCTGACACTAATCATATTTGGGCATATTAAGTCAGGATGGTGCAGGGGCTTTCTTTGCAGCACACATATTCCAAGTTCAAAGCAAGAGCTCGTTACTGTGCCTAAAAAATCCTCTTAACTCAGAAACACGAGACAAAGAGAGGAGAGAGAAAAGAAAGGGAGTGAGGTGCTTGGGGGAAGGAGGGGGGGTGAAGTGTCATTATCTTTGTATTGTTCTCCCTACCCAGCCCTGTCAGTAACATCTGCTGCAATATTTTATGATGGGGGGAGCCACTCCTCTCTTTTCCCTCCATCCATGAAAACAGAACAGGAGATTTGTTAATACAATACTCCACGGCTGTGATTTACACATCTCAGACCTCACTCTATCTAAAGGTACAACAGCCACTACAGAGCCAGCTCCTGCCTGGAGTGAGATCAGGGGAATTGCCCCCATTGGACACCAGGCCCTGTTTGCTGCAGGGAATGGCTCACCTGGCTCTGCTGCTCCCCCTGAGCAGAGGTCACTGGCTGCCTCTCTAGCCTTGGCTCCTCAATCCAGTCTGCTGCCCAGGGCAAAATAACGCTCCTTCACTAAAGCCCGAAACAAGTGGCCTCCTTCACAGAGACCTGGAGGCCAAAGCACAGCTAAAGGCAGGCTGGGATGGAAAGCCAGAAGAAACCACGTCCCACTGTGGACCAGCACTTGGTTCTCTCGTAGCACAGCCCCAACTCATGCTCAGCCAACCCCCAGCTGCTCAGTCCCAGGCTGCTTCACTCCCTTTCAGCTTTGTCTTACAGTTTATGAAGCCCACTAAAGAGAAAACACCTTTATCAACTCCAGTTAGCAGAGGAAGGCTTTATCAAACATAGCCCTCTAAAACAAGTCCTTACCAAGCTCAGCCCAGCAGTTTTGGTGCATCTCAGTGACAACCCAAGTACTTGGCTCAACTAGATCCCATCTGCAGGGCTCAGCAAGGGATGGGCCAGGCCAGATCAAAACAATAAAGCTTGAGCAAATAGTGTATTAAGTGAATCAGTCTGGAGAAGAGCCAGGAAGGACAACATGAACCAGAATTAATGTTTCAACTCCCTTTTTGCCAACTTCTGTTTTTGCTGGAGACCAACGAACTTTCAATGCAGAGAATGAAACAACCCCCATGGGAACCTCCATTTCTTCCACCAGTGACAATCCCCACATCTTGCATTTTTCATTCTGCCATGCAAGCACAAATAAAGCCCAGATTGCTTCCTGCAGCATGAGGTGATGCTAAAACAAGAAAAGCTCTTCTGAACTCCTCAGGTGAAGCCCTACAGACTGATCCAATTGTGGAATAGCTCTGCTGAACTTAGAGATGCTCAAAGAACCTACTCATTTCACAGAGATTAAACAGCTACAATTGTGCATTTTACAAGCAGCATGTTTGGTTTGGGATTCTCAAACAAGGGATTATGTAAAAGAAGGAAAGCAATTAGGATTGAAGCTGAGCTAAAAACCCCACTGGTCTCGGGGGAGGTACCACAGGGAAATGCTGAGAGCTGGAGGGGGATTGTTTTATTACAACTGCTATCTTTGAAGCATCCACATGACACCACTTGCCACAGTGTCTGGATAGAAGCATCAGAGTTTGCTTCCATATGCTAAACCTCAAGGGGTTTTCATCTGAGCCACCACCTAGGAGCTGGTTCTGATCACTACTGTAGTGATCAGAGCCTCTGGCCCACTCCTAAAGGAAAACTAACTCGGACATTAGTGGCTGTACATGAGGATTTAACATATTCCCCAGCCAAGTCTAGGCCAATCCAGCAACACAACATCCTCCCTGGAGCCCACACTGTCCATGTCCATAAATCTGTGTGTGTAATACAGTGCTCTGAAAGGTCCAACCTTCAGTTTTTCCCAACAGGAGCTCTCTCCAACCCCAAGCTGCTTACACTGTACACCACCATTCACACACTGATAGCTCTCATTTGAAAGGTCAGCACTTCACATTCCAAAGATCTCAGGAACTGGACATTTTCAGGTTAGGGATGATTGGTTTTGTGTTTTCACTTCCCAGAGTAAAAGCTTTGGGCCTTACCACACTAAAGCACAATCATCATCTAGAGTTCCATTCCTGTAGGAGATGTGTCCCCAGCCAGTCCAAAAGCTACAGGTACAACAGAGCACTACTAATGCTGATGAGGGGTGTTGAAAAGTTTTGGGGAGTTGCAGTTACAGAAGAACACCAGCTTCACATGGCCACATACCAGAAGGTCACAAGTGGCCCCTTGGTCTAAACCTACAGGGTAAAGACTGCTCCTGTCTCCTTCCATTTAAAAACCTGCATCCTGAGAGCCACCTGCTAACAAGGGAAGCCTGGACACAGCCATCTCTGTGCCCTGAAGCTACATGAGCAGCTGGACCTGGACTACAGCCCCTGCTCCTTGTCTCATCCCTGCTCATGCAGCAAACAGCAATGAACCTGCTGTGCCCTGCAGAGAGCTGTGAGCTCCTTCCCAGCTCATCAACTAGAAAATCAGTTTTACTGAAACCCAGCCTTACAGCTACACAGAATGCAAGGAATGAGATTAAAAGGGATTATGTGTTTCTTGCAAGCAATGAGGCTTGATAGCTCAGACAGCCATCCCCTTAACATGTCCTCCACTTTGAATAGTTATTACCCCCCAGCTCTTTGAGTGTGTAGGTTTGTAGGAATGAGCCATATGCCATGCAATTAGGATTTCATTTCTGCTCATTGTTCATACCATTTGGAATGGTCTTTTGGGTGTTTGCAGGTTGCTGACATTTCTGTATCTTCAGGCAAGATTGTATGTTTAGTAGTACAACATGGAGGGGGAGGAGAGCCTTAGATCTGAGGGGAATGGATGCTGAACCCAAGCTTTAAGCAAGGAACATTTTCAGAATCAGGTTATTACTATAACACAGTTCCAGGCAAAGGCCATTCACAAGGTCCAGATGCCCTCAAAAATGGGACACAGGCTTTTGGTTCAGACTTCCCAGTCATTTCAGATCAGCTGTTCATCTGCATTGCAACAGGATGCACGTGGTTAATAAACAGAACCAGTTGTACCAAATAAAATGCATGTATTTTATGAGATGTCAGAGGAACAGGTCTTTTTCAGGGGGCTGTTGCAGTGACTCTTACCTGAGCAGAGACTTGAGGAACCCACAGCCAGCCATTCCCTGACACACCACAAAGGTATCTGCACAACTGACTGCTCACCTCCCCCACAGTGAAAAATGCCTGGAAGTAGATAAAAATACACAAGCCTCGAGTGGAGCTGATCCCAGCACTGCTCCTCAGCTGATCTGCATCTTACCCTAGAAGCTTAGCTGGAATGGATGTCTCTGCTCTCCAGCCTGGAGATGCAGCACTGTCCCACCTTACTGCTGGAAACACTTGTCATTTCACACCTCTCCTATTCTGAAGATATATGGTCAAGATGTTTATTCTGGGATCCAAAGCAGAAATGTCACTTTTAAAAGCAACATTAGCAGAACCAGACACACCAGCAGCTTTGGCCACTTCAAGCACAGAAGAATATCTGTGTGCTCACAAACACCCCACATCCCACCCTCCCATGTTATCTCCACCCCAGCAAGCCATCAAATCCAGCCAAAGCTTCTTTTGCTTTCCTTCAGCATGCTGGAAGGGCACAGTCTTCAGGATGGATGGACTGACACAATCAGAAGTAATTTAATTCGTGTTTAATCTGCTGCTAATGACTGCAGGTTCCCTGCAACTCTCAGTCCCCTTCCAATTTTTCACTAGTAAATTGCTACACTTTGCAGTTGAAGCTCTTCACAGTAGATTAGTTAACATTATGTTTTTATTAAAGCTGAAGTTAATATCCTTATTCTCTGAAGGAGACCACTGGGGTTGTTGGAATTATTTTCTCCCCCTTCAGTTTTTTACTCAGAGCCTTCTCTGCTGAGTTAGAAACACAGAGCCTGCAGACCCCCAGCTGAAAGCTTAAGGGAGTCCCAAACAGTTACCTCTTAAATGATTATTTACATTGGAATATAAAAGTCACTCTGTTGGCTCAGACCAGGGGCCTGTCTACCCAGTATCCTGTCTCTGATGGTGGCCAGCTGCTCTAGAGCAGGGCTGATCAGAAGTTTGCTGTCAAAGCTCTACTGATAGATACATTTTCTTTCATGACAAAACAACGCCTACAAACAATGCTGACTTTGAAATGAGCAGAACAGGTCTCCAAACTGAAGGAGTTTGTGTTTTGGACACAAAGCTTTCCATTTCCTGATCAAAGGTAATTGCTTCTCAGTAAAGAGTTTCAATCATCTGGGGGAAAAAAGGAGATGTTATGTAAAATTATGTTGATTTTCACAGGTATTTTCCATCGAAATTGTCCCATTTATAAAATATGCCACAAATCCCTTTATCAAAATCTCTTCAGCACTGAGCTGAAGAAACCTTCAAGAACTGGCAGACAGAAAATAATGGCATGAATTTTTCCACAGAAGTTTCTCCTAAACCCTTAAACCCTAAAGAATGCAAAGAAGAAGAATGCTTTCAGTGTATTATTGGCCTTTTCTAAACTGGCTCAGAATCATTCAGAGATGGCAGAGGGCTCAGGGGGGTGCTGGTGGACAAGCAATAGAGGGTAGGGACACCTCAGAGAGACAGCTAAGGAAGGGGTTAACATCTCTGCCATCAGCAGAGATTGCCCTAGACAATCAGCTTTGACCTACCCTGTGAATACCAAGGGCTCAGAGTTAAGAGCTCTCAAGGCAGCCCCACCTGGCCATCCAGGGCTAAAGCTTTGCTCCTTCCATGTCTTTTTCTGAGCCTTCCCCCTGCTCCTTTCACACTTTCCTTTCTCATGCCTGCTTACAGCAGGACTGGTGCTTCCAAGCCCCACGTTCACCCCTGTGCCCCACCAGTGCTGCAAACTATCAAATGCAGCTCAAATCAACAAGTGGCTGGTTTGAAGCCATTCTGTCCATGGAGGTGTTCCTCCCCATGCCAAGAGCTCCTCAAGAGCTTCCTACTTTCCCTCCCCGCTCTTCACACACAACCTCAGTGACAGATGAATCAGAACCAACCTGTGTCAAATATCTGGTGTCCTTTACACTGATGAAAATCACAAACAACTCCTCCAGCATCAGCCCCACCACTCTGATGTGAGCCTCAAAGCACCACATAGCACTTCCAGCTGACCCATTCCTCAGGCTGCTCCAGCTGCTGGAGTCCCTTTGCCCTGGGGTAAATGTTACACACATCCATGAATTGCCTCTGACAACTGGCTGCATAGATTTAAACCCTAGACCACTCCTGGCAAGTGAAGGGGTGTCAATAACATCTTTGTGTCCTAGGACACCACACAGGGAAATGTATTAATGAACAGAGTCCACCAGGAGAAGCAGCCGTTGGCAACACAGCTAGAATAAAGATTCCCTTGGAGCAAAGGGAAGATGTAGGAGACAGCTCCAAATGCCACAGGGATCACATATGCAATCAGGAGAGCTAGAAATTGCTTTTCCTTAAAAAAACCAATGCTGCTGAATTGCCAAATAAGCATGAAAGGGGTTCAGAAGTAAGAGCTCAACCTGCCTGAGCCCTCTGTGAGAGAAGAGAAGCTGCCACCCTGCACCAGAGCACCAGTGAGCAGACTTCCTGCAGACATGGGCTAACCAGGGTGTGCAGGGACCAGGGCTGCCAAAAGCTGGTGGGAAACTCCTCACCAAGATGGACTTTGACAGAGGAAATCTCTTTTTCCACCCTGAAGCTCATTGTTACAGAACCTCCTTCAGTTGAGTCAGAACAACTGGGGGGAATCAACCAGCTCCACAAATCCTCACACCTTTGTGGGTTTTTTCCTCTGGTTCAATGCTCAGATCATACAAGATGTTGACAGTTGGAAGTACATGCTCAGTGAAAACTGCAAAAACTGACCAGAAGAGAGAAGTGATAGGCTCAGAACTCGGATGCATTCCCACCTCCACAGCCACAGCTGCTGGGACACCAACAGCCCCAGCCACAGCCCCTGCAGAGCAGACCCACAGCTCTAACCACAGCCCCTGCAGAGCTGACCCACAGCCCCAACCACAACCCCTGCTGAGCTGCCCCATAGCCCCAACCACAGCCTCTACAGAGCTGACCCACAGCTCTAACCACAGCCCCTGCAGAGCTGACCCACAGCCCCAACCACAACCCCTGCTGAGCTGCCCCACAGCTCTAACCACAGCCCTAACCACAGCCCCTGCAGAGCTGACCCATAGCCCCGACCACAGCCCCTGCAGAGCTGACCCACAGCTTTAACCACAGCCCCTGCTGAGCTGACCCACAGCTCTAACCACAGCCTCTACAGAGCTGACCCACAGCTTTAACCACAGCCCCTGCTGAGCTGACCCACAGCTCTAACCACAGCCCCTGCAGAGCTGACCCACAGCTCTAACCACAGCCTCTACAGAGCTGACCCACAGCTCTAACCACAGCCCCTGCAGAGCTGACCCACAGCTCTAACCACAGCCCCTGCAGAGCTGACCCACAGCTTTAACCACAGCCCCTGCTGAGCTGACCCACAGCCCCAACCACAGCCCCTGCAGAGCTGACCCACAGCCCCAACCACAGCCCCTGCAGAGCTGACCCACAGCTCTAACCACAGCCCCTGCAGAGCTGACCCACAGCCCCAACCACAGCCCCTGCAGAGCTGACCCACAGCTCTAACCACAACCCCTGCTGAGCTGCCCCACAGCTCTAACCACAGCCCCTGCTGAGCTGACCCACAGCTCTAACCACAACCCCTGCAGAGCTGACCCACAGCACCTGCTGAGCTGACCCACAGCTTTAACCACAGCCCCTGCTGAGCTGACCCTCAACCCCTGCAGAGCTGACTCACAGCTCTAACCACAGCCCCTGCAGCACTGCCCCACAGCCCCAGCCCTGTGAGGGCCTCAGTGGTTCATCCCAACAGTACATTGGGTTTCTGCCTCTGAGCCCACATCAGATGTGACTCTCACCACCAGCTGAACCCTGGGCTTTGCCTCTCTCCAACCTGATGCTCCTGTGCACTCTGTTTTTTAATTAACCTTGGAACAGCAAAGGGTATTTTTCCCCCTTTTTTTGCCAAACACAGCCATATTTTAGAGGGATGGTGACAAGCTAATTAACTTAATTCTTCTGCCACCTCTGTGTGAGAGGAGGCCAGGGCTGGCCAGCCCTGCAATGCAGTGTTGGGCTAATTAAAAAATAATTACTACTCCACCAAGGACAAGAACAAGAAGTTAATTAAAAGAATGAGGTGTAGCCTTAATGAAACTCATCAGATTGTATTCATTCAGATGTCCCACAGCCAAATTCCCCCCATTAGAATATAAATCCATGCCATCTCCTTCACAAGGGTTTGCAAATGGGCTCCCTTCTCCCTCTCCTTTACCTGGCAGAAACCATATGAATTATTGTAGGAGCAAGAGAGTAAACCTGGGCTGAGATTTCACAAGCACTTAGGGGTTGAAGGATCTCCAAATACTATCTGGGATTATTTGCAGTATCTCAAAAGCCATGTGCTGCATGGGAGCTATACAGCTTGTTTTTACTGAAGTCATTTACTGAAGTACCAGCATGAGGCATCGATGTGGAACAAGGCTGTTCAGGTGACAGCTCTCACTGCTAACCAGGGGAGGAACTTACCTGCTGCTGGGACCTGTTATTTGAGTATATTTATCTGCTGAAACTCCCAGAGGAACAAATGACAGGGTGAAGGGGAGAGGTGGGGGGAATGGAAGGGTCCTGTCACTGACAGCATCGTCTCCCTGCACATGAGACACCACGGCCACAGCACACAGGCTGCCCTTACCCAGCCTGTGTTTCCTTCCAGTTGTCAGGATCCAGCAGGCACATGGAATGCCCAGCCCTCAGCAGAGAGCAGGCACAGCTCTGCCCAGAGCCCAGCAGGAATCTCCACACACAGACCAGAGGAAGATCAGATGCAGCTTCTCGCTGAAGCCGCTGAACAAGAGCTGAGAGATCTCACTACATCAGTACAGAATGAAATCTACTGAGATTCAATTGACTGCATCATCAGTGCTCAGTCTGGGCTTTCTGGACCTGCAGTGGAAGTATTCCCTCTGGCAATCTTGTTTCTTTCTTGGTGAAATTTCATAGTTGAGCTACTTGGCTCATACAAACACTGTTTGCTTCTTAACTCTTCTACATTCCTCACCAGTTTTCCTCTCCCATCTAACACCCATTATGACCTGGAAAGAAGGACAAGTGGAACAGCAGCAGTTTTGCAGCTACACACATGTCTGGATGTGCACCCACATAGTCTGACACACAGATGTGCATGTAGCATGTGGACATGTGTTCAGGTTTGTGTGGGCCTACAGCAGGAGGTGGATGGATCTAAGTGACATCTTTATGCTTTTACTGACCAATCTGCCTCAAAGGGGGTCAGCTAAGCCCAACCTCTTCAGGCGCCCCTCTGGGAAGGCTTTGTGCAACACCAGATTGGAAACACCAATCTATAACACAGTTCATTCTGGGCACCTGCTGATCATTTACCATTTCTTTAGAAAGGCTTTCACTTCAGAAACATTCTGGCAGTGGTCTCCAAACTGCAGGGCTGCTGGAACCCAGACCCACAGGAGTTCTAGACTCTTTGGAAGGTTCATCCACAGATCTTTCTTCATTTCAGCCAGTTTCAATCCAGCAGATTTACTGGCTTCAACATATTTATCAGAGCTACACCAGGACAAGCAGGAGCAAAACTGTTTGCATCCCTCTGCCACAACAGGCTTGCAGGAGGCTGAGCACCTGCAGTTTGAGCAACACAGCCCACTGGGTCAATAATTAGGACATGAGAAGTCTCTTCCCAGCCCTAAGGAGTCACTCCTTGGTCTCATGATCCTCTGCAAAGTCCTACAGCACTTCATTCTTGAGCTCTCCAAGGAGACTGCCCTAACACATCACTACCAGCATGAGCAAAACACCAAAGGATGTGTGTCTTTGCCCTCCTGTTGTCTTTGGTGTGAAGTTGAGAACTGCTCAGGCATCCAAACAGGCCAAAAAACAGAGCTCACTTAACTCATGGCTTCAGCTGAGGAACAGGAAGCTCCAGCACACACCTCAGTACAGCTCACAGAATTAATATTTTGTTGCACTTCAGGTGGGATGACACTGCAAGGAGAAGTCAGCCAAACCACCTTGGAAAAGCCCAGCACTGATTATGGGGCAGGGAGGGAGCTGCACAACTTTCGGTCTGCTTCAGCACTGCATGGGAAAATCCCAGCTAAGCCAGGAACACAGGACCTGTAATCACCAGGGGAGAGAAAGAAAGACAGGAATGCAAGTGGAAGAAATTGATTCTTGTTGCAATCAAGTGTCTTCCTTCTTCACTTCCCTGCTCAAATAGGATTATTTTTTATCAAATTAAAGTTGACTGCAGCTTGTAAAACCTCTCAGCAGACCTGGCTCTGACAGCCTGGTATGGATTGTCCCATTTGGATTGAAGACACCAGCAAGGAAAGACAGCTCACAGAAGGCAAATAAAGAACCTGTTTGAAATAAAACCCTTCATCCCAAAAGGGTTCACCAAAGCAATTCAACATCACAACACCAGAGTCTAAGCATCAGCTGCTAGATGAAAAGACTTCTACCCCATTTTACTCCATGACAATCTAAGAGGAAAGCTGCTGTTGCTTTGGACAAGGCTGCTGCATCTCTGCTCTTCCAGTGAGCAGACAGGAGCAGCAGAACAGGTTTCCTGCCGGTCTGCTGCAGTGTGTCAGGTCCCAGATGGACCAGCTCTCTGTTTCGTTCCTTCTGGCCATCAGTATTTACTGCTGGAAAGGGTGCAAGAAGGCACTCCTTCCTAATCCTCAGCAACCACTGGTTGTTTCATGCTCTGAAGAACAAGGGTTTGTGCCATTTGTAACTGCTCAAGCTGGGAATACTTTTATTATCCACTCAGACATGAAAACAAACAGAACTCAGCCTGCCCATTTAGCTGTGAAATCACTTGGGTACCAGGCAGGGTCAAGGTAAGCAGGGCTTTAAGGGGTTAATCCCAAGGTAATATCAAGGTAAATACAAGGGCTTTGAATGAGGGAGTCAGCTGAAGTTATATTACAAATAAAAATAATAATCCTCAACTAATCTGTTGCCAAAGAGGCCGAGCTGCTGCAGCCAACTGCTGTCGCCTCCAGACAAGTGATGGTACAAAGCTGTGTCCATACATCATACAATTACAGGAATGTGGCTTTCATTACATGATTAAAGCACTCCTTGTTACGACACAGCCCACACCATCAGCAGATGTTGGGCCAGCACATACTGCAGCCTCCGTGCTCCTGCTGCCACGTTGCTTCTGCTAATAGAGGCCAGGCCGGGTCAGTAGGACGGCGCGGGGCTGAGGGGGCTGACACGGGGAACACGGCTCCCACAACACACCCCCTCCTAAACGTTCTCCTCCCGTCAGCAGGAGCAAAGCAAACACAAACCAGATGGTCAAGGGGTGATCCCAGCAAGGAGAGCTGTGAAGGAAGAGGAGCCCGTATCACCCCAGCTAAGCGCTCATTGCTGAGCCTTCAGGAGCCGGCCTGTGCTCTGCACACACGTCGCTCCTCTCCCAGCCCCTGCCCAAAGTCAAGGGGAACTGTATCAAAACACACACAGATGTGTGGCTTGCTAACAGTTGCCCAAGGGAATAAAAGACTGTGATGGAAGCTTCTGTAGAAGAAACAGAACCAAGCTTTGAAGCCCAAGCTCCTATGTTGACATTTCCTTCCAAGAAAACAGTTGAATCAAAAGGAATCAAAAGTGAAATCTGAATTGCCCTCAAAACTGTGTTTATGGCCATATGTTCTGAGATACACAATTTCACTCTCCTCCAGAAGTTCTTATTTAGAATCTATTGAAAATACCAAAACACTAAGAGGATTCAACATCTTCATCAACCACCAGGGTGAGGGGACAGAGGGACCCTCAGCAAGTTCCCTGCTGGCACCAAACTGGGAGCACTGGCTGATTCTCCAGAGGCTGTGCTGCCATTCAGTGAGAGCTGGGCAGGCTGAGAGTTGGGCACAGAGGAACCTGCTGAGGTTCAACAAGGACAAGTGCAGAGTCCTGCATCTGGGAAGGAACAACCCCCTGCACCAGGACAGGCTGGGGGTCAAACTCCTGAAGAGTAGCTCCAGGAGAGAGACCTGGGAGTGCTGATTGATAATAAACTGACCATGAGCAGCAACGTGCCCTCATGGGCAAGAAGCCAATGGCAGCCTGGGGGCATCAAAAAGAGGAGGGAGGTTCTTCTCCCTCCCTACTCTGCCCTGGTGAGGCCTCATCTGGAGTCCTGTGTCCAGTTCTGGGCTCCCCAGCTCAAGAGGGACAAGGAAGTGCTGGAGAGAGGCCAGTGCAGGGACACCAAGATGATCAGGGGTATAGAACATCTCTCATACGAGGAAAGGCTGATGGACCTGGGGCTGTTTAGTCTGGAGAAGAGGAGACTGAGGGGGGAGCTTGTTAACATTTATAAATATCTAAAGGGTGGGTGTCAGGAGGTTGGGACATCCCTCTTTTCTATTGTAGATAGTAACAGGACAAGGGGTGATGGGATGAAGCTGGAACACAAAAAGTTCCACTTAAACATAAGAAAAACCTATTTCCCTGTTCAGGTGAAGGAGCCCTGGCCCAGGCTGCCCAGAGGGGTTGTGGAGGCTCCTTCCTTGGAGGGCTTCAAGATCCACCTGGACACATTCCTATGTGACCTGACCTAGGTGACCCTGCTTCTGCAGGGGGGTTGGACTAGATGAGCTTTGGAGGTCCCTTCCAACCCCTACCATTCTGTGATTCTATGATTGAAGCCTGATTGATAGGTTACATGACAGGTAAACACTCATTTCAATACCCTTTAGATGGTTCAGAGTCAACTCGGGTTTTGTATTTTAAACAGGCACCATGAATGAAAATGTATTTGTAAGCATGAATTTCCACTCAAGTAAAAAGCCATTTTTCAACAGCCTGAAAGGTTGTTTGGTTTATTCACCCACCCACACTTCAAAACACTAACTGGGGATTGCAGACGAAGGGGAGGTTCTGCACTGAGCAGAGGCAGAGGTTGGGGTCACACAAACTCGGGGGCAGCCTGAGCTTCCTGAGATATCAGAACACTGCCACGAAACTCCTGGAAAGTTCAAGCAACGGGAACCATCTGGCACCCTTCCACAGCAAGCAGCAGCAAGGGACAGGCTTGGGTTTACACACATGCCATAACCTGTAGACACAGCCATACACTAACAGCCATCCCTCTGAATAGCATCTCACATTATACTCACAGCCCCCACTTCTTCCCCCCGCATGCTTTGGGCCTCCCAGCCCTCTCTAGCTCTTCCTCTTTAGCTCTTCCCCACTTACAGTCCCTTTACATCTCCCTGGCCCACGCTGCTCCTCCACCAGCCTTTCAAATCCCCTCTCTAGGGCCTTTCTCCTGCTACTCCCCACCCCAAAGGCATCCTGCAGGCTCCCACTAAATGCCAAGTCTTCTCTAAAGTGAACTTTTTAAGCAATCAGAGGAGTCAATTTCCAAGTCATCATATCCTTCAGTTGTCATTTATGCCCCTCCCCAGCTGCTCCAGCAAACAGCCCTTGTTGGCTGTGTTTTATTTTTGTGGTGCTCATTTAGCAGCCGTGTTCAGTATCTCTCCACAAAATTACACTCATTTAATTTCCCATGTGACTCTGTTGACTGCTTGCAGGAGTTCAAAACAGCAGCACTTCTGCATAGCTCATGAGCGTTTTATAACACATCTGTTGGGTACTGATGGGAAAGCTGCATTTGAACCACAGGCCCTTAAGTCTTCCAGAGAGTTCAGCTCATACAAAGAACTCACTTTTTGTTGAGATCTGCCCTAAGGAGGAGTACTGGAGCAAAACAGGATCCACCATTGCCAAAACACTTGATGTGTTAACTACCAGACAAAGTTAATCCAGAATCAAACCGAGCTCATTATATTTCTAATGCAATCCCCTGATGGTTCCCTCCATTTGCACCACAAGACAGCCCCAGCTCCTCACCACAGCACTGGGCCCAGATTCAGCTCAGGTTTCCAGGCTCCACTGAAATATCTGCATGATCCTGGGCTTTATTATCTCAGCTTAAGCTGCACAAACTGCACAATCAGCCCTGCAACTCGCAGTTTCAAATTGTATTCAGCAGAACCTGAAACTGGCTCTTGATCAAAACACAACCCAAGCCCAGGTCTCACTTTACACTGTCTTTCCCAGCAGATAGCCAATAGTCCCCTCTCCAAAAGCCATTTAATCCTTCCCAAATTCTAAGCTTAACCCTTCAAAGAATTAAATAGGTATAAAATTCACACCAACAGAAGGATGGTCCTCCCTCAAAACTGTTCAGGCATCCTGGACATGGGCTTAGACAAGCCTGGCAATGCTACCATGGAAATTCCTCTGTTAAGACCTGTAGGATACACACAGAAAATAAAGGTATCTATTGTTTGTCCAAACAGTATTGTCTCCAGACCAACAGTAAGCAGAATTTTGTAAGGATACATTAGGTGGTACTTTTAAACCATAACTGAAAAGAATGAATTCAGTACTGTGCTTCCACATATCCCAGAATCCCAGAATGGTGGGGATGGGAAGAGACCTCCAGAGCTCCTCCAGCCCAAGCCCCTGCCAAAACAGGTTCCCCTGCATCAGGGGCACAGGAACGTGTCCAGGTGGGTTTGGAAACCTTCCGAGAAGGAGCCTCCACACCCTCCCTGGGCAGCCTGGGCCAGGGCTCCCTCACTCAAACAGTAAAGTGTTTTTTTCTTAAGTGGAACTTTTTGTGTTCCAGCTTTTGTCCATCAGCCCTTGTCCTGTCAATGGACACTACAGAAAAAGTGTTGCCCCATCCTCTTGACATCCACCTTTTATTAAATACCATTTATTAAATACTATATAGTATTATAAATACTATTTAATAAATAAATATTAAAATATTAATGAGCTCTCCCCTCAGTCTCTTCTCCAGACTAAACAGCCCCAGGTCCCACAGCCTTTCCTCAGAAGGAAGATGCTCCAGTCCCCTGATCATCTTGGTGTCCCTGCACTGGCCTCTCTCCAGCACTTCCCTGTTCCTCTTGAGCTGGGGAGCCCAGAACTGGACACAGGACTCCAGATGAGGCCTCACCAGGGCAGAGCAGAGGGGGAGCAGAACATCCCTGGCCCTGCTGCCCACACTCTTCTTGATGCCCCCAGGATGCCATTGGCTTCTTGCCCACGAGGGCACATTGCTGGCTCATGGTCAGTTTATTATCAACCAGCACTCCCAGGTCTCTCTCTGCAGAGCTGCTCTCCAGCAGTTCAACCCCCAGCCTGTGCTGGTGCAGGGGGTTGTTCCTTCCCAGCTGCAGGACTCTGCACTTGTCCTTGTTGAACCTCAGCAGGTTCCTCTGTGCCCAACTCTCCAGCTGGTCGAGATCCTGCTGAATGGCAGCACAACCTCTGGGGAATCAGCCAGTGCTCCCAGTTTGGTGCCAGCAGGGAACTTGCTGAGGGTCCCTCTGTCCCCTCATCCAGGTGGTTGATGAAGATGTTGAACAAGTCTGGCCGCAGAACCCATCCCTGTGCAACTCCACTGGCCACAGGCCTCCAACTCGACTCTGCCTCTGATCACCACCCTCTGGGCTCTGTCATTCAGCAGCTCTCCATCCACCTCACCTCCACTCATCCAACACACACTGCCTGAGCCTTCTGATGAGGATGTTATGGGAAACAGTGTCAAAAGCCTTGCTGAAGTCAAAGTAGGTGACATCCACTGCTCTCCCCTCACCTGACCAACCAGTCATGGCTCCATAGAAGGCTGCTATTGGAATACCTACTTAATTTCTGAAACAGGGATTAATTATGAACAGATATAATCTATTGTCTAGAGAGAGACAGAAATGGGTTGGCACATCACAATGTGTGCTGAATGACAACTATATCCCATGAAAGCACACATGATCATGTAAGAGATCTGCACTAGTACAGATACAGGAAAGAACTGAAGTCGTGTAGCGCAGGAAAAGGAGGGGGAAGAGCGTGTACAGTAATTCATTTAGCATTCAATCCAAGGCATCATCAGACACACACCACTTGACAAGCTCCCTGCCAGATTAATCCAAATTGCTCCAGTCCTGCCAGCCCAGTCAGACACCTGAAAGGGGCCCAGGACTCCAAGGGCAAGAGCTCAGCACCTCGCAATAAACAGCCCCATCTAAAACGTGTTGAATGAGGCATCAAAGCTGAGGCACACAACATCACTAATTGCTTGTGAAAATCTAAGCTTCAGTGCCTGCAAACACTTAAGCACATGTATAATAGAGCCTTCCTGTTGACTCTGTGGTTGGCCTTACTTGCATATGCTGGGAAGTTGCTGCAAATGTACATGCTGGGGATGGGGAAGTGCTGCTAATAACAGTAATGCTGAGATCTGACATCGCCTCAGCCTGGGGCACATCAGAGCTGGGTCATTATACAGGAAGGTGAGTCAGGAGAAAATAATAACCTTCCTCTTCCATAAAGAGTAAATTTCACACTGACAAATACAGCACATTGAAAACCAGACAAAGTAAATGAGTCCTGAATGAATTGATATGTATCAGTAAAAGTGTAGTGCTTACAGGCAGCTCTGGGGGGGAAAAACCACCAAACCCAGCAGGCAACATAAGCAAACTAAGGGCAAATACTGTCAAATTCAATTGAGAGCAGCACCACACCACAAGATGCACTCTGTGTACACCCTGCCCTCCCTCAATATCCTGTCTGCACCATTTCAGCCAAAGCAGAGAGAGCACAGACAGACTCAGGAACAACTCCCAGCTAAGAGTGTGGATTATTTGAGTTCTGGTGAGAGGATCAAACAAAGAGAGGGCACAAAAATCACGATTCTTTCATTTCCAGTTCCTCTAGTTATGAAAAGGTGATCCCAATTCTATTCCAATTTTCTCATACAAAAAGGGGCCTTTTAAAGGAACTGAGGCATGACACACATACAAGAGCAGCTCCAAAACCAAATTAACCAACTATTCTCACTGCTCAACCACACCAAGGGTGGGTCAAGGATTAATAAACAACATACCTAGGCAAAAGCCCTTAGAACATCCTCACATGAGCAGGGCAGATGGAGCAGACACAAGAAGGGCATTTCCCACTCTGCAAAAACTTCATGAGAAAGAGTTCTCTTGTCTGCAACCATTTTCAGTCTCCTGGTACTAAAGGTGAGGCAAGTTCCCAGCTGCCGACGTTATCAGATTTGCCCCAGATTATAGAAGGGAGCTGTTGTGTAAGAAACAGAGGCACAGTCAGTAGCCACCACATCACTTTCCCTCCCAATCTTAAAGTCCTCACAGTAAGATGAAACCATCTGGAGTTCAGTATGTCCCTTCATCACCAAGACCTTTGGAGGATGCTGTGACAGAAGCATCATGAGCAGAAAAAAAGGTGCCTGGGATTCCTCATGTCTTAGCGTAGGCACTTATCTTCAGACAACATTAAGGCTTTCTCTAATCAAATCATTAACAAGCCTCAGTATTTGCTAGAATGGGGTGAATTGCCTTCTATGTCTCTCTCCACTAACAAGTAAGTCTAAGATCAGGTGCACCGAAATCCTTCCTAAATGATGAAAGTCAGCGTAATTAAAGTGTTCTCTGCAGACATCTCACAGCAAACATTCCCCACTAACAACCCTTTTCAGTCTTTTCTCTGCAGCATCTGGTTCTGGCCAGCAGCAAAGCACCAGACTCTGTGGAAATCAGATTTGACTGAGCATGGGAATTCCTGTGTATCAATAAGTTATCCTTTGATTCGTGGCATATTTAAGATTAAAGTTCCAAGGACCTACAAGGGGAGAGGGAATTCTCGATTTCAGTCCTGAGGGCTGCACTGATTTGTTATTTCTGGCACCATACAGTATATTGTTTGGTCGAGATTGGCTGTTAAAATCCATCCTTATGAAATGTAATATTCCTCTGGAAATGTCCCATTCTGATTCTGGTTTTGAAATGGTATTTTTATTCAGAGGAAGGGGCAGGGATGGTGGAATTAGCCTAGTAATGATGTTCTAAACTATTTCAGCTGGTAAACTCAGATAGACTAATATTTTCTTTCCATTTGGCCCATTATTTCTTTAACCAAAACCAAGATGAGACCCTTGTGAGAATTCTGGTGGAATAATTAAGGAGAGATGGCTGTACCTAATACATTAAAGGAAAAAAAATGCCAAAGGTCTAGAGCATGGCTTACTCCTCAGTGTCTTCTCACGTTAGCACTGTTCAACAGCTAAGCAAGGGCAGCTAAATAAGAGACTGCAATTACATGAGCAAGCCAAACAGAGGTTCACAACCACAGGCCCCTCTCCTGAAGTGATCAGTCTAGAGCCATCTCTCCTGTGGCTCAGGAGACACCTCGGCAGATTACACAAGACAGGGCCACCAAAAAGTAACTGCAGGGGCTGACAGACAGCAGAATAGCCTAAGGCAGTGTTTTCCCAGACACTGTGCTGTGCTTTCACCCTAGCTGATCACCTGCAAAGCACACTCATTGCTGAGTTTGGTTACTCCTTGGTTTAATTCACTGAGGCCAGACCATCATCTCATACTGATCAGTGTCTCTGTACTGCAGATACCAGAGGAGACCCAGCCTGACACAGGGGAGAGCCAACACACGTCCCTCACCTGCCAACAGCAACCGCTGCCTGGCAAGTCCAGACAGGGCTTTTGGCTTGGGTAAAAGGCCAGTGTTAGGAATTGGCCTCCTTTCCGTTCAGGAGTTCTTCTCTTTCCCCTCGAGTGACCAGAGCCTCCCATTTTGCCACTGTGCTGGAGCCCTCACAGGGGGAAGGTGCCAGGGCCAAGCGGAGCGCAGCAACAGCCGCCCTACAGCCAGGCACGGTGCTGCTTATCCAGCACCACGGCCTCCTCCAGAGCATTCGCAGGACACAGCGACCTGCATCTGCTGAAACGGCCCCAGAGTGGCTGCCCACAGCCGGAGGGAGCCCAGGGACCAGCCCCGGAGCCCAGGGGCCCTGCCCAGAGCCCAGGGGCCAGGCCCGGCGCCCAGGGGCCAGGCCCGGAGCCCAGGGGCAAAGCCCAGAGCCCAGGGGCCAGCCCCGGAGCCCAGGGGCAAGGCCCAGAGCCCAGGCTCCGGGCAGCAGCAGCACGGGCCTCTCCTGACCCCTAGTGCCAGCGCCGGGAGCCACGCCGGGCTGCAGCCGGGTCCCCCCACCACCGGGCACGGGCAAACCCCTCACCCAGAGCAGCGCAGGGCTGGCAGGGTCAGGCTGCTCAGCGCCACGACGTGCCTCAGGCTCCCTAGGGCAGCTCCATACAGACCCGGTGAAGAACAGAAGTGAACTTTGCTTTGATTTTTGGGAGGACCCAGAAACTCGCCTTCTCCAGGTCACTCTTAGAGGATTCTGTGGGTGTAACTACTTAATGGAAACGTTCCTGGAATCGCATTACTGTGAAAAAGTGTGATCCCAGAAACATCAGTGTGAGACAATAGTCTGTAGCTTTGCAGCATCCAAATCCAGATGTTTCTGGTGAGAAAGAAATAGATGATCTGAGAATTAAACCCAGGCCCCTTGGCTCCCCTCCATATGCTCTACCAGCTGCTCACACCAAGTCCCCTCTGGTCAATTACTTTACTTGATGCTTCTAATCAACAATATTATATATGTGATGCTATAAACTTTTGTATTTAATATTAGCTCATAACTCAGCATCCAAAACCAGATGTTTTTGGTGAGAAAGAAATTGATGACTTATCAGAGGACTGAACCCAGGCCCCTTGGCTCACTTCCAGACAGTCTACCAGCTGAGCTGCAAAGCTAACCAGTTACCTCCCACCCCCTGCTTCTCATGAAAGGAAAGGGAAAAGGATTTCACATCCCCCAGTGCAACACACAGGAATATGTGAAAGATGCTTTCATAAACACTTTTTAAATAGTGTAAAACACTGTTGCTTTGAGGCAGGAGAACACCCTTTCTCCCCTGAGAAGGGCTTTGCAGAGAAGCTGTTTTCTTTCCTAACTTTCTTTCCCAGTCCTCATTGGCGCTCACATACAGCTGCCTGCAGGAGCAGCATCATAGATGAGTTTAAATCTGAGCTTCACCTTCCTCATGCTCTGTTGAAGATGATGAGGAGACACCTTCTGCAAGGCTGCCTTCAGGACAGCTCACTGGGTCATACGTTGTAGCAAAATGCATGTGTTGAAGGACTTAAAGCAGATTCCTGCAGGGCTGAAAGGTGCATCTCAGACATGTCTGATTTATGGATGTTGTATATGTTCCAACCACAAGGCAGTTAAGCAAGTGCTTCAAACCCATAGTAGATGCATTGAGCTCAGTGCAACTACTCATATTTGAAGCTAAGCACATACTGAAGTGCTGTCCTGTACAAGGCTATACCTGGGGAACCCACAGCACAGAACTGTTCTGCTGTTGTTTTAACTACTCAGGATGTTCCCTCACAGCAACCACCTATTTATTTATTAAAGGATAAAGAATCAATTTGATAAGTATGTATTCACAGGGTCTTGCTCTTAAATTACAGCTATAGAAGTTAAGATGAACAGCAACTTTCATGAAAACTCAAGGCCCACAGTCTTAAGAGCTTTGTTTACATCCACTACAGGGAGCACACAGGTCTACAAATATTTGCCCACAATTGTCAGAAACAACTGTTAAAATATTATTGCAACTGAAAGGAATCTGGAAGTTAAACCAGTTTGCTATAAAAATCTATTAGGGAATGTTTTCCAAAGAGGCAATGCCAGCTTCCCTGACCAACAAAGAGAGTGTGCCTCTTCCAAGGAGAAAGTAAGAAAAGATGACTGCAGACACGCAGGGAACTGGCAGTTGTGTTCTGAGAACTCAGTTCTTGTTCATTTGACTAGATTTTAAGACCAAGGTCTTGCCTTCAGTTGCTAAGAAAAATGCTGGGAATTTGCAAACTTCAGTAAGATACACTCTTCCTTTGCAAGGGCATCTCACCCTACTGAGTAAATGCAAACAAGCAAAAGCTTGGACCGATCCTACAACTGCTGCAAAAACAAATCTCATCCTTAGTGGAACAGGTTTCTAAATCTGGCTCTGTTCTATTCTGAAGACTCAGCATTCTCTTGCCAACATTTTCACTATAATCAAAGCAGATGAAATCAAAGCTCAAATAAAACATTCTGACTAAACTTGCAATGGCATAAATTCAGGTGTCAAGAATTGCTACCTGAAGCAGTACACTTCCATCCAGTCATCTCTTACCACAAATTTCACATCATTCTTGTCAAATTACTTTCCAAGACAGCTTCAGGCTGCTTGGGAGGACAAGGCTGATCAGCTGAAGAGCAGGAAAAGAGAATCTGCATGGTGGGAAGTGACAAAAGGAGAAATAAAGGTGGAAAAACACAAGCTGAGAGAGCTTGAATGGCCAGGAGGGTAGAGACAGACATAGGGACAGGACCAGCAGGTCAGGGAGAAGTCCAGAGAGAACACACCCTGGAATCAATAGGCAGCATCTGTGGTTGACCAGATCACAGCATATGTAAGATAAGTGTCAAAAACTTCAGAGCATCACAAACATTTCATTTTCAATAGCTGGTACAAATCATGTTGGACTTGACCCTGGCAAGATACTGAGACCTCCAGAAGCTGATGAGAGACAAGGGCACCCTATGTCTACTTGGATGCTGTGCATTTAGCAGGATTGGGCCCACACAGAGCACAGTCTGAATGATAGATTAGTGTCTGATGCAATGCTGGAGGCAAACACAATAACCACTGTGGGAAGGGGAGGAGGGTACATGGCACAGGCAGAATGCAGAAAGGGATGAGCAACTGAGCCTGAAGGCATAGGTCTGCAGGACAAGCCACATGGCACAAAGCACCTGTGAAGACACAACTCATCTAGTCTGCTCCTGAAAGAGCAACATTGCAAAGCTCTCAGTGCCTCAGCTCTCCTCACACTTACCAGTGTTAGTTGCTCAGCACATCTCGCTGGCAGGGGAGGAATGTTAAGTCAGTGGCCTTCAGCTAAGCACTGCAGTGCCCGAGTATTCTCCTGCACCTTTTAATCCTCAGTGCAGCTGTCTCAAAGGATTGCTATGACTGATTCTGACAGACCCAACACATCCTAAGCAATACTAAAGAATGACATCACCTTTTCAGAGGTTCTTAACCTTGTGTTTTGACCGACAGATCCATAAACACAGATACGTATGTTCTGTGTGGCCAGGCTCTGATAGCAGCAGGGGGCTACAGGGGTGGCTGCTTTAATCAAACTGCTGCCAGAAGCTGCCCCTGCAGCTGACAGGGCCAAAGCCAGTCAATTCTAAGATGGACCCACAGCTGACCAAGGCCTGACCAATTAGTAATGGAGGCTGGAGAAGGGGAAGAAGGTGCTGCACAGATGCAAAACTGCAGCAGCAGAAGGGAGTGAGAATGTTAAAACATCTCCACAGACACCAAGGTCAGTGGAGAAGGAGGAGAGGAGGATGCTTAGGCTCTTGGAAGAAAGACTCCCCTGTGCTGCAGCCCATGGTGAGGCAGCTGTGCCCCTGCAGCCCATGGAGGCCATAAGGGAGCAGAGACCCACTGGCAGCCTGTAGAGGAGCCCACGCCGCAGCAGGTGGGTGCCTGAAGGAGGCTGTGACTGCGTGGGAAGCTCATCCTGGAGCAAGGTCCTGGCAGCACCTGGGAGGTGTGGGGAGAGAGGAGCCCAGGCCAGAGCAGGTTTTACTGTCAGGACTTGTGACCCTGTGAGGGCCCCAGGCTGGAGCAGCCTGTCCCTGAAGGACTGTTCTCCTGTGGGTGACCCACGCTGGGGCAGGGTGTGAGGAGCTACCCCTGTGGCAGGCCCCAAGCTGAAGCAGTTGGTGAGGAGCTGCAGCCCATGGGAAGGAGCCACGCTGGAGAAGTTTGTGAGGGACCCCACACTGTGGCAGTGGGAAGTGTGATGATGCCTCACTCTGAGGAGAAACAGCAGCAAAGTCCATCTGTAATGAACTGACCCCAACCCCCGTCCCCTGCACTGCTGGGGGGGGGACGAAGGAGAGTCCTGGGAAGAAGGAAGGGTGAGGGAAGGTGTTTCAAGATCTGGTTTTATTTCTTACTTCCCTGCTTTGTTCTGATGGTTCATTAATAAATCAAACCTTTTTCTCCCCAAGTTGAGTCTGTTTTGCCTGTGACACTAACTGCTGGGCCATCTCCCTGCCCTTATCTCAACACACAAACATCTTGTTGTTTCTCTCTCCCCTGTCCAGTTGAGGAGGGGGAGTGGCACCCAGCCAGGGCCAAACCCCCACAGCATGTTTGAAAGGAGAATGACATCAATGGCATATCGTCAAGTCCATCCATCTTGGCTGAATGGCTACTGCAAAGGAGAGGAGACTTTAGACACTTGGCCATCATTTGGTGGTCTGTGTTGCAATATCCCTCACCTGTGGGAACTGGGACACACCCAACGGCAAGAAGGCCTTTAGGGGTCCTGAAATACCCAAGCAAATCTACATGAGGAGCAACCAAATGGTGGATTGGAAATGCTGTTTTCCACTGGATGCTCCTCCAAGTTCTTCTGCTCATTCAGCTGCCACAGCAACACACCATCACATACTCAGGCATCATCTTTCCTCTTCAGCCACATCCCAAAATATAACACAGCCAACATGTGACAACCTGCATCCTGTGACAGCCAGAGACAAACAAACCAACATGCCTAAGTGTCACCCAGATCACGCTGTTCACTTCTAAGTCCAAACAGCAAGAAACACTGTTTTTTCTTAAGCTCAAACTCCAAGGTGTGTGGAGGAAGGGCTAATGAAGTGCAAAACAGAAACAAGCAGTCATCAAGGAGTGGAGAGAAAACGGTGTTTCCTATTTCCTCATCAGGTGACTGCAGTTTTAATACCAGCACAGGCTGCCTTGACTCCCAGACCATCCAGGGCTTCAGAGAGCGAATTCCAGGTCTTGAACCAGGTCTGAAAGCAAAAGGAGAACATCTGGTTGTAAAAACTGAAGGTTTCCAAGGGTTTGGGAAGGGGGGTGTGTGTGTAATAAACCAACACACAACATTTTGCAACAGAGTACAAATATAACTCATTTTCATCTTTTCCATAGATCTGTAGATTTTAGAGTACTGAAACATCCTCCAAAAGACTTCCCTTAAAGCCTCCTCTCCTCCTCCCAGGCTGTTGCCTGTGAATACAACACAGACCAATCTGCTTGTGGCTTCATATATTTGTTTTAATCATTCCCAGACAGGCCACTGTCCAGGAAAGAGCAGCTGGAATCACAGCTGCAAAGCTCTTCCTCAATGTGACACTACATAATCATACTGGATAGCAGAAGAGTTCTTTGGAGGAAGAAATCACTTCAGGAGATGCACTGTAATTGAGTGGGGCTCCACCAGCCTTCCGGCACTTAGGATTTTTGTGCTTGGCAAGCTTTTGTTAACAAGATGCAGAATCTTCTACCCAGATAAGTGCACTGAACTGACAGGGATATTTTCAACAACAAAAGTAAAGTCCATGCAGGTATTAAGCTGGAAGGCAGACAGCAACTCTTCAAGGAGTAAATTTGCTACCAGCCTAAGTGGTGTTACTTCACAGCCTGCGCAGATTTACCCCTTTCCACCAGGTTTAAGTTGGCCCACACTTAGGTTTGTGTGCCAGCACAAACTCTCCAAAACTGAGACACTTCATTTCACCAAGCTCAGCATCCAAACCAAGCTGCACTGACAGCTTCCCTGGGTCCTCCAGGAAAAGCAGCAGTTTTCACACAGCTTTACATAGGTGATTTGCCCTAAACACAAGCTCTGTAATTACTTACAACCAGCCTCCCTGGGACAGAAAAGATAACCAAGAAAATCTGTCTGTTTGCAAACTTCATCTTGCAGGAAGGGAGAAAAGGAAGACAGCAGTACCTGGGCCTCACACCAGTGCCTTGCAGCTCTCTTCGTAGAATCACAGAATGGTGGGGGTTGGAAAGGACCTCCAGAGCTCATCCAGTCCAACCCCCTGCAGGTTCATCTAGATCAGGTCACACAGGAATGTGTCCAGGTGGATCTTGAAGCCCTCCAAGGAAGGAGCCTCCACAACCCCTCTGGGCAGCCTGGGCCGGGGCTCCCTCACCTGAACAGGGAAATAGGTTTTTCTTATGTTTAAGTGGAACTTTTTGTGTTCCAGCTTCATCCCATCACCCCTTGTCCTGTTACTATCTACTATAGAAAAGAGGGATGTCCCAGCCTCCTGACACCCACCCTTTAGATATTTATAAATGTTAATAAGATCTCCCCTCAGTCTCCTCTTCTCCAGACTAAACAGCCTCAGGTCCCACAGCCTTTCCTTGTATGAGAGATGTTCTATACCCCTGATCATCTTGGTGTCCCTGCACTGGCCTCTCTCCAGCACTTCCTTGTCCCTCTTGAGCTGAGGAGCCCAGAACTGGACACAGGACTCCAGATGAGGCCTCACCAGGGCAGAGTAGAGAGTGAGAAGAACCTCCCTTGACCTGCTGCCCACACTCTCCTTGATGCCCCCAGGCTGCCATTGGCTTCTTGCCCACGAGGGCACGTTGCTGCTCATATTTAGCTTATTATCAATCAGCACTCCCAGGTGTCTCTCTGCAGAGCTGCTCTCCAGCAGTTTGACCCCTAGCCTGTGCTGGTGCAGGGGGTTGTTCCTTCCTAGATGCAGGACTCTGCACTTGTCAAAATGCTCTTACCAGCATTTTGCTGGAGCTCCTGCATGGAAAAAGCCACAAGCAGGTCTGGTGTGGTGTGGTCTGGTCAAACTTCCAGCCCTGCACAGCCTCAGAGATCTTCTCCCTTTCCCCACCATTCTGTGAGGGGAGAGGACCAATGCTTGCCCCTTCCTTTAAATCCTGCAGAGCCCTGTGCTGGGCAAGCAACCCCTTAATCCCTGGTCAACAGCCCTTCCACCTGTTAGAGATGCTCCCAATGGGAAAGTAAAGGCAGATCATCCATTATTGCACTCTTCAGGGTATGGTTCTGGCTGGTGTAGCCCAAATTCAGGGTGCTATGTGTTGCAAGCTGGTGGTTTGCACTGAATTCTCCCTGCAGCTGAGGCTGGCTGTGGTTCTGTGTGATTCTTCCTTAATGTGAGGTAGGGAGGACCTTTCCCAGCCTAACATTTTCCCTTCCTGCAGGATGAGCCTGGGCTACAGTAAGAGTACCTGGAATTGTACTGGGACCCTGGCAGGACTGGGAGGTGCAGTTGCAATCTGCTTTTTCACCTAATCCACAGTCACAGCCACACTGCAGCTTAGTACCTGACAACCAGAACGGACGACAGCAGATTAATTATGACAAGAGGGATATGCTCCAACTGACTGTTCTCTAAATCAAAAGAGCAAACACTGCTAAGATTACTGGCTTCGCTTATCAGGAGAACCAAGGAAACCAAGGTAAAAGTCAACTTACGTGGGAATAAAACCTTCCTCTGGCAGCCTGTCCCGAGGACTGTGTGTGGCACAGGCAGGGAGCTGGGACAGGCAGGAAGGGAGGGAAGATATGCAGCGCAAGCCCCAAAGGGGATTTTGTCCCTGTTATCCCAAAGGACTCTGGCTAGCACCATTCCTGCAAGCCTGTGGCATCTTTTCCTGCCTACCCCATGTCTGCACCAAGTTAGGACTTTAACATTCCAACAGGGATGATGCAGACTTACTCAGGAAAAGTTACATACAGCAAGGTGAAGTGTCTGTAAGCAATGAGACAAGATACCTATGAGTTACTGTTTCTGTTATTGCTTATTTCCACCTAGGCTGAGAACCTGAACCACAGACAGCAAGCACAGAACAAAGGAGTGGGAAAAAGAACCTCGAAGCCTGTACAGCAAGCAGTCTAATACATCATCCTCAGCATCCTGCTCCAAGGTACCTGGCTGCAAACTTCAGCCAATGGGCACGAAAACTGTGCACACCAGGACTGACTCCACAGACAGGGGACGCCTGAGCCTGGCTCAGGCAGTGAGCTCACTGTGTGTTCCCTGGCCACTGCTTACACAGCTCCCTGTGCTCTGCCCGCTGCCCTCACAGCTCCCTGCGCTCTGGCCGCTGCTCTCACAGCTCCCTGCACTCTACTACTGCTCTCACAGCTCCTTGTGCTCTGCCACTGCTCTCACAGCTCCCTGTGCTCTGACTACTGCTCTCACAACTCCCTGTGCTCTGACTGCTGCGCACACAGATCCCTGTGCTCTACTACTGCTCTCACAGCTCCCTGCACTCTGGCCACTGCTCACACAGCTCCCTGTGCTCTGGCCGCTGCTCTCACAGCTCCCTGTGCTCTGACTGCTGCTCTCACAGCTCCTTGTGCTCTACTACTGCTCTCACAGCTCCCTGCACTCTGGCCACTGCTCACACAGCTCCCTGTGCTCTGGCCGCTGCTCTCACAGCTCCCTGTGCTCTGCTACTGCTCTCACAGCTCCCTGCGCTCTGGCCACTGCTCTCACAGCTCCCTGTGCTCTGGCCGCTGCTCTCACAGCTCCCTGTGCTCTGCTACTGCTCTCACAGCTCCCTGCACTCTGGCCACTGCTCACACAGCTCCCTGTGCTCTGGCCGCTGCTCTCACAGCTCCCTGTGCTCTGCTACTGCTCTCACAGCTCCCTGCGCTCTGGCCACTGCTCTCACAGCTCCCTGCGCTCTGGCCGCTGCTCTCACAGCTCCCTGTGCTCTGGCCGCTGCTCTCATAGCTCCCTGTGCTCTGCTACTGCTCTCACAGCTCCCTGCGCTCTGGCCACTGCTCTCACAGCTCCCTGTCCTCAGACTACTGCTCACACAGCCCCCTGTGCTCTGCTACTGCTCTCACAGCTCCCTGCGCTCTACTACTGCTCTCACAGCTCCCTGTGCTCTGACTGCTGCTCTCACAGCTCCCTGTGCTCTACTACTGCTCTCACAGCTCCCTGCGCTCTACTACTGCTCACACAGCTCCCTGTGCTCTGGCCGCTGCTCTCACAGCTCCCTGTGCTCTGGCCACTGCTCTCACAGCTCCCTGTGCTCTGACTGCTGCTCTCACAGCTCCCTGTGCTCTGCTACTGCTGCTCTCACAGCTCCCTGCGCTCTGGCCGCTGCTCTCACAGCTCCCTGCGCTCTGGCCGCTGCTCTCACAGCTCCCTGTGCTCTGGCCGCTGCTCTCACAGCTCCCTGTGCTCTGCCACCAACTTGTTTAAAAGCAAATTTATTTCTTGGAAGCCTCTGAACATCAGATGTAACTAATTAAAACCAGGGGGGCTCAGGGGAGCTGGAGGGAAAAGGAAGACAGGCAATTGGTTTCCACTTCACAGTGGTTTAGCCAAATAAAAGCACTCAGGCCCTCTAATGCACGTGTGTGCCCAGGGGACGGCAGAGAAGGGGCACTCAGTGCTCTCCTGTGGCCGCTTCCCCCACTTTGCTCGCCACGCTCAGAGGAGCTGTGTTCTGACGCTGTGCCAGCCAATTAGTCCGGACGGCAGAGGTTAATTACAGCGATTCCCTCCGTGCCCGGCCGCCGGCTCTGAGCGGTGGCTGCCGGGGAGGACGTGGCCAGGCTCGGGCGGTGGCGGGGCCGCTGGGCCAGGCGGTGCGGAGCGGCTGCCCCAGCGCCGACGGGTAGCGGGCCCCCTCCCAGCCCAAGGCGCCGGGCCCACTGCGGCCCCCTCCCGTCCCTTCCCGTCCCCCGGGTACCGCAGCTCGCCGGGCCCTGCCCCGCACGGCTCTGGGGCCGCACCGGCCCCTTACACGGCACTTACCGCGCCAGGGTGACAGTGTCCCCGTCCCCACGGCGCTCACGGGGTCCCGCCGCCCCGCGCACCCCATCCCTGGGCTGAGGAGAGGCCAAGGCCGGGCCAGGCCAGGCCGGGCAGCCGCAGAGCGGGGCCGCACCAGGCTTCGACGAGCAGGGCCGGGAGACAGAGGCTTGCCCCGCACCCCCCATCTCCCGGCTCCTCACACTCCCGCACTGATCCGACCCCATTCTCGCCGCTCCTGGGCGATCGAGCCCAAAGCCGGGCCCGGCGGCTCGTGTCACAACAGCCCAATGATGCCCAACAGCCTCCTCCAGCCCCAGTACAACCAGCGACCTGCGCAAGGCCGAGTCAGCCCCTTCAGCCAGGCCGTGTCCTGGCCTCACACACCCGCTTTAGTTGGTGCTTCCCTGGTTGTGTGTGGCTGGGGGAATGGAAGGGATCAATAAACATTAAGTCTGAAAATAAATAAGGAATGAATTGGCAGCTTTCAAGTAGCAACAGGTAAAGTGCCCCATAAAACATCTCTCCACACACCATTTATCCCCAAGCCAGTATGGCTTAGCATCCAGCTTAATTTACCCAGAATTAAAGGACATAAACCCAGCCCTGGAAATTTAGGAAGAAGATTTGTACTGATGAGTAAGATTTGGATGCACCAGATGCCTGTGCTCGGGGGTTTCTGTCACTAAGGGTTTGGGGGGCTTTTGTGTGAACTGTTGGGATGAGTCACTCGGGTTTAGGCTCCCTGGAACCTGATGTTTGGTTGCAAAACCTGAAGAGTTCTGGAGACCTGACCATCCGTGGCCCAGGGCACTGGGAAGGAGTGAGCACCCTCACTGCTGTGCCTGGTGCTCTCGGCAGCCCCGGCCGCTGCAGCCCCTCACTTTAGCTCCATCCCAATGCTCTGTGAAGGGAAACCTCCATCCTCTGTGTGCCACAGAGAGCTATTGTGAGCAACAAAGTACAGCCCCGTTGGAGCCTCTTTGGCTGCAGCACAAGGGAGGATGCTGGCCCTTGAGGAAAGCTGTCTGGATTTTATTCAGTTGCTTTTCTTTTAAAAAGTTTGTAATACGCTGCCCAGGACATAGTACGAGCTCTGTATGAGACATGAATAACACTCACTCATGGGACTGTTTGTACAACTGAGGGCATTACGGGTCAGGCTGAGAAGTGTTGTAGGAATGATGCAAGGCCCCCAGCCCAGACAAGCAGGGAGCACGGTGAGGTAAGATAAAGAGGCATTCAGAGAGCTGTGTGGGGTCCAACACACAGGAGCTGAAGGCCCAATATGTTACAATTTCAACGTCCATTCTTGGGTTCCCTGGCTGTTTTCTGGCAGCTCATAATGTCATTATCAAACTCACCTTCGAGAGACAGAGCAGGAACCCCGTGGGCCCAGCACAGACAATGAGCATGACTTACAGAGAGGACACCAGAAGAAGTCATGATATACATGTCAGGGCAAAGTTCCTCTCGAGCCCTAGCTAGCCACAGACAGGTCTCATGCTTTGGTGCATCCTCTCACATCTGCTGCCTTTCCTTACACACTCACAGCCTCCGTGCAGGGTCCAGCCTCTGCTACCCCACTGGAGTCCACCTTCAGAACCTTCTGGTGGGCTCTGGGTCCTCCGCTGATCATGGTCACCTCATCAAGCACCTGAGAGGCACAAGACCACTGAAGACAAGCAGGAGGGTGGGTTTACTCCAGCTTTTGACAAGGAGCTAACCTCAGGTAGCAGTCATTCATCCTGCTTGTAGCTCACAGTACACGAGGAGCAGCTCTTCCCTCCCTCTGCTGAAACATTTCAGCACACACATTCTGGAGGCAGCATTTTGGCAGACAAAAAGCCCAACAGCAATACACACAGCGTAGTGCAGGGGCTGTTTTCCCTTGGTGCTCATTCCCAAGAGCCACTGCTGCTGTTTGGCAATTGCACAAACTCCCACCCTTGATTTTTTCCCTCCCCAGCCTGGTCCCTTGGTTCCTGCTGCCCCTCCTCACACCAAACCCTCCACTTCCCCTTCCCTCAGCATTTCTACACGCAGCAGTGTTGTTCTGGTAACCCAATCCACCCCAGCAAAAGCAGCTTGGCTTTGGGGGGAGGAGGGGGGGGGGATGTAGTTCTCCTTAATTTATGTAGGGTCAACCTCATAATTGCACCCCTCTTTTTATTCCTTCCTCCATATAAATCATGGCTGTGACATTCTAGCGGAACGCCAGCAAATTGAGCATGATGTTCTTATCACCAGCTTCATAATTTAATTCAAAGGGGCTCTGCATCATTGCACACCAGGATGAGGAGGCAGTACAATGAGACCATCCCTGTGCAGCACAGCTCCTCCAGGCTGGGCCAGCACGTCAGCCAGCCCTGCGTTCCTGCCCTGGGTTTCTTTAAATCCATTTAAAGGTTGATGTGGACTCTGAGCAGAGCCCATCTGGGTGCCTCAGCAAAAGCAAAGGCTGTTCAGACAAGAAGTGGAAGGCTCAGCTTGTGTCTGCTGCGTCTTTCTTTCTCACACTGAGCAATACCCATCCAGTCCAGAGCAATGCTTTACCTCACATTTGCAGGCACCTGGAGAGCAGAAGGTCACAAAAAACACCCCAACCCCCAGAACTCGAAAAAGGACCAGCAGAGACAAAAATGCAGCAGCTTTGGCTTTTATCTTTGATCTCAAGGTCTCTTCTTGTGCTCACCATTTCTGGTGAAAGACTGAAGAAAATCATAGAATCACAGAATGGTGGGGGTTGGAAGGGACCTTTAGAGCTCATCCAGTCCAACCCCCCTGCAGAAGCAGGGTCACCTAGATCAGGTCACACAGGGACGTGTCCAGGTGGGGCTTGAAGCCCTCCAAGGCAGGAGCCTCCACACCCTCCTTGGGCAGCCTGGGCCAGGGCTCCCTCACTGAAACACTGACACAGTTTTTCCTTATGTTTAAATGGAACTGTTTGTGTTCCAGCTTCATCCCATCACCCCTTGTCCTGTCACTGGACACAACAGAAAAAAGAGATGCCCCAACCATTTAGGTATCTCTAACTATTAGATCCCCCCTCAGTCTCCTCTTCTCCAGACTGAACAGCGCCAGGTCCTGCAGCCTTTCCTCAGAAGGAAGATGCTCCAGTCCCCTGATCATCTTGGTGGCCCTGCACTGGCCTCTCTCCAGCACTTCCCTGTCCCTCTGGAGCTGGGGAGCCCAGAACTGGACACAGGACTCCAGCTGAGGCCTCACCAGGGCAGAGCAGACGGGGAGCAGAATCTCCCTCAACCTGCTGCCCACACTCTTCTTGATGCCCCCAGGCTGCCATTGGCTGCTATTGCCCACGAGGGCATGTTGCTGCTCATGGTCAGTTTATTCTCATCCAGCACTCCCAGGTCTCTCTCCTGGAGCTGCTCTCCAGCAGGTGATCCCAGCTGGTGATGGGCTTGTTCCTCCCCAGCTGCAGGACTCTGCATTTGTCCTTGTTGAACCTCAGCAGGTTCCTCTGTGCCCAACTCCCAGCCTGTCCAGCTCTCACTGAATGGCAGCACAGCCTCTGGGGAATCAGCCAGTGCTCCCAGTTTGGTGCCAGCAGGGAACTTGCTGAGGGTCCCTCTGTCACGTCATCGAGGTCATTGATGAAGATGTTGAATAAAACTGGCCAGTTATCTCATCACTGTTCACACCAAACACCACAGGCACGCTGCTGAGACCACACCAGGCTTCCCAGCAGAGCTCTCCTGGCCTGAGGAGATGCTGAGAGATGCCCTTTGCATCTCAGTCCCTGGAGGGACTGGGCCCCCTAGGCTCTGCACAGCCCTGCACTGCAGCTCTCAGCCACGGCTTCCCATGGGCTATCACAGAGTCACCCCAAACTGCAGAAGCTCAAAACAAGCTGCCACAAACACACAGAGCTGACAGAGCACAGCAGGAAAAGGAGAGGAGATGGGGGAGTTTAATTTCATACAGTCTGTAAGAAATGAGATTAAATGAGGAGTGTGATAATGCTATAAATACCTCCAGGGAAATACCATCAAAGGAGAAAGGGGGATTATTCAAATGATCTGGAAATGGTAAAACAAGGAGTGCTGGGCCTGAAGCTACAAATGGAAATATTTCAGGCAAGGCATTAAGAGAAACTGTCTCAGAAGTGAGAGTGATGAGGTGCAGAAAGCAGCTCCCAGCCACAGCCCTGGGGCCTTATCACAGATATGTGGAGACGGAGTAAGCACGAGTCAGGAGGAGCTGAGGATGTGACCCAGGTGAGGAAGAAGAGTCAGACCTGAAGAAGGCAGTTTGGACTCTCCTCCCCTGGGATGCTCCTGTTTCTGATACCTCCCCATCAGCCCTGAGCTCGGGGCACAGCACCCACCCCCAGAGAGCTGCGAACCCAGCGGCACCCGCCTCAGTCACCCCAAGCACGCTGCCGGGCCCAGGCTCTCACCTTCCTCTTCCCAGACAGTCCCTCAGCCTTCCTCCTTTCCCTTTGCATTCATTTCCCTACCCTGTGACTCAGGAAAGCAAAGACTGATGGAGCCATATGCTGACTTTCCTGATCCAGGATAAAATGCTGTATAAAACATTCCAGCCAGCTCGTCACTGTGGCACTTGGCAGAGGGGTGTAAGTAGCTAATGAGTAAAGCTGGAGTTGGCTGTGTAATTAAAAGGGATATATTTTTATGTATAAATGATGAGTTTTCCATCCCCAAAGCTGATCAATTTCTCAGGCTACATTTCTCCTTTTGTGGCCACTTTTTACACAGCACTATGTGGTTTTTCTCTGCTCCCCTCCAAAAAAATGACCAGTTTTCCCATCTACTTAATGGGCTGTAAATTCTCCTCTGCTAAGATGAAAAGTCCATTCGATTTGCATTAAATCTTCATCACTATGAACTCTCAGCTGCAGTAAGGCCTGGATGCTGACACAGAACACTGCATCTTTTTTCTGGAAACCTCCCTTGAAAGATCCCAAGCAGGAAGAAAAAAAAAACCCATGGCACTCCTTGGTCCTGAGGCACAGTGTTTGCTGGCAGGGGTACTGCTAGACCTGGGGTGTCCTTCAGAGGAGCTGGGTCTGCTCTGAGTGCTGCCATGGAGCAGGATGGAAGCTCCTGTCCAGCTGCAGCTGTGGCACATATCGACTCCTGCTGCTTCTCACCCCTCTGTCTCAGTCCTACAGCCTGGAGGTGCTCAGTTTGCTGCTGTTTCCTTGGGGGTTGGACTGGATGATCTCTAAAGGTCCCTTCCAATCCCTACCATTCTATGAGTCTATGCTTTGGTGTCAGGTTCAAGTCCCTTTATTTTTCCTCTCCAACTGCTCAGGACCTGACCTGTGCTGCTTTCCCAGGGTTTGAATGCCCCTCCCTTCTGTTTCCCCCCAGCGTGGAGGACGCTGTTTGCAGGGTATCACGGCTGTCTCCTGATGCCTCACACTGCACACAGGGCCAGTTTCTCTGCCTTTCCACAGAAAACAAACAGTACTGTGACCTGTGGCTCTGAAACCTCCAGGGAAACCAGTGCTCCATGGGACAGCAATGCTCACTCTGGTTCCTGTAGGTGGGACTGGTGTAATGGACCCATGGCCACAAGACCTCTAAAACCCGCCCCTACAAATCTAAAGGGGGATGCCATCAGCAGCAGGAACATGTTTAGTAAGTGACAACAAGCCTGTGCCCTTCCAGCTCCAATTTGACTCCTTCCCAGCATCTATTTTTTGAGTTCATTAGCTTACTTATTTCTCCCTTCAGTCTTCTTCTCCCTCTTACAGTCCCACTGGCTGGTGAGGAGAGCAGCAGCCACCAGCAGCTGAGCTCCCATTTGCCACTCGCCTGGGAGGAGCATCTGCAGCATCCTCATGGCACTGTCTCAGCCCAGCCCCAAGCCAGACAGGAGTAGGTCGAGTTGCAATGCTAGCATGAGGCTCAGACCGGGCAGGGGAAAGGAAAGAGGACTGAAATGACACAAAATGATGCCTGATGTTTTCCTAATGAGCCAAATAAACTCACCAGGCTGCAGCAGAGCTGTCAGACCGAGTCCCTGCTAAGGGACAGACGACTGGACTTTAACCAGGACTCAGATCAGAAGGTTTTTAGAGCTGCTCTCTGCCCTAGTCCCAGCTCAACAGAGTCCTTGTGCTCTGTTGCTCTGTCTCCATGTGCCACCTGCCAGCTGGATGTGATCCCCATTACTATCATTTCCATCCAGAAGCCTCCTGGGATGTGCCCCTGCCTGGGTGTTGGTGCCCTTCCCAGCTTACTGTTGGGCACAGAGGCTCTCATCTGAGGAACAAGTATCCCCATGCACAGGAGGTGCAAACTGCAGCTTTCACTGGGGGTGGGATATGTGGGAGACACTTCTGATGGGAGTAAGGCCCTTGAACCAGAGTGAAGCTGTCACTGGACTCAGCACAGGGCTGTGCTCCTGCCAGAAACCCTGTTCTGTCAGCATCTCCCTTGCAATTGCATCCAGAGATTCTGTCCTTCTTTGCCTCTTCTCCTGCACAAGCAGGACATAAAGGCTTCTACAACCTGTTGGCACCCTGTAAACCAAGAGGGGCCACACTGCAGTTGTAAATAACATCATCCCAACAAACAGGTGATCCATGTTACGGAAAAGGCCACAGGCACTAGGTACTGCATGCTAAAGATAGTGTGTGACCACAGAGCTGAAGAGCAGGCACAGGAGAAGATCAGCTCTGAAGCCTGACCTCCTGCAGACCAGAGCCCAGAAAGTTCCCCTGAGCCCCTATGCTGGAGATGGTGACCACTGCTCTGCAGGGACCCACCTGCAGCACCAGCTCTGGGACCTCAGCACCTCAAAACCCAGCCCAAGGGTGCAAGAGACTTCCATCCAGGGCCTTTCAGTCTCAGACTAGTGCTCAAAGACAAAACAATGTGAGAAGGGAGGTGGGGTGGGCGGAGAAACCTTTTCCAGAAGCAGCTGATGCTCACCTTGGAAAGGGCTGGTGGGGGGAATCCCTGGGTGCCAGCACAGCATCCCCTCCCAGCCAGGGGCACAGCATGCTCCCACCCAGGCTATTTCTCATCTCTGCTATAAAAGAGCTTCAATCAAGCTGGGAGAGTGAATTCTAGTCTAAATGAGCCAGGCCTGTTTACTCACAATGAAGGCTTTTCACAACCAGATCCTGTCTCGGACAAGTAGTGCTTGAGAGCATAGATTTGGCTCACAGGCTTTAAAGCAGCTGTCTTCATAAAAGCCAATAAAATACAGTTGGATAATTAAAAGCTTTAATTAAAAATGCAAAGTCCAAATAGTTTCATATTAACAGGGAAACTTGTTTTGACATCTGAAATTGCTGCACAAGCTAAACCCTGATGTATTCTCTCCAGGCTATTTAGAGTTTGCGTAGCTGGAAACATCTCCTAACTCAGCCCAAGCACCATGTGTTGCTGGGGACTGCACCAAAAAAATGGATGCTCTTTGTTTTACAGCTTCACTGTTAATTATCCCAGTCTGAGGCAGCAGTGGGCTTATTTGCATGCCAATCCCTGAGTGCAGCCTGGGCAAAACACCCACCTCCCGGGTACTGGCTGCAGGGCTGAGGTGAGAGCTGAGCACAGCAGCAGAGCCAGCCCTGGGAGATGTTCCTGCAGCTCTGTCCTTGGCTGTGGCACTGGGGCACGGGGCTGGGGATGTGTGGTGGGGCTGTGCTGGGGATGAGGGGCAGCAGGACTGAGCCCAGGTACAGGAGCTGGTTTTGCAGGCCAAAGCAGGGTTTGGGGCTGCAGTTGGTGCTGTGTCTGCAGCAGCTCAAGATGAGCACATTTTGGGGCTGTTTCTCCCAGGCTGCACTGGCAGCACCTCTTTCCTACATAAAATCTTACTTCTGGCAGGACAAGTGCAGGCCTGGACACAGCCAGAGAAGTTCCAGTGTGGGTGCAACATGCTGCTGGGAGAAAGGGACCTTTGGCCTGCAAAGAGGAGCTTGGGGCATCCCTTTTTTTCAGTGGTATCTGGCAACGGGACAAGGGCTGATGGGATGAAGCTGGAACACAAACAGTTCCATTTAAACATAAGAACAAACTCTTTCACTGCTGAGGTGAGGGAGCCCTGGCACAGGCTGCCCAGGGACGGTGTGGAGGCTTCTTCCTTGGAGAGCTTTAAGACCTGCCTGGACACGTTCCTGTGTCACCTGATCTAGGTGGGACCTGCTTTCTGCAGGGGGTTGGACTGGATGAGCTCTAAAGGTCCCTTCCACCCCCCACCATTCTATGATTCTATGAAGAGGAGCAATGCTCTGCCCAGTCCTGGGATGACCAAGGCTCACTGAAGCCCCAGTGCTTCTCACACGCTTATTTCAAAGCCCTGAGGCCACACAGCTGTGGGAAGCCCTTGCTTGACCCCTTGGGCCCCTGTTATGCCGGGGCTGATGCATGAGGGTGATTTACAGCCCCTTCACTCCAGTTGGTGTCTCAGAACAACATCCTGCTGTGGTGGGTGCTGGTGAGCTGGCAGCCAGTCCATCAGAGCACCCTCAGGATCACAGATCCATAAGCCCTCAAAGCATCAGGGGCTGATTTGTGTGATTTCACATTTCTCACAACACAGCCCAAGGAGGCTCTCTAAGCACCAGCTGCTACATCCCCATCACCACAGCAACTTCTCTTTAGCTTCACACCACTCGTTTATGGCCCTTGGCAGCAGAGAGGGCACCAGGCAAAGGGCACAGGGTGGTTCCTGCCCTCACTATGGAAATGGGGCATCTCTTGTCCAGCTGCTTCTCAGAGACAGGGGATCTTGTTGGACCATTTGATGAAACAGTCCCTCTTACTGGGTCAGAAGGCTGACTGCTTTTTCCACATCACATGTTTTTGTAGAGGTTAAATGAGAATGAACTTAAAGCATGTGGATTTTAACAGCCAATGGCTTTGCTTTGCCCCTGTTCTGTGCTTTAATTGTCCTTTTCCCCCCAGGAAAGCTTTCAAAGCGTAACACCTGGCTGCTAGTCAACCCTTTGGTGACCACTAAAAGGGATATGTGCAAATTCCCATGCCCTGGTGTCCTTTTTTTTTCGTGCCACTATCCTACCTGCCACTTCTGGTTTTGTTTTGTTCAGAGAACACAGTAAACATTTATCCATCGACACTGAACGCCTGTGGGACAAAGGCAGCAACGCTGCACTTGGCCTGGTGCTGAGCCTCTGCCAGGTGACACTGGACAAGGGGATCTCTGCAGTCCCTGTCTCTGCTTCCCCGCTGAGAGTGGGGCGGTGATGGAGTCACCTCCTCTGCTCCCTGCTTCCTCAAAGCTTCTTGCCCTTTTCTTACTGGCCCTGCTGCCTTCTGGCGGATGGAAGCGCCGAGCTGCTCCCTGCAGCCTCACCCGTCCTGATGAAGAGCAGCCGTGTGCTGGGGATTTCCTTTGCTTCGCACCCATTTGCCCAGGGAGCGAGGGGGCTGCACTGGGGGTCCCCGAGGCAGAGCGCACAGCTAAAGCGGCCCACGCCGGCGCCCTCCTGCCGCCGTCCCCTGCGCTCCGGCAGCCAAAGCGGGGCGTGGGGGGGCCAGCGCGGGGGCACCTGCCGGCAGCCGTCCTTAACTCGGGCCCTCGGCGGGTGCCGGGGCAGCGGGCACCGGGGGGGCACCGTGGGGCTGCCCGCGGCGAGCGGGGCTGGGGCTGCTGCTGCGGGAGAGGCAGAGCAGGCCTGTGCCGCCGGCGGCCCGCCAGCCCCCTCCCGCGGCCGCCCGCGCCCGGCTCTGGCGGCCCGCGCTGCCCGCTCGCCTCGGACCTGGGGCCGTTTCGGGGCAGTGCCGCTGCCAGAAGCGAGGCCGCGGCCGCCCTGCTCGCGGCTCGGCGTTCTGGGAGCCGAGCTGGAGGCTGAGGCCGTTTATCCGCACGCTGCTCGGCCTGGCTGAGGCCGTTTACCCGCACGCTGCTCGGCCTGGCTGAGGCCGTTTACCCGCACGCTGCTGTGCCTGGCTGAGGCCGTTTACCCGCACGCTGCTGTGCCTGGCTGAGGCCGTGTACCCGCACGCTGCTCGGCCTGGCTGAGGCCGTTTACCCGCAGGCTGCTGTGCCTGGCTGAGGCCGTGTACCCGCACGCTGCTGTGCCTGGCTGAGGCCGTTTACCCACACGCTGCTGTGCCTGGCTGAGGCCGTGTACCCGCACGCTGCTGTGCCTGGCTGAGGCCGTTTACCCGCACGCTGCTCGGCCTGGCTGAGGCCGTTTACCCGCAGGCTGCTGTGCCTGGCTGAGGCCGTTTACCCGCAGGCTGCTCTGCCTGGCTGAGGCCGTTTACCCGCACGCTGCTCGGCCTGGCTGAGGCAGTTTATCCACACGCTGCTGTGCCTGGCTGAGGCCGTTTACCCGCAGGCTGCTCTGCCTGGCTGAGGTCGTTTATCCGCACGCTGCTGTGCCTGGCTGAGGCCGTTTACCCGCACGCTGCTCGGCCTGGCTGAGGCCGTTTATCCGCACGCTGCTGTGCCTGGCTGAGGCCGTTTACCCGCACGCTGCTCGGCCTGGCTGAGGCAGTTTATCCACACGCTGCTGTGCCTGGCTGAGGCCGTTTACCCGCAGGCTGCTCTGCCTGGCTGAGGCCGTTTACCCGCACGCTGCTCGGCCTGGCTGAGGCAGTTTATCCACACGCTGCTGTGCCTGGCTGAGGCCGTTTACCCGCACGCTGCTCGGCCTGGCTGAGGCAGTTTATCCACACGCTGCTGTGCCTGGCTGAGGCCGTTTACCCGCACGCTGCTCTGCCTGGCTGAGGTCGTTTATCCGCACGCTGCTGTGCCTGGCTGAGGCCGTTTACCCGCACGCTGCTCTGCCTGGCTGAGGTCGTTTATCCGCACGCTGCTGTGCCTGGCTGAGGCCGTTTACCCGCACGTTGCTCGGCCTGGCTGAGGCTGTTTACCCACACGCTGCTGTGCCTGGCTGAGGCCGTTTACCCGCACGTTGCTCGGCCTGGCTGAGGCTGTTTACCCACACGCTGCTGTGCCTGGCTGAGGCCGTTTACCCGCACGTTGCTCGGCCTGGCTGAGGCCGTTTACCCGCACGCTGCTGTGCCTGGCTGAGGCCGTTTACCCGCACGCTGCTCTGCCTGGCTGAGGCCGTTTATCCACACGCTGCTCGGCCTGGCTGAGGCCGTTTATCCACACGCTGCTCTGCCTGGCTGAGGCTGTTTACCCGCACGCTGCTCTGCCTGGCTGAGGCCGTTTACCCGCACGCTGCTCGGCCTGGCTGAGGCCGTTTACCCGCACGCTGCTGTGCCTGGCTGAGGCCGTTTACCCGCACGCTGCTCGGCCTGGCTGAGGCCGTTTACCCGCACGCTGCTCTGCCTGGCAGCTCAGCCACTGACACGGCACCAGCCTCGGCTGAAAAAAACCCCAAAGGCTTTAACCCACACTAAACACATCATTAATGAAGATGTTGCTGGGAACAATCTGTGCTGACTCCTGGACAAGCAACCCTGGAGCCTTATCTGCCTCTGAAATGTGGGGTGCTGAGAACCACTTTGGTTACAAGAGTCTTAATTGACTGTTCTCCGCCTGGCTGCCTGCAGCAAAAGCACTGGCATCACACCATAACACAGCTCAGACACTCCCCCAAGGCAGGCAGTGAGGTTGGGAGCTCCCCAGCATCTTGCCCCAGCCACAAGATCCTGGCAGTTGTCTGTCTTTAAAAGCCAAAAGTCAGGGCACAGTAGCTCAGCAAAATCACACTCCAATGCTGCACCAAGGTCACAGCATCAAGGGTGACCCTGTAAAAGGACAAGGCCCTGCTGGGGTAGCTTGGGTAGAGCCCTGTCTTACCAAACACATCCATTCTGAGGGGCATGTTCCTCCCTGCTTGTTGCAGGGGGGGTGGACTAGATGCCCTTTAAAGGTCCCTTCTTGCCCAAACCATCCTGTGATTCTATGATCACTGTGCCATGCAGAAACTCTGTTTCCATTCTGCAGGATGCCCCTGGAATTGTTCCTCAAGGTCCTCCTGCACATCATGCCAAGGTAAACATCAGGGCCAGATGTCTCAGTCTCCAAACAGCAGCAGCTGAAGTACAAGCACTTGGTGCCAGGGTCCCAGTCTTGCCCGATGATCTGGGTATGGCTGTTGCCAGGAGCAGTGCTGGTCCTTGTTTGGTTGTCTCCAGCTCTGCGTCACATGCAAAGGGAAAGAGACAATAGAAAAGAGAGGGTTTGAAATGTAAGAGAAACCTTTTTACTGTAAAGGTGGCCAAATCTTGGAAAAGTTTGCCCAGAGAGGTTTTGGAGTCTCCATCCTTGCAGGTATTCAAACCCAGCTGGACATGGCCTCAAGCAGCCTGCCCCAGCTGGCCCCACTCTGCTCAGAGGGGCTGGGCTCGAGCCCTTCAGAGGTCCCTGCAAACCACAGTGATTCTGTCCCAGGACCTCTCCAGGAGCATTCCCCATCCTGGTTGCTCAGCATATGAGCTTTGTGTTTAAAGTCTGCACATGACCACAGGCTTGTCACAGCATTTTCTGTGATTGATGGCAGCTGTGGCCATGCTGGGCTTCAGCCATGCACAATCAGACTAATTAACATGTGAAAAATCAAAGGCAAACTGTGCAGGACACTGAAGAAAATTAATCTGAATTGATTTTTCAAGTGGATTAAGATAAGTCACATTAAACTTCTTTGTACCATTTTAGCAGAATTAAAATGACCATGGCTCGGTTTAGCTCTCCTTAAATGAAGGGAGGTAGATGGAATTCCTCATGAGTCTCCTACCAAGGACTTTAATCCATAAACCTTTATGTAATTTGGATTTTCTTTCCTAAGTGTCCTTATGAGTCTAAGCCAGTCCCTGGAGCTCTCTGCAGTCAGTGGCAGGAGACAGACACTCCAGAGGCTGCTGCACACTGCAGATGAGGTGTGTGTCCCAGGCAGGAGAGATGGATTTCACGCCAGAAACCTCTTACCAACCAACCTCCAGCTCCCCATAAAAGGCAGGTCAGCATTAAACCCCCAAAGCCAGGACCTACACATGAGGAAATCATTCCTTGTCTTTGTGTGGGGAGCAGAGATGTGATGGCTGGTGATCCAGTTGCAGACACCAGCATCTGCATTTTGATGCTGCAGATCCCTTCAGGAATAAGAGGAAAGAGGGAAACAATTGCAGCACTCACCAGGGGGCACGGGCTGTGCAGGACCAGAAGAAACACAAGGATGAATTTGTTCCCTGTTGAGGTGAGGGAGCACTGGCAGGGGCTGCCCAGATGGGCTGTGGAGTCTCCTTCTCTGGAGACATTCCAACCCAGCTGGATGAGTCCCTGTGTGCTCTGCTCTAGGTGGTGCTGCTCTGGCAGGGGGGTTGCACAGGATGAGCTTTCCAGGTCCCTTCCAGCCCTTGAGATTCTGGGATTCACCTTGCCTGGAGGAAGACAACCTGCCAGACAGTGCTGGAGAGGCTCCATCCAAGTTTTGTGAGCACATGCAGATGTGGGGCTTGATTGCAGTTCCATGCTGAGCAACCCCACATCAGCCTCTCAGTACTTTGGGACATAACCTGGGGCTTGAGGTGCTCTGCACAGCTCTCCTGAGTCCTCCAGCTCCTGACCATATACAGCAACAGGGGACAGACCAGAAAGATCCGAGGATCTGCAAGTGGTGCAAGGGGCTGCAGGTCCTGCTGTGTGCAGACATGTTCTTGTGCCACCTGGAGCTGTTTGCTATTTGCCTCAGCCACCCTTCTGATGAGAAGCTATTCCTGCCTGGAAACAGGAGAGGGGCTGTTCCCACACCCCAGACACTGGTGCTGAGCCCCTTCTCTGCTGACACTCCAGGTGCACAGCCCTTCCCAGCCCTTGGGAACTAGGCCTGGAAGCTTTGCCTTTGCTGAGGAAACTGGGCTGATGCACACAGAGTGAGGGGATTGATGAGACTCAGCCCCATTACCCACTGTGGGTACAAACTCAGCCAGTTTATATCTTGCTGCTCGTGAGATTCCTACCAGAGACTTAAAAGGAGGCAGAACAGGGACACTGACAAAGCTCAGGCTTTCCACATACTAAATCATTATCAGCTGACTCCTGCTGTTTACCATTTTAAAGAAAGACCAGGACAAAGCCAAAAGGGAGAAGGCATAAACCCTTGGTCTTTCTTGCCCTCTGCTCAAAGGTGGCGTTGGAGTGAGACTCAGCATCCTTCTTGGCCTGGGGAATCCCTCCCCTCTTCCTTTGATCATCCTGCAACCTACTAATGCCTCATCACAACCTGTCACTAAAGCCAGGCAAGAAAGAGTGCTGTCAGCTCTGAAAACATCTTGTAATCACCATAGTTTTCCCATTCCCTGTCAAGACGAGGCCTGAAAGAAGATAAAGCAGAGTTAGCTCCCAGCCTGACCCCAGTCTCGGGAGACTCACCAGGGTAGGGAGTTCATGCATCTTGTCTCAAGTGAGATGAGCAGGGAGTTTGGTCTCTGTTGCTCACACTGTGAGTTCATGCCCTTTTCCTCTGTCTGTTTCTCATTCTCTCTAGGTCTGAAAAGACAGTCCCTCCTGGATTTCAGATGTTCTTCAGAGAAGATTTATCAAGACCTCTGAAAAGTTCCAGTTTCAGCAAATGAAAACAACCCCAGCAGGTTCTGGGCTGTTGCACATTCTGGCCCAGCAGCCAGGGTCATGTTGCAAATCAGAAGCAGCAGTATCAGCACAAAGAAAGGACAGTATGGTGGGCTCTGCCTTGGTTCACATGCAGCTTCTGAGCCTTTGCTTTTTCCCCTTGGTGGTAGCACAGGGCACGTGTCCCCAGCTGCAGCTTTGCAGGAATAAGTACAAGGAGGTATCAGGATCCACCTGATTAGAGACAGCTTGTCCTTCAGCCTCATGTAAATGCAGTGAAGAGCATCCACCTCTTCCTCAATTCCCAGCTCTCCTAGACACCAAAGAGATTGACCTGCTTCAGATCACAACACTGTGTGTTGGAAGCATTTACATGTGGGTACAGATGCATCAAGGCAGGGCAAGGCAAGCCCTGAGCTCCCCCCAGCAGCTGCCACAGGAGACACCTCAGACCTCTTCTCCAGTAAAAGGACCAGGTGCATGACTGCACCAGAAGACATCACCCTGTATTGTCCAGCTTTGCCACCTTCTGTCCAAGCCTGAAGAAGCTCTCTGCCAGCAGCACAAAATAAAACATTTGTTCATAAGGGAGCACAGACAATGTGCCCAGAGAAATACACTCCTGCCATCCATGGGTTAAAAACACTGCTGGGAGGACCCACCTGAGCCAAGCTCTCCCCAGGAGGGAAAGATCCAAACCCACCTTCCAGCAGAAAAGCCTGAGGTCTGGTTCAGTAACCACACTGAACACCCTTTTGGGAGTTTGGAAACCTGGCCTGGCTGTAGCTGAAAGTGAGAAGCAGGTGGCTTGAAGTGCAGAAATAAATCATGCCCCATTCACAGGATGTTCTCCTGCATGAGTTGTTGGGGGAAAATAAGAATCTCTCCTTTTTTTCAGAGCCAAGTGTTTCCATGGCCCAAGGCAGGCAGCAGCATCCCACGCAGGGCCAGGCTTCGCTCCCCATCCCAGGCTGGAATCATCAGCCCATCCCGGGCAGGGACTTGCTGCCCAGCTGAATCTCTCCAGCAATCCTTTCTTCTCTCAGAAAGCCAAAACCAAGCAAAACTGGTTCTTCTGCAGCTAGGGAAGGGAGGAAAACACACTGATAAGCATCTCTGATGGCTTCAGGGTAAATTTCTGTCTGATCTTTTCCCTAAGACAAAATTTTCTCTCCTCTGCAGTTGCACATTCAGATGAAAGCTGATGACATGAGGATTAAACACCCTCAGGATGGGGAAAGAAACCTTCACTCCTGGCAAGATTTAAGAGGGTTTTTACAAACTAAAGCCATGTGAACAGCAGTGTAAATGGTTCAGCATGAGAGTTCCCACAGCACTTTGTGTCTTAAAGCACAGCGTGTGAGGACAGAGGAGCCCTTGCTGGTTCTGTCCTGTGATGTGACATGTAAGAGCCCTGAAGCCACCCAGACATTCCCCAGCAGTGCTGGGAGGATTCATGGTGACCAGGTGGAGTGAGGGACAATCACTGTGAGGTGGGGCAGGAGGAGGTGCCCGGGATGGTGCCATGTGCCCCGGGGCCTGAGGTCTGTGCCAGGGACCTTGGAGATGAGACCAATTGAGACACAGGGCAGGTCTGAGTCATGATCTTCTCTATCCTGAATAATACCTTGGGGTGTGCAGAGCTTCTCCACCTCATCCTACAACAACAGCCTGTTTGGGTCATTTTGAGTGCCCAAGAGCAGTCTGTTGAGCACTGGAGGGGTGATAAGGTGATAGCAGCCCTGCATGCCCAAAGCTGGGCTCCTGTAGGGGAAACATGGTTAAAGGAGAACATGTAAACTACCAGGGAGGGAAATGTATAGGGCAATGCAAAGGTCAGTGTCAGCTGCCCCCTCCAGAGCTGCCACCTCCAGCAGTCACCATTGTGCCCCTTGTTTCCAGCACAGCATCAGCAGTCACAGCCTCAGTCACCATCAGCAGTCACAGCCTCAGTCACCATCAGCAGCCACAGCCTCAGTCACCATGAGGAGTCACAGCCTCAGTCACCAGCCCCGGATCCGTGGCAGCAGCAGCAGTTAGCAGCCCCTGACACTCGCCCTCTCCTGCCACGGAGGAAGCAGAGGAAGATGATCGCTCCTGGTTGGACACTGACAGGGCAAGAAACAGCCCCATTGTTGGATTTCCCCTTGTGCTGCGTTGCGGGGTTGCTCACACTAGGTGTCAGTAGAGGAATAAAAATAACCCAGAGAGGCGTCGGCACCAGCGCAAAGCCATCAGCATCTGGGGTATCAGCTCAAACCTCACAGCATCTCCTGGGGCACCAGCTCAAAGCCATCAGCATCTGGGGTATCAGCTCAAACCTGACGGCATCTCCTGGGGCACCAGCTCAAAGCCATCAGCATCTGGGACATCAGCTCAAAGCCATCAGCATCTCCTGGGACATCAGCTCAAACCCCACAGCATCTCCTGGGACATCAGCTCAAACCCCACAGCATCTCCTGGGGCATCAGCTCAAACCCCACAGCATCTCCCAGAGCACCAGCTCAAACCCCACAGCATCTCCTGGGGCATCAGCTCAAACCCCACAGCATCTCCTGGGGCACCACAGCATCTCCCAGGGCACCAGCTCAAACCCCACAGCGTCTCCCAGGGCATCAGCTCAAACCCCACAGCATCCCCTGGGGTGTCAGCTCAAACCCCACAGCATCTCCTGGGGCACCAGCTCAAACCCCACAGCATCTCCTGGGGCACTGCAGCTCACAGCCCATCACCCCTTCACTGCACCAGTGGCCAGGCCAGGAAGAGGGTGGTAGAAAAGCCATCCTGAGGACACCTGGTGCAACCCTGGATTGACTCATCTGTGCCAGCCAAACCCTGAACTGCTCACAGAGCAGCAAAGCAGCATTTCCTTGGCACACATAGCATGCAAGGTGGGGGGATATGCTCTGCTGCCACTACCCTTTGAAGCTGGAGATTGCACAAGGCAGCCCGTGGGTACATCCTGCCCCTTGCTCCACCTGCAGAACAACAAACTACTGCAACAACACCTTTCTGTGTAGCAGCAGAAATTCCCTGCTATCAGCTTCTGTATCTTTATAGCTGTGTCAATACAATCAGACCGTGGCACTTGCAGGGGAGGTGGCTGAACCTGCAGCAGCATTGGCCCCAAGGCTTGAGCTGCCCTCCCCAGGCCGAGGTGTTACCCTCTTCCAGCTGCTTTTACTCACTTTTGGATAGAGCTGAGAGCTGAGAGGCTTGAGGTCTGTGCTGGCCTCTTTGCATAGGAGCAGGAGAGTGGATGGCTGAGCCCCAGGAACAGCTCTGTCCCTAAACCCTGCTCTGTCAGATCCATCACTCTCTTGACTTTGGGCCAGTGAGCATCCTACAGCAAACCCTGAAACTTTGTGGGGTTCCTAAACCCAGAGGTGAGTTGCAGCCAAAGGGTCCTCTTCAGGTCACACCAGTGCTTTGAGATCCCCAGTGCTTTGCTTTCCCTTTAGACTACACTCTTACCCACAGGAGCTAAACCAGCCAAAATGGCATGGCAGGTAGGGTAGAGGCAGCTTGTCAAGGACAGAACACACTGACATCAAACCTGCCCCTTCCATGGGAAACATGGGCTGCTACTTGCCCCCAGCATCCTCCTGCTGGCTCATATCCTGGAGATGGATGGGCTCAGGGGTCTCTCCCACCCCAACCTCTCCCAGGCAGCCGGTCTCTCCTTTCCCAGGGTCTCGGGTTTCAGGCCCTCCCCAGCCCAGCCCAAGGTGTCTCCCAGAGCTGACCCTGCAGGACACAGTTCAGAGCCTCCAACAGGAAAAACAGGAAAAGCTGCCCCAGCTCTGGTTGACACAGTTTCGGTCTGGTTCTTGGTGTCAAAGGAGGTATTCAGCTCCTCTCCACTCCTGGCCCTACGTGCTGCCTGGTCCCGCTCAGCAGATGCTGGGAGGCCCCAAGGGAGGACAACAGTGGCCTGGTCAGGGATGGCCCCACGTCAGGGAGCTCCCAGCACTGGCCATAAATCGCTGACAGAGCAGCTTGGGGGGCACTGATGCTCTGCCCTGCTTTGGAAGCCAAACCCCATGTTGTAATTGGGATGTGGAGGGGGAAATATGTGTGCTCCCCTCCATGACTCAGGACAACTCAGAGAGGCACCAGAGCCTGTTAAACATCTCCCAGCTGCCAAGGTGGCAGTGAGCAAACACTGCAAGGCTGCAGGGGGAGAGACAAAGCCATGGGCTGGGTGACATGCTTGGTAACAAACTCACCATGAGCAGCAACGTGCCCTCGTGGGCAAGAAGCCAATGGCAGCCTGGGGGCATCAAGCAGAGTGTGGGCAGCAGCTCAAGGGAGGTTCTGCTCTGCCCTGGTGAGGCCTCATCTGGAGCCCTGTGTCCAGTTCTGGGCTCCCCAGCTCCAGAGGGACAGGGAACTGCTGGAGAGAGGCCAGTGCAGGGACACCAAGATGCTGAGGGGATGGAGCATCTTCCTGATGAGGAAAGGCTGCAGGACCTGGGGCTGTTCAGCCTGGAGAAGAGGAGACTGAGGGGGGAGCTCATTCATAGTTACAAACATCTCAATGGTGTCAGGAGGTTGGGGCAGCACTTCTTTCAATGGTATCTATCTTTCTTTCTATCTTTCAATGGCCAAGGGATGATGGGATGAAGCTGGAACACAAACAGTTCCATTTAAACATAAGGAAAGGCTGTTTCAGTGTTTGAGTGAGGGAGCCCTGGCCCAGGCTGCCCAGGGAGGGTGTGGAGTGGAGGCTCCTTCTCAGGAGGTTTCCAAACTCCCCTGGACACGTTCCTGTGTGACCTGATGTAGGTGAACCTGCTTCTGCAGGGGATTTGGACTGGATGATCTTTAGAGGTCTCTTCCAACCCCACCATTCTGTGATTCTATGATATTTGGGAAATGTGGAGCCTCAGTGTCTGCAGCACAGGGATGATGTCTCCAGCACCATCATTTGATGGGGTCATAGCAGCACAGGGAGCCCAGGCATTCAGGCACATCCCTGGCACAAACACAGAGAGCTCACACAGAGAGCATGGTCCCACCAACACCACTCCTGGCTCTGGTGAGAGACAAGGAGGAACCTCCACTGCTCCACCTGGTGTGTGGTACCATGCTGCAGTTAGGCAGAAGGCTTGAAACTCCTGTGAGAGCTCTGTCACCATCCAGAGTGCCCATGTCTCATCTCCCTTCTGCTGCCTCACTGTCAGCAGTTGCCATCTATTAATCTGCCCCTGGCCCAGCCCTGGCCTCAGGCCATGAGGTGGGGAGCAGATTTCCATGACACAGAGGAGGCTGCATTTCCTGCTGAGCAGGTTCTTGGCTCTGTTCATCACTTGGCATTACCTGATGCACCTGAGCAGGAGCAGCTCAGCTGCCAGCCCTGGGTACTGTGGCAGGGTGAACACCTTGGCCAGGTTGGGATCTGGAAGAGGCACAGGTCTGAGTGCCCTCCTGAGCATGGGGCTCAGCACAGCACCTTAGCCAAGAGCACAGCTCCAGTGACAGGGAGGCACTGCAGCCTTTCAACAGCCTCTCTCTGACTTTGGGCTTCTCAAAAAAGGAAAAGGATTTTCCTCTCCAAGCCTCATCTGGTGGGGTCCTTGCTCTGAGCTCTCAGCTTCCAGTATAAAGGGAAGAAATCCTTCCAGATCTGACACTGTAACTCCCAGGGGCAGATGTGGCATCAACTGGGCACGTGCAAAGGTCCTGCAAAGGTCCCTGTGGCTCCATCTGCCACCACCCACCTCCCCAGATGGCACCAGTCCTGCCTCAGGGTCCTTTCCTGACTGCAGCTGCAGAAGATGCTCCAGCTCTCCCTTGCCTTTTGCATCTGCCAGCTCTTCCCCACATCTCCTTCCCACTCCTTGCACTGCCTCATGCTGGGTCTGAAACGAAATCCATCACCACTACACGTGAACAAAGATCTCTTGTGGGTCACAGACACCCTGTTGTTGGCCTCATGCTCAGCCCCTCTCTCTGTGCACACACTGTCCCAGCACCCAGCAGCATATGTCCTTTGGAAACCACTTCCACAGAGTGTATCCACCTGGAGCCTTCTGCCTTTCACCAGACACTGGTGTAGGTTGGTTGATCTGTTGGCTTCATGACCAGACTGTAGCAGTGCCCAGGTCACAGCCAGACCAGCAAGGGAGGCCAACTTCTCCTCCAAGGATGCTCTCAGAACCCAAGCACCGAGGCAACTGCTATTTCCCTCCCAGATGTGGAGGCAGCCAGCCCCTGCAATGCACTGGAGATGTGTCTCTAGGGCTGGAGGGACACAGAGCCACGGTAATCTCCTGAGCCTGAGCCAGGGCAATTGCTACTGCTTTGGACCAGCTCAAACACTCTCTTCCAGATCAAAGCAGCTGTGAACAAGCTGGGAACAACAAAGACGTGTTGGTCCCACTCTAGGATCATGCAGGGGTGATCAGGAGAGGGTGCTGCAGCCCCTTCACCCACTGTACCGTGGCTGCCAGCAGCAGTTGTGCCTGCCCTGGCAGGGAGGTGGGGATCAGAGCTCTGCCAGGCACAGAGGAACAGCCCCATCCCCTTCCTCCTCCCATCACAGGGCAGTGCAGCAGTTGCTTCGTGGCTTAATGTGAACCAGCTTTGGTAAATACAATGAAATCATAGAAAGAGGGGAAGTCAAAGTGCTGCCCCAGGAGCACCTGAGACTCGCAGGCAGCTGCAGCCTCCTCCCAGCCCGGCTGATGTCAGCGGTGGATGGACCCTGATTCCCATGGGAACTCATCCACTTGCTGTTCATCTTCAATGCCATAAAAAATGATATTAAAAATAGGCCATGGAGTAGAAGCAGCAGAAAAACAAATCAACACCTGATGTTTTTCCTTCTCCTTGCCTGAAATGCACTGGCTGAGTTCTGGGAACAGGCATGTCCGAGCAATTACAGCTCAGGCACTCCCAGACCTTGACTTGAACAGGAGCTGAAACCTAATTGTACTTGCTAAGGGCTGAAATATTTCTGTTAGGTTCCTGAAGCAGCAGGTACAGCACTGCCCTCTGGCCCCAGGACCACAGCCCTTCACTCTCCTCCCCACTAATGCCATGGGAAGAACAGCTGAAAGCATCACACACAACCCAGCACTGAGGTATCACAATAACCAGCAGCCTGTCAAACCCAAATGCTGCAGGAAGGGCTCACAACACCCAGCCACTGCCCAAACTGCCCCAGAGGGAAAACTGCCACAGAAGGCTGGAGCCATGTGAGGGCCAGGGCAGTGAGCAGCAGGCAGCACCAGCACCTTTCCAGCCTGGTGTGCTGAGGGAGAAGGTGTGCATGAAGAGTGGAGGGGTGGAAAGCAGCAGGCTGGGAAATATGAACTCATCAAGGGTGGGTGTGAGGAGGCTGGAGCCAGGCTGTGCTCAGTGATGAGCAATGATGGGACAAGGGGCAATGGGCACAAGCTGCAACAGAAGAGGTTCCTAAGAAACAGAAGGGAAAGCTTCTTCCCTGTTGAGATGAGGGAGCACTGGCAGGGGCTGCCCAGATGGGCTGTGGAGGCTCCTTCTCTGGACACATCCCAACCCAGCTGGATAAGTTCCTGTGTGCCCTGCTCTAGGTGGTGCTGCTCTGGCAAGGGGGTTGCACTGGATGAGTTTTCCAGGTCCCTTCCAACCCTTCAGATTCTGTGATGCTGTGACATTCTGTGAAACCAGTGCAAATGAAAGATGGGGAGGAGGTGAGGGGCTGGGAGATCCTCACAGTGAGCCTGGGGTGGGCTGGGGGCTCTCTGCAGCTCTGTCACTGCCTGGCTGGGCAGTGCCTTTGCTGTCACAGGGTGAAGGGTTTCAGTCATCATTCACTTTTACTCCTTTTTACAAGTTTTAGTAACACTCCCATAAACAGGTTTTTAATGGAATCCCTTTTCTCTGACACGCTGCATGTTACAGATTAGCAGAGGCATTTTATTGCAGGTAATAAAGAACCCTGATGTCAAAGATTTTAACAAGCCAAGTACTCCATGGGAAAAGCCCAAGGGGCTCCAAAAGCATTTGTGCTCTGCAGCCTCTGTCTGAGAGAGGGGGAAGAAAAAGGGAGATTTCTGGGAAAATATCTCAGATTTTATCTATTTTAGGAGGGGAAAAGAACAACAAAATCAATGAGTCCAACCACATGCAGCTGAACTCTGGAGCAGCTCCCTGCCACACTGCCCACACACGCCCTTCCCACGCCCATCAGAGCTGGCTGCACACCAGAGTCTTCAGGGATTTGGTCAAGGGAGACACTGTCTTTCCTAAAAAGAGGGCATTTAGGTTAGTCTGTTGGAAGCTGCAATATGTGCTCCCCAGTGCTTCCTCCTGGCCCTGCCTGCAGTAAAGGAGGAGGAAGCAGCAGGATGCCCCCAAGGATGAGCCCACATTGGGGTTCCCCCAAGCTGAGGCAGCAGGAGGGGAAGGTGGTGGAACTTAGCAGAGTAGCACACCCTAAAACCAGCACACCCTAAAACCAGCACACCCTAAAACCAGCACATCCCCACACTGCACATCCCCACACTGCACACATCCTCACACCAGCACACCCTCAAACCAGTACACCCTCACACCAGCACATCCCCACACCAGCACACCCTCACACCAGCACACCCTCACACCAGCACACCCTCAAACCAGTACACACTCACACCAGCACATCCTCACACCAGCACATCCTCACACCAGCACACACTCACACCAGCACATCCTCAAACCAGTACACCCTCACACCAACATACCCTCACACCAGCACACACTCACACCAGCACATCCTCAAACCAGTACACCCTCACACCAACATACCCTCACACCAGCACATCCTCACACCAGCACATCCCCACACCAACATACCCTCACAACAGCACACACTCACACCAGCACATCCCCACACCAACATACCCTCACATCAGCATATCCCCACACCAGCACACCCTCACACCAGCACACACTCACATCAGCACACCCTCAAACCAGTACATCCCCACACTGCACACATCCTCAAACCAGTACACCCTCAAACCAGTACACCCTCACACCAGCATACCCTCACACCAACATGCCCTCACACCAGCACATCCTCACACCAGCACACCCCCACAGCAGCACATCCCCACACCAGCACACCCTCACACCAACATACCCTCACATCAACATACCCTCACACCAGCATATCCCCACACCAGCACATCCCCACACCAGCACACCCTCACACCTGCACATCCCCACACCAGCACATCCCCAGACCAGCACATCCCCACACCAGCACACCCTCACACCTGCACATCCCCACACCAGCACACCCTCACACCACCCTTGGGTGTGCAACAGAGAAAGTGGCAGGGCACAGAGGGAGCTCAGCCCACCACAGCTGTAGCAATCAGCCTCTGCTGCCCTTTGATGAGGCAGGTTGGGGTCTTCATCAGGGACAGCTCAGGTAGAGAAGTGGGGCTGGCAGCCCTGTCTGCAGCTGCCCACAGCCTTCGCTCTTCCCTCATCCATCCAGACAGGATCCCTGACAGGCACCCTGTGTCCAGCAGCCCTCCCATAGCATCCCCAGCCAGCCCCACGTGGGAGGGGGAACACACCAATGGAAATGCATGTTGGACTCACAGAGGAGGAAATCCAGCAGCTGCCATCCCAAAGGCACCAGAGCACGTCCTGCCAGCCCCTGGGATCAGGCTTCCACAGCACAGCTCACAGAGCAGGACTGTGCCTGAGAAACCAGGGAGGGATTCACACACATGAGAGCAGCCCTCACCATCACAGAAGCAGCTATCAAAGTTACTGCTGACCACAGACTGACCAAAATCTCGTGCCATTCCCCACACTCCATTCCCTCTCCTCTCTCTTGCCCTCATGCCCATCCTGGCCCAGACAGAGGGTTGTGCAGGGCCTCACCCACACTGAGTGGGGAGGGCTTGCACGGATGCCCTGGCTCTTCTCATGGGGCCAGGCTGGGGCCCTGCAGAGCACAGCATATGTTTGTGATGCCAGCAAAACCAGGCAGCCAGGACTGCAGGATGGGCTGGCAGGGACCCACAGATGCAACACTGGACACTGACACCCCAGCACAGAGCCACACGACCCTCAGTGCCCTCCTTCCTCCTGCAGCCCCCACTGAAACAAGCAGAGCTGTTCCTTGCCTTTCCCATGACTGGATTCCCCTCAAATCAGCAGAAAGTATCTATGGTGATGGTAATTAATCTGACAAGAAGTCAGGAGACACTGATTAAATGTCTCATATCACTGGGCATCATGGATAATTGTCAAGATAGGCTCCTTTACAACTCTGGCAGACAGTCTCAGTGTGCATTTAGAAGAGATCAAGGGAGAGGCAGCCACACTCCCACCTCAGGATTGACCAGAGCCTCACAGTGGTGACTCCCTCTGCTGCTGGAGCATGCACAAACATGCACACAGCCCATGTGCTGCCCACAGGGCTCCCCATCCTGCTGGGATGCTGGGATGCAGGCAGATGTGCTGGACACACTTTGGGTAGCTGTGCCAGGGAACTGTGGGGACATGGGCTCCTGGGACACAGAAAGGCATTCCCAAAAGCTCTCAGCACCAGCCCATCCCTGGTCCCAGTGAGGTAAATTATCAGAGGAGTTATTCAGCTACTGACTTCCTATAGCAACAGTCCCCCATGGTCCAGGTCCCTCTTGCTGCCATCCCGAGCATCCAACCACTCAGCAGATGGAATCACCTTCCTAAGGGCTCTGGAGGATCATTCATCTCTTTCCACAGGCTAGTTGAGGAACTTCCACCAATGCCATACATAAATATAGACACATATGGTTTATGAAAGTGCAGCCACAGCTCAGCACTGCTGCAGACACATTTCCTTGAGAGTAAGGTAGCAGCCATCAGTTTCTCCACTGTCCCATTCCAGCAGCACAGATTGCTATGGAGCAAATGCAGTCAGTAGCATATTGATCTCAAAATTATTAAGGGCCACTACTGCTTGGCAGTGTCTGGGGCAACCTGTCAATAGTCTTTCCCCAGCACTGCCAGGATTTCTCCTTACAGATCTGTATCTGCAAAAGGCAGAAGTTGCACTGTCAAAGCATCTGAAAGGGATGAGCAGAGCTGAGGTGCCAGTGGTTCCTCCATCCCCAGACAGGCATATCCAACTGCCCAGGGCACAGGGAAACCTGTTCCTATCCAGTCCACAATTTCTCTCACCATCCCAAACACAGAATGAGCATTTGATCTAAAGCAGGAATTAACACAAGAACCACAGAGGGGTTCTGACCCTTCCCCTTGAACACCAGAATGCTTTTAGGCACATCAATGCCATTTGCTTTCCTATTTATTAAAAAAGTCACAGTGCAGGTTACCACGTTGCTGAGAGAAGCAGGAGCTGAAATCCCTTCCCTTGAGCACACATCTTCCCCTCTACAGTGACCTGCTGGGGGAGCCCCAGCCTCCCTCTGCCTCCCCAGCCCCACATCCCTGTGCCAGCAGCAGCCCCCCTGTGACACAGCACAGGGACCACTGTCACCCATTCAGTGGGCAAACAGAGAAATATTCTTCCTGGCACAACTTCCTCATGGCATTCATGCCCAGAGACATCACCACCCAGACACAGACCAGTGACCATCAGCTTCACTGGGGCAGGACAAGGCCATTTCTGTGCCACCCGCCTGGCCTGGGACCAGAGGGATCTGAAGTGCCTCCATTTAAATCACAGGCTAATAGGATGATCAGACAATGTGACTTTAAAGCTGTCTAGAAGGCAGAGTAAACCTCCTGCTGGGCTGGCCTTTCTGAGGCCTTATTTCTCCTGTTTTCCCTGTGCTGCTTTGCTGCTTTGGGTACCAGCCAGCCCTCCTGTCTGCCTCGGGCTCCCTCCCCCTTGAAGTTTTTCTTCCCCTGGTGCTGAGATAGAGAGATCAACCAAACTGAAAGAAGCAATTAGAGCCAGAGGTCAGTGCTCTGCTCCAGGAAGCCAAGTCCTCCAAGGGACTCAGCCACTGAAGCCAGGAACCTGCAAAACCTGATGGCTGCAACTCCCAGAGGCACCTCCAGCTCTATTTGTCTGCAGGGAGCACTCCTGCAGCCTCTGCTCTGCTTTCATCACTGACTCAATCCCCCTGCCCACTGCCTGCAAAGCAGAGTCAGGCCACTGGTGCATTCCCAGCCTGGCAGCAGCGTGCCCAGTGCCCTCAGCATCACTGTCCCATGGCCAAACAGGCTCCACCAGTAAAACCACCTCATATCAGCCTGCATGGCCTTGATTGCAAAAGGTGAGATGCAGTCCAAACCCAGCACAGAACATCCATCAGGACCTGCCCTGCATCCAGCTCACTGGGATGTTGTGCTCTGCTCACACATGGGCAAGGGACCAAAAGCGAGGCAGCTCTGCCTGGGAACAAGCACTCCCCGTGCCCAGTGGCCTCTCAGGGAGGTCTGAAGGGCTTTCTGCCTGTGTTTTTCAGAAGGATGCACTGAAAAAGCAGAGAGCTGAGAAGTTGCAGAGCTCACATGGGCCAGGGTGGAGCAGATGCCATTCCCACCTCCCAGCTAAACCCAGCACAAATTCCAACACATCCTTAGAGACCCAACACCCATCTGAGCCCAGCACAAAGCAGCTGCCCTCTTTGCATACAGAACCTGCAGGGTCTTGCAAAGATCCTCCCCTAAATCAGAGTGAACCCCTTTGACTCATCCCAGCAGGAGCCGCTTTCTCCTCACACTCTCGGTGCCACCTTGCTGCCTGTGGCCAAGCGACCAGGATCACGGTGCCACCGAGCCTGGGCTGTGCCCCGTGTGCCTGTCCACAGACTGCAGAGCCATGGCACGTTTCCCCAGCAAGCTTTTTTCCAGGCTGGCCAGTAGATGGGGATGGAAGAGCAGCCAAGACCTGATGCAGGGCGAGCACGTCCCTGCGGGTGCCCAGCCAGGGTGGCTGCACTGGGACTGGGCACAGACCAGGCTCAGAAAGGGGCTGCAGTGCTTGGGAGAGCAGCAAATGCCAGAGGGCTGAAGGAGCTCGGCCCCAGGGTGGCAAGTGCAGGGGATAAACCCTCAGAGAACTTCACCAGCTGTTCCTGGGGTCTGCCTGCTCCCTCACAGTCCAGGGTGAGGAGATGTTCTCCCTAAGGATGTCCCCACTGCCCGCTGGGGAGGCTGAAGTGGACCAGAGAGCAGGGCCAAGGCCTCATCCTGCCTGCAGCACCACTGCCCAGCACCCTTTGTACTGCCCAGTGTGACTGCTGATGGGGAAGAGCCCCGAGAGCCCATCGCACGCCCCTGCCTGCCTGTGCCCGCATGCCATGACCCCCCAGCACACTCAGCCCCCACTGTCTGGAGCAGCGCTTGTTCAGCCAAGATGCTGTAATTTGGGAAGCCCAGAAAGAGCCCAGAGGCAGAGAGAAAACTCCCCCAGCCCAAGCAGCTCTGCCAGGCTCAGCTCCGTGCCAGTCGTGCTGAACTCCCAGCGGGCCCTCGCCTTCAGCATGTGCCCAGCAGATGAGGGCAGCTGGTGGGCAGGATGGGCAGTGAGGGTAACAACAGGAGTCTCCCCCCAGAGCCAGAGGGACATGGAGGTTTCTGTGCATGAGGCTTCCCACACTGGGAACCAGGGAGCCAGCCTTGAGCAAACCCCAAAGCTGCCTGCTTACACCCTCTGAAGTAAAGAGAGGACTGAACAATGAGTGACACTCAGTACACTGCCCCTGAGCTTTGTCATGTCAGGAGCCCTCATTATGTGATGTGTAATTACACCATTAATTACTGACCATAAAGCTCTAAAGAAAACAGGCTGGAAATGAATATAGCACTGGTGCAAAGTCCCTAAGAGATAACTCTCTGGCTGCTCAGGCAATGTAGGTCGAGCTGCATTTTCTAAACCAGAACTGAATCTGAAATGAGCGTGTTGCCTAAGTCTGACAAAAACCCTTCCTGCATTTAGAGGGGAGAGGGGATGTCTCTGAGCTGCCATCAACCGACAGAGGCTTACAAAAAGCCAACTGGAGCAGAGCAGAGGGACCAGAATCCCAAATGTCTCTTTGGGCTGAGCGAGGCTCTTGTTTGAGTTTGGATTTGCTGCACACTCAATGTACATCTCCGAGAGAACCACTTAATCTGACCCTGGCCCCAAGTTTAGCTGTCTGTCAAATGTTAGAAAAGGGCTTTGTCTCTCTCACAAGGACTTGGAGGTTTAATTATGGGCTGTGCCAAGATGCCCTTAGGTGGAAGCTGCAATGCAAATGCAAAGTATCATTATTGGAGCTTAGCAAATAACTGAAATGTTTTTCTGCAGCAACTCCCTTGAAAAGAAATGAGATTCCTTTCTGGTGTGTTTGGGCGTCTTTCCAGGCTCTCTTGTTGTCACACTCACAACCAAGCAGAGAACTAAGAATATGAAGATAATTCACCAAAAGTCAATGCCCAGCTCCTGAATCTGAGCTTCCACAGCCCCACTTCCCCTGCAGCCTTCGTCTGTGCACCTGCCTTGGTACTGAGCAAGAGGTGATGGGGCTGTGCTGGGCAGGGTGTCCCAGGGCTGTGCAGGGCAGGGTGTCCCAGGGCTGTGCAGGGCAGGGTGTCCCAGGGGTGTTCTGGGCAGGGTGTCCCAGGGCTGTGCAAGGCAGGGTGTCCCAGGGGTGTGCAGGACAGTGTCCCAGGGGTGTGCAGGGCAGGGTGTCTCAGGAGTGTGCAGGAGAGGGTGTCCGAGGAGTGTGCAGGGCAGGGTGTACCAAGGCTGTGCTGGGCAGAGTGTCCCAGGGCTGAGCTGGGCAGGGTATCCAGGGCTGTGCAAAGCAGGGTGTGCCAGGGCTGATCTGGGGAGGGTATCCAGGGCTTTGCAGGGCAGGGTGTCCCAGGGCTGTGCAGGGCAGGGTGTCCCAGGGCTGTGCAGGGCACGGTGACCAAGGGTGTGCAGGACAGTGTCCAAGGGCTGTGCAGGGCAGGGTGTACCAAGGCTGTGCAGGGCAGGGTGTCCCAGGGGTGTGCAGGGCAGGGTGTCCCAGGGCTGAGCTGGGGATGGCACCAGCCCCTCTGGTATGTGCAGATATCATCCATCAACCCTGGGACAAGCAGTCCTGGGACCTCACTGAGCAAGGTGGCCATGAAAGACTAGAGTTGAGGGCGAGAAGCTTTGCTAAAAACCTTTCCAGAGGAAGGCACAGGTCCCCACCAGCTCACGCTGTGCAAGCCTGATGACTGAAGCCATTTCACACTCGCCTCTGAAACGTCCATGACCAACATTTGCATCATAAATTCTTTGGGATGGCTGTTCCCCAGGGTCGAGCAGTTGCCATAAAGCTCTGAGTTTATGAGGATCTGACAAACCCTCCTGGCTCCTGCCATAGCCAGAGGGCACGTTCCCCAGCCCCAGCCCCAGCCCCAGCCCGGGCTGTGCAGCAGCGGCACGGCAGCCACGACCTCCCCAGCGCTGCTGTGTGAGCAGCAACAGTGTGCACAGAGCTTCCAATTATCTTTACAGAAAACATTTGCCTGAAACTGGATGCTGTGTGAAACTCCTGAACTCTCCTTTTGCTTTCCGAGCCGGGGGCGAGGGAAGAGGTGTGGGGGAGGGAAATTGGAAGAGCTCTTTAATTTTTGGGGTCTGAGCTGAGCAGCTTCAGAACACATGTGGTTTGTCTGCTCAGAGCCCACACGTGGCTCTGGCTCAGGAGGCAGCAGCTTCCCCTGTGCAACAAAGCCAGGCTGCTGCAGGAGATGCACAGAGCCCTTGGGCTCACCCACAGCAGCACCTGCAATGTCACACACGTGCCACCCCTGTGACACACGTCCCCTCGTCCAGTGCTGGTGCTGCCGTGCAACAGGAGAAGGGGAGACAAAGCTGTCAAACACCTCCTGGTGCTTTCCTGGTAGCCTGAGGCTAAATGTGCCAGTGCCCAGTAGCACCTCAAAGCTCAGATCCTTCCCCTGGGCTCTAAGGAGCGTGGCCTGGGAGCCAGGGAGTCAGATCACCCCTGAGGTCCCCACCTTGTGACAGCCTGCCCCGTGCTGCCCGCTGCAAGGGGGCTCCTCAGCCACCACAGCTTTCTTGCACCCAGCTACCAGCAGCCCCAAAACACGATTTCTTCCACTTAATTAGCTTACCCTGCCCTCTAGGGCTGAGTTCTGCATTATCAGGGCTCCTTAGCTTCTCCAGTCAGCTATGCTGGCAGCACACCTCTTGTTTCCACACTTGCTTTCCTTTGCAGTGGGTAGCCTGATTTGCTCCAGTTCCCCCAAAAGGCAGCAGCAGCAGTAGCCCCAGCACCAAGAGCAGCACTGCTGAGACCAGCCATTGCTACACACAGCCAAACTGAGCCCCTGTCCTACTATGAACTCCCTGGGTTGTGTTTTTTGTTGTGGGTTTTTGCTTGGTTGTTTTTTTTAAACACCAGCACTTTGCTTTTCCTCCTTTACCTGGGCATTTCCTCCCCAGCTGCCACCCTGCCAAGGCACTTCAGCCTCCTCACACTCTGCAGGCTCTGAAACCCCATCACAGAGCAGAAACTGGGCTGGGGCAATGTAGAGACAGGGGTTTAATCTGCAGCTCATGACTCTGCTGCATCATTTGGGACTACTTGGGTGTGATTTTTCAGCAGCACTCAGCTTCCACCCTCTTGCTAAGAGCTGCACACACCACTTTTCTCCTTGGTGTTCCCAGTGCATGCCTGCTGCTCTGCCTGCAGATGTCCTGACGCCTGTGTGGCCCGTGCTGCAGCTCCCAGCTGAACCACAGCCCTTACAAACCCCTCGTGGCCTGTGCACGTGGTTTCTAAAATCTGCCATGCAGGCTGTGATGATGTGAAAAAGCAAGAACATTTCTAATTAGCAAAACCCATTGCAAATGAGGCAACAGCACAAGCTCACAGCGAGGCCAAAGCTATTAAGGGTCTGCAGCCACTCAGCCAAGCCACGTTCAACCAGGAGGAGTCAAGCAAACAAAGTTAATAAAATATCCTTGAAATGAAACACAGGTCATGTACTTGGTCTGCATATTTATCAAAGCCTAGCCTAGCCCAGCCAAACTTTCCAGAAATAAAGGTCTTGCTGATCTTTGATCCTGCTTGTGCTTCCTCAGGGGATATCAGTTTGCCTTCAGCAAACTTAGAGAGGATTAAAATTCACCTTAAAAGGACCAAGCTGGGCACTGGGTAGGGAGGGGACAGAGCAGCAGCCTGACAAGCTGCTGATGGCCTCCAGGCACAGCCACACAGCAACACAGAGCTGCTGCCCTTCCATACCCCCTACACGGAGCTGCTGCTCTTCCTCACACCCTACACAGAGCTGCTGCTCTTCCTCACACCCTACACAGAGCTGCTGCCCTTCCATACACCCTACACAGAGCTGCTGCCCTTCCTCACACCCCACACAGAGCTGCTGCCCTTCCACACACCCTACACAGAGCTGCTGCCCTTCCATACACCCTACACAGAGCTGCTGCTCTTCCTCACACCCTACACAGAGCTGCTGCCCTTCCATACACCCTGCACAGAGCTGCTGCCCTTCCTCACACCCTACACAGAGCTGCTGCCCTTCCATACACCCTACACAGAGCTGCTGCTCTTCCTCACACCCTACACAGAGCTGCTGCCCTTCCATACACCCTACACAGAGCTGCTGCCCTTCCATACACCCTACACAGAGCTGCTGCCCTTCCTCACACCCTGCACAGAGCTGCTGCCCTTCCTCACACCCTGCACAGAGCTGCTGCCCTTCCATACCCCCTACACAGAGCTGCTGCCCTTCCATACACCCTACACAGAGCTGCTGCCCTTCCTCACACCCTACACAGAGCTGCTGCTCTTCCACGGAGCCTTCAAATTCAGAACCAGATCTAGAAGCACAGAGGCACTCTGACCTTGGGGTCCAGCTCCATCTGCTAAGTCCAGCCTAAAGCCTTATGCCAAGATAAAACTCCTCTTGGCAACCTGTTTGCCCAGCACTGGACATCAGTTTCTATAGAGATCCCATCTCCCACCTTAACCTTAAGGAATCCCCCTTACACCAGCAACAGCAGAAAGGAGGTTGAGGGACACCTCCTCTTGGATCCAGACCAAGATCAGTGCTGCAGGGTGAAGGCTTCTTGGGTCAGATTATCCCCCACTGCTGCTATAGCCATGCTCAGGCAACACCATGAGGCTTGATTTCCCCCAAAGACTGTGTCAGGCCTGGCTGGGGAAGGCCAGGTGATGTGTGTGAGCCCCAGGGAGAGACACGGGCTGTGATCCCCCTCAGTGCCAGAGCACCAAGGCAGGGACAAACACTGCAGGTTGCCAGCAGGCTCTCACCAGCAAAGTGAGGGATTTGGCAGGGAGGGTGTGAAGGAGTGTGTCATGGGCTGGGAGATTAACAGCTTCACCCAGGCTCAGAGCAGGGAAGCCTAAGATGCTCCTCTGCAGTAGCAGGGGCTGAGAGTGGCTGCATGTGTCTGCAGATATAAATACTTAGGTAAACACAAGGGGAAACCACAGATATCCACCCAAATAACTGCCCAGGAAGTGGCTTCAGAGATTATCATCTTGGGTACAGGGCAGTAGGAAAACATGGTTTCATGCCAGCAGGACTGGTGGTCTCCATGTGTTGGGGTCAAGCAGGGGAAGTAAAAATGAAAGAACCATTAACATAAAAACCAGTAGTTACAGTAAAACCTCTTGTCTAGACCAGGTCCTGCATGGGCTGGCTTAAACCCCCTCCTCTTCTTTCTGATTGGGATCAGCAAACACCATGGCTGCAGAGCTCTACGAGAGCCAAAGCAGAGGCATCATGCTCCAGCACAGATCCCCAGTTTGGCCAGTGCTCACCAGCAGCACAGAGCTGGAGTGCCACTGCTGCCTGCTGCTGCCAGCCTGGGTCACTGGCCCTGCTCCCACTGTCCTTCGAGAGCTGAGCTACACTGGTGGGTGACTGTGAGAGCACTGAGCTACGTTGGTGGGTGACAGTCAGAGCTCTGAGCCACGCTGGTGGGTGACAGTCAGAGTGCTGAGCCACGCTGGTGGGTGACAGCCAGCTCCCAGAGGAGGTCACACAAGCCATCTCCCCACAGCAGCTGTTGCAGCCCTGCAGGTATGGGCTGCTGGCAGGACTCAGGCTCTGGCTCAACTCCTGGCCTCGAGAGCCTCCTCCTCATCCAGTGTCCCTGCCTGAGTCAGGGCCCCCAGTCACCATGATGAAAGCAATCCTTCATCCCTCTGGCAAGTGCCTTTGTGCTCTGGAGGCAGTGACTGCGTGCTGTCACCATGCAAATATGCAAGTTTCTCACTCTCTTGGCTGCAGAAAGAATGCAAAGTGAGCAAGTACTGCTGAGGCTCTGAGATCAGAAGCTAAATGCAGGGCACATGCACACTCACCAGCCAGCACCCGTGCTTGTGGGCATGAGGGTAGTCATGGGCTTCCTGAGTTTTTGCTCCTCAGTAGAGTCCAGTGTGCTCTGCTCTCTAATCTTTTGCATTCTGTATTCTTCCACTCTCCCTTTTACCATATAAAAGTGCGCACTTTAACCCTGCTGTGTGCAGCTGAACCCTCTGTCCCTGCTCAGGCCTGGGGCTAGCACACTGCAGAGCAAAGCATCAGCTCCAGTCACCAGGGAGAGAGGAGCAACAGGGCAGGGAAGATGGGCTCAGACTTCTCAGCACCCCAAACCTGGCCAAAGGCAGTGGTGACCCAGAGGCACCAGGGCAGGAGGCCCCAGGGCACTGGGGTGTGTGGTGCTGAAGCCATCCCCAGGAAGGCTCAGAGCAGCAGGCACTGGTGCACACTGGCAGCCAGAGGCCTGTCAGGCTGAGCCAGGCACTGGCTGGGACCTGGGCCAGCCAGGGCAGCAGCTGGGACACTGCAGCCACCTCAGGGGTGAGGGCACAGGTACCCCAGAGCACTGCAAGGGCAGGGCAAGCCACTGCCAGGCTGCAGAGCTGCAGTTCGGCCTTGCTGCTCAGCACACTGCAGGGATAAGCCAGTGCACGTGGCTCAAGTCCTGGTTTTCCAGCCACAGAGGCAGGCCAGAAGGAAAGTGGGGATTTGCCTGTAGTTACACAAGAACTTTGTGCAGAGGAAGCGAGTCCAATCCATCCAAGTCCTTGATTAGTGTCCCAACAACGTGACGCACAGCGCTTCCTCTGCAAGCCACAGAGGTGCTCAGAGGCTGGAGGTGCCAGCTCTCTCTCTCTCTCCAAGGTCAGGGAATCACTGAGGAGATGAAGGCCTCCCCCTGCTTTCCCACTTGGCCCCGTGGGCAGCCCCCTGCCCCCAGGCCCAGCGCAGCCCCAGCGCAGTGCCACAGCCCCAGCGCATTGTATGGGGATGAATCACTCCCTGACCTCTGCCTTCCACAGTGTTCAGTTTCTAATTTTATGGGCTGTATCAACGGGGTTATTCAATCCAGATGTCTGCAAAATGCAACTGCAGCACACAGAAAGCCACAAGGAAAGGAGTTGGTGGCGAGGACAAGGGCACGTGGTTTCTATTTTACAAGCAAAGCCTGGCTTAGGAGGGGGAGGAAGGCATCTCATCTCCCGTGGCTGCCTGGGGCTCTGCAGGAGTGAGTGGGAGGCTGTGATCTCCACAGACCATCTCACACTTCTCTGGGCACCTCCTTTTTGTGGAAGCATCTTTCTCCCAGGGCAGCAGCTGCAGGGTCGCTTTGGGCTCAGAGGGGTCCCTGGCTGGGGGAGCTTTGGGAGGTGGCGGGTCCTACACAGCCTTGGTGGCTCGGTGGGGACACGGCTCTGCCATGGGAAGGGCACGGGGCTGGAGCAGGGCTTTGGCTTTCCCAAGCCTCCCTCTCCAGCACAGATCAGCCCAGTGGCAGCAACACCTGCAGTCGTCTGCGGTGGGCAGCTGCTTCACATAAAGCACAGCTGGCTCCAAGACAACAGGAGTGCATTTGTCCCAGCAAGGCAAGAGGAAAAGAAACCTAAAAGAAGAGAAAAAGGATAGCCAGACCTTGCCTAAACTTCAAACAGAAAGCTGCTGGTGACCTGCCTGCAGCCAGGCTGTCCTCCCACAACATGGCATGGCCCGTGCTGCATGGATGACTCCTGAGCACTGACACAACACAGAATCAGAGGCACCAGGGGATGGAAAGCATTTTTTCCCTCCCTTTCTCTGCAGCTCTGACATGGCAAATCTGGCCTGAGCCTCTCTGGAGATTCCCAAGAGCTGTGTGTGGATGCACATCCCCAGAGGGATGCTGCCCAGTCCCCTCTGTCACCAGCAGCTTTCTGTGGCAGTGCAGAGCCTGCTACTCCATATGAGAAGGAGCCTGGATGTGTACAGAACCTAAGCTACCAGCAACAGGCCATGACACAAACGACTGCACTTTCTGCTTAGCTCTGTTGTACAGCAATCCCAAATAAATCATCCACTTCCAGGCTTTATTTCACCTGACAGCTTGCAGTCACATGTCTCCTCCTTCCCAAGAGATGCTGACTCCAGGTGGGCTGTTTCTGGTGGTGCTCACTTCATGCTAATTGGGAAAAAAACCCCAAAACACAACAAAAAACCTTCTTGCCAGCCAAAAATGCTTGCAAACTGTTGTAAGGAAATGAAAACTTTGGCCATCTTGTCTACACCTTGGCCTCCAGTCTTCCTGAGTAAGTCCCAAGAGAACATCTGCCTTCTGCAGAGAGGCCAGCACTGGTCCCCTGCACAGATCACCAGAGGCAGAAGGTACACCAGAGCTTCACACCAAGCACCTCCCTGGCAAGCTGGGCTGGCAGAGGGGAATTTCTCTGCACCTATCTTCCCTCCTGCTGCTGTGGGACACAATACACTCAAACCAAGCCAGAGATCTGGCTGCTAAAGGCCCTCTTTGCTCTCCCTTTTTTCCCTACAGCTTCTGCACATCTCACTGCTGGGGAGAAGTGGAAGTTGTGCAGAGAAACAGAGATCCTGAAACACATATGGGCTTTCTCATTTTCTACCTTGTCACCTTGGAAAAAGCAAAACAATATACAAAACAGAGATGGTAATAAAGAAGTTGACCTCAGGGCTGCCATTCCAGCTCAAACGGCTGCACCTACGCCCAGCCACCCCTGCCCTCGGCTCTCTTAGGATTGCTCCTGCCCTCAGTAAAGCTCTGCTCTTTGTAACCCAGAAAGGAAGCTTTTAGGCCAGTCAGTGAAGCTGGGCTGATGTTTCTCCTGTGCATAAGCCACACACCACCCTCAGAGAAAGCTCAGCAGAGCTGCAGGGGATGAGTGTAATGTGTCTCGGGTCCAAGTTTCAGCCTAGCGGCAATCACAACAGCTGACTTGCAACACCCCCTCTTTAAAGCCAGGGTTTACAGGGAAGGAAACTCTGTCAGAACCAGAAACTATAGCCAGTGCTATAATAAAAGAGCATTTTGGTGTAAAGCTAATTTTACAGCATATTTCCACGTTCATGGCCTGGCAGTTTCAGTGCTGCCCAGATGTCTGCTGCCACAAGATTTAGCTGGGTTAGATTCTTACTAGTTAAAAGGGAAGGATCATAGTGATTGTCAGATACACCTCTTTCCCTGCAATGGGAAAAATGATAGCCTAAGAGGTGATTCACCAGGTACTGCACTCATGTAACACTTGGATTTGCCTAAAAGGCCAAAACTGCCCCAGGGCCCAAACCTGGTTGCACTGAAGTCAATGTGGCCTTTGTAATTGGCTTTGGTAAGGCAACGCTGAGCCAAGCCCTGATCAGGCTCACCTGAAGTCTCAACCCCATATTCATGCTGCTCATGTTACAGCAGCACAGGGTTATGATCCATAACAGATTAAGGTTTAGCTCAGCTCAGCTGAAGCTAATGCAAATTTTACCACTCATTTGAGTGGGCCCAAAACTCCAATCAAAGGTCTTGGACTTCATTTCTGAGTGACACTATTTTCCTGTCCTTCCAGTCCAATGTTTGCCTCTGACACAGCTCTTTGGTCTTTGCTGTTGTAGGAAAATTTATTTCAATATTCATGATGGTGGAAAAGATGGTCCCAGGAGCAGAGGCCAAGTTATACCAGCATCCAGAGTGGGCAGACACACCGGTGCTGCAGCCTTCAGCACTGACAGCACAGGGGGAAGAAACTCAGAGGAAACAAATGACCAAATTCTGTCTTCAGAAATGCTGGTACTAGATCCAGTGTTACTTTAAACTACTGACCAGAGACTTGTTTGCTCCTGCTAACTCACTGCAAGGGATCCTGCCACCTCCATGAATGCAGAAGACAGATCTGAAACACGCCTGTTCTGGCTGGTAACACCAAGGTGACTCAGACCTGACCAGTAGCCTTCCCTGTACACCAACTCCCACGTCCATAGCTTCAATGATTGGACACCCATCTGATTTAGCCCATTCTTGGTCCCAGTCTCTCTCAGCCAAGGTGTCTTTTTAGTAATCTGCCCCTTCTTCCCACAACTAGCTTTGATTTTTGTCACTTTGTTTTGCTGATGCAGCCCAGGCTTTCCCAGCACCATCTCCTCTCTTGCCACCAACAGCTTCTCTGCAAGCTGCACTATGCTTGCTGGAAGGAGTGCTCCATACACACATCACCAAAGCCCACAGCCACCACCTGATGCCAAGATGGCTTAATCATGGTTGAGGTTTTGCACAGACCTTGCAGTCATCTCTCTCCAAACCCCACCTGAAGCTGTGGCCCACGGTGGAACTGCAGCTACTCCCAGTTCCACTTCAGTTAGTTCCACACAGGTGCAAAGTCAAAGGAGATCAGAAGCAACCATCCACAGGAGATCAACTTGGTGCAAACTTTCTATTTCCCAAGACACATTACCAGAGCATGAGGCTTAAGGCAAAGGACAGACCACACCAAGTACACAAAGTGTAAAACAAAAGGGCTGTGGTGCCCTGCTTGGTTTGGAGGGGCTCACAGCTGCAAACAAGCACACCTTGGGCAGCCTGAAGTGAACAAACCTTGCTAACACCCTCCTTATTATGTGAAAAATATAGATCCTGTTCAGCCTCTCAAAGAAAGCCATCAGGCTCAAAGAAAGCCTCATTAGGCTGCAGGGCTGGAGAAGGAGAGCTGCTCTTTTGCTGAGTGTTTACTGGAGTCTTTTCTGCAGGACTCTGTTAACTGCTGATACAAACGATGAAATGCAGGTAGGGAATGACCCATGGGTATGAAGCATGTATTGCTGGTATAAGCTGTGCAGGAAGACACATTCATCTCAGCTCTCTGAGCCAAGCAGTCACAGCCCTTACCTTGTTTACCCATCCTGTGAAATGTGAGTGGGAACCATCACACACCCACTCAGGACAGGCAGGAATGATATCACCAGGGGCTGAGCAATGGTGAAACAGCAGCCTTCCTCCATGGGCAACAGCTCCTCATCTGATATCAGCAGTTAACAGTGAACAGACCAAAGGGCAATGCCCAGTGTGGAGACAAAACATGCAAAGACCTCCCAGATGTGGTCATCCTGCCTCCCTGGAGCCAGTGGGTCTGGGGTGAGCTGGGAACCCACGGTGAATCAGATGATAATCCCCACAGCAACTGTACAGCTCGAGGGCATTCATCACCCAAGTGGCTTTTCCTCTCTCAACTTTGCCATTACCCTCTTACCTCTCAGCATGAACCAAAGGCCAGACACCAAGCACTGTCTCGTGATGGCTGCAAGGGTGATAGCAGCCTTGGCACGTTGGAGTGTGGGAATGAAACCTGAAGGCACCCAGAATTAGAGGCAGCTGTTCAAAATGTCAACCTTTCCTCCAGCCCTGGTTTGCTGCTACGTAAGATGAGGCTAATAAAACTCACTTGCTGCCCAGGGGAGATTTTGAGGCTGGATCGAGCAATCTTTGGAGGCTGCTTTGAAGATGGAAAGTTCTGTAAAGTATTCAACTGGAAGAGATTCTGTTCCTTTTACATATGTCTTCATACTTTACAAAGCCACCTGCCCAGATGTAAAGCTGTGAATTGGATGTCTGGGGGCATATCTCGAGCTGGTGCAAAATAGCTCTGATCTGAGTGGCTGCTCTGACAAAACTGTCCTGATTTACACCAGCCAGATGTAACAAACATGAGCCTGTTCCTCTGACATTCATTAAAAGGCTGATCAGGCACACATTGACCTATTTCAGAGGGGAGGAGCCAGTATCTCATTATTTAACAGGTTTAGAAGTAAGACAAAGAAAGAAGTAGTGAATTACCCAAAGTCATGCTAAATGCTGGGTGTTTCTTTACCAAAGTCTCCAGGGTCACCAGCTACCTCAGCCATCACCTTTCCTCCTGAGCTCATGTAGGCTGATACCCCACGCAGCCCCAGGGGGGAAGAGCAGACCACCAATATTTACCCAGAAATCAAACTAGAAAGCTGAAGGGGGAAATATATTCACTATGTAGAAAAGAGAACAAGTGACACCTTCAATATTGACAGACAAATAATGCTGTCACACAAGTAATATAAAGGGGAAGAAAATGTACACCTATGTGGAACAAAGACATCCCTATGATTGCAAAGCAAAACCTGCCACCTCCCACCAGTCTTCTATTGTGTTTTTCAATGGAGAACCTTTTTGCATCTCCCTGCTGATGTCTGACTGTGGCCTGATTTTTCCTCACTTTGCACAGCCAGGAGCCCCATCCTGGCTTGGAGCTCAAGGTAGAGCCCAGGGGAGCCTCAGTCCCCAGCCCAGGTCCTGCAGCACTAGCAGGACACAGCTGAATCCACACTGAGCCCATGAGGAGCTGTGGAGCTGGAGAGGGAATCATGTGCTGGCCCAAGCCTGGCCCAGCCCCTTGGCTGTGGCTCCTCAGCCTCTGCTTTCCCTGCCACGAATTGCTTCACAGCCACACATGAGGCCAGAGCAGCGAAGGCAGAGCTGCGATTGGTGTGTCCAACACCTGGGATCCTCAGGGGAGGGAAACTCTGCCAAGAATTATTTTAACCTTCAGTATTTCTGGCAGCAGAATATCAGTCAAATGGTTCCTACTGGTTTTTTGGGTTATATCACTCTGACACAGGCTGGTCCAGACCAAAAAGATCCATGTGCTCAGAGAGAGCAGGGTTTGTTTTCCATGTTAATGGGCTTTCAGTAGCAGAGGGAAAGGATGCCTGAAATAATAATCCTTAATAAATTCAACAGTCTCAAAAAGGAAATCCATGCTAGATACAGCTAATAATACACTGGGTAGATGCAGGGTACACTTTTCTCCTGCAGACTGCAGTTGTGCCAGCACTAGGGCACTTCCTACTGCACACCAAGTCCTCTCTGCAGAGCTGGGTGGCAAGAGGTGTGCAGGAGCTCATCCCCAAACCCTCAGCAGAAGAGGCAGGAGGGCGAGACAACCTCATCACACAGCACAGCAGCTGCACAGCCAGCAAAGGAGCTCTGGCTGCTCCAAAGGAGCAAAGGAGAATCATAGAATCACAGAATGGTGGGGTTGGAAGGGACCTTTAGAGCTCATCCAGTCCAACCCCCTGCAGAAGCAGGTACCACCTAGATCAGGTCACACAGGAACGTGTCCAGGTGGGTCTTGAAGCCCTCCAAGGAAGGAGCCTCCACACCCTCCCTGGGCAGCCTGGGCCAGGGCTCCCTCACTCAAACACTGAAATGCTTTTTCCTTGTGTTTCAATGGAACTTTTTGTATTCCAGCTTCATCCCATCACCCCTTGTCCTGTTGCTAGATAACATCAAAAAAAGTGCTGCCCCAGGCTCCTGACACCCACCATTGAGATATTTGTAAATGTTAATGAGCTCCCCCCTCAGTCTCCTCTTCTCCAGACTGAACAGCCCCAGGTCCCACAGCCTTTCCTCAGAAGGAAGATGCTCCAGTCCCCTGATCATCTTGGTGTCCCTGCACTGGCCTCTCTCCAGCAGTTCCCTGTCCCTCTTGAGCTGAGGAGCCCAGAACTGGACACAGGACTCCAAATGAGGCCTCAGCAGGGCAGAGCTCTCAACCTGCTCCCTCAACCTGCTGCCCACCATCTGCTTGCTGCCCCCAGGCTGCCATTGGCTTCTTGCCCACGAGGGCACGTTGCTGCTCATGGTCAGTTTATTATCAACCAGGAATGACAACCTGGTCTCCTTTAAATTCTCTTGGGAAGGAATTCTAGTATTCCCCAGTTTTTCCCTTCCTTTTTCAAAGCTGAAGTTGGCATTTGCAGTGTAAATTACTTGCTGAGAGAATTCCTCCCTGAGAAAGCAGCAATCCCGGTGGCAGATGTCAGCTGATGCAGCCTCCAGCTCCCCATAGAAATACATGAAATTGTGAGGGTTTGGGCTAATTTGGAAGATCTTAGGGAAACACCCAGCATTAGGCCAGGGGAATACCAGCTGCATGCCATTTCTTGTGCCTTCACATGCATTTGTCCCTGCAGGCAGAGCTGTCTCAGGACCTGGCATGTGCCCGTGGCAGAGGGCACCCGTACGGGAGCCAGCACAGCCCGGTGCGCTCGGCAGCTTGGTCATGTGTCTGGGGCAGAGGCAGAAGTCAGCTGTCCCAGGCAGGCTGCTGAAAAATGACCCCAAACCCACCACACTCAGATGTACCCACATGCTCTTGCTGAGCTGAGAGCAGATGTTGAGCTCTTTCATGGGTAGATGCAAACCACGCAATGGCAGAACCCAGTGCTTGCCCCAAGGTGGTTTCCAAACTGCTCCTCCTTTTCCCTCCCCCTTTTCTCCCCTCTGTTTCTGCAGCTTTGGGTTAAGGTGAAAAACTAGCAAGTGTTGCAAGACATCCATCTGACAATAGCTTGGATGGTATTGACAGATGTGCTGGGCTTTTGTCTTGGTGTAACCGAATCTATGAGTAACTCAACTCAGGTTTTCCAAAGAGAAGAAGGTGGAAGTGACTTTCCAGGCTGCTACATGAGTGGCCAAGGAAACTGCTGCCCTGTTGCAGGCTGCTGGGAGCTGTACCTTGGTTAAGGAACTGTGTCTGGGCTGCCATGGCACCAAGGGCTAGATGCTAATGCATTACAATTTACTTTTGAAAATCACTTTCAAAAAACCATGTGAAAAGCAACAAGAGTGGCTTTTTTCATCCCATTATTTGACTCCAGCTGCTAACCTTGGCTCTGGGAAAATAATTACTCTTGACTTGGAAGTGGGGAGGGGTTTTCTTGAGCCAAAGGCAAATGTCTATAGATTTATACTATTTGGAAAAAATCAAACAGCTGCGAGCCAAGGCATCCAGCTTATAAAACACAACCAGCTCTCCAGGGATAATTTAAAGCTGACCCTGCAGCACTGAAATTCCAACCATAGATGATGCAAAATGTAACTCACACCGTTTTCTTATCTGCTGGATGCTCCCATCAGTGCAGGCTTCAGGGACAAAGACCAGCCAGGAGGAGACTGAAAGGAAAGCAAAAAAAAACAATGCTCCAGAATAAGTTTGTGCTAATGAAGGCAAAAAGGCCTGGTAGGCCAGAAGGCAAACTCTGTCATTCACACAGCCAAGAGTTGCACAGGCAGCCACAGACCTTGCTTTTTCCATCTTGCTCTGCCAAAATAACCCTCAAAATTCTCCTGGGATGAAACACAACCCACTCTCTGCTGCTCAGGCAATCCAGGCTTCAGTGCTGCTTCTGACTAACAAAACTGGAGCTGTGATGGTCTGTTCCTACGTAACTCAGACTCATCTGCTGAGGATTGGTTTTGTCCCTAGTCCCCAGGCATTTAAGAACAGGTACCTGGCAAAGCCCCATTCAATTTGTGAGACCCGTGGCCAGAGAAGCATCTGAACCAAGATGCTGCAGCACCTTGTCCCAGCAGCATCACAGGTATCACTGCTGGTAGTGAGCCAGCTTGGCAAGACAGAAAGGCAAGACAGAAAATGCCATTTACCAAGGAAAAAGCCCTTGTGGAACAGGAAAACTGGAGGAGATTTGGCTTTTGTGTTCCTCAAGCAGGAGCACTATGAGGAGTGTGGTTTGCTGGGGGGTGGCCTGAGCTTTCCTGCCTTTAGGCTACTATGACTGCAGTGTGCTCAGACTTGGGAGCCACAGGCTGCTGCTCCAATTCACCAGGACATGGTGGCTTCTCTGCAAAACAGGAGGTACAAGGCTCATCCAGAGCAAAACAAGTGACAGCAAAAAAAAAAGACTTATGGCAAGGCTTCAATAAAAATAGAACAATAATTTCTCCACCTTCAAACCCTAAAACAAGCCCATGGTGATGAGACATCCAGACAGGCTGCATTCAGCAAATCCCCTCCCCAGGTTTGTGCTACATGTCCCTTGATCTGTCAGGAGAACCTGACATCATGTTTCAGAGGAGAGTTTAAGTGCTTTTTAATGGGAAACTTCAAGGATCAAATCCATAAGCACAAGACTCTCCTCCACCCACCTCTGTCCCTAAAACAACCAGTTGCTGTCTGTGAGCCTCTGTCTGTGCAGGGACACGTGAGGGTGCCCACTCACGCCTCAGGGATGACAAATTCAGTAAGGGATGAGTCTCAATTTCAAATGTCCAACTGGTTCTGCTCTCCAGGCTCCAATAAAGCAGAGCATGGCATGCTTTAGCACTTCACAGCTGTAGACACTGGGGAGGAGTCACGAGCATCATCTAGCAGCGCTTTCAGTTATGATTGTTAAATCACCCCATACGCTGCATGCAAAGTGCAGCAGCTGAGATCACCTCTTTGCTAATCCCCCTCCTTTTACCCACAAGCCCTTTTGCAGATGTAAAAGCATGCTTAGGTTTCACTGATCCCTCAGTGGGAAATTTTGAGAGACTAAGCTTGTGACTGAAAGGTTTTTGCCAAGTAAAATATTGGCCTGCAATGATGTCCCAACAATACAAAGTAGTCAACACCATAAAGTAAACAATTGCAGAGAGCACAGCAAAAGGGTATTTGGAACTGCCAAGGATCTTGGTATTACTAAGGAGGTATTACTAAGCCAGACTGGAGTTAGCAAAAGCAGATTTTATGACAAAAACAAGTGTCAGTCTCTCCAACACCCCTCTCCACGTAGAAAAAGCATCTCTGCCTAGAACAGGCCACATTGCTGACTTCTTTATTCAAGTTTCTTTACTTTTACAGTGTGCAGAAATAATGGAGTGAAAACATGATCATGGCAGAGTACCCATAAAAGATGAGTGTACCTATGGCCACACACCCCCACACTTGGAAATACAGCTGCAGATGGAAATGGCAACAGGGAAACTCGAGGCTGACACATTCTCTCAACATAATCACAAGAAAAGCATTGTAAGTCCAAGCTGAAACTTTCTTTGCAAGAGTCAGCTGGGCTGGATTAGCAACATCAGTACAGCTGCTTCCCATTGTGCTGAGAACATCAGCAAAGAAAACAAAAACTGTATATACATCATTGGCATTTGTCAAGATAACAAGGAAAGCCTTTACCAGTCAGGATTCCCAACACCTCCCCGAATTTCTGCTCTTTGCTGCTGCTGTGAAGAGCACTAAAGTGGTCACAGGTACAGCCAACATCAACCACATCTGTAAATCAACATCACTGAGCAGGGCAAGACCATTCTCAGAGCACACCCCCAATAACCAGGTGCTTGCCCTAATCACAATTTCCATTCCATGCAAGAAGTTATTTGCACTTTCTTTTCAGAGGTGGATCAGGCTTAAGGTCCATCCAGCAGCATCCAAACCCTGTCAGATGCTTCAGAGCACTGTGGGGATTTCACAGCAGCTGGATGGTTGCAATACCTGCTCATCATCTCAGTCTCAGCCTCAAGCTGGGCTTGTTGGTAAAGGTGGACTAAAACCCTGCACAAAAATACCTCTTATGCAGAAACTATCACTGTGGACTAAACCAGCTTGAGTGAGATTCACCTGCCCTTAACAAGTGAGATGAACAAACCTAACCAAATCGAAACAGGTCAGCTGAGCTCTGGTGAAGCCCATGACAAGAAGCAATCACTCCCAGAGGATGGGCCTCCACCTACCTCAGGATGAGGTACCTCCAGGGGAAGGTCACTCTATTTTTGCCTATTTATTCTGATTATAAAGAGATCTTACAGAAAATTGCTCTGCCTTGTGTGACTCGTAGAGAGCTACAGTTTGGAAAGATGAATCCCACTATTGGTATCATACCAAAATCTGGTCCCTCTTTGCATCTGCTGTGGTTACAGCCTATTTGCCTACAGCCAGTATCTCCTGGGAATGAGCAGCAGCAGCATGGCAGTGAGCACAGCAGCTGAAGGTGAGGCTGGGGCTGGGTGCTGGGCAGAGCAGGGTGCTGGCAGGACACATCCCCCTCCCAAAGTTCCCATCACCTCAGGGAGGTGCCCAGCACGCTGCCCCATGCTCCCACACCTCGTTTCAGCACACCTCCAACACCCTGCTCAGCATAGCACAGCCTGGACATGGTTTTAAAGGTCTTTTCCTGCCAGCTGAGGGGCATTTCTGTGCCCTTTCTCACCAATTCCTATAGCAACATCTTCATTTAAAATGTCGTTCCCTGCAACCCCCCCATAACAGACAAAAAACCCCAAAAGACAACAACCAAACAGACCAGATGAGTTTTTCTATAAGCAGCAGCAATAACACAGGGTAGTTTCCTGGGGATTTCTGTATTGTGGTCAGATTCTCTGGTGCACTATAAAGGATGTGCTGCAACTGAAACTCCTTCTGTGGTTCAACCATTCATAGCATCCCCCTGTGTGGATTCTCTGCTGTCTACTAAGGGCTGAGCTTAGATGTCAGTCTTTCCCTCACTCCATACAATGTTAGGGATCTAAAATCTTCAAAAGCACAACAAAATGTCACATTTTGCTGACATTGGCACAGGGGTTCAAAAGTGACTGTAGCTGGACAAATACACCCGTGTTCACACAGCCCCATATTTTCTGCATGCCTCTGTCTAGAAAAGGTAGATGCACAACTCTGAATCCTGGTCCAGTCTCTCTACAGTAAAAGCAGTTTGTTGTTGTGCTTTCCTCACCAAAATGCCTTTTGGTAGCCCTTGGTATCCCTTTCATGCCTAAAAGCAGGTTGGTTTGTTTCCTAGACTGATCGTGCCTCTGCTTCCCTTGGTGAGCTTTGCAGAGAAATGGGTTGTTTTCAAGAAATAGAAACTACTTCTATAAATCATTCATCATATCACTGTCATCAGCCTTTTTCCAGTGACAGCATCACATCAAATTCTGCTTCCATACCTGGCTTTGAATGATAAGACAGTTCCATTTAACAGACAGAGCTATTAAAGGAACGTTGAGCACAGCACACAAAGTTAGGAAAAGATGTGTTTTTAACACTTCCAGCTCAGCCACAGCTTCCAGAAGATATCCCAGCAGTCACCTCCTGGAGGGACATAAGAAAGCAAAGCTTTGAACAACTACTGCCTCTTCTTACAGACCCACAGCCCTGCTGAGTCAAGACAGAGCTGCAGATACTCTCAGCTTGATGGCACAGAGCTGAGCCAGCAGTGCAACCCTCTGCACAGCCCAGGGCTCCTGCTATAACCACCCTCCAGCTATTGAAAGGTGTCTCTGTTATTGGTAAAGTGGTGGAACACCCTCCTTGGGACCAACAGCCAGCACAGACAATGCCTGCTGGGCCATCTCCCCAGCCTTTGAGATGGTCCTTTCCAAGCAGATATGGTTAGGCAGTTTGTATCGAGGTCTTCCTCACTTGCCAGATCCAGGAGGCTGAAGGCAAAGCCTCCTTCCCCTACTCTGTCGAGGCTGGGCTTCTCATACACTTGAAAAATGGATTTCAAGAGTGTGCTTTAAAGTGGCAGCAAGAGCAGGCGAGCAGCAGGTGCTGAGCTGTTTGCTTTCCCTGGCTCTGAAGTAATTGCTGTTTGCTCATTTCAAGATGCTTGAAGTAAGCAAGAGCGTGACACATGAATCACAGTGCATGAAAGAAATAGCTGAGGCTTAAGAGGGCCATGGCAAAAACAATTACAATGTCTCCCTTTCTGAGCTAAGCAGATGTTTAATATTATGTCAGCGACCTCCAAACCATAAACATTTCTCAGGAAGATGTAGATGTGGTTTGCAAAACAAGGAGAGTGTTGGATGTAAAGCAGAGGTCCCTGCTCAGCAAGCCCCCTTGCAGCAGTGGGAATGTCAAACATGCTTGACCTCCAAATCAGCAAATAAGCACACTATAAACAAAGTTATTAATGGTTCTGCTTTCGAGCCCTCTCCCTGTTTGTTTAACATACAGCAAGCTGGGTAGAGTGCACATAGTTTCATGGCCAAACCACATTAAAGCAGTGGAGGGAATTGGCTCCTATTGTTTCTGCTCCACTGCTGCCAGATGCCAAGTGGTAGGTGGCAGGAGAGGAGAGGCACTGCTGATACCAGCATGGGCAGGAGCGTGTTTAGGTACTGGTACTGTGTCTGGAATCACAAAGTCATCACCACCCAGCAGTTACAACAGATGTGAGGGTTCACCAGCTCCTCCATGCAAGCAGACAGTGGTCTCCAAGTGCAACAGGAGCGATGTCTCCACTGGCAGGTGAAGTCTGGACACAGCCAGAAGGAGCTGCTTTTGCCTCAGGTAGGAGCACAAGAAACAAACAAGATGATCTACCAGGGCCTGGTTCTCTTCCTAGTGTATTGTCACACACAAAGCCATATGCTATGGCCAGTGCAAGAGTATTGCATTTCCAACAGAAGCACCTCAGTGGTCCTGTAACATTCCTGCAGACAAAGCTGAGCCCAGCTGAGCTAGACCTGCATATCCTGGTTGATAATAAACTGCCCATGAGCAGCAATGTGCCCTCGTGGGCAAGAAGCCAATGGCAGCCTGGGGACATCAAGCAGAGTGTGGGCAGCAGGGCCATCTGGAGTCCTGTGGCCAGTTCTGGGCTCCCCAGCTCCAGAGGGACAGGGAACTGCTGGAGAGAGGCCAGTGCAGGGACACCAAGATGATCAGGGGACTGGAGCATCTTCCTTCTGAGGAAAGGCTGTGGGACCTGGGGCTGTTCAGTCTGGAGAAGAGGAGACTGAGGGGGGAGCTCATTAACATTTACAAATATCTCACTGGTGGGTGTCAGGAGGTTGGGGCAGCACTTTTTTTGATGGTATCTAGCAACAGGACAAGGGGTGATGGAATGAAGCTGGAACACAAACAGTTCCATTTAAACATAAGGACAAACTGCTCCAGTGTTTGAGTGAGGGAGCCCTGGCCCAGGCTGCCCAGGGAGGGTGTGGAGGCTCCTTCCTTGGAGGGCTTCAAGCCCCACCTGGACACGTTCCTGTGTGACCTGATCTAGGTGGGATCTGCTTCTGCAGGGGGTTGGACTGGATGATCTCTAAAGGTCCCTTCCAACCCCACCATTCTGTGATTCTATGATTCAAGGCAGCCAGTCTCTATCCCACCTGCATCCCAAAGCACTTTGGAATTTGTCTATCACACACCACTCAGATTCCTGTTGTTCTCCATCCTGACTGCCAGGTGTAGGCACCTCCCCAGACAACTGCATGGCACAGCAGCAAATGAGGTGGGAAATTTTAGCTCAGAGTATTGAGACAGAGGGTGCTCAGAGTGACACTGAGACTAATATTACGTAAAGTTGCCCATACGTTGGTTTTTAAGGACCTCCTTCACATCAGTCAGTCTGCAAGGAGGCAGACAGACACATCTCCCAAAGAGCAACTCTGAGAGCAGCAGCATGGCTACAGCTTTCAGGCCACCAAGGAGATCCCTAACAAAAGCCACATTGGTTTTAGTCATGCACAACCCAGTGCTGTGTTCCTGTAACTGAGCAGAGCTGGCTGCACTCATGGGAACAGGGAAGGGCTGAGCCAGCTCTGCTGTCCTTCATGAGTCTGAATATTTCAAAGCTGACCCTCAAACCACTGAACCTTCCCAAGTGACCATGCTGCAACAGCCAAAGATCTCGACATAAAGAGAAAGGAATGCAGGCTCACATTGAAAATGCATTAGATCAAGAGTTAATGCAAACCCAGAGAGGGAAAATGCAAGAACAAAAGGAAATGGAGGTGTCCAACAACCTTCCTACCTGTGCAAATGGGTAATGCTGTCCCAGGCACAGAGGGAAAAAGCACAGACCCACCCAAGGAGCAAGTGAGCAGGAACTGCACTGAAGGGGTGGGATCAGAGGGATGGTCCCTGGGGATTAAGTGTTCCTGCTCTGAAAGTCTGAGCTTTGCAATGGACTTTCCTGCGTGACCTTGGGCAGAGGCTGAGCTGAAGCTGTTGGATCCAGGATGGCCCTGGGAGCTCGACCTGTCCTGCAGACCAGACAGGCAGCAACCTCTCTGCTTCTCAGCTCTTTCTGAGTAGGAAGATAAGAAATTCCTTTCTTATTCCTTTCTTAGAAGATGCACAGTGGCACCAGTGAGACCCTCAGGGATGGTGGTGAGGAGACCACACGGAGAGCCAGGCTCTGGCAGCATCACCCAGGTCCACAGGCAATTTGGTTTATGTAGCTGACTGATTATTTTTAGTACTTAAGGACTCATCCACATCTAATGAGATGCCTTCAGATCAGCCTGATTTTCAGCACTGAAACTCCTTCCCTCCACTCCCAAGACATCAGTTAGTCTCTCCCTTCTTTTATGAGCACACAAAAAGCCCTCAGCAGACTAAACACCTCCCTTGTCTTGGAGACTGTGCAGAGCAGCAATTTGCCATTAAGGACAAAACAAGCTGATAGCCCAGCATCATCCAAGGAAATGAAAAGCAGATGAAGATACAACCCCTGTAAGCTCTAAAAACACCCAGAGGGACACATGAGAGGTGGCAGGGCATCGTCACTGTGAAAGGAGATGACCCTCAGGGACTCCCAGAGGCAAAGCCCACAACTGTGATTTGTATGGAATGGATACAGGGCTAGAACTCAGCATCTCAGTCCTTTCCCGTTAGCAACAGCACACCCTGCCAGCTCCTCTCTGCCTCCAGCCTCAGCTGCATGGCTGGGGAAGTGGCAGGGACTGAGGAATGTGCACCAGGGAGAGCAAATAAACAGAGGTGTGCAAATCTGCTAAAAATAACCCAGGAACTGTGGCTCTTGGAGGCGAACACAGATCCTCAGTTGTTCAGCCACCGCCTCCCACAATCGAGGCCTTGTCTGAACAGGTGGGTGGCTGCCCTGACAAATCCCCTCTTAAAAAACCCCACCACACAGAACAGTCCCTCCTCGATCATTCCTGCAGCCTCTCTGTTTTCATCTAGATTCTTGCCAGAGGTTGTGAAAACAAGAAAGAAAAATAAAGCTCCTCCACGCTTGGGGTTGTTTTCCCACTGCTTTCGAGGGCACTGATGTGTCGTTCCAGGCAGCCCCGAATTGCCAGGCAGCTGGTGACAAGGGGCAAGGCTGGCAGGGAACACTGCAGCACCACAGACACGGAGCAACCTGTCTGAGACTTCCAGGCAAGAAGCCCTTGAAGAAAAAGACCTCAAAGAATACAAGAATTACAGATCCCTGCGTGCTTGAGGACTCAGAATTGAGTAACATGGGCCGTGGCCACAGCAGGAGGCAGGGAGCAGGGCACTGGGTGTGATGGAAAGCTCAGCAGAGGAGCTGGAAAGGTCGGGTTGTGTAACACCAGTAAAATGCATCTCCTGCCAAACACGGGGGTTGCAAACCAAACCCCCTAGTAAGAAACCCCAGTGCTTTGTTGGTTTTTCCAGTTGCAGCCTCTAAGCTCTGTCTGGGTACATCTCTTAGAGCCAGGAGCAATCTGAGAGTGTTTAGAAATCACCCGCATCAAAATGTCCTGGTGACATCTTCTGTTTCTTTGACCTCTCCCTTAACTTTAACTCTCCAAACCCAGATAACCCCTAGTCTCTCCATGCAGAATCTCAAAGCAAATATTTGTCTCACTTCTCCATCACCCTCCTCCTCCTTTTGGACTTCTCAGAAGCCTCCTTTCATCTCGTTCAAGTCTGACGTTTGCTGCAAGGCTCCTCAAAGGGTAACTCTGAGCACTGACCATGTTTCCCAGCCCTGGGGCACACACAGCAACGGGAGCACAATTTTTTCCATCTTTCACTTTCCAGGGTGTAAACCCCAGCTTAGACCCACAGGAGCTGATCTCCACTCGGTGCAGGGGGTGGGCACAGCAGCCGTTATCTTTGCTCTGCTGCAGCCGTTATCTTTACTCTGCTCCAGTCCTTCCCTGCAGATGAGGACAGGCCCATCTCCTGCTGTTTTACACCCTCACTTCTGGAGCAGACATGACAGATGGCAGGAGCCCAGCTCTAAGACTGGTGGAGCTCACTGGCAAGGATGGCACAGGCAGACCAGGACACAGGGTATGGCATACAGCACAGCACCAGAGTCAGAGGAGTGTGTGACACCAGAGCTGTTAATCACCTTAGAAACACAGCACTAGTGCCTCCCCATCACTAGTGGATGTCAAACACTGTTGTGTGTGCATTTTGTGTATTTCATGTGGCACTACAGCCTGTGTTGTCAGCAGAGACCAGGTAACCTTCCCCAGCCTGCCTGCAGCCTGCCTGCCACCAAACACGTGGAGGTAAACACAAGGTGTGAGGATCTCCCAGGGCTCTGTGTTGCACCATAGCCCAGTGTTGGTTCCACTGTTCCAGTGCTCTGGGACAGGGGCATCCCTTGCTCCAGCACACACCTCAGCAAGCCCAGGAGCTCTTTGGCTCCTTGTGCTGGGGCACTGCAGTGGCTCTGAGCACCCAGGGCTCAGTTCAGTGGAGCTGAGTAGGCTGGAGAAGCATCAAGACATTCCTTCACCTGGTCCTGAAGACAAAAACTGCACTTAAGGACAGCAAAACAAAGAGGAGACCAACATTATGTCCCAAGGAGACTGCACCATGTTCTGGACATCCCACCCTCAGTGCACGTACCCAGCACAAGGCACATTGGGGTCCTCCCTCAGCACAGATGTGTCTGATAAACTCAGTGTAGCTCCCCTGAGCCTTCCCATCCTTGGCTCCTGATAGAGTCAAGCACAGATCAGTCCAGCTGCTTTCTGGCTTGCTCCATGTAACCTCAGCTCAAGTGCCTGATAAAGATAATCTGAACTCGTGGCTTCCTTTGGGTCACTGGGAATCCTGCAGACCCTGATCAAAGGGCCCCTGAGCTGGGCTTCAGATCTGGTGGCTCCTCCTCTGCTTCAACAGTACCAGCAGCAGCAGAACAAGTCTGTGCTGTGCCAGGCTGACACTAACTGTAAAAATAATCTTCAGACTGCACAGATATAGGAAAGGCTTTGGAAGGAATAAATAACTCACTTCACTTGCAGAGGCACATATTTGACCATATTACCTCATCTCAACTGCAAAATATCCAGCTCACAGCTGGTCCTCCTGATTTCTTCCCCTTGCAAAACTGCATCCAGCTCCCCCTGGAGCTGGTTTAACAGCCTGTTTAACCAGTGATGTCCTTGGCCATTTGCTCCCCAGTTTAGGTGAGGAAAGTGAGTCTGACATTTTTTACGTACCATTCAACCACTTTCATCCTTGCTCAAGACACCTGGTTATAGCATTGTGATTTCATAAATGCCACAGTCTAATACCTCTTTATAGCAGTCAGAGCAGTATTTTCCTGCTTACTGAGACTAGTTTTCAGTCTGGTTAAGCTCCAGTGACTCCAGCAGTTACTTTTATTTGCAGTGCTGCGTGCAAGTCAGCTCAGAAGCTGGTCTTGTGCTGGTTATACAGTTTCCAGACACTTGGCCTTAACATTTCACAAAGTTATGGGTAGGAATGGTATTTGGAGAGGGCTTCTGAAGGATAAAAACGAGGCAGCAAAGAGAGAGGATGAAATAACACATCTTTCAACTCAGCAGTTAATGTCTGGGGTTTTAAGTTTTCCACCAAGGCAGGAAATGGTGTTGGGAAGGTTCAAGGTAATGAGGATACAAGAGTCAGTGTTGCCTATCTTTTGCCAGAAACTGGTCCAAAATTTGCTGCTCTTATGCACACCAAGGAGCACTCTGGGAGCAAAACCCCTCTCCTGCTGCAAGCCCTGCCAAGTGCTGCAGGAAGCCACCCTCCTAATGCCATCGTGGGTACTGGTGGGAAACGGTCCCTTAGAAGAGCAGGGATTGCTGTGACACAACATCACCCATCAAGGACAGACAAACTGCTGCAACCTTTGGCTTTGAAGAGCTTCTGCCTGGCACAGCTAGAGCTCCACATGCCTCATGGATGGGGGCTGCCTCTGAAAATACCCTGAACACCTTGGCAGAGGAGCACAAGCCTGCTGTGGATCACTTTCTTCACTGCAGAAAACAGAGACAGTGTTGATGCACAATCCAAATCTATGGTCAGGCACCTGGTTAGAGCTCTCACAACTTCTTGTGTTCTCCAGTAAATCAATCTATGGCCTCAACAATGCTGGAAGTTGCAAGTCCAGCCAGGTAGTCTCTGTATGTACACTGGGGAGGAGCTCAGCCTTGTACCATAGTCTCAAATAAGACAGTTACTTGCAAAAACAAAACCCAAAGAACCTCAAGCTAACTTAACAATCAAAGTTGTTTCATCTTAAGTAACAGAGTTCAAGCTCTTTTTCTTTGCCATCTGGTATTTAGTCTGCAGGGCGAAAAAGATTCATATTTTCCAGCTTTTCTCTACGACTCCAAAAGGTAAAACAATTTTCTCATGTAACCTCTTAAACCAGAGCTCAGATTGTCCCTGAATGGGAGCAGGGAACAAAGGGTGGTAAGGAAATCATTGAAGTTGCCAGGCCTTTGATAAGGACATGGAAGCAGACACAGCCATCCTGGCTTCACAGGCGAGAGAAGCAAAGCAGACCAGTGACTAATACTGCATCCAGCAAACAGAATCCAAAGTAATTCAGGTCAAAAGTGCTATGTTCTCCTCTCTCATTTAAAAAGCAAGGCAGGAAATGTATAAAAGCTGACAGGATCATTAGGGATTTTAGAAACGCTGCTTCCTGTGGTAGAGAAAAAGGAAAGACGAGAGGCAGCGGGCCAAATTATGTGCTAGAGTGGATGTGGTGCAACTGGGATCCAAAGCAACGTGCTGCACAACTGGCAGCCCTGCACCCAGAAGAAGAAGGTGCTCCAAGATCTGTTCTGCAGTGCAAACAGGGGCAAAGGGTGTAAGCCCTGGCAGCGTGCTGCGGGGGAGGCTCCCCGGCACCTGCACCACTGATGAGTCAGCAGCCCTGGCCACAACCTGAAACCAGAGGGAGGCCCTGGGATGGGAGGGGAGGTTGGGTTTATTTTCTCCAAGGCTTTCTCTATGAAGCATAACCCTCTCCCACCGTCAGACCATTTGACTGAGCCACTTTGTTATCCGCTGCCGGGCTCGGGTCACGCTCTGGGAATTCGGGGGGAGAAGGGCTAGCAGGAGGCAGCTTGTGTTTGTCTTGGAGACCTGCACACAAGCCCAGCCCAGAGCACCACTCAACACTGTTTGCTCTCTGCTTTGCTTTCCCCCCTTAGCAGCAGGCAGGCAGCTCAGCTTGCTGATCCCTGCCCCAAAGCCTTGTGTCTCTGGTACTCTTATTCCAGCATGCTCAGAAAAACAGAATGAAAGCAAAGGGTGGCACAGGGATTTGCTTAAGAGGAAAAACCAAGTGCAAAGACCACTCCCCACAGGGCAGCCCAGCTTTACCAGCATGGCACAGGTCTCCAGAGGCTCCCACTGGGCATGGGAAGAGACCACCAGCCAGCCCAAGCCTCCCAGGCAAGGCAGCCATGGGAGCTCCTTATTAACCAAGCAGGTGCTTCCCAATGAAGTTAAATGTCAAGACAAGGAGCTCCTGTACACATCAGCTGCAAAACTTCAGCTTCAGAGGGACTGCAGGGCTGAATATCAAGTACCAACACACCAGGGGTGTCAGTGGGGGCTCTAGTTTTGGACCAGAGCATCTCAGTCGCTCTCCAGTCCCTTTGTAAGTGCAGCCAAAAGCAAGTGAAGCGCAGGGAGTGGGCGAGCTGTGTGTAAATCAGGCTGAATCACAGCCCATGGCTGTAGGGATGCACAGCACCTCAGCAGGGCCTTCTGCACCCAGGTGCACCTGCCTGCCTGGTAGGGCAGCTGGAGATGAGACCAGGCCAGAGGAGGTGCTGGCTGTGACTCTGACACAGGCGTGAAACAAATGCAGATAAATCCACTGTGTGCAGCCGAGCCAAAGCCCTCAGTGGAGCCTTGAGGTTGTTTGGCAGCCAAAGCAAATACATTTGCTCTGCAGGTTAGAGAAGGCTGTTAAACCAGCCGTGCAACCAGCTCCTCCAAGCCAAAAATGATCTTCCTTCTCTAGACTGGAGCTTAATACTTACAATGACCCTGTTAAAGTTCACTGATTCTCCTGCTGCCCTCAAAGGATGCACATTATAGATAAAAGGGTGACTACTTCAAGCAGCAACACACTCCAGATTCAGCCCAAGACTTTCCTTTTTTCCCCCTTTTTTAACAGTTGGCCTTTTTGCAACTGCAGTTGACCTCAGTCCTGTCCAAAACAGAGGGGAGAGGAGCAGGATTCTCCCTGAAATCTCTAACACCAAATACAAATCTGATATATCCCTACAGCAGAAGACAAGGGCTAGAATAAGAAGTAGTATCTGGGTTTTATTTAGGGTATTGTTCTGCAAACAACAGCTGCTCAGCACTGCACTTGTTCCCCCAAGTTGTTCCCATGGGATCTTGCCTCCAGAGGTCACGGAACCAAAACAGTTGGAAAAGACCTTTAAAATCATGGAGCCCAACCCCTCACCTCACAGTGCCAGGCCCAGCACTACATAAACCACATCCCTCAGCACCTCATCTGTGTGTCTCCTGAGTATCTCCAGGGATGGGGACTCCACCAGCTCCCTGGGCAGCCCCTTCCAATGCTTAATAACCCTCTTGGTGAAAAAGCTCTTCCTAATGTCCAATCTGAACCTCCCCTGGTGCAACTTGAGCCCATTTCCTTGTGTCCTATCATTCATTACTGGAGAGAACAGACTGACTCCCAGCTCCCTGCAGCCTCCTGTCAGGGTGTTGCAGAGTGCTCCTGTCTCGCCTCAGCCTCCTCTTCTCCAGGCTGAACACCCCCAGCTCCCTCAGCCACTCTCAGACCTGCTCTCCAGACCCTTCACCAGCTTCGTTGCCCATCTCTGGACACACTCCAGCCCCTCAGTGACCTTCTTGTAGTGAGGGGCCCAGAACTGGACACAGTATTGAAGGTGCAGCCTCACCAGGGCCCAGCACAAGGGGACAATCACTTCTTGGCCCTGCTGGCCACACTATTTCTGATACAGACCAGGATGCCCTTGGCCTTCTTGCCCCCCTGGGCACGCTGCTGGCTCCTGTTCAGCCACTGTTGGCACAAGCTTGTTTGAAGGGTGTTGTGAGAAAGCTGCTGTGGGTTTGCTGTGGGAGGAAAGGAAGAGAAATCCCTGGGTGTCCCTTGCTCCTCTCCACACAAGTAACAGGTCAGCTGCAGGGGATGCCAGGCAAGCTTGTTGGCACATGGCAAGGCATGTCCTTGAGGTGGCAGCCTTGTAAAGGCACTTCCTACCCACTGCTGGCTGCTAACAGCAGACGGGGAGGAATTACAGAGTACCTGTCTCATGAGGTTTTTCCCTCTCCAGAGTACTTTGTGACTAATGAGTCATGTTTAACTTCTATCACCAACCTCTGCCCTAACTCCATCAGCACTAAATTACTACTTTTGTTGTACTGAGCCCCAATCCAGCCCAGCATGCCCTGCCTTAGATGCTTTGCAAGCACATTCAGCTCATCAGAAAAAAAGTCCCTGCTCCTTCTCTAAAGCCACTTGCAGAAAATCCATGTAACAGCTCCAACCAAACCCCAACACCTACCACTGCAGGACGTGTGTTGGAGCAGTTTTGTTTACGTGGACAAACAGCTCTTATGCCACACACTGTTGCAATACCTGCCTATCTCATCATGATCTTCACTTCTGTCAGCAAACAAGTCCTAAACACCACTTCACATCCACACAGAGTCCTGCTTGCTGCCACAACATCTTTGACACAGTGCCTTATGCAACAACCAGACTATCTGGATTACTCACTCGAGATTCATTGCTTATCAGAAATCAGAGGAGGATTTGTATGTTTGTCAAGACAACAGCACCTCATGTTGCACCAGGCAGGTTTATGTTTGTCAGGGTTAGAAAGTCTTCAAACCAGAAACCAACCTGCAAGGGCTTAAGGATAATTACCCCCCTAAGAATAGGTCACTCTGCCAAGAGAGTTTTCCTCTTGCTCAGAAATGTCCAGCTAAGCAATGCAGGAGCGTGGTGACTGATGGCCTCAGGACTCTGCACTGCCTTACTCAGAGCCTTGGACCATTTAAACAACAAAAAAAACCCCAGCACAGAATCAAAACCCACCTTTGTTTTATTTTCCCCTTCACTGGCAGCATAAACACACTGCAACTGCTCCACAACAGCACACAAATGATTTCTGTGGTTGTTTATTTACTGAGATTGCAATCATGCCTCGAGGCCTCATCTCTGATGTCTGAAACTTTGTGGGCAGCATTTTCAGGCGGAAAAGAACGATTTCCAGCATTGCCCACCCAGTGCTGCCACTGGCCTGAGGTCCCACGGCCGGGCAGTGTGAGGGGGCAGCATCACCTCCGTGTGTGCAGCCCCAGGGCAGCCCCACAGCACCCCTTTTCCAATCCCAGTTGCACTAAGGACCGTGGCATCAGGGTGAAATCAATGATAAATTAGGCAGCTAAAGCCTGTGTGGGATCTTGGCTCACATCCATTCAGAAAGAAAATGGAAACAGTCAGCTTCACTGGGAGTAAACCATGAGCTCTACAGTTCTAGGAGAGCATGGAAATAGGAAATCCAAAAATCCCAGCAGGAAACTCTACAGTCCACCAGAGAAAAGAGCACAGCAACACTTGCACAGAGCTACCTACAGGGACTGAGCTTATTTTCACACAGGAGGACCAGGATAGATTAACAGATACAGCAGCCCAAGTTTCTTCAGCGGGCACAACAATCAAGAAGTAGCAATAGACACCAGAACACTTCCTACAGGTTAATGAGCTCTCAGCTTAACCAGGCAGTAGGTCAGGAGAACATACATGTGATTCCTCTATTGGAAGGCCAGATGCTGAAACAGGACATGCCCAAAGGACTGAAGATGGCCCACGTCTCTCTGGCTTAACAAGGTCCAGGACCATGGCACAGCGGTATATAGAAGAGCAAGTCTGACACAGGCTGCAAGGCAGGGAGGTGGATTTCACACCAATTAGAAAATGCCATGAAGAGGAGCCTAGGCAGAGGGAGCAGAGTTTCAGAAAGCTGTGCTCTGCCAAGTCACTGGTTGTGTCTAATTGGAATATTTTAGGCAAATGAAAGCAGAATTGCCAGCGGGGATTTCTGTGTGTGCAGCAAGTGAGGAGGATGTGGTATATTCCATCTGAAGGGGTAGCAAAGGAAAGACAGCCAAGAGCAGTTTTCCAAACAGAGAGCCAGACAAAATAATACATCAGACCCGGGTTTTGGCAGCAGGAGCCAGACTTTGAGGGTCTCAACACGGGTCCAGAGAATATTTCACCTTTCCAAAGCCCAGTCTCCATTTAATACTGACTAAAAGTCGGTGATCCAGCTGAATCCTCAGTTACAACGTGAAGGCACCACATGATTTAGCATGGAAAGGTGCCAGCTTTGCTGTCAGAAGGCAGAGGCAAAGGCTATGCTCAGGTTTAGGCTCACAAAGTTTCACATTGACATTTGCTCACTTGCTGCTTGTTTGGGCGAGAGAGAAAAAACACACAGAAAAGTTTGGTCAAACAGCTCATAGTTACAACTGGCTTCTACTTAAAACCAAATGGCCCACACCAAACTGATTCCAGATTTGCTCTGAGGACTTGCAGCCTTCAAGGCATCAGGCAGGGAGTCTGTACAAAATTCAAACTTGAGCCTGAGTCTGGCAATGGAAATGGCGAGCTGAGAGCTCACAGCAAAGCAGTGCTGGCCCCCCTCAGCCCCACTCTGACCAGGAACCACTGCAGCAAGTGTGCTCCAGCATGTGTGTGTGTGTGTGCACAGACTGCCCTGAATGGCTCTAAAGCTACCACAGACCCACGTGGTGCAGATTCCTTCCTGTTGACTTCTCCTTGGCATGAAAATAAGTGGGGAAGCAACTTGAGAGCAAGGATGATGGCAGAGAGCGGCTGGACCCCAGCAACTGCTGCTCTGGCTGCCGGCCTCTCACAAGGCAAACACACCCCGGGAGCATCAGCTCCACAAACATGCAATAGTCACAAGCACAAAGGATATGGATGAAGTAAAGAATCTGGGAATGAAGAGTGGGCATTTTTCTGAAGCATCCTGGGCGATGTAGAGAATGGAAGTTGACAGCACGTTGCTACACCACACAAAAGCTGGGCTGAAGTTCTCCAAGGGTCATCCTAGATCCAGCTCAGGTTTAAGATACATTGCTTTTCAGGGCTCACACCTACATTCCTGAGATAAGACTCTCAAACCCTCTGAAGATATAACAGCACTATGATGATTCTAAGAACAAGAGTTATCCATTTTGTTAAGTTGTGAATACATTATTCAATAAGTACTGATGAAGTTGTTACCTTGCTAATCCATGGCAGAAGCGTGTGAATGGAAGGGGTGGGATGAGGTGTCTGCAATTATCAGGGTTATAATGTTCTATTCTGAGGCACAAGTGTGAGCAGGTTACAGTGCTGGAGCAGACCTTGTCAGAGCCTTGGATCCAGCCCAGCTCAGTGCAAGAAGTCAGAGCAATGGTGCCTCATAGTTTACAGTTGGGGCACAAAGAATAAGAAGATGAACTGAAAGTTTGCTCTTCCATGATCTTAAATCCCTAGGACAATGTCCTTATCTTCCCTACAGGAATCTGAAGAACCACAGAGTGAGCTGCTGTGATTTCCTACTGACTCCATGGGCACAGGGTCAGGATTTTGGTGAAAGTGCCTTGGAGTGGTGCTGAAGCAGTCTTTACCTTCGAGGGCAGAGGAAGCCAAAGGAATTTTGTTCCTCACAGGATAAATTTTCTCAATAGTTACAAATATCTCACTGGTGGGTGTCAGGAGGCTGGGACATCATTTTTTCTATGATATCTAGCAACAGGACAAGGGGTAATGGGATGAAGCTGGAACACAAACAGTTCCATTTAAACATAAGGACAAACTGTTTCAGTGTTTGAGTGAGGGAGCCCTGGCCCAGGCTGCCCAGGGAGGGTGTGGAGGCTCCTTCCTTGGAGGGCTTCAAGACCCACCTGGACACGTTCCTGTGTGACCTGATCTAGCTGACCCTGCTTATGCAGGGTGTTGGACTGGATGAGCTCTAACGGCCCCTTCCAACCCCCATCATTCTGTGGTTCTATGATTTGCCTGCCCAGTAGCTGAAATGATGATTCTTTTCCCTTGAGCAAAGTCATAAAACAAAAGGTGACAGGCAACAAGTTGCACTGAGCTTCTGCAGAAAACCAAACATGCTCTTGCCCAAACATCAGGCTTAAATAGACATTTTCTGCATTTCTTGTTAGATTCATTCAACCCTTTTACAACTATCGAGTCCTGATCATAGAATCACAGAATGGTGGGGTTGGAAGGGACCTTTAGAGATCATCCAGTCCAACCCCCTGCAGAAGCAGGTCAACCTAGATCAGGTTGCATATGCTTTATTCTTTAAGAAAACACTGGGCAATGAGCAATGGGGAGTTCCTGGAGGTATTCCCTGGAGTTTGTTGTGGGTCTTGGGACCCCATAAAGGCAGAGCAGACTCTCTTCTGCCAGAGAGTTAATAACCAGCACAGAAAACAGAGTTGCTGCTGACAGATGCTGTTTCTATAACCTACAGACAGAGAGGGCAGAGGGGATGGGGGAGATACAGAATAGAGCTGGAGTGTGTGTTTAAGTCAGTGTGTCTCTGATCAGGTTTCCTCCAGGGGCTGGATCTCCATTTTTTCTTTCCATACCAGAAAAAATAATATCTCACAGCCTGAAAGAAAAGTTTGGATAGAGAGCTCCAGGAAAAAAAGGAGAAAGAAAAAAAGAGAGAAAAAACACTGTTCTGTCATTGCCACTGATGTGAAACCAAAGGATTGGTTCCCAGTACTGAGACTGTGAATACAGATTATCTTATCACTTTACATGTTTTCATCCAGATTAATGATGCTTTTGTGCCCAGAGCATTTTGGTCAACACTTCACTCTGACATCCCATGTTTAAGGGCTTGTAAAAGCATTTGTAAAATGATGAGTAGGACTGTTATTTTTACAGCCAGGATTCTTAAGGAAATGAGTCACATGAAGCCTATTGTCCCTTCCTCTCCACTGCTCCTCCCCTGAAGCTGTTGAACCTCATGGTCCATTTCAACCACATTTGATAAAGAAACAGACCTTGGAAGGCTATTCAGATCCTACCAGTTCTGTAGTTTCCAGAGCTTGTCCAACACCCCAAATTGCAGCAAGGTCTCCTCAACCATCACCAGATCTCCTGGCTGCACTGCTCCAGCTCTGAACCACATCTTGAGGCATTGCCATACCTACCTATGGGTAAAGCAGAATGAGGAACCACCAGATCCACTTTCTGCCATGGCTTTTCCAAGGCTGCCTCCTGCCTCTGGAGCAGACTCAGCTGCTTTTCTTGCACAGAGTGGTGCAAGAACACCCTAGCATGTGCTTTTTGGCATAGCATCTTCAACTAACCCATGCTTATATCCTTTAGCACTTTCAACCTATCCCCAAGAGCAAGCTTTTAACACTCCTGCTCTCATCCTTTCCTGATTCTTCCCATAAACTTCTGGTCTCCAGTATTTACTGTGTGTCAGTCTGAGAACTGCTTGTCCTCACAGCCTCCTTCCAGGAGCCTGCCCTTATCTCCCTGGCAGCCACACTGGGAGCTGTGCAGCTCAGCCATGGCAGCACTGCCTGACAGAACAAGGGTGTCAGGGTCTGTGCACTGTAAAGGGCTCTTCCTCAACCACAAAATGATGTTATTCATGCAAGGCTTAAACAATGGACATACAGATGCCAGCCAAAGACCCTCAGACCTGACATTTAACATCCCAAAGCCATTTATCACTCAGCATCCTTATCCTGGTTTAAAATCCCCAAGTCACAAAGCAAACAACTCAGTGGTTCATTTTTCTGTGCTTTTGTACGTTTCTGACTGCCTTTCTCCTTCTGTCTATTCAACTGCTTCAATTAGCTTCCCCAGCGATCCCAATCTCCTCAGTGCCACCATTGTATACCCACAATACCTTTGGATCTGCCCCATCCAAGCATGTCCATACTAGTTTCCCCATCAATTCCTCCACAATTTAGCAGTGCCATCTGATTCACAGCTTTTCTGTGTTCCCTGATAGCTGGGACCCCCGTGAGCTGCTCTAGCTGCCTGTGAATTTTAAACAGCTTTACCCTGAACTGGTCACCTGAAAAGCACTTCTTTCCACAGCAAAGGAGATGACATCAGCTGATGTGGGATAACCATGACAACCTCCCCAGATCAGCAGGGCCACACTCTATTTGAATAAGTAAGAAAAGTTTCACTCTCAACAACTTTCCAGGCAGGACTTTCAGTTTTAATTGGCAGAGTGAGTGCACGGAGCCTTTGCACACATCCTACCTGCCCTCCCACCAGCCTATGAATTAAAGACAAGGACTGGAGAAGGCAGTGGTACTGGTAAGAGGACATCCTTCCAAGACCTTATTCTGCATTCCTACCTGACACAGAGCTGATATGCAGGTAAAAAGGATACTAGCACCAAAATGCCTCTTCAGTTTGTCTTCTAGTAGACTTGCACCAGCATCAAGCAATGGATGGTTTTGCCTAAGAAATGCACTTTGCAATTGAACACAGGATGGGACTTTATGAATCAGACCCCTCACCTTAATCATCTGCTAAAATGCAGAGATCTGGAAGTATTTCAAAGCTTGGATTTGAATCCAAAATCACAACAAATCCATCTTGTAAATGCCATCTTGCTACTGGAAGGGCTCCATACCTGGTTGGGATTTTCTTGCTCAAATGAGGGTAGAACTGTTTTTACACAGGCTGATGTGCAGAATGCAGAGAGGTTAATTCTCCAGTGCTGCAGTTGTCAAGCACAGTTGCATTCTGGAAAGCCCCACACTTATTTTCTACACTGCTGCTTTCCAACATATAAACTCTTCATTAAAACAAATAAGTGTAGGAGGATTAGCCTTCTGGATCCAGAATCTCTTACTCCCCAATTCTTCATTACAGTGTATTTATAAAACACATGTGTCCCATTTTGAGGCAATTTAAAGTTTGCCTAGTACATAAATGCTTCATTAAAACAGCTGCTCACAATCTGTTAGTGTAAATATTTTCCACCCCTTTCTGGTCATCATGAAAGGAGGCCAAGGCTGGAGCCAGGGATCCAAACAGCCTGCACACTGGAGGTGTTCACAAGTTAAACTCACATCCATACTTCAGGGCTTGAGCCTCCTCTCTGTGGCTCCCTCCCAGGCTCTGGGAACCCATGTTTTGTACCACTTGAGTCCTTTCAGATGGAGAAACCTCCAAGAGATCGAGTTTGCAAGAGGCCTCTGCAAACTCCAGCTAGTTTGGTTCAAGGGGGTTGGGTTGTGCTTGTCACACCCTCCTGATCTCTGCTGTGCAGCAGCACTTCCCTGCAAGCACTTACAGGAACACTTCAGTCCCCTGTGACGTGGCTGCTGCTGAAAAGGAGCAGTCCCTTCTCCACCAATGGCCCTGTCCATCTCCTGCTCCTTCCACCCCTTCCCCACCAATGGCCCTGTCCATCTCCTGCTCCTTCCACTAGCCCCACTGCTCACGAGGCCCTACAGCAAACAGGATTGGGAAAATGATTCAGCTGGGGAGGAAAAAAAAGGTTCCTCCCCCCCTTTTCCTCAGCCTTGCTTCAACCATTTCCTACAAGTTCAAAAATCTGAGCAGAACAAAGAGAAAAAACAAACATGAAGGATGGAGCCCAGATTGCACAGTTCCAACCCTAATAAATGCTGCCAGACTGAAACCAGTGGGTCAAATACAACTCACACACACAATGAGCATCTCCTCACCTATAAATGACATCCTCATTTGAGATGAACAGGCCCCAAGGGGTCTGGCCCAGAGCAGGGAAGTCTCCTCCTCCTAACACATCCCTGCCAGCATTGAACAAAGGCTTGTTCACTGGCCCAAAAGATCTGCTTGACTTGGAAAAATTAATCATGCCCAGAAAGCCAGTCTCCTTGAGATCAGGAGGCTCAATTCCACCTTTCATTAAACCCTTGCCCTTCTGGAATAACTGCAACCAAGTCAGCAGGGTCACATCTGATTCATACTGTGACGGGATGAAACCTGAACCACAGGCTCAGATCATTAATCCTGTTATCTGGCTGCCTCCCTGCATCAATCCAGAGAGGAGGAAGCTTCTTTATCGCGGTTCTATGCCTCACGATGAAATAATTCAACTGAATTAAATCAGCTCTTTGGGTGCATCAATCATGCTGTTGTCACCAGAGCAGGAAGTTTCCTCCTCAGCCTTCAGTCACCTCTGCCCTGACCCACATTTCAAGGACTTCCCCACACATTTCACTCATGCCTGTGCTTTGCATTGACTTACACAAGCAGCTGTGTCTTGTGAGCAAGGGCAATCAAAAAAACCTGATGAACAATGAAGTCAATGACTCTTACAGACACATGGGGTCTAAGAGATGTAGACAGTGATGTCCAGTGAGATTTTCAATAGAAGCACCTTGTAACTTGCTAAAAATGTCTCCAAGTAGGGTGCCTCAAAGCTTCAAAATCAGCAAAGTCTCACCCAAGGACTCACATCTTCAGAAAACCTGGACTCCCAGTAGGACTGAGGCAGTATCAGAGGCTGAGCCTCTCTCCAAGGCAGCATCAGAGCAAGGCACCAGGTAGACATACCATCCATTTTACTGCCCAGCCAGAGTCTTTATGCAAGAGTTGGGAAACTCAGGGAGTACAACTAAACTGGGCATCAACAACTGCAGTTCTTTGCTACAAATCCCTTTGGGTTCTCCACAGGAGAACCTTTTCTCTCAAAACATGGAGCTGTTTTAACAAGATGCTTAAACATCTTGACGTGGAGATGACAGCAATATCCACATCCCACTTTCTGGCTATTGAGAGATGGGAAAACAGACAACATAGCAACAACTTTTTCCCCCCAACTTGTAACTTGCAGAGATGCCACAAGGCTCTTGGGATGAGTTTGGGGACATCAGTGGTGTTGCATGTTGGTCAGTGCAGCTAGAGGTAAGGAAGAAGCATGGGAGCAGCACTTCCCCTGGGATCTACACTCCCAAAAGTGCTTGGCTTCTCCCAGCAGGAAATAACTCCTCCTTCACAAAATGTGTCTAGAGCTACCAAGGAGCCCTCTCTGTTCCTGCATAACCCCCATCTGAACTCACATCAGGAATTAATTGTTTCTGTTTAGCAGAGACACAGCTCAAAGTGACTCTGGGGGAGACAAGCAAGAGTGAGCAGAAAGGATCAGTCCTTGGACTCCGTGGGATTTGGAATCTGGACACGTGAACTTTACTGTAACAAAAGAGGTTTTCCATAGCACTGTTTACACTCTCAGTCTAGAGGCAAACCATTGCTTCCTCACATTACCCTCTTCCAATTCAGAGCAGTGAGAAACAGGACAAAAAAGCATTCCCATTTAAATTCATGCTCCTCTTTTTCTCCCCTCCCTCCCACAAACACCCATTTGCTTTGAGCCTCAGGTTAACAAAAACCACAAAGCCCCACTTAAGCCAAACCCACAACAATTTTCCTTGATTTGGGGTCAAAACTGACAAGTTCTGCCTGTTTTGCTCCTGCAACCATCAAACTTCTCAGGTTCACTCTCAGAGCACCTCAGTTACACTGAAAAGTTCAGAGACCTGGCACAAGTTTGGGATTTATTATTAAACCTGCCAGATTTCTGGTTTGATTTATGACCCTTTCATAGAGCCACGTTATCGAGTAGAGACAAGCCCTGCAGTGCCTGCTGTGAGGCATTCATAAAGCTATAAACTTTGAAGCCAAAAGGGACCACTTATATCTGGCCTGACCCCCCCCCCCCCCCCATATAAATGCTGAGCAGTCACCCCTGCAGCCACCCACCAGGAACAGGGCCAGAGCTTTTAACAATACTTTGCATTTTCTGTGTTTTCTAGAGGCTGCCTGCAGCAGAAGGGACCCTGTGCAGTAAAGCAAGAGGGGAGGTACCCCATGCACTCCCCTGGTTCTCAAGTGGCTGCTTTCTGTGGCAGTGTCAAATGCTGCCAGAGCAGTGCAGGAAGGTGAAGCTCTTCCTCTGAGCAGGTTGTGAGTTACAGACTTTCTCCCCTGGCCAGAGTAATTCAAGTCAGTGCTCGATGACATTGCCTTTCCCCACATTAGTTCAAGAGGACAACAGCCCTTCTGCACTCAGCCTTTGAGTTCAGCAACAGTCCCCCTCCACAGTTCTCCCCAACACCCTGGCACAGGGCAGGTTCCTGCTGCATTCTCCAAGCTCAGCTGCTTTTGGGCTTGGGCATCTCCCTTCTGGGCTCAAAAGTCACAATTCCAAGCACTTCCCTGGGATTACAGAGGTAGCAAGGGTTGTGTACACACAGCCCCATCCTTGAGGACCTGTTTGCAATCCCCCACTACCACTCAACATGGACTCAGCCCCCTCCACCGGCCCCACCATCTCTTCAGCTCAAAGCCTCACCATGTATCTTCCTCCTGCTGCAGCCCCCCAGAAATCCCCACATGCAGAGTCTCAGCCTCAAGCCTATTCCTCCAGCCCAGTACTTCAGAGAGAGCTGTTCAAGGCAAGTTGAGAGGCAGCTGCCAAACAGCAGGATGGCTCAAGCCCCACAAGTCAATGGCACTGGCTGCCCTGGAACTGCCACTGCTGCTGCCTGGAGAGGTGGGATGCTGAGGAGCATCCCTGCAGTCTTAAAGAGGCTTGAATGGGCAAGCACTCCATTTTCACCGTAGGTCTTCACCAGTAAGACTTCTTGCACCCTGCAAGCCTCAGGATTTCTGTGAATAAGCAGAGGTTTTACCAGCCTTAGCTCACCAATGCACTCACTACCTTCAACACAACTGCGACCTCAAAATTCCCTGTTCCTTCACATATCATCCCAGAGAGACTTGAACAATGGCATTGAACAATGTTTGAAACATCACAGCCCTTGCATTTAGTTATCACACACTGGCACCAGCACAGCCCTAAAGACCTGGAACTGCTGGAGCAAGGGATGCCCAAAGGCTTCGAGTCATCTGTGTTGGATGCTGCAGGAGACGACAGGAAAAGATCAATAAACAACCTGCACCAGAACAGTCCCCTCTGGATCCCTGCCAATATGACCCATAGCAGAGACAAAAATTGGGACCAACTAACAGTAACGCAGAAGGCAGACTTCCCTTTTTGTGAGCTTCCAGAGGTCTCAGAGAGATTACAGCAAGTGTGGAGAGGAAATAGTAACAAGCATGTGCAGGAAACCCTGACGTTTTGTCCTTAAGCCTTATGTCCAGCATAAAGTGGTTAATACTTTTTCTTGGATTTGCAAAGTGACATTCCTGTTATTTTTCTGTATTTTATGTATCTCTACATAAACCAAATAGAACTGATTGATTTTACATGTTAAACTCCAAAGATGTCAAAGGCAATCTGCAGAGACGAAGGGCAATTTACTGCCAAGGTTTCAGGAGCAGTCTCAGGGGCCCCATTTGCAGTTATAACACCACATTTTATCTTCTGCACAAGCAGGAAGGGGGGGTGTAGCAAGACAGAGAGACGGAAGTAAGCGCTGGCAGTGAATCAGACAATGTATATTAGGGAGATAATAAGCAGAGATTACACCCTTGGCAACTGGTCTGCACCGTGCCCTCCGTTTGCAAAGCTCAGGTTCCCCTGCTGGGATTACCTGCCATCCCCTAATGCCTTGGCTAGTTTAGTCTCCAAGCACATCCCAGCAGAAAAGCTGGTGTGGCTGAGCCCCCTCAAGCTCTCCCTCTCCCTTTCAGCAAAGCTCTGATGCCAAGCAGAGGCTGAGCACACGGCCAGCACAGCACTTCAGCCCCAGCCCTTCACAGCTTCTGAGGGCTCCGAGCGCTGCACATCCGCCTCTCCAAGTGGGTGGTATGCCCGCCTGCCAAGTTTTCATGTTGAACACTATCATTCCAGTACTGTTTTCTTTGAACAGGGCAAACAGCTGCATGGCAGACACCCACAGGAGCTGGGCAGGAGCCCTCCCCTTGCACCCGAGCTCTCCCGGCAGCCTGGCAGGTACCAGCTTTGCCCCCAGCCCAAGGCAAGCTGTGGCTGTGGCTGAGACCCTGGCACACCTGCAACCCAGCTTTCACATGAACTCACCAGAACACTGCTTCCAATTCAGGGATGCTGACTCTAAGAAATTCTTGATTTGACAGTGTTGCTTAGTGGAAAAGCAAAAACATGGCCCCTTCCAAGCTTTTCCTACTGTTTCGTGTTCACCTGAAACAAAACAAATGGCCAAAGCTTGAAGAGTGACCCAAGTGAGCTCTGAATGGTGTATTTCACTGCTTTGTACAGTGACTCTCAGTCCCAGCTCCCTGCAAAACTACAAAAGCTTCAAAGGAACAGCACTTGATTCTGAAAATCTTTGCTGTTTTACCACAGTGACTCGCTACTTTCATTCCAGTAAGTGGTCACAGAATTGTTTGGAGCTGCAGATGCTCTCTGGCTTCTTGCAAAGCACCATTCTGCCTCTCTGCTTTGGCACTCCAAGGTTTTGTTGCAGCAAACCACAGGGCTGTGTGCTCATAAGGTAACAGCTAAATTTGTCAGTGGTAACAGCCCTGTGGTAACCGTGGGACCGAGGCAAATATTGTCCCTCCTCTGCTGGGAGGTTTGTCCACCTGGTTGCCTGAACTAGAACCTTAATTAAGTCAGGTACAGCTGCAGGAGAAAAACCAATGAATCAGCAACTCCCCTACGCCTCCAAACAACTCAAAGCTCAGAGCAACGAGCGTGGGAGGCAGGGAAGGAAAAGCCAAACCAATCATTTCTAGTAATGATTTTTTTAGATGGTGTGACCCCCCCCAACTGCCCAAAACAGGAAAGTGACCACCAGCAGCACCTCCAGCAGCCAAAGCTGGGCTTGCTTTATCACACACACTAAAGCTTCGATGGGAGATGCCAAAATGAATTGCTTTGGCCAAGGTTGGGGGAAATCCAATTAGATAACTGGAACAGAAACTTTTTGACCTAAACTTGGTAAAACTTTGGAAATGCTCAAGTATTCACTCGAGCATGTGCTGAAATACTTTGCTCAACAGTCTAATTTAGGCAGATACTGGATTAACAGTGTTTGTATATTAAACTCCTTCAGCTATTCTTCATCTCTTTTTATTCTCTAGCTGGGTAGTCTAATGAATGAGTTTTGTCCCAAATACATCCACATTCTCGTCTGTTCTGTGCATTAGCTCCAAAAGAGCTTCACTGGAGAATTTCTTATCTGAGTATTCATCAGTTCAGACTCCTTAGTGAGGTCATTTCCCAAGTTTTTAATAAAAAGAGACTTTTGATTCTTGGGGTCATGTTGCAAATGATATCTTCACTAATCTAGCAGAGGTCAGAAAACAAGTTGGAGTCCAAAAGCATCTCTGACTCCTCAGCACACGTGTGTCTCCAGGCTTTTAAAAACACACAGTCCTGCTGTTATAAATAGAGCATTTTTCTCTAAGGTCAAGAGCTTTCAAAGTCCAGGAAAACATCCCTTTATTTCTGTTTATAATTGTATTGGGTTTATTTCTCCTCAGAATAAGGGCACACCAGACTGGGACAAGAGTTTTCAACAGCTGTTTCACCCCAGCTATTTCTGCGTTGTCGGAGGGTTAACATGAACATCAGTGTCATTTCCTCTGTCAGACACTTTGACAGCACACCACCGTGGAGAGAGACAGATATTTACTCACAAAGAGAGGAAGAGCACAAAAGTCAGGAGAGTGATGACAAACAGCTTTCCACTGAACCCTTTTCAAGGGTACACACACAGGGAGGTGCCAGGGGAAGGTAAAGCCTGGTCAGTTATCTTACATTAAAAGGTGCTTGGACATGGAGGAAACAGGAATTGCCCCACACAGACAAAGCTCTTCCACATACACAAGCAGAGCTGGACTAACTGATCAGGATCCACAGAAGCAGAAGAGCAGTTTGGATCATGGGAATACTCCTCAGAAGTATTCTTGTTTTGTCACATCTCTACACAGTAAACACGTGCTTTAAGGTAAACTGTTGCTTGAGCTGTCCTGCAAAGAACAGCAAGTTTCGGCTGTTTTAGCAGGACACAAGCATTTCTTTCTCAAGGGCTTTGCTGAATCAGTGTGCCAGCTTGCAAGTTTGACTATGCAGCCCAACAGGACCATAGTCCTGCTGCAAGACCTCGGTTCCTATGAATGTGCAAATAATCACCCAAGTCAGCAGCAGCCCATCCTCAGCAGGGGTTGTTGCTACGTAGTACTCATGTGAGCAGTGTACCTAGTGAGAAGCTACAAGGAGATATCAAACCAGACATTATGTGGAAAGAAAACCAAGACATCAGTCAATAGCTGAGATGTGACAAAACCAAGCAATTGTTTGAAAAGGTACTGCTTGACATAATTTATAGACTTACTCATAGCCTTCTTGATTCTCCAGGCACAACAGTGCTTCTTCCATCTCCCACACTTGGTGATTTCCTTGGGAATGGATGAAGCAAGTGACCTCAGTTAGCTCTCTAACCAGCCTTACCCTGGACTAATCTCATACAGCAATTCATGCCTCTACATCCAGGATCTCTCCTTTTTAGTGAGCTGAAACTTTGCATGGGGACAGCTCCTGTGAATAGGTGCCCAGGCTGTGCTTGGAGTGCTGTAGAAGGAACAGGACAATGCCTTTGTGTGGAACACAAATCCAGGTTTTATAAAAAAAATCTACTTCCAGGGATCACACCTGAAACAGAACCTACAGTGGCAGAAACTGGTTAAGCTCCTACTCTCAAGTAGGCCAGATCAAAAACCTATTTTGTTTTCAAACAAACCAAGAGTCTGCCATGGCATCGTTCATGGGGTTTGGTCATTATGGTGTCTTTGAGTACAACCTAAAATAAGGAAATAAAAGTCAGATAAGAGATGTCATCTTGTTTTATCTTACTGTCACTTCTGTGTCAGGCTAAGCCTGGCAACCACCGATAAAGAGGTGATGGGAGCTTTGACATACACAAAGTACGAAGCAGCAGTAATAGGACACTGCACGTTTACCAAGGGACACATGTGCTGACCTACTAGTTAACCTGAGGTTTAAAAATGTCCCTTTTCAAACAGTATAGGGAAGGCTTAAATGCCTTAGGGACCACAGACTTTGAGGAGCTGCTCTACAGTGTGTTGATGTACACGCTTTCCCCAAGCTCTTCTGTCCCTGCATTGACACTAGATTAAAAGGCTGTTGAGTGGTGCTGAGCCTCTTGAGGGGCCACTAACCTCACATGCAGTGCTGCAGTTATTTTCACTGGCTCAAGCCATCCTCACCTGCTGATGAGCACACAGGGGTCAGAGGAAGCTGCTGCAGTCATAGTCACATCCCTCAGGGTCTGTCTTTTCTCTCCTTTCTCCAGGGGATCTTGGGGCTCTTGGCCAAACTCAAAGCCATTTTTCCAAAGTCCTGAGCAACACCTCCTCCCAGCTGCACTGCCCAGCATCATGATCCTGCAAAGAGCACACTGGAGGAGCTATTCTGGCACAGCCTTTAGCAACATGCACTGTGTGTGAATTTTACCAGTCCCGAGACCAACGTTCCTTATTCATAAAGACACCACGTCCTTTCACGTGCTCAGACAGCTTCCCCCTGAAAGCACTCTCAGCTTTACACAACCCCAGCAGCTCAGCTGGTCCACAAAAGTTAATACCCAAGGGCAACATGAATCAAACAACTGTACATTAGGCAAGTGTGGAAGCGAGGTGCTTTTTCCTACCCTCCTTCTGCACCAATTCTAACCTGGCCAGTCCCTCCACTGTTAAGCTAACTTGGCGAGGAGAATGGCTCCTGGGCTTAGAGATAGTCCTTGTATTGAAAACAAGCTGCCTTGCCAAGCAGTGAAGTCTTTTCCAAATTGCTTTCTTGCACTAAGCACAAGAGCAATGGTGGGTGCACCAGCACCAGTACCACTGTGCATGGCAGACAGGGGAGCTGGCACATCCCTGTTGGCAGCTGCCTGTGAGACTCTCAGGAAGCAAAACCTACAAACAGCCACCATGACCAGGCTAGGAAAAAAACCATGTCATACAGCAAGAATAGGGCTTGAAACATCCTGCCAGAGCAAAGCAAGAGCTGCTGCCAGAGCATCCCCACAGGCAGCTCAGCATAGCTCATAGGACAAGTTTCAGTCTGGCAGCAGCCATGGCACCCTGCTCATAAGGATGGCTGGTGCTGTGGCATGGTCTTTCCTTGAGACCTCACCTTGACCTATTGAGAATGTTTCCTCTATTAAACACTTCCAAAACCTCGCAGTCTCTCCCTGGCATTTTATCTCCTTCCATAGCCTGACCTTCCTGCAGGTGCAAAAAATCAGTCAACCTTTTCCCCACATGCTGAGCAGTGAGTCCAACAGGAGATCAAAGCACATGGTAATGTAGCCCATGGAATAATAAAAGTCAGCAAGAACAACGTGCTGCTGACAAGGGAGTCGTGCCATGCAGCAGCAGGGAGGAGGGCTCAGGCGAGCTCAGAGCTCTTCACTGGAGCTGACAACACCAGACAGAGAGCAGGGCAAGATGGAGCTTTTGGTGGTTTTAAGAATGTTCTTGTTTTTAAAAAGGGACCATGGATTAAACCACAAAACCAACAATATGAGTATTTACAGGGTCAAACTCAGCAATCCCACACCCGAGAACGTTTCCCAGTAGCTTTAACAGGCATTTTGTTTTCCTTTAGGTAGGCATTTTGTTTTCCTTTAGGTGGGCAGCCCCTGGCCACCACTGCTCTGCACTGTTGAGGGTAGTTGCCTTTTCTAAGGCATGGCCACTTGGCCTTGGATTTGGAGCTGCTTCATCTTTCTGTGTGTCAGTTCCTCCTTCTGAGCATCCCTGTGGAAAAGCCTTTTGTAACCTACAAATGGAGAGTGAAATAGAGTGTGGACTGCAGAAGTTGGTGAGTCCAAGTTGATGGTGCTTCCTCTGCTTCACCCTCCTGTATGCTTAGGGAAACCTTGATTTGTTCCAGACTGGGAACAGTTGGCCATTGACCAAAAAGCAAATGAACAAGAAGAGTTACATAAACCCAACCCCCTCACACTATCAAACAGGAAAAACAAAATCAAATTGTAGGACAGAGTCAAAAATAACTTCCCAGCTAGCTAAAATAACAACCCAGTCCCCACCTCCAGCAAAAGGCATCCCCTCAGCCACTCATCCTTCGTTCCACATGAACGTCTCATCTCACAGAGGGGGGATGAAGTGACGTCTCCACAGCTACCAGCCAAAGCAAGGGGCTCATGAGCTACTTCCAAAATGGCACATACAAAGGGAAGAAAAGTTCCCCTTGGGCTGTTGTGCATCTCTGGAGATCCCTTATGCCACAGAAAGCCCTTTGTCTTCCTCCTGCATCCTCCACTACCATCACACCAAATGTGTGTCGTTGTTTTGGCCCAGACAAGGAAAAAAACCGCCACGTGACTCCTCACTCACTCCTCCCCATCCCAGCGAGATGAGGGAGAGAACAGTAACCGTGGGCCTTTGGACAGGGCTCAGTCTCCACCCCAGGACTGCTTGACGTGGGGAAGAAACCAGGATTGATTCAACCTGCCACCAACCAAAAGTGTAACAAACAGAAAACAACCGAGTGGGGCGATGCTGAAGGGCAGGAGCAGCCCCTGCAGCCCGCCTCCCCTCAGCCCTGCCCGTGCCCACAGCCACAGCCCATGGCGGTGCCGTTCCCTGCTGCCCTCAGCAGCGCAGGGACAGGAATGGCGGCTGCGCTCAGCCCCTCACCGACGGCTCCTGCCGCTCCTTTCCCCTCAGGGCAGCCGGACTCCTCACCACCCACTGCTCCAGCGCAGCTCCCTCACACAGGTCCCTCCGATGTGCATCCATCCCAGGGGCTGCAGCTCCCTCCACCTCCCCTGTGTGTGTGTGGCCTGCAGGCACACAGCACGGCCTGCACCATGGCCACCCCCTCACACCTTCTGCTGCCCATCCAGGCGCCGCCACCCAGAGCTGGGGCAGGTTTCAGCCCCACCATTGCCCTCCGTGTGTGCAGGGGCACAGCCACTCTCTCGCCACAGGCTGAAGGGAGTTTCCAGTCCAGCACTCCTCCTCCCTTCCCCCTTCTCTGACTGTGGGGTCCACATGGCCAACTCCATCTTGTCCCAGTCCTCCACCTCTTCCTACACACCACAGATTTCTCTTATTAAAGTGTTGGCAGAGGCACCAGCTTGGCCTGGCTGGGCTGGAGTGGGATCCAACTCAGAGCCATTGAGCTGTGCTCCAGCACTGCAGCCCCTACCCAGTTATCAAGCAAAACACAATTCCACACAAACCCACCAGTGTGGAATAGAGCAAGAGAGCAAGAGCACTGGAATTCCAACACCTGGGCAAAGGATGACAGTGAGATCAAGCACTTGTCGGTACACATCCCTCACAGCTGCAGAAACAGCTTTCAGAAAGCCAAGGCTGCTCCAACAGCCATCTCGTGTGGCCAAAGCAAGTGTGGCCTGGTGTGAGGGTTCACTGCTGCCACAAAGGCTAAGCAGGGGCTTGAAAGACCCCAGAGCACCAACACAATTGCTTCACCAGTATGGAGGAGGAACCCTGCCCCACTTCTGTCACTTTGGAAGCAGAAACACCCATCTAAAAACTCCAAGCTTGGATCTGACCCTGTGATTTGCAGAGTTCAAGCCACTTCCCGTCCCTCCCTCACAAGGCTGAGGATCACAAGGTCCTCAACACAGCTTTGGAGGCCACATCACCACTCGCAGCAAACACACCGTGATCAGGATTTGGTTCTTGGCATTGTATTCAGCAGATGAAGCAGCCAGAGCAACACTGAACCAGCCAGACTCAAGCCAAGCCCCAAGCTGAGGTTTGGAAACATCAAACATGGGGGTTTTGTCAGGCCTTATTTTAGTATTTTTGCACAGCTCTGCATTTTGTTGGCTTTGGCATGTACCTGGAGCTGTAATACCTCAAGAGAAGCTGATCTCTTCATGCCTCTACCTTGGCAGAATCAAGGAGCAGTGAAAACCTCAGACGAGCTGCTTCCAGTGTTGTGAAGTTTCCAGATCTCAGTCCAGACCAAGAGCTTCTAATGAGTTTGGATAAACTCTGGATAATCCTCTGAACTTAAATGCCTTAGGAAAACAGAGTCAAATACAGTACTTTGGACTTTGAAAGGTGCTTCAGAACTGGGTGCTGCTGGAACAGCTTGGGTATTGGAGATGCAATAGCTTTGCTTCCTGTGACTCCATCCCAGCCTTTCATTCAAGTTTAAAAAAATAAAGGTTTTAAAACCATAAAACCACACACACACCCCCCTTGTTACTAAACTGATGGGAAAGCAAGGTAACCTAAATTCTCTTATTACATACCAGCCTAAACCTGCAGGGGAGTTCACCAAGGCACAGCAGAAAAGTCAGAACAGATTTATCTATCAGGTTGAAAGAAAGGAGAGGATGAATGACAGCTCCTTTCTTGAAAGGGAAAGAAAAGAAACATTAACTCCTGGTGTTAAAATGCTGTAAAACTGGCTTTTGACTCAGCACAGCATAATGCTGCTTGTAAATGGGGTAATTGGTTTGTGTGAGGTCATGAAATTAAGATGCCTACACTTGCCCATCCCCTGGAGCACTCTCAGCTGCAAGAGAGCACAGTACATGTACAGCACAGGTGAAGGTAAAAAGACTTATGTTTCATGCAACTCATTAATCAAGGCTAAAACAGATTAAGAAATTTAAGTACTTGAAGAGCTAAACAGCTTGAAATCCCTGTACATTGAGGGTGACATCATGCCCTTGAGCTCCATCTTTCTTTAAGTATGCAGTGCTCAGCAAGTGCACACAGCTCCCTCCTGCTTTGCAGCCACCCTTCCTGGTTAAGAGTACTTACCAGACCCAAACATCACCAGAACTCAGCTGTCACCAGAGAGCAATACTGTACTGGAAATAAGATGTTAGATGTTAGAATTCAAGAGGAGATGGTCAGTGACCTGCTGCTCCTCACTGATGTGCACAAATCCGTGGAGCTGGATGGGGCACATCCCAGAGTGCTGAGGGAACTGGCAGGGCCACAGACCATCACTCATCTGGGGAGGTCCCATCTGATTGGAAGTCAGCCAATGTAACATCCAGAGATAAGAAGGGACAGAAGGATGACCCAGGAAATGACAGGCCTGTCAGTTTGACTTCAGTGCCCAGGAAGCTGATGGAGCCTGTCATCCTCCATTCTAATCTGCAGCACATGCAGGACAACCAGGTGCTCAGGCCCAGTCAGCCTGGGTTTATGAAGGGCAGGTCCTGTTTAACAAACCTGATCTCCTTCTATGACAGGGTAACCCACTTGTTGGCTGAAGGAAAGGCTGTGGATATTGTCTGCTTGACTTCAGTACGGCATTTGACACTGTCTCTCACAGCATTCTCTTAGGGAAATTGGCTGTTCCTGGCTTGGATGGGCACACACTTCCCTGGGTGAACAACTGGTGAGATGGCTGGGTCCAATGAGTTGTGGTCAATGGAGTTAAATCCAGTTGGTGCCACAAGTGATGTCCCCCAGGGCTCAGTACTGGGGCCACTCCTGTTCAACCTCTTTATCAATGATCTGGACAAGGGGATCGAGGGCACCCTGAGTAAGTTTGCAGATGACACCAGGCTGGGTGGAAGTGTTGGTCTGATTGAGGGTAGGGAAGCTTTACAGAGAGATGTAGATAGGCTGGAGCATGAGTTTCAGTATGGCCAAGTGCTGAGTCCTGCCCTTGGGCCACAACAACCCCCAGCAGTGCTACAGATTTGGGAAGGAGTGGCTGGAAAGCTGCCAGGCACAGAGGGACCTGGAGTGTTGGTTGGCAGCGGCTGAACATGAGCCAGCAGCGTGCCCAGGTGGGCAAGGCGGCCAAGGGCATCCTGGCCTGGATCAGGAACTGTGTTGTCAGCAGGGGCAGGGAGCTGAGCATTCCCCTGCACTCGGCTTTGCTGAGGCTGCACCTCGGATGCTGTGTCAGGTTCTGGGCCTCTCTCTGCAAGGAGGACATGGAGGTGCTGGAGAGCATCCAGAGCTGGGCTGCCAAGCTAGAGAAGGATTTAGAGTGCATCTCAGATGAGGAAGGGCTGAGGGATCTGGGGCTGTTCAGCCTGGAGCAAAGAAGGCTCAGGGAAGACCTTCACAGTCTCTACAACTACCTGAAAGGAAGCTGCAGCGAGGTGGGGGTGGGTCTGTTGTCACTAGTGATAAGCAATGGAACAAGAGAAAACATCCTCAGGTTGCACCAGGGGAGGTTGAGGCTGGATGTGAGGAGGAATCTCTTTGCTGCCAGGGCTGTCAGACATTGGAAGGGGCTGCCCAGGGAGCTGCTGGAGTCACCGTCCCTGGAGGGATTTCAAAGCCGGGTGGATGCTGCACTGAGGGCAATGGGCTGGTGGGTGATAGGAGTGGGACAGAAGCTGCACTCCATGAGCTTAAAGGGCTCTTCCAGCTGAAACTATTCTGTGATTCTAAGGGTGGCAAAGGATGGAGGGAGAATGAAGCACACAGTGTGGTTCAAACAGTTATATCCTGGGAGAACTGCTGGAATCCCTTCTGTTTATATTTCCAGACATCTCCATCAAGTAGGAGGTAATTAAATAGTATAGAAATTGGGTGATAGGATGATTTATTTCTACAGCACCCTCAGAGCCTGAGGCTTTGGGAAGCAAATGGAGACATGAACCTTACTCCAAAGAGGAAAAAGAGCAGAGCACTACATGCAACCCTGACTGAGCACAGGCAGAGGTACAGGAGGGAAGGAGCAAGCACAGAAAGGTGATGTTGCTCTTTGTTTCGCTGTCAGCTTGGGCTCTTTAATCTTTACATGGGTTGTTTATGAGTTCAGGGAGAGATGGGAGTGGTGCCAAACCAAATTTTAAAGTTTAAAATCACATGTTCCAATGCAGGGTCCCCCTTGGAAAGCAGAGTCCAGCACCCAGAGAGGGAACCCCAGAGAATGTGGCCACTGAGCAGTGGACAAAAATGAAAGAGCCAAACCAAGATGGCAGAACCTGCCCAGGATCACCATGACAAGTCCAGGGTAGAGGGCATAAAGGTTTTTCCAAACTTCTGTCCATTTAACAATTGCACTTGCCAAAAAGCCACTGCTCCCTGGGTCCCCTGGTTCTGAGAGAAGTGACCAGTGGGAAATATAACAGTGCTCCAGTGTAAGAAAACTGTGCCATGGGGCAAAGGGTTTATTCTAGAAGTGACAAGCAGCAGGGACAAAGGCTGCAGTAAGGGAGATGGAGGACAGCCATCATGACATTTCTACCACCAGGACGATGAGACCTGGAGGCCTGAAAACATGAGTGACATAGGACCTGCAGGTTTCAGGAGCTAACTGATCCCTAGAAGGCTTTGCTGGTCTTGCTCATCCTGAACCCCTTCACTGTAAAACCATGGAAGTGGGAAAGTGACAGCAGCTTGTCCATCTGAAAGATACAGAGAACCAAAGGCATCCTGCCCTTCCACAGAGGTCAGGAGACCAGATCCTCGAAGCCAAGGACCATGGGAATTCAGCTTTGCATTCAGTCTTGCCTCACAGTCTGTTTATGTTGCATGTTTGTTTAACATCTACATGAATCAAGGCAACATTAGTTCATAAAAAAAAAAAACAGAAAACTTCACTTATTCAAACATTTGGACAAGGGGGGAAGAAGGCTCAGGATCTGGCTGGTTTAAAGAACAGGAATATGCAGTTATTACCCTGTTGTCAGTGGTTCAAAACCAGCCTGATTGGAGGAACTGAGTGCAATTGCCATCTGGCAGTTGTTTGGGGAACTTCCCTAAAAGAAGTCATGGGCTCAGCTAAGATCCAAGTAAATAAGAGTCCCATAAGGACAGGGAGCAAGAGAGCACCTTAATTATTCCTGGAGAAGAAGGTGCTCAGACCTTCTGGAGCTGCAAGTGTCTCAGCATGAAGGTGCTTACACAGCTCTTGCAGTGCCCATTTGTGACTAAAAGAACAACAGTCCAGCCTCTGCTGAACACGTCCAGACCCACCATGATTCTACCAACCTGACATCTCCCAAAACACACGAGTATCCACAATAACAAACACCCAGAGCAAGGGCTGGTCAGGAAAATGCTGTTAAATGCTGGAGAATAATACCAACAGCACGAGGTCATACACTAGAGCAGCCAAGACATGAAACCAGCTGGGGTTGTTGTTTTCCCCATCACCTCTGAGAATAACACTGAACACCAAGGCAGCTACAGAAGCGTTATTTTTCTAGCAGTTCCCAAGGCAGCTACCATCTCTTGCCTTTAAATGAAGACTGGGTGGGTTTTTGGAAGACAGGCTTTTGTCAAATGCAAGTTACTGGATTCAATAAGGGTTGAAATTCTCTGGCCTGTGCTGTACAGGAGGTCACAACCTGGATGATTTAAAGTCGCTTTTGGTCCCAATGTCTATGGAAAAAACTATGAAGCCTCCTCTATTAGAAACAGCAGCAAATAATAAAATTGTCAAATACAGTCAGGCTTTGCCCACAGAACAGCCATGGACAAAACAAAGGCTGTTGTCTGGGCCCATTAATCACGAGTATGCAGATTTGTTACTAAGCTCTTTTATCCAGCTCTCCAAGCACAGCCAGGTTTCTGGAGTCACTCCACACACACCTTTCATCATCTCCAGCATTTGAGCCTGTTACCCATTTTGACAGGGACCACAGATCTGAGATATTCATTTACTTCAAGCTTGGCAAAAGAAAGAAAGTGGGTAGAAGGAAAAAACAACTTCATCAACATTCCCAGTGAAAGAAAGGCAGTAGCATAAAAAGCAATCCTTTGCACACCAGAGAAATCTCTTGGGGCAGGGGAAAGAGGTTCAGCATGCCCCCCACCATGGGGAGGAAAACAGCTTTGGTCAGGATTGCCTTACCCTGAGGAACTTACTCCAGCAATATTTCTTATTAGTCTACATTTTTTAGCATCTAAGGACAGAGTTCGTGCTGCAGCCTTAACACAATTAATAAAACTTGAACGAGCCACCAGACACCAATCAACAGTAAACTGAGCTCCAGCAGTTTCAGTACTCACAGACTTACTTGTATTTATGGTTAATAAGCCACAGCATGGATGGCAGAGCTTCAGAGGGGCTCACAAGCCTCCCCATCACACAGTCTACAGCAGGGAGATCACTGGGAGCATCAAGGGGCTCGGGCCAGAGCCTTTGCAGCCCCTGTATATGCACTCCTAATGAGCCACAGAGATGTCTGTAGGGCTTGTATAGTCTCCATCAAGACAGAACCTAATTTAACAGTTTATTCTCTCCATATTCTTCTGAGGAGGGGGGAGGGTGAGAAAAAAAAACAGCTCCAGTGCTATTTAGAGCTTCCCATTTGTTGGTTATTGATATAGTTGCACCCTCGTTGCTCAGGCACTCTATGCAGAAAAGAGAATGTAAAGAATTCTGGCAATGACCTCATCCTGCTGGTTGGCAGGCACTGCTCTCACTGTGTCCTTGGGTGCAATTCATCATTAACGTGTCTTTAGCTTATGTCCTTGTATATGCAACAGCAGAGACACCATTGTAGCTGTGGGAGCAGGGATTGCTCACTAGCCATGACTGCGGGAACCTGAGGATGCTAAACAGTGATCTACTTGCATAAATTTCACCCCACCCCTATACAACTTAGGACTAAATCTCAAAATACCTGTTTTCACACATAATCAGATATAGCTCTGTTGTAGTTTCACTGGTTTTAATCAGGGATGGCACCACTGTGCATAGAAGTCAGTTCTACATGCCTGGATTCATCACTGCCTTGCTAAGAAACTCCAATGAAATCAAAGGGTTAAATGCACCTTTCTGACCTAAACCCAGAGGTAGCCCAGGGAACCCCTGGGAAAGTGCTTGCTTTTGACAGGTGTCAGTGGGTGCAGCTTCACCCCAGGCCCTTGCTGCAGGTCACACAGGACAAGCATGGTTCAGCAACAGAAACAAAGAGCTCTTAAGAATATAGACCTGTGTTCTAAAACACTGAACCTCCTGCCTGACCTGCAGCCCATGGTTACTCCTCAGTGGCAGCTAGATTTCTTTTCCAGAGACACCATTGCTCTGGATCCAACAGAAACAACATTTGAGCACCTCTGAAGTGCCAACAGTTTGGGGTGTTTGAGTAAAGGTGTTTCAAGGGATGTGTGTGACTGCTGATGCTTCTCATTTTGCAGGTTTGCTCCATCAACATATAACACCATTTGCTTTCAGCTGGCCCAAAATCCAGTTTCCTTCACACCAAACCATCTGGACCAGCCTTCAGAAAACCCATTCTGGCCAGCTACTGTGGAAAAAACCTGGCTTCACCTGGAACTAATGAGTACTGTGAATGGGACAGTCAGGGGTAACTGTTTCCACAGAAAAATCCAGTGTTTTTAACAAGCAGGTGCCAGAATGGGCCCATAACCCTGCTCCAGGCTGAATCACCTACAGGAACAGAACAGACCTTTCTTAGTTCAGTTTTCCCATACCTAAGCCAAGCTTGGGGTTTTTTTTCCTCCTGGTGTTTCTCTCATTCCTACATCTGTGAAGGCCAGTAGGAGAATCATACCAAGCCCATTGTATTTAGCTGTTGGATGTGAGAAACTAGGTAGTTTTTCTTACTGGAGCTCTTCCATACACAGAGCTGAACATCGCTCTACACAGCCCATGGGCTGGCAGGTGCTGCCTGCTGGGGCTGGCACATTGCTCCTATCATTTGTTCTTTTACTAGGTGTCAAAACATATTTAAGATCCAGCTGACAGGACTAAATTATTGATTGCACACCGAGGTGTGGGTTTAGGGCATGTTTAGAGAGCTGCAGAGTCTCTCTGTGCATTTACACACACGGAGACAAACAGAAGCTTTGGGGGAGAAAATATTAAGAGATAAATCAATGGACAATGAAAGAGAGAGATTTACACTGCTAAGAAATAATCCCTTCACTGCTCCATGATTCTTACACAAGAGATCAGGGTTCTCATTCTCATCTTGCCTTCTATCTTAGGCACTGAGGAGCAGCACAGCCTGTTACAGAGCCAAGACATGGAACGATGTCTTGTCCCCCCAGTCCCTGGCCACTCCAGCTCAGTCATCTCACTAAACACTTGTGACCTCGTTACTCCAAGCAAAGAGCAATAATAAGCAGATTCAATGCCAAACATCTACTTTGCAAAGCTCTGGCCAGGGCCAAGGTCCTGGTCTGGCTGTCGTGCACGGGGGCTGTGCATAGGTAGACAATTGAGCAGTTCGGGAGCCAGGGCTTGGATTCAGATTAGAAAACAGCAAAAAACTTTCAAGCCAAGAACAACAGTAGAACTGGGAATGGTGTGATGCTTTACACTGGACAAACACAAGCTAATTTATCAGAGCATTGACTCCTTGCCGAGATAGCACTGGCGGCACTCTGAGCAAAGGCAGACAAACTGCTGAGGAAAGGGTAGGTAGGGCATAGAGGGAGAAATTCAGCCAAAATAGCTTTCTAGAGTGAATTAGACTAAACCAAAACTGAGGGCAAGCGCTAAAGGTTCCCTTGGAGCTTTGTCCTTGACTGCAGACACAGGGCACTTAAGATAATGGGTCTGGGCACACGAATAAAGTGAGTGCAAAAGACAACGTGGGTACAGACAGACAGACACACTCACACTGCCTGGCCTCATCGTGCCAGGGTGCTGGACACACCTCTCCTTTAAGAAAAGTGCAGCTCAAGGTCATTTAAGCTTGCTGGATGTCACTCCTGTGTTTAATTTTACCTTGTTTTCAGCCAGTCCTGGTACTGTTGCTGTACCTGAGTTGGCTTGACTGGAGGAGTACTCCACACAAAGCTCTGACTCAGGGCACTGACAAGGGAACAAGGAAATGCAAGTTTCCAGCATCACAACCCCTGTCTTTTGCTAGCACCAGTCAGAGCAGCACGAGGCATCAGAGACCTTCAGGGATGGCCTCTTTCTTCCAAAACTCCTTTTGCCAGCCCTAATACCCCTGTAAGGACAAGGAAATGAGGGTACTGATCCAAACTACATCTCCAAGCCTCTCTGTCCATTCAATGGCAATTTCAAGGATGACAAGGCTGTCAGTTAACAACTAAGGGATTCAGGTGACTTGTCCACGCATCAGCACAGCCAGACTCAGCTCCACACTGCCTGTGCTACCTTCTCTCCCACTCAGAAGCCTCTTTGGGCACTGCAGAGGACACATCCCTTTCTGCTGGGCTCATATTCGTGCTTAGTGAAAGCAGAATGTGATTTTAAAGAAAGATTAAAGCCTCTACTTATTCTCTCTACTTGGGAATTTTGGCTTCTTCAACAGATCCTTTATTATTCCACCAAGTCACTCGTATCTCTGCACAAGTAAATATCTGCTGCCCCCATTTCCATGAGGGGAGTGGGGACAGAAGGGACAGTTTTCTCTCTGTGGTATCAGTTTTCAGTGTGACACACAGTTCACTGCAAAGAACAAACAGCCCTAATGAGAGCTGCTAGTTGCTGCACCCAGTGTCAGTTACTCGGCTCCTTCAGGCCACCCCGATCCCCTCACAGGGTCAGAGGCAAAGGGAGTAGGGAGCAGGACATGTGCTCCATCCCTCGCAGCTCCCACATCACCTCCAGCAGATGGGAGCTCTGTGCAAACCCTGCTGCGACTCGCTGCAGCTGGGCCAGGGTCACTGCACCCACTGCTGTGTTTACACCACATCAAGGGGTGGGAAAATGACACTGTGTGACTTTACACCCAGAGCAGCAGCGAGCTGGGACCCAGAGAGAGCAGTTTGCTAAATTTGGATGGTGTTTGGATGAGAGAAGAGGCCCAGGGGATTTCATAAAGAGCCTCAGGCTGGGGTCAGCCCTTGCAAGAGCAGTCAGGGTGTCCCTACAGCGAGAGGTTACCATGCCCTAAGAAAGCTGTAAGGGTAGCAATCTAAAGGACTCTGCCACAGAGCTGGGCAAGCAAACTCTACTGCCCTTTGGAGCCTCTCTAATCCCAGTGACTGCAATCATGGCATCTGCATCCCACAGACCTTGCCAGGCACTGGACAACTTGCCCAGAGCATCACGTTTCTGGTCAGTGTGGACACACACCTTTACATGCTGGTGGAGGAGGATCCCACTGAGGAACCAGCTCTAAAGGGACGAGCTGTAGGTTGCATTTGGTCCTGCCCATCAGCCTCCAAGACCCCAGGCCCTGGTAGAGGACAGAGCTGGCCACCAAAACTCCCTTTCCACTCCCAACTGGGTCATTTTGTCCCACCTGTTTGCTCCCAGCTGCCTTTTCTCAGGCTGTGTTTTCCTTTTCATTTTTCAGCAACAACCCCCATTTTAATTAAACTCCAGCCCCATCACAATCTTTTCCCTATCCATCCTTGCCTTTATCTGCCCATCAGAGAGCTGTCCATCAGATTTAGGATACCCCACAAAGCTGCTCCTCAGGCTTTGAGTACCCTCATTGAGCCAGGACAGGATCCCAGGCTGGGGAAACCACCATCAGATCCCCATTCTTCACCCAGCTTTAGTTTACTCCTGACACCAGGAGTCCCCAGCTTCTCCTCTTTGCCCTCATTGTGGTCCCCAGCCCCCGCAGCAGCCCCACTCAGCACCAGGGCTGCGGAGGGGCCGTTGCCATGGGCGCAGACGAAGGTGCCTCCAGGTTCCCATGGTGCCAGGCCAGACATGCACTGGGGTGAGGGGAGGGAAGAACTCACACTCTCCAGGATATTTGTAACCCCTCTAAGCATCTTGCAAGTCAAACAGTTCTTATCTCTTCCTTCCCCCACTGCCAGCACCCAGTGACCTTGGGGGGCTTCCCCACCTACCAGGGCAGCACTCACAGTGCACAAAAGGCTAAATAATTGTCCTGGCTGACCTGGAGACAAAAACAAGCTTCATCCCAGGTCCTTAAGTGTGGCAAAGGGCAGAATTTGGCTCCAACAAGCTGCCTGTTGGCTGTTTTGCCTCATCTTGGCCCTTGCTGCAGGCTAAGGCAGGGCAAGGGACTGTGCCCCAGGGCTGGAGTGCAGTAGGCTCCTCAGAAGCATGGGGTTTGGGGATTTTTTTCCCCCAAGAAGCATGTAACATGAGTGTTGCAGGGTGAGTGGGATGATGGCCCTGGACCTTGCTGCAGGACACCCGCAGCAACAGAGCCTCATCCCTCCAGGCAGGGCCAAGCAGGGATGGGACAGCTCCCCACTGCTCTCCTCTGCGGGCAGGCTGGAGTAGAAGAGGCTTTTTGCCCAATCCAAGGTGGTTTTCACAGATGGAGAAACATCATTGAGCCCATCTCTGTAGCTCATAGAGAGGTTCCTCCTGGTGTCTCTAAACCATGTCTGCAGAACATCAGTCACTCTGCCAGAGACAAGGCTTCATCAGCTGCCAGCACTCAAGTACTGTACCATTTAAAATCCACTCATGTCCCATCTCACTGGTGATGTCAGCCAGAAGATATTTTAGCAGAGGAGGCGGGAAAAGCCCAGGATAAGCACAGGGTGGGACCAAATCTGCAATAAGCTTGCAAACAAGCATCTTTCTTTAAACTGATTCTCTCCTTCTCCAGGCCTTCAAACTCGTGTTACCTCTCAGATCTCCCCACAAGCAGGGGAAATGAGAGGTGAGACAGCTGGAAACGGTGTTGAGAGCAAGAGGAATCAGTCTCCATAGTGTATGGAGAGAATCAGGACTATTTAATCTCTTTTTCCCCCTTATCAGTGGTCTCAAATGTCACTGAGAGGGAGCTGCAGTGGAAAGCCCTGCAAATATTTCCTACAATTAAGGAATTGACAAGATTTTTCAGCTTTTTCCTCTCTGTTTGAAAAATTACTACCCAGAGGAAACAATCTTTGCAGAGCATATAACTCACAATAGGCTGAAACAGTATCTTAAACTATTCCTCTGCTTCCTGCTTAAGTAAACATATTAGGAATGTGTGTATATATTTCTTGGGCAGCTCAAAAATAAAAAGAGGAAAGGTATATAGTCTCTCCTGCTTTTGAGTAGCACATTGTTTATGTTGTTACAAGCAGGGTTCGTATTTATAGCTGAGCACAGGGTGAAAGCACAGGCAAGCTGGGAAACATTTGTTAGGTTTAATGATATTCCATTTAACTGGTGCAGCAAAATGCACCCCTTTGAACTGATTCATGACATGAGTTGTATAGAAACATTTCTTCCTCAAGAAAGGAAAAACCTCAAAAGGTCAATCTGACATTTCAGCCCTCTCAAACATCCAGCAAAGATGTTCACAGAGCAAAATCCCCAGCCCAACAGGTTGGATGGGTCAGAGCAGGGAAAGAATAAAACCACAGCTAGACACTCATTTCAGGACAAAAAGCAGAACCATTCAAATCACCTGGGCTAGGAGGGACCCATCCTGCCCTGCAGCAGCCCCCCTACACAGCTGGCAAAATGCATTGCACTCTTCAAAGCACCCTGAGCCACAGCTTTGTTGGCTGCAAGGAAGGGGCTGACAAAGCCTTGTGGCTGCTTGGCATCTACCTCATTCAACCAAGAGACTAACCAAGGCCCAGCTCTCCTCTCAGGCTCAGCCACCAAGTTAAAACCAGACTGAGAAGGGCTTTTCTCATCCCTTAGTTGCCTGGGCTGGCTGCAGCAAGCCTTTGGTGTCAAAAGCGAGCCTCCATGGGGGGAGAGGCAATGCCTCCTGCAAACCCTTGGTCAGGCAGTCACAGGCTTTTACAGCCTGACACCTCTCACCTTGCCAAAGGCATTGCATCTCTGCACTGTTGCAGAATTAGCTCAGCTCTGGCCCAGCCTCTCCTGAGCAGAGCAGTGACCCATCACAGCACTCAGGCTGTGCTCAGCTTCCTCTCTTCCTCCAGGTCAAAGCATGTGCACACACATGTATGTACTAGTATTTGCTGCCATAGGGGTAAGGGCTGCCTGAGAACTGCTTCTGTGGTTGTAGAGAAGGTGTAACATGCACAGACAGGCACCAGAGCATCCCCATGAAGCCTACTCCAGAGGCAAGCAAACCCAAGGGAGCTGGTTCAGCAGAGGCTCCCTGGGAGCTCGTGCCCACCCTGGGGGATGACCATCCCTGCATCCCCAGAGAGCAGACACTGCACAAGCACATCCCTCTGCCTGCAATTTCTCCCCAAGCACCCACTAGTCCCACACAGATGATTCCCACTTACAGGCTGAGCACTGATCATTCATTAAGCATCATCCAGGTCAACCTGACACATCTCCCTGTTTTTCCCCATCCAGTTGGGTGCCTGGTGGGGTTGTAGAGGGGTCTCCCACAGCCTGGGACACAAACGTCACCAGCCTTTCCATTTAACCTACACTGTACATGCCTCAGGTCAACACTGGCTTCCCAGGAGGAAAAAATCTGGTACAAATCTGGTACTTGCTAGAAATGCTTTAAAGGCAGGAAAAAAAGAGGATTTGCTACCAGACATCACTCAAGACAGGTGCATAATACACCCATTATTGCATAGAAAGGAGTAAACCTCTTTTCTGCTCTTTCTCTCTCTCTCTCACAGGTATGGCTGCAGGTCTCCAAGCCTCTGAAATTAGCTCTGTACCCCACAAGGGTTTTGGGAGCTCACAGCACAAGCACTTCCACAGGGCCAGCAAAGGGAGGCCATTGCTTCAGAAAGCTGACTGCTCTCAACCATGTGCTCTCCTCCAGCCCTAAAACAGATGACCACAGGCCTTTATCTGCTGCTCCTGATTCTTCCCATTACCCACAGCAGGGCTCTGGGCTCAGCAAAGGCAGGACAAGAGCTGCTTCACACTGGCCATATTCTGGGATATCCTCAAGTTTCTCAATACTTGGCAAGTCATGAATTAAAACAGCATATAAATAAAACCCCAAAGCACCCAGCTACATCTGCCTGCATCTTTTATCTCCCAGCTTCAGGGAGAACAAGCCCCCAGGCACAGGCAAGCTATTCCAAGCTGTGGGTTCCACCCCTACCTTCACTCTAAGCCTCCTCACACAGGCAGCTCTCACACAAATCAAGTAGCATCCTCCAAGAAGGCAGCCCCAGAGCTCCTGCCCCTGGCCTGGCTGCTCTCAAGGCAAGTCAACACAATTTCTCCTGCTTAATTGCTGTTAAATTATCACACCTGCTCTGAGCAACCACTCCACAGCTTGTTCCCAAAGCAAGGGGAGTGTGTGTGCCCCTTAGCTGCTCCTGGGCACTGCAGAGGGAGTCAGCTGGTGGAGGTGAGGAGCAGGAGGAGCAGAGGGACAGAAAGCAGACAGACCCCAGCTGGAGGGCTGGGATGAGATGGGTCTCCAAGGAGAGCAAAGGCTTTAGTGCCTGCAGTGAGGCTGTCTCTCAGAGCTGTCAGTCTATGTGAAAATACCACCATAGAAACCCAAAGCTCCACACCCTGACTGGCATTACTGCTCTGGCAAAAGCTCCCAGGGTGGAGTTCACCCGAGTCATCAATCTTCATGTTTGAGTTTGATGAGATAAAGAGCTGATGTGTGATTTGTGCCAGCCGAGCCCAACACAGCAAGCTCTGTCTGTCCTTCTGTGGCAGGGCAAGGTTTATCTGCACAGCACAGCTGCCAACCAGCCATTCATTATGAACTGCAGCAACTGAGCACATCTCACAGCAGCTCTTCCTGGTGCTTGTCAAGTGACCTTCCCTGCCACTGGAAAAGGCCCCCAGGAGAGTTTGGCTCTTGCAGGGAGCCCACCCAGCTGTGCCACTCTCTGCTGTGACAGGCAGCCCCTGTTTGCCAGTAGCACTGGGGAGTAGCAGCCCTGGAGCTTTGCACTGATGAGCTTCCTCTCCTTTCACCTCCAGAAAGCAAGATAACTCTCCCACCCTTACATTTAAGAGCAAAGTCTCTGCCAGGCTTTACAGCTTCATTGGCCCAAGTGCTGGTGCAATTGCTGCACACCTCTGGGGAGGTGGGAGCTCTGCCTGCTCCTCACAGGGTGCTGGGCAGCAGAGGCTTTTCAAAGTGCCACTGGCCAGCAGAGCCCTGCCCTGCCACTGTGGTACAATGAAGTGATGCTGCAGGACATCTTCCCGTGGATGCCAGCAGACAGGCTTGGGGGCCAAGGAGCTTGTTTTCCAATAATCTAAGAAACAGAATGACCATTTAACATTCAGGCCAGCAGCCTTCCAAGGAGTTTTATTCACCCTCCACCAAGCAGGGTGCAGAGAGCCCTTTGTGCTGGCCCTGCTCCCCACTGTAGTTACAGCACCTGCACGTTTTTGTTGGAAACACTCTCCTTTGGTTTTCACAGGGACCTGGTTCACAGCACAGGATCCATTTGCTCAATTACTGCTGTGTCTCCTAAGCCTGATTTGTGGTCCCTCTCTCCATAGATTGGGGGTGAAGACACTTTTTCCACAGCAGACAATGGAGAAAGGTCCCAAAGGGAGCTCCACGGAGCACCATGGAACATCAGTGTGAAAATGGGGTCTGGAGGAGTTTAGCTGCCTATGCAGCAGGGTCCAGCCAAGGCCAAAGGCTGCAAGAACAAACTGAAGGTTGTACCAGAGCCACGGGAGCCACCAAGCACAGTGGGATGATCAGGCATTTGTCTGTAGGATGAAAGAAGGCACTGAGTTTGGGCTGTGATGAGACCTAGAATGCACAGTGAGGAGATTTATTTGGAGTTCAATCTCTGATTTTAGTGGGACTTGCTAGAGGTCCCACAGGGCACAGAAATCATAGACTCATAGAAACATTTAGATTGGAAAAGACCCTTAAGATCATGGGCCAGCCACTCACCTCACACTGCCAAGTCCACCACTAAACCACATCCCTCAGTACCACAGCTACACAGCCTTTAAATACCTCCAGGCACGGTGATTCAACCGCTTCCGTGGGCAGCCTGTGCTGGGGCCTGACAACCCTTTCAGTGCAGAGTTTTGTCATCATATCCAATCTGCCCTTCCCCTGACATGATCTGAGGCTGTTTTCTCTCATCCTGTTGCTTGTAGCTCTGGAGAACAGACCAACCACAGCCCCCTGCTTTCACCATGCTGGGTCATGGGCTGGGTGAGCAGCTGCCGTCCCCTGCAACGCTGCCTCTGTCCTGCAAGGGCAAAGTGATCACTAACCATGAGTACCTGCCCTGGGCCCAGGGATGACAGGGGACCCCTTGCACATGGGGAAGGCAAAGGATGTACTTCCACACCTCTGCTTTGTTCAGACTACAGGAAAGTGCCATTGGCAAGGCCTGTGCACTGTCTCCAGCCTGTGTGCCACAGAGGCTGCTTCTAGGTCAGAGTAATCCCAAGACCCCCTCTGCATCTTGCTCCCACTCCCTCATGGGGTTGTCAGGGCTGCAGAAGGAGCAAACCACCCCTTGAAGCTCCTGCAGCCCCACTGCAGCCATGGGATGAGGCAGCAGCTCTGCAGCCTGGCAGAGCCACACGCTGCTTTGCACCCTTGGCTCCAAAAGCCGTTTGCTTGAAGCCACGTGGAGCCTCGTCCGTGCCCCTCAGCCAGCCAAGGTGCTGCTCCCACCGTAGCTCAGGTGAACAGACATGTACCCCTGGCCCCCAAGGACTGCCATTTACCTCCCCCTTCCCATTGCTTGGTGCCATGTTTCCACAGCAGTTTGAGCTCCCTTCAGAAGCACCATGTCTCAGATTAGGAAGGTGAAGTCACATCCACGTCGGTTGCTGGGATGATTCTGGTATCGCGGTGAACGACCAGCTGTGACTCCATCCCCAATTGTTCTGGGTCAGGTAAAGCCCTGCTGTGCTGTGCTAAGACTTTTATTGGCCAGTAGCAAATGCTTAGAGAAAGCCTATATGAGTCAAGCGAAGCACAGAGCCCAACAGCACATTAGGGGCTGATGTTTGTAACAGTCACAGAAGGACCATCCACGGCCATGTGTAACTCAGCCCCACTCACACACCCTGTGCTGCAAGACAGCGTGACACCAGGCAAGATTAAACCAGCAACAACGTCCCTGCACAGGGTTGCATCAGCTTAATCAATGTTTGAAATGTGCTGTCAAGGAACCTGTGCTGCTCCTTACACCAAGCAGAGGTAGGGCAGACGCAGGCTTGGGTCACGGCTTTGCTGGAGATATGGGGTGGGAGAGAGCTCTGTGCATGGCCAAAAGAGAAGCAACGACCTCTTGTCAGGAGAGCCTGCTGTAAGGTCAGCATTTGTGAGAGCTGACAGCCTCAGAAACAGAAAAACAGAAGTTCAGTGAGCAGCCAAGGGACAAGCATCAGCAAGAACCGTGCTGGGGACAGCAGTGCTTCAAAAACACAGCAGGGTGGAAAAAACCCAAGTCTTCTGGAGCACAGCGCTAGGAACGGTGCATCTGGCAGTTACAGCAGAAAAACAGAGACATCAGCACTTCTGAGCCCTCTGCCCAGCTCTGGGGAAGAAATCAGGTTGGTGACTGGAGGAAGGAGATGGAGGCATCCACGCTGTGCTCCTCCAACACAGAGCAGCCTCGAGCTCCCCTCTGTGCCTCAGCTGCCCGGCTGGCAGCGGTGACCCTTCCCAGGGAATGGGCAGCTTGAAAGAGCCTGTGAGGGGGAAGGTGTTTTGGAACTCAGAAAGGCCACTGTTTTTCACCATGAAAGATGAACAAATTTTGCCATTAAAGGGTCAGCTCAGTCCCTGTGAAGACCAGGCTCGTGTAACCTCTGCTGCTGCTGCGAGCAGTGTTTCTCCTGAAGAAGGAGCCAGGCGGCTGTGGAGGAAGCGCTGCTTCTGAAGGTGGAAAATGCCTGGCATTGTGTCCAGCCTGTGTTTGAAGTGGGAGAAAAGCAACTTTGAATAAGCTTTTTATGGGCCTCATGGCTCTACTTGACCATAATGTCAGCTTGTAATTAGCAACAGATACCGCTTCTGTCACTCTCGATGTTATCATCAGCCGTCTTGCGTTTCAAAGTGAGGAGAGGCATGTAAATTATGGGCAATTTGGTCTCTGAAATGGGTTTTATGGTTCTCTCTCTGCAGGGCAACCGGGAAGCCTGGAGTTCGTTACAGAGATAACGGCTGAGCCAGCAGAGAGAGGAGCAGGAGAAAAGCAACGTGTGTTACAGAGCTCCTCCAGCACATCCCTGGAGGAAGCACCTGTGTGAGGGCAGAGCGGAGCCGTAGGTCTCACAGGGGCTGTGTATTTTGAGCAAAGAGGAGAGAGGTTTGGAGGCAGCCAGCACCCCACATCTGAGACAGGAGGGCTCTGCGAGGCTTTGCCCACACACCGATGGGGAGAGCTGGAAGGGGAAGAGGGTGGTGGCTCCTGGGCAGCCAGCACAGCCTCACTTCCATGTACAGCAAGGACTTTGACCAAGGGTTAGATGGCCCAAGAACAACTGAGACAGTATTTTCCTGACATTGATAGAAAACACCTCCTTCAACTGAAACACTTTCAGAGCCCAGGAGAGGATTGCATTTCCCCAAAGAGATCTGATTGTTGTAAGATAAAGAAACCCTCCACACTCACATCTCTTCCAGTTTTGACCCAAAGCAATTTTAACTTCTGTTAAACAGATGGAGCCAGTTTTTTGCCTTTTTCTTTTTTTGACTGGGGAGGGGCAGGGGAAGTCTATTTCTTGCAGCAAGTTTCCCACATCCCTTGGCATTGCTCTGCAGTCTGACAGATCCCACTGCCAGAGCACTGGCTGGGTATTTGATTTCATCTATTGCTGTACGAATTACTGAGCATCCTGTTTCTGCCTTGCCTTGGCCTCCTGCAGAAGGAGTCACACCTGAGTTACCCTTTGTAAGGGCTCTCCAGGAAATGGGCTAAAGCAGAAAGTTGCCCCACATTGACTCCATGGTGTCAGGTTCTCTCCTTTTATATGCTGGAGGAATTCAAGCATCACTCTGCTGCTCCAATCTTTCTATCTACCACTGGCAAATAACACAGCCAAAAAGGTTATCTGCCTTCAAACAGAAATAGCTTGTGTTTAGAAAAGAATCAAATTCTGTTCCCTTTAGAGTTGCAACCACATCCTCCAAGCTGTTAACCTGAAAGTGAACTTCAGATAATAAAACTCTAACCTCATCCCTTCAGAAGAGCCAGCAGTCGGCAGCTACCTTGTGTACTCTCTCCCTATCTGTCCCATCGATTGCCTGATAGCACAGCTTGTTTTCTTTTTCAAGGGAAGACAGCTACTAAATCTATGCTCCCATCCCTCTCCTTAGCACTCTTGGGCTTCTCCACAGCTGCAATGTTTTTCCATCGTCCCTGCTCTCAGTTAAATAAACATTATGACACATACTGATTGCTTTAACAAACTTTACCGTTCCACGGCCTCGGCAAAGCACGGTTATCTTTTTACAGGGAACATTCCTTTCCTGTTGCTATGCCTACTCCAGCACCCTCCAGCACGACAGCCAGCACTGCTGAACTAACCCCCAGCTTCCAACCACTCCACTTTGCTCATCTCCAAGGAGCTGGGAAGGGGTGTGGGGCCAGACCGCCCGCAGATGGGAGCTGTCAGAGCTCTGCCAGCAGCCCCGCGCTCATCTCAGGCAGGGACCCAGCCACGGCTGTCTGAGGATGAAGGGTGTCTTCTGAAAATGCCCTGCAGCTAAAAGTGGCTGGGTGGAAAAGGAAAAAGAGGGGCATGAGTGCCAGGGCGGTAGGAGAAGGCTGGTCTTGTCCCCACCCCCCCTAAAGGCAGAGTTTGGAGTTCTGTAATTTGCAGCTAAATTGCAGAATCCAGAGATATTTCTGGGAAATGGCATTTCACAACCATCCATCATCGTCGTGCACAATTTCCTTCACATGACAACCTATGTTTTAAAACTTGCAAAGAGAGGGGAAACTGCCATTTGTTTTGGCCAAGCCAAAATAGCACTTGGCCCAGGGGCTCGGGGAGCCCTGGCTGCTCCTGTTGATAAGCCCTGGCTGCCCACGGGCACCTCCTGCTCCACACACACACACTGACCACGCTGCAGTCTCCCCACACCAGCTCCCTTTCCATGGTGCCAGTGGCCTGTGTGGTCACACCACTCTGATAATTACCACAAGGGAAACCTGGAGATTTTAATGACCACCTCCCCTGGAGTCAGTGATTTCACCTTTTTCCACCTTGTTTTCACTCCCCAACATGCAAAGATTTTCTCCTCAATAAAGGACAGGTTGGCTTCTCAAATACTTCCATTCTCAAAGGTCTGATTCTTTCTCTCTAGTGGAAACCCAGATGCAACAGCTCCAAAATGTATCTATGCTGGACAACACAGAGAGGGGCCAGCAAAGCCAAAGAGGTTTTCTGGCAGCTAATCAGTTGTAAAAGACAGTTCTTCCTCTAGGCATCAGCCAGAGTCCAGAGGACACGTGCATGCACTGCCCTTGCAGCTCTGAACACTCCTGCACCGTTGTGCACCACAAACCCAAAGCATTTTCTCCTGGTTCTGAAGACATTAACCAATACACAGAATCACAATAAGATTTCTCCTTTTTATCTTTCTGTTTAGGCTTTTTTATGAGCTAGCCACAATATATTGGACTAGTTGTGCACAGGGGGAAAGCACAAGGGTGTGAGCAGAGGAAAGGTGGAAGGAAGCAGATAAATCCCAGCCCAAGTCCCTCCTAGACCGTATCCGGCAGTGAGCACGTTGCCAGCCATGCAAGGGCTTGGGGCAGCCCTTCTCAGGCCAGGCCAATGCTTATCCCTTGTTGGAGAATTCACAGGCTTGTCCCTGTCTTCCTCCCTCTCACCAAGCTGTGCTACCAGAGCTGTGAGCACCTCGTGGGCTCAGAAGCACTGGGAAGATGCATCCCGGGGGAGTCCCGCTGGGGATAAATCAGGAGTCACCCCAGGATAAACCCAGCACTTGGGAGAGATATTTCTGTCCATTCTACTCCCAGATGAGATTGTGCACAATGGTTATCTGAAGACCTTCTGCCTACCCTGCCCCCAAAGACTCAGAAATGAGCATGAACGTGCCCTCGTGGGCAAGAAGCCAATGGCAGCCTGGGGGCATCAAGCAGAGTGTGGGCAGCAGGTTGAGGGAGGTTCTGCTCCCCCTCTACTCTGCCCTGCTGAGGCCTCATCTGGAGCCCTGTGTCCAGTTCTGGGCTCTCCAGCTCCAGAGGGACAGGGAAGTGCTGGGGAGAGGCCAGTGCAGGGACACCAAGATGATCAGGGGACTGGAGCATCTTCCTTCTGAGGAGAGGAATAGGGGCTGTTCAGTCTGGAGAAGAGGAGACTGAGGGGGGAGCTCATTAATAGTGACAAATATCTCACTGGTGGGTGTCAGGAGGTTGGGGCAGAACTTCTTTCAATGGTATCTAGCAACAGGACAAGGGATGATGGGATGAAGCTGGAACACAAACAGTTCCATTTAAACATAAGGAAAAACTGTGTCAGTGTTTGAGTGAGGGAGCCCTGGCCCAGGCTGCCCAGAGAGGGTGTGGAGGCTCCTGCCTTGGTGGGCTTCAGGACCTGCCTGGACACATTCCTGTGTGACCTGATCTAGGTGAACCCGCTTCTGCAGGGGGTTGGACTGGATGAGCTCTAAAGGTCCCTTCCAACCCCACCATGCTGTGATTCTGTGATTGTATGAAATGGCAGATGACTCCCTCTGTAGCTGAGCCCAGCCGTGCCAAGGGATGCTTCTGCTGGCAGCCCACCAAAGACTCATCTCCGGCCACAGTGACACAGCCAGGGCAGCACTCGGAGCCTGCACGGCTCAGGAAGCAAAGAAACCAGAGAGCTGGACGGCCTCAAAGCCAGATGGAGAGATGGCCACGTGAATGGAGGAGATGATTCAGAGCCTGACATGTGAGCAGCTCACACCACATGCTCTGGGTCTTGAATAGGCCTCTCTCGACAGAGTGGCTGGGGATTCTCTGGGCCTCAGAGGCAGCTGGAAGTGTGTCAGGAGCAGGCTGGGTGTGTGTGCCAGATCTGTGTGGGGAAAACCTCCTGGGCTGGAACATCAGCTGAGAGCCTTCCCTCCTTGCCTTAAAGGAAGTATGTGCACACACACTGCCAGCAAGCCCTACACCTGGGAGGTGTATCGTGGGCCACTGTCAGATCAAACTGGCCTTCCATGGAAAAACCACGTGCAAAGGCTTTTCTGATCCATCAAACAGCTTCTTTGCTGTAATTGCATTGCCCATTCCCACTGAACTGCCCACAGGTCGAGCCAGCAGCATGGGAAAGGGCTCTTTCCCCCCAGACCCTGTGATGCCTGCTCTGTGCAGCCCCTCTACCCACACCCTGCAGGGTTCCCTCGGCAGCCAGTCCCAGGATCACCATCCTGTATTTAAGCTTGCTTTAACCTAACAAGGCTGAACTGCTGCTCCTTCTTTTAGCTTTTCCAGCCCATTTCCTAGGCACAAGCTCCACGGAAAGTGGATTGCACAGTCTAATTGTCCTACCACTTAGGTAAAAAGCAGCTTTCAATATACCTGAGTGATTTCCACACCAGCTTGCCCAGTTTTCCAGCTCAGCTGAGGCCAGCAGACTCCCCAGCCCTGCTTTGATTCCTTTTTGTCCCCATTAGGCTAAATACTATTTAGCCAAGGAGCACCTAAGCCACCTTGACTGCTTTTGCAAAGGCTTCCCTTGGTCATTTCCACCTTCACTGCCATCCCACCTCAGCCCTCATCATCTCCTTCCAGCCTTTGTCCTCCCTACAAACTACTTATTTTCCCAGAATCACCTCTTGTCCTGCTCATTGAACCTGCAGAGGTGGAACAAGTTTCCCTTTCCCTGCTGCCTCCAGCGTGGCCTCTGCCAACTTACATCTCAGCTGGGTAACACAAGACCAAAGGCAGCAGCAGTGGCTGGATAATCTCAGATGCTGCTGCGGGAGTTGTGACAGTCACGGGAGCAGAAGATGATCCAGGAAGGTCAGTCCCAGATATGATCATGTTTAATTTCACTTCATTACCTTGAAATGGGATCAAGTTACATCCCACTCTTTGAGAAGTGCATTCATGGGAGAGGTTACTGAGGGGTCCAACACAGATTCTTTCTGGATATGTGGCGTGGGCTGAAGCATTCAGGACCATAAATCAGTTCCCCACTGATTTTGACACCCAGGAAGGGCCAGATCTGCCTGCCTGGGAAATTAATCTCTTCCAGACCAGCCTCAAACCTGGTCCTGGAGGCAAACATACCTCCCTGCCCCTGTGTCCTCTGGCCATGGACTGGAAACACCACCTAAATTAGTGGGAAGGGAGTCTGCTTTCCTGTTTGTGCAAGAACTGACTTCTCTGAAGATATGCCAGTGGTGGGGCTGGATTTAAGAATAAAACACTGGTGAGATGAAGGGGAGCATCAATGAAGGTCAGTGAGTACTTTGGATTGAAGTCTCTCCCCTGATCCATGTGAGGTTTGCATTGTCTAGCTTGCTTTTGCTGGGTGCTTTCTGGTTTGCATTGTCTAGCTTGCTTTTGCTGGGTGCTCTCTTGCATTCCTGTGGCACAAGAAGCCTTTCTCTCCTGAAATTAATTCTGCATTCACATTTCAAAGGGCAATGATAGCAGAAAGCTACGAAGCTCTGAGAGACACAAAGGAGTTGTGCCTGCTGCAACACAGTTTGTGCCCTCTGAGGCAGGGCTGGGGATGTTTTGCCTTTGACTTCCAGCAAGCCCAGCTTGCTTTGAGCCTGCTTCAGAGTTATTTTCTTTCAGGGGCAAAGGAAAAAGCATCAAATCCAGACTCACATTTCCCAATGCATGTACTCCCTACCATCTTTTTAGGAATGAATCTTTAAACATCTCCCAACAACACAGGCAGAGCAAGAGTGGTTTGGTGAAGGAGAATAAAAATCAGCAAACGTACACCAAGGTTGAGCAACAGATGAGATCCTGCCTCTGAAGAAATTGCATTATGAATCTGGTGAGAAGGAACAAATTGTTGGCCTTTCTGAAGTAGCAGGCTGCCAGAAGTCTCCTGTAAATGAAAGCCCTGGCAGAGAGTAGCATCATCTGTGAAAGGGAAGAGCTGGTGCTAACCACCACCATCAACAATTGTTGACAGATGAACCTTCCCCAAACCACTGGGTCTGGAGAGTTTCTGGGGAGTGAACAAGTTCTGTCTATTACAGAGACTCTCAAATCCCTCCAAAACCCCAGCTCAGACTCAGCTTTTCCAGAAGCCATTCAATAACTTCAGAACAGCAAGCATCCTGGTGACCCTGAGTCTAGCAAGGGGCCAGTGGGAAGCTGCTGAGAAGCCAGGTTTGCAGCAGGTGGGCAGAAAGCATCCTGTTTCAGCTGCTTCTGCAACCATTGCTCTCCTTGAATGATTCCTTTCCCTTTGACTAACCTCAACACCAATGTCACACCAGATCTGCTATGGTCTCAAGGCCAGAGTCATCATTTCTGTTCCATCACCTGCAGCAGCTGCTCTACTGGGCTCAGCTGAGTCAGGGAGTTAAACTGCTCTGCAGTCTTCAGACTGTGGTGAAGAAACTGCTTTTGCTCCTGTTGAGCTGCAGCAGTGGCAATGGGGCTAAAGAACACTTGCATGCCAAGACCTGGAGTCACAGGCCAGAGTCATACACCCTTTTTGGGGTGCCAGGTATGTAGGTGTATGTCCCCTTGCCTGTTCCAGCTGCAGAAATCACTGCCCCCTCTATTGCATCACCTCTCCTTCCCTTTCCTCACAATATGAAGCCTGTTCTGTTCCTATTATTTCCTATTTCTAATGATATCCTACAGTTTAACCCAGAACAGGTAAGGAAAAAATGGAGCAAACCAGTCAGATCAGAGGTAGTGACTCCCAGAAGGTGGCTGTGGACAGCAGATGGGATGGTCACAGCTGCTTCTGCTGAAGCTGAACAATGGCACATGGACCAGATGGGGGATTTGGCTTTGTAGGGAAAGAAATTGCCCAGCAGGATGACAGCAGCAGTGCCACCTCTATATGAGGTGACCTCCACAGTAAGAGGACAGGTTCTGGGCACCTGGAAATACCCCGATGGGTTGTTGTATCTGCTCTTCCTTCTGCTCCTTCTTCCCTAGTCCATGGCCACCCAAATCCTTATGAGATCTCTGTTTCAGCCAATCTCTTACCAAAGAAGTTACCATTCAGTTATGTGGCATTTTCATAAGTAAACAACCACTCCTCAGAAATCAGCTCATCTGCAAAAGCCTTGAAAATGCCAAATTCATGATTCCAGGAGACTTGTGTCTCAAGGCTCCCACCACCTGATCCAGTAGCAGATCTGGGCTCACTTTCCAGCACATTATATTTAACTTTGGCCTCTTGGAGCTGCAGACCACTTAGCTCTGAAGCAGCAGCCTTAATATCCCTTTCAGAATGTCATTAGCATTAACTGTTTTTACTGCATATTCTTGCTGTTGGTGTAAGTGGATCCCCCTTTGGGCTTTGCTCCAGGCAAACCCTCCAGCATTTGCTTCAGTGAACTTGGTGCACATGAAAGATGCAGCAAAGGGCTGCTCCCAAATTTCCTGCACACGTGGTGTTCACCCAGCATGTGCTTCACAGCCAGAGCAGTGGGCACCCCTGCACGTGTCCTCATCATCACTAGGCACAGCCTGAGTGTAACCTTACCAAGTTCCTGAGGCTTCTGAGATGGAGGAGGACTAAAGGGGCAGCAGCACCAGTGGAGAAGAGCTGAGCATTGCTGTGCTGACACCCACCCACCGTGGCCACCAGCCCAGCTCTGAGCATGTGGCAGAGCAGACCCAGGGCAGATCCTCGACCCAACATGCTGCAGCCCCTTCCAGCTCTGCTCCACCCATCACATCACTCTGGGAGAGAGGAGCCTTCTCTAACTCTTTGTTGTTGCAAGGCAGCTTGCCAGCCTGTTCCTATCGCTTCAGAAGTGCAAAACAGCCACATTTAGGTCTCAGGTTCCCACCTAGTTTTTGAATGATATTTTTGGACCAAGCCAAGGCCTTGATTTGGAAGGATGTTACCTGGTGGCTCTGGAGTGAGGAGCAAAGCTAATGTATCCTTTCCCCTCATTAGATTTTCCCATTCGTTTTGCATTAGAAGCAATCCTAAAACCTGTGCTGTTGATAGGAGAAAAGCCTTCTCCCAGGAAGAGTCTTTCCCTCTGATAAGGGCATTTTTCCCTCATCTGCTGTGAATGTCACAGCAGTGACATCCTCTTCTAGCACTCTGGGCTGTAGCTGTGTCTCAGGCCAACAAAAATACTAAACCCTCAAATGAAAACCTCCAGATGATCTTGGCAGAAACAGCGTGTCCATCACAAATGGAAATCACATTTGATACTCCACAATGGCAGGAAACTCACCTGGTTTTATTTAGTCTCCCCACAGCTATGTGCTATTGGCACTCTCCCAGTGTATCTCTGTCGAGAGGGACTTTTTAAGCTCTCTGTTAGTGGCTGTCCTTTCTTATCTAAAGCACCCTGCATGTTTGATTCTCACCGAGGCCTTTTGCTCATTATTTTTGTTTGTCTGCTGCTGGGGGGGGAAAAAAGAGCATAAGGGAACTCAATAATTCCTGCATTTACAGCTCTGTTCCCACAACAAGGTGCTTAAAATAAAGAAATTGGCTCGGGGTAATTGCTTGATATGAGAAAGATTATACAGGCAATGAACATCTGTATCACAGCTACGGTTGATGGCTCTGAGTGCTGGATCATGTGCCAGGAGCCCTCTGCCAAAAAAAATACTCAGAAAAAAAGGTTTCCAACCCAACACATGCTTATATAAGGCTTCTCCAGTATGCAAAGCAGCTCATTAACAACAACAACCCACCAAAAAACAAAAGAAAGAAAAGAGACTGGAGTGTTGAAATAACACAGGAAATTATGCAACTGATACCTGAAGCTGAGCATTGCAGATCCTATCCGGAAACCTCGGTGTCTCACAAAGCTTGGGTAAAATTCAGCAGGTTATCCTTCCCTTCGAAACTCAACTTGTTGCTACAGAGTCAGGTGGAGGTTTCGCACCAACACGGTCAGTGCAGCTCTCACGTGTCGTCCCCAGCAGCATCTGGGCAGGGTAAATCCCCCCTCACCTGCACCCTGCACATCACAGACACCTCTGTGCCTCAGCACATATCCGAGGGGCAAGGGGACACTCTCTGCTCCTTTGCATGGGGGGAATTGCCTCCGTGGCTTTCAGCGTGCAAGCTGCATGGGTAAGGGGGCAATGGAGAATGAAATGGGGTTTGGAATAAAATCAGCAGTGAATTTTTGCCAGAAATTTAAGCTGACCCAAAGAAAAATTGTTTCTGAGATGAGGTCAAGAATGTTTCCAACCTTATTGTGTCCATGCTTGCATCTGACATACAGGAAGGTCATATCCCTCCCCCCCAGCTTCAGAGGCTCTGCAGCTTCCACCCATCCTCTGCACTTCACCACCCTCTGTTAACCTGGGACTCGCAGACATTCACTTGGGAACCTGAGGCAAAGCCACAGAGCCCATAACCCCCACCATGTAACAGGTGAGGGTTACATGAGCTGCACGTTCACTTCTCAGCACAGCCGGGACTTGCCCGGGCACAGCACCAAGAGCTCAACACCACAGCTCCAGACCTGTAATGGGAGATCCCCTTCCCACCCAGCAAAGAAAGGAAACGTTCTCAGGCTCAGATAAGCTTATCTGTTCTTTTCTCTGTGCTCAAGGAGGGCTGCTGACCAGGGAAGCTCTGGTTCAAAGGCTTGTTTCAGTAAGGAGCTCATCCATCCCATGACTAACCACCTTTGCTAATGTTTTGTGTCTGCATTAAGGGTCCAGACACCAACTGGCAGCTGCAGCAGGAGGGAGAAGGACCAGACATCTTAATCTTGCCAACCAGTCATGTAGCAAGGGGAAGAGAAGGCAGAGGCAGGACAGGACCAGAACGGTCTTCTTGCCCTGAGCAAAACAGTCATATGTGTCTCCTGAAAGAAGTTCTCTGTCTGCAAAAGGCTTTGATGGGAGAGTCCTCCAGTAGCACAGTGTCAAGAAGCCTTAATGGGCTTGGCCTGGAAAGGTTTGTTTTGACATCTGGTGGAGCTGATGGGAGTTTCCATTCTAGCTTCAGCAAGAGAAAAGCTCAACATTTTCCTTGTGTAGCCCTTAGTAAGCAATACATTTCGGGGTACACACGTCCCTCGCCTCACCCTGGTTTCTCCCTCCAACACACTACTCACTGTTAGATTGTCCTCTCTCACTGGTTCAGAACCACAACTGCTTTCCTCCTTGCAGCTCTGCTGCCTCCCCATCAGCCTTGTTGGTGAGCACATTCTCAGAGCCCAGAAGGAAACAACCGTCCTCCTGGGCTGCAGAACCCCAGAACTGCCTGAAAGCACGATAATAGCTTCATCTCAGGGAGAGAAATACACCTCCACTGCTGCCTTCTCAGGCCCAAACCCATAGCACCTCACAGACAGGATCTGGCCGTGCACCCAGGGGAACAGAGCCCTGTGATCATGAGGGAGCCCTTTGTACCCCTGAAATGCTGTCAGCTTGTGAAACAAAGCTCCAACAGTCCCAAACTCCTTGACACCCGAGAAAATGAGCAAGCAGAGGGGCTGGGAGAGTTCCCAAGCACGTCTCGGTAGGCAGAAGGAGGACTATCTAATCAGATGTGGATGGGGAACAAATGAAAACCAGCTGCTTTCACCAACTCTTCTCCCAACTGGCAAAAAAAATGCACACACATACAAGAACAAGGGAAGAGGCACTGATGAGCTGTTATCTGAATTTATTGCCAGCATGTGACCCACAGTGGGGTCTTTTTTTTTTCCCCTTCCTTTAATTTATGACCCAATCTCTCCTCATGTCATGACATCACCCAGGGAGACAGATTTCATAAAGATGCACACACATTGCACTGGAAACAGGATCAACCCCTAGGCCATCCCAGGCTCCGTGCAGCATCACCCCAGCAGCAGTCCCCAGGCATCCTCTCTTCCAAGAAATCACTTGGCATGACCATGACAGAGCCACCCACCTCCCAAGTTTTACTGGGCTGAAGGCAGCTTGGAGGGGATTTTTGTACCACACCAGTCTAAAAGCCACGTTGCACCCTTGTGTCCTCTTGCCCCACCCTGACTGCACTTTCCCTCCAAGGGAGTCAGACAGCTCAGAACTTGGAGATGATTTGTGCTGTTTTCTTTTGGCAGTAAAATGTATGAAATCCTTTAGAGACTGGGTGGAACCAGAACTGCCTTCTCCATCACTTAGTCCAGGCTCAGACTGGAGAAGCCAGTGGTCAGCACATGTGTGACCCATGTGTTCCTTGGTCCAGTATTAGCCTGGGACCAGAAACACTCACACAGCTGGCCCAAGAAGCAGCTCTTGGCTTTCCCACATCTAACATAGGCATTTCAATGGCAGATCTCTTGTTCCAAAATGATATTTCTTTGTCTGCCTGCAGCTTCCCTTGGTGAGAAATCAGGAACTACTCACCTTCACAGTGGAAATCTCAGCTGAAAGGTCATGGCCAGAGGAGCACAGGGCTTGAACTCCCCTCTGCCTTCAGAGGCAGCAACACAAGCTGAAGCTCAGGGAAGGCATGGTGATGTACATGACACTGTCAGCACAGGGGCAGCTAGCATGCAAACTGCTTTTAAAACCAGATCAAGCCAAACTAGTGATAGAATGGATGGAACCCAGACTGGAGAGCAGCAGCAGGAACCGTGTGTGCTCAGTATGAATGGCTCGGGCTGTGTTCCCAACAGCTTGTCTGAGCGTGATGTTGTGGTTTAGGCTCATCCAGGAATAGAAGACCATGATCAGCCCCTCACTCACTCCTCCCCATCCCAACAGGACTGGGAAAAGAAAAGTAATTGTGGGCCTTTGGAACCCTCAAAGGACCAGGAGGGCTCAGTCTCCACTTTCAGTCCTGGGTAGCACAGCCACTGCTCGACCTGGGGAAGAAACCAGGATTAATTTCACCTGCCACCAACCAAACCCACAACCAACAAAAAACAGCACAGAGTGGGACGATGATGAAGGGCAGGAGCAGCCCCTGCAGCTCCTCCTCCCTTCCCCCTTCTCTGACTGTGAGAGCCATGAAACCATCCACCTCTGCCTTATCCTCCCCCTCTAGGTTTCTCTCCTTAAATAATGATGGCAGGGGCACCAGATTGGCTGCAGGTGGATCCACCTCAGAGCCAGGGGAAGTTCAAGAACTGCTTACTGGGACTAGTACTTCAGCCCCATGCCCTGTTACCAAGCAAAAAGAGGCTCCACACAGACCCATGACACTTGATTACTTGTGCAATTAATTCCAATTCATGGAACCAGAGACAAACTTCCCTGGTGTGTGAAGGCAGGGAGAGAAACACAGAAATCTGACCTCGCTATTGCAGAGAACAAGTTTGATCAAGGAAGGAAGAAATCTATTTCTGTTTCAACAAAGAAATGTTCAGTCCAGGTGGTAGAATGATAGGAACAAGCATGTCAGCCTCCAAAGGTACACAGGCCATTAGGAAACACAGACAAGCAAACCAACTATAGCCACTGTTCTCAGCACTGATCTTACCCTCTTCATCTTCACAAGGCATCATTATTACACCATAGTATAAATTTGGACTGAAGAGTGGGCCTGCAGCAGCAGAAGATGCAGGGCAGGCAGGGAATTACAGCTCAGATCTCCTGGGTGCTCCAGCTTCTCCTGCTTCTCAAGCTGAGGCCCACAGAGTGGGTGCAATCTCATTTCAGGACCACATGAGTCTTTTTAAAGCTCAGAAACTGCTTTGGTGTCACCAGACTTTAAAAGAAGACCAACATTAAATAATGAAAGTGAATATGACTCTAAATTGTCCATTCACAAGGTTTATGAAGAGCTTCACATCTCAAATATCAGGTCTGGGGGTATTAAAGAAGAGCTGATCAGCCCACAGACTATCATCTGATAGTTCCTTGCAACTTTTAACTATCAAAAGGAATCTGTAGCAGATATTGTACATATCCTCATCATTAAAACACTCTGCCATCACAGCTGGAACTTCCCCCATTCATTAGTGTTGGGTTTAAGTTGAGCTCCTGACTTTCTGTCTCCACATGAAGATGCCTGGCAAGCTCTTGCAGTTCAGGGTGCCATGTAATGAGTAAAAACGTCCTTCCTGCAACTCCAACACAGCAATGGAGCTGGCCTGGAGGTGTTTCTGCTTCAATGGTTTTAGCAGTCTGTTGGAAACGCTTGCTGTGTGTAATCCTTAGGTAAATAGTTGTGAGGTGGGTGGAAGGATGTCATGATGAAAGACTCCTGCCCTCAAGGGTCACAGTGCAGAAGGTAGAAAACTCTCTGTTTATGGATCTGCACACAAGCTGCAGAATCTTCCACCTCACAGCCCACATCCAGGCAGAGAGCAGGTGTAGAGAACAAGCTAGGGAGAGAAGACTTCTAGGACTCCTCTTGCCATAGGCTGAGAGCACACAGGCTCAGCCTCTTCCACTCAATCTTTTTCTGAAATAGGACCATCTCATGCCTCCTTCCATCAGATTAGTACCTAATCACATGTGTGACCCTCATCTCACAGTATGCTGAAGTCATTCATTGCACCCACTCTTCATACCTCTCAGACTCAAAACCTCAGAGATCAGGTTAGCATCAGGAGACCAAGGATCTGGCTGACTTGTCCATGCAGATACTCATCCATGCTTGCAGTGGTCCATGTTTCCTTCAGCACAGACATGCCTGAGCAGGGCTTGTCCCGAGGCTGGACATCAGCAGGGCTAATTGATCCCATGGAGCTGCTCAGGAACACACATGGACATCTCGTTGCTTCATCCTTTTCTGTGCACTCAACCTAGAACCCAGCACCTGGCTTCAGACTGACATTCCCAGAAACCCCAAGGCCCTCTCCACAGCAGATTTAACCCAGGAGCTCTGGGATAATCTCCTGGTGAAGGGAGCAGATTCCCTCAGCCTGTTTGCTGGTTATGATAATTTTGACTGATGATCAAGAAGCTGTTATGGGCTGAGGAAGGAGTGATTTGTTCTGTAACACTCCTGGCACTGCAGTGCTTGGCAAATCTATCTTCCTGTTGCTGGTGGAGAGTTTTACAGGCTCCTGACAGACCTTCAAACGTGGTCATTGCTGTGTGGAAAATCTAATTTGCTTTGGAAGTCTCCTGACACAAGGCCTTGTCTTCATGGTCCCTTGGAAAACCATTTTCAGCACATGCACTAGTTCATGACCCTGTGATTTAACAGACATCATTAAATTTTAGCAGAAGAATCCATCACTTTGAAGGGACCCCTAACAAGTGTGTGACCTAAAAGCGAGACCTAATATGTTGGCATCTCCACACAAAGGGCTCCTTTTCTCCTAACATTTGGCATATCTCCACGCCACTCCCAGGTCAAGTTCAGTAGTATGCCCTTGTAGTCAATGCCCCATTGAGCTGCTCCAGGAAAAACAAATAGCATCAAGGCAAAAAAATGCAAATGTGCATTTCTTTGCAGCATCCTCTGCTGCCAAACAGATAACGAGTTTATGTGGGCACAGGGAAAAGAAAGCTCCTATTTGAATAATTAGTGTTTGCTTACAAATTAACCCACAGAACCGTGCCACATGCCATAAACCAATTTTACAGTACATGGGCTTCAACGGTAGGGCTGGTGTAGTAAACTCTGTGTTGAGTCACCAGATTCTTCACATTCTTTGACTTCCCCTTCTGTCTCAAATGTCAGATATCTCTGGGATAAGTGGAGCAGTAGCAAGGGCTGGGGGAGTTTGCGTGGGCTTTAATTGTAAAAGCAACATTCTCACAGAGAACGACAAGGTTCACAACCCCACTCCGTGGCTTGGGCACACTGAGGGGGCTTCAAAGGCTTCTTGACTCCCCACAGGGTCTTTTGGGGTTTAATGCCTCTTAGGTTTGGCTGAGGGTCTCAAAGCTGTGCAGCACCCATAACCCTGGCTCAGCAAGCCTCTGCAGGCTACTGCCTTCTCATGTATGAGAGTGGGCCCGGGTGTAGGGGCCAGCATGAGGAGGATCCTGTATTTGGCCCACAAACTACCACACCATTGCAATAGCTGCTCTCCATTCCCATTGTACCAGCCCAAAGCAAAGGCCTTTGTCACTTGGAGACTGTCCAGTGACATCTAGGCTTTATTTATGACCTCAGTATATAAAGATCTTGTGGATTCTCCTCCTCCTTTGTATTCTGGTGTAGTGCAATCCAGACCTGTGCTGGCTATGTGGAGATCATTTCTGCTTTGTAGCTTTCTTTTGGTCTCTTTCCTGTCCAGCTGAGCACAAGTGAAGGTGATGCATCTTCTCTGGGAAGCCAAAAATAAATCCTGTTGGCCACTTTGATATAACCTCTCTCCTAAAAGTGTGATGTTTAGACATTGTCTATGTCCATAAGCACAGCTGCTCACAGGAGGCAGCCCTCAGCAGCTCAGGAAAAGCCTGAAAGCCCACGAAGATCCTGAGATGTTCCAAGATGTGTGTATGGGTTAGGAGAGGAATTACCCAGAGTCAGCACAAAGAGCTGGCTTTCCCTTCTGTCACTCTGGAGCACAGCTTTGGCCTGTGTGTAACAACACACTGATGTGGGGGTAGAGCAGAGCACTAGGCCATGGCAGCAGACACGCAGATCTGACACTGGCAAGCAAAGGGAGAGCACGGGCAGCCACGGCCCAGCAGCCCATGGGATGGTGCTGGGCACATGAAAGCCTTTTCATCTCAGCAATGTGGTTTTCTGACATTGAAAGAGAGAAGCTGAGAGTGAAAAGCGAGCTGTGTAGTTACAACTGGATCGGTTTTGTTCCTCTGGGACCCCTCCAGCACGAGCCCACTGTGCTGTGGTGGATTTGGCAGGAGCTCTGCTGAGGGCAGAAGGGACCTGGCACCCTCCAGCCCTGAGAATTCAGCAAATGTTACAGGGGGTCTGGCCACTGAGGTTCACCTTTTCTCTCCCTCTTTTGTTATGCAAGCAGGGAGGGAAGGCAGGGCCACATTCCCCAGAGCCACTCCAAGGGACCCCCACTGCAGCCCACCCTGCATGCCCCATTGGCAGGAGCCTCCCGAGCCAAGCCAAGACCTTTGTCCCATGCTGATTTAAACAAGGCTAAGAAAACCACAAATGAAGCACATGGATTTAGCATCTAAGGTCTCTTCCCAACTATGACCAACAGAAAACATCTGCAGAGGGAAGGAACTGCTCATTTACTGTCCGAAACGTCAGCGAAACCCAAGAGAAAAGGAACCAAATGCAGCAATTACCCAGGTCCCCTATAGCCCCCTGTAATAATCAAATACAGCTAATTTGCACTGACTCCTTTTTGTGCTGACTCCAGGAATGGAACAGAAAGGTCATGAAGGAAAACCACCCTCAACTCCTCAGTCTTTTTCTTCCTTTAAAACTGGGAGCTGAGGCTAGCTAACTCCTTGAAGGAAAACACCCAGCCAGAAAGGCAGGACCCTTAAAAACTTCATCCTTTCAGGCAAATGCAAAATACTTGTGTTTCAGCTAGAGAATGAATCAGAGCTGATTCCCAGCAACCCCCTAATTTAACACCAGTGAGAGCTGAGTGCAGTGGATGTGGCTTTCTCCTCTACCTGCTGAACCATCTCTAGTTTTTGAGGTTGATTCGGGGCTGATCGAGGCAGTGTTAACTCAGATTTAAACAACCTGCTCCCATCACTGACAGGGGTCACCTGGAGAGCAGAGACAACTTGTGAAGTCACTTCTGAAGGCAAGGCGAAGCATGATGATATCACTTACTTGCACAGATGCTCAGTCGGCAGTTCGCTGCCAAAGCACCTGGTCTCACTGCCTCAATAAAGCAATCAGAGACACTTTGGTGAGCTGTAAGGGAGCCCCTTACACTTTATTAACCAAAAGTATGGGTTTCTCTTTAGAAAATGCAGCAGAACTGATGTGCAGGGCTGTGGGTGCAAACTCAGCCCCAACACAGTGGAGCTCAGCCCTCCACCCCCGTGGGGTTTTAGGGAGCTGCTCACACCCATCCCAAGCAGAACACCCTCATCTGTGTCAGGGGCTTTCAGAGTGGAGGAACAACCTCATCCTCCAGCTGCCCCTTGTCAAGGTCAGCCAGATCTCTGAGTCCCTGCCAAAGCTTGGGATGGCTGCCAGCAGGCCAAGGAGGTCAGGAAGCTTCACACCACAGGAAGGCTGCACCCTGCTGCTTCCAGGGATCACTGGCCCTTGCTGGAGGAGCATCCCAAAGCCATGGTCCCAAGGAGATCTGGCCTTATGGAGAAAGAGCTCATCTACCTCACCATAGCCAAAGTATGGAATAGTGTTATGGGGACAAGGAGGGTATGACCAGAGCCAGTGTTTGGCTGCCCACAGTGCCCACCAGAAACCAGTTTGGTTCTGATCTAAACCAAACAGCTCATGGCTTCTACAGCATCTGAACAGTGAGGAGAGAGCCACCATCACCCAGGAGCTGCCTGCCCAGCCTCTTCCCTGGGTATTTTACTGACTAAAGAACCAACAAACAGCCTCTTGACAGCAAAGCACCCTCTGCTCAAGCTGAGGGGCAGGAGCCATGTGCCATGAGCAGCAGAAGCTGTCTGCCATGAGGAGCAGGACCGTGTGCCATGAGGTACAGGAGCTGTGTGCCACGAGGTGCAGTAGCCATGTGCCACGAGGTGCAGTAGCCATGTGCCATGAAGGGCAGAAGCTGTGTGCCATGAAGGGCAGAAGCTGTGTGCTATGTGGAGCAGTAGCCATGTGCCACGAGGGGCAGGAACCATGTGCCATGAGGTGCAGGAGCTGTGTGCCACGAGGTGCAGTAGCCATGTGCCACGAGGTGCAGTAGCCATGTGCCATGAAGGGCAGAAGCTGTGTGCTATGTGGAGCAGTAGCCATGTGCCACGAGGGGCAGGAACCATGTGCCATGAGGTGCAGGAGCTGTGTGCCATGAGGGGCAGGGGCTGTGTGTCATGAGGGGCAGGAGCTGTGTGCCATGAGGAGCAGGAGCTGTGTGTCATGAGGGGCAGAAGCTGTGTGCCATGAGGAGCAGGAGCCATGTGCCATGAGGTGCAGGAGCCGTGTGCCATGTGGGGCAGAAGCTGTGTGCCATGAGGAGCAGTAGCCATGTGCCATGAGGTGCAGGAGCCGCGTGCCATGAGGAGCAGAAGCTGTGTGCCATGAGGAGCAGGAGCTGTGTGCCATGAGGGGCAGGAGCCGTGTGCCATGAGGTGCAGGAGCCGTGTGCCATGAGGGGCAGGAGCCGTGTGCCATGAGGAGCAGGAGCTGTGTGCCATGAGGTGCAGGAGCTGTGTGCCATGAGGGGCAGGAGCTGTGTGCCATGAGGTGCAGGAGCTGTGTGCCATGAGGGGCAGGAGCTGTGTGCCATGAGGTGCAGGAGCTGTGTGCCATGAGGGGCAGAAGCTGTGTGCCATGAGGGGCAGAAGCTGTGTGCCATGAGGAGCAGGAGCTGTGTGCCATGAGTAGCAGGAACTGTGTGCCATGAGGTGCAGGAGCTGTGTGCCATGAGGAGCAGGAGCTGTGTGCCATGAGGGGCAGGAGCTGTGTGCCATGAGGGGCAGAAGCTGTGTGCCATGAGGTGCAGGAGCTGTGTGCCATGAGGTGCAGAAGCTGTGTGCCATGAGGGGCAGAAGCTGTGTGCCATGAGGAGCAGGAGCCATGTGCCATGAGGTGCAGGAGCCGTGTGCCATGAGGGGCAGGAGCTGTGTGCCATGAGGTGCAGGAGCCGTGTGCCATGAGGGACAGAAGCTGTGTGCCACAAGGTGCAGGAGCTGTGTGCCATGAGGGGCAGAAGCTGTGTGCCATGAGGTGCAGGAGCTGTGTGCCATGAGGGGCAGGAGCTGTGTGCCATGAGGGGCAGAAGCTGTGTGCCATGAGGAGCAGGAGCCATGTGCCATGAGGAGCAGAAGCTGTGTTCCACGAGGTGCAGGAGCTGTGTGCCACGAGGTGCAGGAGCTGTGTGCCACGAGGTGCAGGAGCCGTGTGCCATGAGGGGCAGAAGCCATGTGCCATGTGGGGCAGAAGCTGTGTGCCACAAGGTGCAGGAGCCACCAGCCCTTAGGCTCTGCTGCACCTGCAGCAGCCGCCAGGCCAAGGCTGTGGCAGCACCGCACTGCACCGCTCCCGTGCCAAATCAACTGGATAAATAGAAGTCAGGGGAGGCTCAGAGGGAGGAAGCAACTTGTCCTCGAGTCACCGACAGCTAGAAACAGATTTCAGGTCTCCTCCTCCAGACCTGCTCTGCTTCTCTGCCTGGGAATGTTGTTCTATGGCTGTATCACCTTCTCCCAACCTCTCCCCCCAGCACCGTTTGACTCTCCTCTCCTCCTCAATACTGAAGTATTTTAAGCAACAAGCCCAGGGTTGGTGGTCTAATAACAAATGCAAACAGGGAGGCAGCCCCTCTCCTGGGACCAGACTAGGTGGCCTTTGCTTAGTTCATAAGGAATTCAAGGGGAAAAAAAGAAAATAAAGGGAAGAAAGATCCATGTCCAAAGCTCTTTCTGGGTTTTTTGAGCAACTGTAATTGTTTCTGTTTCCTAATAAATCATGTAGGCCAGGGACAGCCAATCTGCACAGCATTATTATTGTCTCAATACATTTGTTGAAAGAAAAATAACACTGTGGCTTTGCTGTAGCAGACAGGATCTGCTTTTCCAAAAGGTTTGTTGATATTAGCCCACAATCTCGTAGGGCTCCATGTATACTCTGGGCTGAAAGAGCTTTGCTGCATTCCCATCTCTAAGATACGGAGAGTCACCAAATCCAAATATTACTCTCAGCAGCTGAGACCTCAAAAGGTCTGTCTTTATTTTCCTCCACACTCTGTTTCCCATTAACTCTTCAGCAGCATTTGTATGCGTTAAGCTCTCGGAGCCCAGCGCCTGAACTCGGCTCCAGGCTGAACTATCTCACATCCATCTAAACAGCAGCAGCAGTTTGCAAGGAGCGTGATTTACTGAGGGAGATTTTCCACTGGCTGTGAGCAGGGCAGCTCTCTCCTGCTCAGGGGCCAACCAGGGGCAGCCCAGACTGTTCTGTGGATAAGCATCAGGCTTTGGTACATGCCAGCACACACACGGACAAGTCACCACCATCCTGCTCCCTCAACAACAGTTCTCAGTCCTCCCCAGCCCAGGCAGCGTTCAGGAGCTGTGGGTCCTGTTCCCTGCCAGCCTGGTCCCCATAGACACACCCTGGGAACAATATGGACAGGACACATGCTTAAAGCTTCAGGCTTTAAGCAAGACTCACATCATGTGTCAGCCCAGAGCAGTAGCCACCAGCACCCCTGTGCAGCCGTTTGTCTCGGGTGCAGGGAGCAGTGCTCTCAGGTCCATGGTGTGCCCATGCCTTTGTCTGGCCACTCTCTATTTGGGTCATTGCTTTCCTCCAGGTATCAGAACCAGAAGTGTTCTCTGGCATGCCCAGGAGCCTCCAGCTAGGTCATATCAAGGGTAGCTGCAGCTCAGATGGGACAAGAACGTACTCACCCCATGATGAGGTGCCCACAGCGCGAGGGCTGTGGGATGCTGCAATACAGACCCTCTGGGCTGACCTTGTGATGCTTTCCAGGATCTGTGGGGATCCCACAAGCACAAATGAAATGCCTGTGCTGTGCTCACCACCAGCCCAACTTCCTCTGACAAGAGTAGCTGAGCAAGCCAAAGGCAGTCCCAAAAGTCTTTGGGTAAGCACCCATGGGGAGCCCAGGCAGGCCACATCAGTTCAGGTTTGTCTGTTCATACCCAGGACAGACTAAGCCCAGTCTGGAGGCAGGGAAAGAAGGGAAACATCAAGACAAAAGGATGGACAAGAGGGAGTGCTGCACCACTTAGACTTATTGCCCATCAGCTCAGCAATTTTAGCAGTCACTGACTGTCTCTGTAGCCAGTAAACAATGTCCAGCAGGGTAAATCTCTCCCTGGTATTTCCAAGTGTCATATATTCTAATACCTATGGCTTTGAGGGAAATCATAGTAACATAGAATGGTGGGGGTTGGAAGGGACCTTTAGAGATCATCCAGTCCAAGCCCCTGCAGAAGCAGATCCCACCTAGATGAGGTCACACAGGAACGTGTCCAGGTGGGTCTTGAAGCCCACAAAGAAAGGAGCCTCCACACCCTCCCTGGGCAGCCTGGGCCAGGGCTCCCTCACTCAAACACTGACACAGTTTTTTCTCATGTTTAAATGGAACTTTTTGTATTCCAGCTTCATCCCATCAGCCCTTGTCCTGTTGTTAGATACCATCAAAAAACGTGCTGCCCCAACCTCCTGACACCCACCACTTAGACATTTGTAACTATTAATGAGATCACCCCTCAGTCATCTCCAGACTAAACAGCCCCAGGTCCCACAGCCTTTCCTCACAAGGAAGATGCTCCAGTGCCCTGATCATCTTGGTGTCCCTGCACTGGCCTCTCTCCAGCAGTTCCCTGTCCCTCTGGAGCTGGGGAGCCCAGAACTGGACACAGGACTCCAGATGAGGCCTCAGCAGGGCAGAGCAGAGGGGGAGCAGAACCTCCCTTGACCTGCTGCCCACACTCTGCTTGATGCCCCCAGGCTGCCATTGGCTTCTTGCCCACGAGGGCACGTTACTGGCTCACATTTAGTTTGTTACCAGCCAGAATTTCTAAGCTAAGGCTACACTGTCTTTGGAAGTCCAAAAACAAGCATAGAGGATTTTTTCCACCCAGCTTCACTTCTGCTGCCTCTGCAGCAGTTCCCCAAACCCAGGCTGCTTACGTAGGGCTTGCCCAACATCATTGCTCCCTGTGTCATGAAGAGGGCATGTGATACCACATAGGAGACAAGGCACCAAACCAAAACAACCCTGCAAAGGTGGGCAGACCTGGTGGGCCTAACTCATGGGCTCAACCCATCCCTTTTGAAAGTCTTCAGAAACAGTGGGGGAAAAAAAGCCAAGGTTTAGCTTCAGGTTTAGCTACTTTTAAAGGCATCTCAAGCATGACTAGTACACTTAGTAGATCCTCTCGCTTCTAGGAGCCACTCCTCCAGTGTTTACAGCCATGGCATAAGGAGGCATTTGCATCCATGAGTCAGCAGAAGGCACTAGTCTCTCAGTGCCATGGGACAATCAAACCAGACAAGCCAGGTCGCGAACACATCCCCATGAACTGTGGCACTAAGTGTCTGAAGTCACTGCCTGAGCCAGACTGACCAGCCCAGGTCTTCCTCATCCAAACTCCACCATTTTTACCCAGCCTCCCAGTATCCACCAGCATTAAGGGCTGGGATGTCCCTGTGTCCCACAGGCACCAGCAAAAGCAGGCACAGATGAAAACATCTCCCAGAGGATTAAAGGAAAAGGTTGCAGGGCAGCAGCATTTGGGGTGGATTTTGGAGACATTTTTTTTCTGCCCTGGGAAAGACACAAAGTCTTTTTGTATTTGAGGCACAGTAATAGACAAATAGGATCTTTCTGGAATAAGCAGATTAAGAACAGCCCAAGGAAGAGGGTAACACTGTATAATCAGAAGGAAAAAGCCCAAGGGCAAGGTAAACCTGGCTCAGCTGTCCCAGACATTGTTGCTGAGCAGCTCCTGAGCAGCAGCCCATGTCAGGATCTCGTGTCCATGCTGAAGGCTGTTACTGTGATGTTCTCACACCTGAATTTGATCCCTCCCATCAGCCAGCAACGTACAAGTGAACCAAATTACCAGCACACTGTCATCTCCAGCTGAGGAATGGCTCCTGTGCAAGGCATTGACAGAACTCTGAGAAACTCCACCATACAGATCACAACAAAAGGGTGTGTTTGTGTCTCATTCGTCCTCTAAAAACCACAATGTCATTCAGCTCCAGGGCAGGCTCTGGCATGGTGACAGCACCAGAGTGGTATGGGGGGTGCCCAACCCCTGCCACCACCCTGCTCTGCTCCCTTTAAAAACACAGTTCTGGGCTCAGGTGTCTGAACTGATCTTTTCTAATTATTATTATTATTATTATTTGCTCTCTGGGCAAATAAAGGCTCTGCACAAACCAGTCTGACTCTGACTGGATTTGGCACTTCTCAAAGGAACTGGGGAAACCAGTCGGTGATGGGCTGACCCCTCCACAACCAGCACGTTCTGGATGGACTCCTGTCCTGGCTCCCCACACCTGCAGAGGCAGCAGTGACATGCACACTGCCTCCTCCAGCACTTCCTCACCTCTCTCCCTTTAACAGGGAATCTCAGCAGGTCTCCATGCAGGGCTGTAACACCCCCATCACTGTATGTGGCAGCAGGGTTCTCATCCAAGCTTAGCCCTTCTCCTTCTGCTCAATTCAAGTGGGATAAACATGTTTATCACAGGAGCAGTCAGGCCCAAACAGGATTCAACCTCATGGCTTCAGGCTCCCACCCAGAGAAGAGCCCATGAGACTAATGGAAGCATCAGGAAGGACCCACCAACCTTTGAGGGCCACTTGGAATTGGCAGTGAAGCTGCTGAGGAGAGTGGGGTCCTACCTCATCCCAGATTCCAGGCTAAGAAATCACCTCCTTCCCAAAGCAGATCTCTCCAGGAGTCACCCCACGGGAGCCCCCACTGCTGCACCCCCAGCTCGGTCAGGCTGAGGGAGCAGCTCTGCTCTGCCCCACACACATCTCTGCCCGTGAGCAACGTGCTGCTGCGGGGCCCAGGCCTGCGCCCCGCTGCTGTGGAGATGGGGCAGGGAGCCTCCCCCAGCACTGCTGGCACTGGCAGATCCCTCCTGGAGTTTAGATGCACATGTAGAGCCTTGCTACCTGCACAAGATGTTCCACACATCCCAGAGAAGTGCTGGAAACTCGGTGGCCAGGGGCTGCAGGGGACAGAGTGGCAGCTGCCATGTCTCAGGTGCTGTAAGCCCACCATGGCCCCACTCCAGCACAGGCAAAGCCTCCACGGGGTGTTTTTCAACCCATCTTATCAGCACCTCACCCAGCCTCCTCCACAGCAGTTCTGACATGAGTAATACCATGACAAATAGCCCAGTGAGACTCTGCCAGCCGGAGGAAAAGCCTCCAGCTCTGCACCCCTACCACAGCATGGGGGACGTCAGAGCAAAAGCAGCATTGCTGCAGCACAAATTGGTCTGGGCTGGAGAGCACATGCTCCCCAGAAAGAGCACAGAATGTACACCCAGAAGCGACCTTGAAGCTTTTACTGAGCTTCTTGGCTCTTGCCCCAAAATATCCAAGGTGTGACTCTCCCAAAACCAACCCACCATTCCCTCCTGCTGCACTACTGTGGCCTCTGAGCCCCAGGAGATGCCCTTGGTTTCCAGAGAAGCCAGTAAAAGGCAAAGCAGCTGAGTCAGCACCCAGCCCAGGGGAGAAAGCCCTGAGTCAGCTCTACTTCGAGCACAATCCCACACTCCTCTCCCTCTCAGCAGTCCTGGCAGGCCCGTCCTTGCTCCGGCAGCACCGCAGCAGTCTGCACAGGGAGACACAGGGAGGCTCTGCAGGCTGCAGACCAGGCACAGGCCTGTCATTCTCCACAGCTCGGGGCTAAAACCCCATACAAAGAACAACAAACCTTCAGGAGGAGCTCATGACAGCACACCCCATTGCCAGAACAGTGCAGAGCAGGAGAGCTGTGGTGTGGAGTACATAGGGCCTATGTCCTACAGCAGCCTCAGCTCAACAAGCTTCATCTGCAGAAAGGAGGCAAAAGAGGCCCCAGTGGCCCAGTCACGTTCAGTGGCTCAGCCACTTCTGCAGCAACTGGTACTGGTGCTCTCCTTACTGTGCTTGGTGGCCACAAACAGGCAGATTCAGCCAACCTGGGAACTGCCTGTCTGTCTCTTCTAAACCTCTCCCATGAGCTGGGCCCCTTTGAGGCTTTGCAAATCCTCGTGCGTGCAAAAGCTGCTCACCACAGATTCTCCCACATTATAGCTGGAAGTTCTGCACCCCCTCTTCTGCAGGGAACAGGGGGAGGAATAAAGCATGAGACATTTAATCAAACTAGGTGAGATAGGACAGCAGGAAATGGGCTCAAGTGTCACCAGGGGAGGTTCAGATTGGACATTAGGAAGAACTTTTTCACCAAGAGGGTTATTAAGCATTGGAATGGGCTACCCAGGGAGCTGGTGGTCCAAAGACACACAGATGAGGTGCTGAGGGATGTGCTGGGCCTGGCAGTGTGGGGTGAGTGGTTGGACTTGATCTTAAAGGTGTTTTTCAACCATAATGATTCTATTCTAGGTAAATATCGAAAATTACCTTTTCTTTTGTTTTCCCCTCTCCCCACTGCCTCACTCAGATTTAGCTGGATAATTCCATGGATGCTCCCATCTCAGAGGTCAAAAAGGGGCATTTTTGCCTAGAAACTGCTGCTTGGCACTGGCCAACCACACAATGGCACAGTGCCCACATGATAACCTACCTACACTGTGCAGAGCCTGCACAATACCCTACCCACAGGGTGCAGTGCCCACCTGGTGCACAGCTCACACAGCAGCTTGGGCCAGCAGCCCCATGCACCCACAGAATGGGCACTGCCATCCTGCTGCTCCCATCCTGCCCTGGCCCCAGCACCCAGCTGGGGAGAGCGGTGCAGGAGGGGCACAGGCAGCAGTTACACGTAGCCCTCTTCCCTGTTTTCTGCCCAGCTTTGGCCAGAGGTTTCCAAATGCTGCCTGGGGCAAAAGCAGGGTGTTTGGGTGATGCTGAGGTGAGTGGATATGACACCCCCAAAATGACCTTCACAGGGCTATTTTGCTTTCGCTGCCACTAAGCAGTGAAAGGGGGAGGAGGAGAATGCCCACAGTTACTCATAGATGTGTCTCTTGATGACTCTTAGTGAAGCTCTGAGGCAAAGACTGGTGTTTGAAGGAGAAATGGTTATCTGGAGAAGGTACTTCATTTGTTCCTGCCCACCTCAGCCAGCCAGAGCAAGGCTGGATGATCCTCACCAGGAGGAGGCCCTGCAGCAGAAAGAATTGCTTGTCAATGATTGATTTCTCCTCCCTCATCCCAGCAGCTCTGCTCCTCCAGGCCTGAATCTTGTTGCCACCAAGACATTTGTGCACATTGTTTCAGCTCTATGTTGCTTCTAACCCACCTCAGAGACTTGCTCATGTCTCCCTCCTGATATTTTTGTTTTACTTAACAACCAGTTTGGGTTTCATTTTGATATCTCCTGGATCAGCCGGTCCCAATATTGCCAAACTTATTTACCATTCAACCAGCATCTCTGACAAGCATCAGTAAGAGACTTTTCCAGTTCCAGAAACAGATATCATCTAATTAAGCTCTTGATGAGCACAAAGGGCACTCCTGTCTGCCCTGGAGCTGTTGGCCTGCATCAGCTGGTCAGGCTCAGAGCTCCCATCACACTGCAGAGGTGAAGAACACAGCACATCCTCAGGCACAGCCTCCTCCCTGCCCCTGAGTGCTCCAGGTTGCTCAGAGGAGCTTGATGCAAGAGCCAGAGCACCTCTCCTGCCCTCTGCCAGGCTGCTCACTTCAAATCAGACCTGTCACCCTCTCATTTCAAGCAGCACAGAACCAAGGAGGTCTCGCTCTGTACTGAAGACACTGATGCTGGTGTTTAAGGTGTCAACAGTTTGGCTGCACCTTTGTTTGGCTGGCCAGCATCCTCCTTCACAGCCTGTACGTGTCCTTAAGAGCAGGGAGCAGCTGTTGCACAGAGAACCAGAGCTCAGGGTGCCCCAACACAGGAGATAAACGGGGCAGTTCCCTCCCCTGCAGAGCACAGGCTGAGCTGTGCCAATAAGGTGCCTCTCCCTTACTTGGGGGGGGGAAGAGAACAATAGTGGGTTGGTGTTAAAGCAACATCTGATGCTTTCCAGTATGGAAACTGGGATCACCAGCAGCAGTGGGACAGCAGAGCTTGGAGAAGCAACAGAAAAGAGCTTGATGAAAAGCTGCCTATACATGTCTGTGCTCTCACTGCCCAGCTGGCCTGAGATGGCCCAGGACACATCAACCTGCAGCATGGCCACAGCTCCCATGCAGGAGGCAAAGCCTACCAGCACAGACTGGGGGAAAACGGCCTGTTCCTCCTGACTGGGAAGCAAGCTGGTGTTTCCATCAAGATCCTCTGGTCTGGCTGGAAGCAAACTAAGCACAGCAAGTGCTGAGGTTGGGGAGGTTTGGAGAAGAGATGATCCTCTCTCTCCACAGGATGAACAAGGGCAAAGTGTCTCGGAGGCAGGCAGCAGCTGACAGGCCTCCAACAGCCCCCTGTAGACACCCACACGAGTTTCTCAACCTCCTTATTTGTCACCACGCTGAGCTCTGGGCGGCTCCTGCCTCGGAGGTGACACAGTTCATCAGTGGGCTCCTCACTGATGCTTTATGGAAAAATCAGAGGTTACCATGGAAAGTGTTTTCACTAACAACCCAAACCACACGCCTGCCAGGGCTCAGATGCAAAAACACAGCAGAGGCCTTGTGCCTATTTATGGGTAGCGTTGCCCAACTGAAGGGGACTCTGACGAAGGCAATTCAAGCTCATTAGTTCTGCTTTCTTAGGAACAGATAAGTCTGTTGCCTTAAAGAGGAATTAAATTATGTTAACGAGGTGTCAAGAGGAAGCCCTTCATCTTCAGAGAGCTGCAGTGGTAAGAAAAGCAATGCTTTGCAAGCACCTGCTCCACCTCTGTCCTGAGTCACCTTCAGCCAAGATTTCTCATTAGATGGCAACAAGCATGTCCTCACCCAGTGCTCAATCTGGGTGTCATTTGCCTCTCATTAGGGCACATACAAGCAACAACAGTAACTATTAATCCATCCTCTCCCTCCCCGCTTCCACTGCCAGACAGGTCAAGCTGTAGCAATGATGTTTCAGAGCCTGAAGGGTGAGCATTTGGGAGCTGGATTTTAGGGCAGTGGAGGGGTTCCCTCCCCTGTATCACCTGCACACACTTACTGAGACTCATGCTGAGAGCAAATGCTGTAAGTGCTGGGGAGGATGCACAGCCAAGCTGTGATGCTGCACTGAGAGGCCCGGGAGAGGGATAAGTCATGGGGGGAAATGTTGCAGAGCAAGATCTTAATGCCACTTTGATTAAAGAACTGGCTTCAGAGCAGTTATTGCTCAGATAGACATTCCCAGGCATGCATGTGTGATGGACACAGCGAGTGCAGAGCACTCCCACACTGCATCTCCACAGCTCCTCCTGGAGCTGAGGCAGAGCAAAAAGCAGCAGGGCAGTATTGCTGCTCCTGTCAAGGATTTCCAGGGAGCTCACAGGATGCAGGCAACTTCTCAGAGGAGGGAATGGAGCCAATAGCAGTGGAGGTGGGGGATGGCTTAGCCCCGCTCCTCCTTGGGTAGGCAAACACAGCACTGGAGTAAAGAAAGGCAGCAATTCAGTGCCTGGCCCAAAGTGTAGTCAGAAAAAAAACCCCAGAAAAGTCTATAAACATTTAAACTGCCATAAAAATCAAACTGTAGCCAAAGCTGGAGCTCCAGGGCCAAAGCCTCCCTGACTGTATTTTGCTAGCACTGCCCTCACAAACACTGGCTGAACATTTAATTCAGCCTCTTCCCCTTGCTCCCACAGCCTTGCATAGGAAGAGGAGAGTGGGCAGGTTGGAGACAATTCCAGGAACATGTTGTTCTTCCCTCTTCATCCTGCCAGCAGCCACTCTGTGCTGGAAAGAGCTCATGAAACACCACAGGAGAGGAGAGGTGAGGTACAGGGCTTCTGAAACAGCCTCTTAGACAAAGCCAGGAGTTATCATCTCAGTACTAAATCACAGAATCATTTTTAAAAGCCTACAAAAGGCTGGGCTGAGATCCCTGGAAGTGGAAGCAATGCCACAGGAGAGAGGCTTGGGTAAGCTCAAGACTAGGAGTGAAAACTCTTAAAATTCAGAGCAGGCCAGAGGGAACCTTGAACCAAGCAGAACAGGATGGTGGGTTTGGTGCTTTCCTTACAGGAGGCTGGAAGGCAGTCAGGGTCAAGGCAGCAGATGGATGGGTGCTAAGCAGGGGTTAGAGGTCTTAACAGAACTTGTCCCACTCTCCTGGAGTCTCTCAGTATCCCCTTAGCACAGCTAAAAGAAACTCCCCAACAGGTATGGAGAATGAACCTTGCTGAGAAAGGTCTATGGAAACACTTTCAGAGGGATTTTGGTCCTACTTGAGGCCAGTATTTTGGAATAACCCTGGGGTCTTCTTACCCTTGATGAGTCTCGTGGGACATCATTGTCCCATCCACCTTGGAACTTCCTGCATGCACCTGAGAAGACCATCCTCCAAGTTGCTCCAGATGCCCTTCTGAGCCTCAGAAACAACAATTGCATGAAAGAGGAATGAGGCAAAAAGAATCCTTAAGTGGAAACTTTCTATTTCAAGAACCAGATGGCCTAAAATAAGAATTGGGATGGTAGAAAGCACCGAAGAACACACACAGGCAAGAGATTAAAAATCCTTGTGAGGGTTCCACTAAAATGATGTGCTGCAGGTCAGGAGGAACAACGAGTCTGAAGGATGAGGGAGACCTCCTGTCCCTCCCCTGGGACTCTGCCTGCAGAAGTGACCTGCCCTTATTAAAGCACTTATTTTTCACAAGGTGGCCTGATCCTGTTCCCCAGGACTCACATGAACACCCACCTCGCGCCAAGCCACCAGCCAGCACAATTAACAGCTTCAAGCTGCACACCAAGGGGCAGCCTGCTCCTTGGAGCTGTTCCCAAAATAACTCCATAGGCATCAGAGAGAGGAACACTTAGAGAGCCTTGCCTGGACACGTGTCTAGAAGGCTCCAAAAATAGCTCTTGCTTCCCCTTTGAAAAACACTGCGGTTCCCAATGCCTCACAGGAACTCCGCTTCTGCTCACAGAAGCCACGAAATAACTGAGCAGCCCAGAACTGATCTATGAGCACATCTGGGCTCACAGAGATTGGCCTTGTGGAGAAGAGGAAAAACCAAAAGAAGAGAAAGAATATTTTAAATGGTGTGTGTCAAAGCCAGGGCCCTTTATTTCCCTGGAATGGAAAGAATCTGCCAGCCTGGACCAAAAAATATTGCAGGCAGCAATTGTGCATTCTTTTAAATAAAAACCAGAACAGACACACACACAGACACACACAGACACACACAGACACACACAGACACACACAGACACACACAGACACACACAGACACACACAGACACACACAGACACACACAGACACACACAGGAGTTTGGCTCCATACATTTCTGTCACACCAAACAACTTTGACTCATATAACCAAGCTTTTCACACAGCATCAGTGTGAAGATGTTGCATGCTCCATGTTGCGTGTTCCATGGCAGCCTCAGCTGTTGACCCCGAGTACACTGCACCAAATGCTACATCATCTTGAGACGGGCTTTAAAATCAGCATTAAAGACATGCAAAGGCTCGCTGGCTTTCATTTGGGTTTTTTTATTAAGACGTGGGAGTCGTCTTTGTTTGTTTTCCTAAGGAAGTCACTAAAAAAATAGAATAACTTAATTCATAAGGACAAGATTGGTTAAAAATCCATCCTCGCTCGCCTGGCAGCCCCCTGAGCTCGTACCTCTGTGGCTCCCAGCAGCCCTGCGGGGCCTGGCCTGCTCTCCAGAGCTGCCCACGCTCCCAGGGACTGTGGCTGTTCGGTTTCCACCATGGCCAGGAAACGTTCCCGGCCCAACGCTAAAAGCCGTCTTCAGCCAAACAGTGGGAGGGGGTTCAATCTGGGCCAATTTCACATGGGTTTAGCCCTTTGTCTTTTGCCTCTTTGTACATCCTTTGGAAGTCTTTAAAACGAGGGGCACAGCCTAACCTGGCCTCCCCAAAGTGCATGCGGCCTGTGAACAGGAAGTCCCCGTCTCCTGGCTTCACCCCACACTGCAGCAGGGTCTTTATTTGTCCTCGCCAGTTCCCGCTCTGCCCCGTGAGCTGGAAGACTTTGCTCTTCTGCCTGTACAGTTTGTTCACACCCACGTGAATGACGGATTCTTGCTCTTCTGCCTCATTCGTTACGTCTTGAATGGAGCCTCTGATCACTGCAAACAGAGAAAGGCCGTAAGGAAGGGTTACCCAAAACCTCTCTGGAAGGATCAGGTCCCATCTCAGCCCCGCTCAAACAGGCAGTTGAAGGGGAGCTGATTTTACTAGAGCAGCCCCAATTTTGCCCCTTTGCTGTCTCTACAGTTAAGTTGATATCAGTAACCCCCAGCACCCGTTACTGTTTATATCTGTAACACAGATCACACTGCAATGCAAAAGGAATCGTGTCAGAAATACACCATCAAAGTTGTACCAGCAACATTAATGCTTCCTGACAACGTGCTTTCTGTTCTTCAGCCAGCACAGATACCAGCTAATACTAATTTCCCCTTTAAAAAGGGAAGCATGGAGAATTATTGACACTTTTGCTCTTTTGTTAACAGCCTCTTTTGGGGCAGCAAGTAAAAGGCCTCTCCCAGATCCACCCAGGTCTTTGAACTTCTGCTTCCACTGTGGTCGCTGGGTCATTCTGTCCACCCTGGAGACCTGCCAGCCAGGCAGGTGGTTCTGAGTCCCTTCACACCAACTCCCCCTCCCTCTCTCACACACACAGACCCTTTAGACCACATTTACTGCTGGTGGAAGCTGCTGGGCATAAGCAGGTGTCCATCAGGGGAGAAAGGAAGAGGGGAAACAAGTACTCACCAAAATCACTAGTGCAGACAGCCAAGAGGACCTCTGTGTCACTGCACGGTCGGCAAGGAGCTGGGGAGAAAGGGTCAGGGTTAGCAACGGACTGGAGAACAGTAAATAAAGAACTTAAATTCACCAAAAATGGGACACAGACACATTTGACATGACAAGTGGTCCAAAGAGCTGTCAGGCATCAACAATGCTGCCAGAAATGGAGGCTAACCCCAGCCCCAATGGATCTCTAACACTCCTGCTGTGATACATTACCCAGCAAATGCCCCACACACTCACTGCTCTTATGCAAAATATGTTTTGATAGTGAGCACATTTGCAGCGTGCTCTGCTGTAGATTCAAAGCTCTCCAGAAGGCTTTGAAGATCATGTGCCTTTTAAACTCTGATGGCAAAGCTTCTTTCTTACAGCTTCTACCGAGTGCTGTTGGACTGTTTCATAAGCCATTTAGTGTATCACCACATCAAAGACCTAGGAGGTTACAGAGTGGGGGAGGCAAAGAGGAGAGGGGGCAAAAGTCCCCAGTGCATGTGTTTGAGGGCGTTGAGGCAAAGTGGAAGCTCCAGCCTGTATCTGTTAGAGCTCAAGCAGCACAAAGACCATTTCCTGTACTGCTGGAAACATTTGGATATCTGCACTAATCTAATCAATGCAAGAATGTGGCTCCTCTTTGTACTCAGCCAGCCATTTCTGAGGAGACATACTGTAGTTGAGTACAGATGTTTCTATAATACCCTGTTGAGTTCAGGAATTTGCTTACTATCAGGGTCTGCCCTGCCCAGTGATGCTAATTAAGTCTGTCCACTGGTGGCCCAAGGATCAGAGCCAAATGCCTGTCACTTGATGTCATCTTGAAGCAGCACTTACACTTCAGTCAGAAAAAAACAAAACCCATCAGTGTGGTGCTGTGCCTGGATCGATGCGAAGCAGGAGACAGGCAAAGCACCGGGGCTACAGCTTAATTCATCTCACAGCCCAGGATCAAACCCCAAGCTGAAGCTACTCCACTCTCCCCACCTCCCAAAAACCTAGGTTTGGAACCTTAGCATCTGAAAACACAATAACAGTCACACCCTTTCTCTCACTCCCACCCAGAGAAGCTTATCCATTCCACTAAGAAGTAGATTTAAACTCATCTGAAGACCATGTAGCTGGTGCCCACGATGCTCAGCCATCAGCCTTCCTCTGTCAGATGGCACAAGCCATTCTCTAACTCAAGACATGGCAAACCTTTTGTTTTTGTCAAGGTCCCAGCAAGGCAGTGATCCAGAAAGAAGGATTATCAAACCAAATCCACCAGATTTGCTCCAGTCAGATGATTAATACACAGCATAACACGCTGTTTAATAGGATTAACAGGAATGCAAAATGCACATTTCTGGGCAGGGATATTTGAAGGAGTAACTCAAGAAGGTTAAAGAGCTCCAAAGGAAGAGGCAAAATAGCTTTGTTAAAGCACCTGGATCAGTTGGGCATTTCTATTTAGTTGAGTCTGAATGCCTCCAGTGCCTTTAGAGTCAAGTCAGCCTGTACCACCTCCTTTCCCCCACAAACCCTTTCAGCTTTCTATTTTGGAAAAGTTTGGACACTGTTTAATATCATGAGAAATACAGAGTCATGCAAACCCTCGACAACACTGGAATATCCACTCTAAAGATATTTTAACTTCTAGACTCAGGAGATTTGGATTAGTGGCTAGACCAAAGATCCCAGTGTGATTTGAAGTGATACGAGTCACATCACATCCTACTATGGAGCTGATTCATTCATGGCACCTACCAAATTCATCCAGGGCATACAACCCTCCTTCCCCAGCCTCCCTCCACCCAAGTCAGGACCTGTGTTACATCAAACCAAACAGGCAGAGCCTGCACACCTGCATGAACCCCAAAGCATTGTCACATGGGCAGGAGCTCTAAATGCTGCTGATGGACAGACACCCTCACAGCCCACAGCTGGGTTCCAAGTCACTGCAGTTCAGATATTTTGTTCTGCAAAAATCTACTAATAGAAAAAGCATCTTGGCCTTTTTAAGTCTGAGTGAAAACAGTCTTGGTTTAGACTAGACATCTCTGTAGTTTGTCCAATCCCATCAGAAAATTGAAAACACCAAGATGACTAAGCCATTCTTCTTATCAAAAGGAGAGCAACACAAGCATCAGCATTAGAGATGAAACCCAAAACACTTTAAAAGTGTTTCTGTTAAAGTAGACCTTCAATTTAAACAGAACAACAATATAATAAATCATATGAACAACTCCCCACGTATATATGGAACCAAATCATTTTAATTGGGGACTTGAGGCAAAATCCTGCATCCTTTTTAAAGGCAGGAGAAAATGAAGAGTGTTCAACATTGCTCACACTAGATCATTACTTAAAACCCACTTCAGATCCACACTGACTCACAGCAGGCTGGAGGCATGCAAGCCTATTTAACAACCATTCACCACCAGCCATCACTGCAATACCAGACAGATGAAGAACAGAAATCCTCCTCTGTGGAACAACCCCCACATCTGCATTCACAGAGTATCAAGTAGATCTTGCAAGTGGCAAAACTGCGGTATGCAAGCACAGATGGAAAGGGAGTTGTGAAGGATTACTGGCAAGGTAAATGGACCATTAAAAAGCAAATAACGTTCACTCATACAACTAAAGCTCTGTTCCTACAGTCACATACACAAAATCCTTAGGAGCAGCCAATGCCTACACTTTCTTTAGAATCACAGCCCTTGAGGAATCTGTGTCTTTGTGCCACAAGTCAGTGATTGTAGCTGTGGTTCAGCACTCTCTCTGGGACCCTGCAGCACATGTTCCCTCCATCAGTAGGTCAAAACAACACACACATCTCAGGCTAAAATGAGAAGCATCCTTACACCTTAAAAAAAACCCAACAAACCACAAAAAAAAAGCCCTCCAGTCCCACACAGCAGGTGAAAACACTCACTTTCTGGGGAAACAGTTGATTACTAGAACGGTTGCTAAGAGAGAGGCTGCGTGTGCTGGATGCACGGCGCTGTCCCGGGGGCTGTGCAGGTTCAGTCTATGAACTCCCAACAACAACATCAACTGCTCTAATTCCTTCAAACTCAGTAAGGCAAGGAGCTTTAATTCATATAGCAGCAGGGGAAGGGGAGAAGAAAAAAAAGAGAGAAAAGCACCATTTTATTGAAGCCTTCTAAAGCCCAGATGCCCTATAACTCAGCTCCAGCACCAGTGGCATAAAGCCTGCATTATGCATGTCGGCTGCAGACTCTCCTGGGAATGCCTTTGATGGATTTTGACAGTATCCTGACCTGAAGTAACTTGAGGCAGCTCCCCCCCTCCCAGTCCAGTGCCTCCAAAGGCCTCTCTATTCACCTCCCCGCAGAGGGAGATGTAATTACATCATTCCTCACAAGCCAGCAGTCATGTCCCAGCTGCTTTGAGCGATTTGCCCTCTGAACCTGATGTTACCGAGGAGGACGTGGCGACACTCACAATAGACTGCACTTGTTGGCCAACAGCTCTGTCAAAGAGTGTTGCTGGCCCTCTCCGTGGGGAGGCACAAACGCTCAGCGAGAGAGGGATGTGCCCTGAGGAGATGCCATCAGCTCCAGAAGGTCTCCAGCTCAGCCATCTTGTCTAGAAAGGATCTCCTCCCACATTGGGGATGGACTGAGGTACACTTTTAGTGTTGCACTTTATCATGAGCCAGTGTGTCAATAGTCATGGGTAGGTGTTGCTGTCTTCCCTCAGCACACACACACACACAACTGCAGTCCTTCCTCCTGTAGTTTGCAGCACTGGCACACAGCCTTTCTATCCCATGAAAATAGGGAGTTATTTGAAGGGCCATCATCATGGTTTAGGATGACAGCTCCCTGCAGGACACAAAGTGAGACACTGTCTCTGGCTGCAGGCAACACAGAAACCACATGAATGGGCCTGATCTTCTTTCGAAACATTTATGTCTCAACAGCCACCCATGAGCTTGACTGACCTTACCTTACCCCAAACCTAGCTTCCAGTCCATAGGTAAGAAATCTCCTCTGCCTGTCCTCATTTTGCTCAACATGCTCCACAATTTCATGGCTACCAAGAAGACAAAGTGAACTGAGCCACAGGTCTTTACACACTGTAAAGCTCCACCTATCAAGCCCAAAAGATCTATCTTCTCCATGTCCCCCGTGCCTCTGGGTAGGCTGTGCTGAGCAGACACGGCTGCCCCGGCAGCACGCATGGTAACAGGCGCCCTTGAAGCAGAAGTGAAAATGTTTCACACAAAGCAATTGCAGAAAACCACTTTACCCAGGAATACCCTTCTTGGGTTTATGAAGCAGCTTGTGTGCATGTGTGGTGTGGTGGAGGTGTGGGTGGTGGGGGAGGGAAAACACATTGTTGCTTCACCCGCACTTCCAGTCCCCGGGCGTACAGCACCTACACGTTTGTGTTTCTCAATAACCCTCTGAAGAGCAATCAGACCTTCTAAGTAGCAAAATCTACTGAGGAGGCCCAGGCAGGGCTTTCTGATAGTTCTAGGGTTAAATCTTTTGATTAAAACAAGCCATCTTTTCTCTAGCATGCTGAGCAGAAGACAAATGAATGGTGGCAGGCTGGGTTGAGTTAAGCTCAGTCAGCTCGTGCTGTGGCGTCTCAAGGTGTATCAGTATGAGGCCACAGCAAACCCATCTCCCAGATGAAAGCTCACAGCCCCACATCAGAATCAGTTCATATGGAACAAAAAAAAAACAACACCCACACCCTTCCAATTCTTGATGGTAGTGCTGTAATTGCAACTGTGCTGGAAAGGGCATCACAGGGTGAGTCTCCTTCCTGGAAACACAGAGCATAGACTTCCCAGAGCAGACTGTAAAAATAGAGATGTGGTTTCTCCAGTGATGGTGCGTTTCTCAGTCATTTTTCTAAGTCCCAAGAAGAAATTACTGTGTCTCAGCTGATTACTGGATCAGTGATTCAGCTGGGAGACAAGAGTTTAAGGGCAAACATCAATGAGCAAGAAAAAACAAAAATCTTGCCTTGATCCTGCTTTAACTAATTCAAAAGTAGATTAGATCCTTGTAATTATTTCTTCCTAAGTTTGCTCAGGCTTCCTCTCTGAAGAGGCAACACTTCTGCCATGAAACAAACCTCCCACAGCTCATACTCCAAACAAAAAGACCTGCTACTTTGCCATAGAAGCAGACAAGAATTTGACAACCACTCCAGGCTTTGACCAGTCTTCTTTCTAGATGTCCCTTCAGCTGTCCTCACCCCCTCAGAAAGCTCTTCCTGAGCACACCAGAACAGCATTCTGCCTCAAAACACTTGCAACCCTCCCAGTAAAACACCATCTAAACTACCTCCCTGCACCTGAACCTCAGTGCATCTCTGGTTCCAGACGGACACGCTGTCTGGGAACTCGGGCCAGTAGAGCTGCATCCAGCCCACCTCACTCAACCTGGAACCTGCAGCCCTGCACAGGGGAAACATGACACAGAGCATCTCCACAGCTGGGCACAACACAGAGAACAGCGGTCTCATCACTCCTCTGTTTCACAAGGTGTCTTTGGTTGGGTTGGGACACACCAAGTCAAGGAGAGAACATGACAGTTGGACTTGAGCTGCTCCCTGTCCCTTGGCTCAGTAAGGCCTCAGACTCAGGATCCAAAGGGATTATGTTTCTTCAATGAATAGAAAGTTAATATTATGAATAACATACTGAGAGAGTTTAGGGCTCTTCTGAAGGCAGAAGAATCCAGTCCCATATTTGCTAGAAAGTTAATCTGAGCCCCTGTGCTGAGCAGAAAAGGCAGCTCAGAACAAGGGCCACGAGCAAAGATACACAACTCAAAGACCCCCATTCTTATACAGCCAAAACAAAGCTGAGATGGTGATTCAGCTGCTGGACCAAAATCCTGATGCTGCCATGGACTTTCTCCACCAACTTCTTCCTGTTGAGCAAGGATACTGGCAATTTTTTCCCTCTTCAGAAAACAGTCAGCTCCAGTTCCTTGCCTTAGCTCGTTTCTTAACATCCAGCCCAACTTGCACATATGTACAAGTTTCCAGAAGTAACTTGGAAAATGTAGACACTGGCCAAGAACAATTTAAACCTGCAACTAAGTTAAATGAAATGCAGACTTTCAGATGTCATGACATGGACTGTGCCAAGAGAATTGACTTAATACCACTTCCTTCCTGAAAGGGAAAGAGTAAGAAAGAGCACATTGTAGATGTCACTGTTAGAGATGTGATGACCTTTGTGTTCTGAGAAAGGTTAAAACCAGAGATCATAAACCAGACATTTACCTGTTCACTGAAATGTCTTCCAAGAAGGCACTACAGTTCTGAAGTACCAAAGAAAACTAGTTGTGTAAACAGTGTGAGGAAGAGATTTGGTACTGGGCAAACTGCATTTGCAACAGCTCTCAAAAGGAGACTTGGCTCAGCAGCTAGAGAGCACTCTGGGGTCACAGAGTCAGTGCCCTTCTGCTGCTTCAAGGTACAGCACCCGTTCTAGCAAAGAAGCTGAAAGGACAGCTAGAAAAACAAGCAGCCATTTATTCTTTGTTTTATAAAAGGAGGGGGAAAGGTGTGTAAACAGAGACCTTTTTATTCAAGCAGCACTAGATACTATTAAAGTCTGCCTCCAGGTCCATGCACAGGTTGCATCAACCTGGGAGAAATCATGGGGAGTGTTATATTTTTGAGGCACTTCTTTCTGTCCCACCTCCTCTGGGCTGCCTGGTGCTCCATCAGGGAAGAATAATGCCTGTCCCAAACACAGTCTCTCCCAGTTCCCTGCCTCCCCTCTGGCCACGGGCACATTTCTGATGCCATCACCACTCTCCTGATCCCAGGGCTGGCTCCCAAGCTGAGGTGGGCAGCAACACAGCAGCAACTGTGCCAACTCCCAGATGGGCTCCTGTGCTTACCCCGGCATCACCAGCCCTGCCCACACCCTCAGTGACAGGCAGCCCTGTCATGCATCCCAGAAGCCCTACACAGCAGATGAACTCTCAGTCAAATTCCTTCTGCCTGAATTGCAGAGGAAGAGAGCCCAGCAAACAAGAAGTGTCTCTGCAACTGTACAAGCAGCATTTGTAATCAGTTGCCATCCTTTCTCTCTCCCCCTTCCTAACTGCACTTAGAAAGCAGGCAGCAAGGTCACTGCTGGGAATCTCTCCTGCTGTATGTGCACAAGACACCAATATACTGCCATAAAAAAGGTACCTATTTATTTATCTCTCAGAAAATACCTCCCTCCTTCCTCAAATCTACCACTGCTGCCCAAAGGGGATTAGGAATGGGAAGTCCTGGGCAGCTGAGGATGGAGAGCTGCTGAAGCAGAGGCTTGGGGGTCTCCTCCAGTCTCCCTCCACCCTCACAGCAGAGGAAGGGCTGGGGCAGGACAGCCCTCCAGCACAGGCACCACACCTGCCCAGCACCACAGGACCAGAGCAAACACTTCTACCCACTCAAAACCCACTGAGATTTCTGGCTTGGCTCATCCCCTCCCAACATTCACTCTGAAAGTATTTCTTTTTCTCTTCTAAAGAAAACGTCCCTCCAATGCCCTGTGAAAGCCCACACAAGGCAGATCTAGTTAAAGTGATACAGAAAGTTTTGATGTCTGCCTGGTTTTGTCTGATGGCTACAAAACACCAGCTGAGATGTCATGCAGCGCTTGCAAGGCAGAAAATGAAGAGGTGCTTTTTACCCTCATGCCCTGGGGAGGTTGTGCAGCTTGGTCCATGGCTCTGGTGCCCAGCTTCCCCCTGGCCCTGACAGGGCCATGGCAGATGCTGAGGCCAGTCCTACTTCCAAGCTGGAAACCTGCCATGAACACAAAGCCTTCCCTCCTTCACCACCACCCTCCTCTTTGGTCTCATCCATTAACGTCTCCTGTGGACCAGGGGAATAGAATTAAGTAATGAGTGGCTGGTTAAAGTTAAACCCTGAGAGTGGAGTAATGACAGATCAAAGATAAAGTGAGTCTCAGAAAGCAGACAGCCAGACAGCAAAGTCACATATGTGGACTCACATCCACACAGATCCTTTTCCTTCATTTTACAAAAATCAAATTCTTTCTGGTACGTGGGAGAGCTCTGGAGGGACAAGTTTTCATTTTAAAACCGTATTCATTTGATCAGCCCGTTCTTGAGGAGGTCTGAGGATGGGCTGCATCTCACCCAGTCAGACTTTCAATGCTGTAATATTGTTCAGTAAACCCCTCCAAAAAGTTACTTGAGGTTTTCCATTTCTAACAGGAAAAGCTATTAATGTTTACAAATATCTCACTGGTGGGTGTCAGGAGGTTGGGGCAGCACTTTTTATTCTGCTGTATCCAGTGACAGGACAAAGGGTGATGGGATGAAGCTGGAACAAAAAGTTCCATTTAAACATAAGAAAAAACTGTTTCAGTGCTGAGGTGAGGGAGCCCTGGCCCAGGCTGCCCAGGGAGGGTGTGGAGGCTCCTGCCTTGGAGGGCTTCAAGACCCACCTGGACACGTTCCTGTGTGACCTGATCTAGGTGGGAGCTGCTTCTGCAGGGGGTTGGACTGAATGATCCCTAGAGGCCCCTTCCAACCCCACCATTCTGTGATTCTGGGAAGATCTATACAGGTGTGTTTTTTCTTAATTCATAGTACACATTTCCTTGTTGTATGAAGATCTTTCACTTGTTCTACAGAGTCACAGACTGGTGGGGGCCAGCCCAACTCCCTGCTAAAGCAGATTCCCCTTGATCAGGGGCACAGGAACGTGTCCAGGTGGGTCTTGAAGCCCTCCAAGGAAGGAGCCTCCACACCCTCCCTGGGCAGCCTGTGCCAGGGCTCCCTCATCTCACAGTAAAATAGATCCTCAAGTCTACATACACACAGATGTGGACACAGCAGTACAGCTCCTGACAGCTGTGGTGGGCAGAGCTGTGTCCTGTAGAAATGGTACCAATTCAGTCAGAATGGACATGGGAAAGCACCAGAGTTTGTGCCTGTTGCAGGACTCACCAATCCCACGTAGGACTTGGAGTGGTACAGGATGCTCAGGGGCACATCCCACTCATGCAAAAACATCCCCCCACAAACTGGAATCAGCAGAAGTTAATGCTGGATCAAAGCTGTGTCTCCTACAGCAGCAGCTTCTTTGACCCCGTTATTAAACCTCCCAAGGTCAGATTTAACACATCACAACTTTGGGTCCAGGGCAGCTTCCAAGCATCTGTGCAATACTACAGTGTCTATTTTCCTGGCTTCTACAGCAGACTAAGGTCAGACTAAGAGTTTCTCTGTTGTGCAAATAAAGGCCCTAACACAGAAAAACTTTGGCCCATGTTTCAGTGAGTCTCTTATTCCTCAAGGAAGGTGGGGGGCAGGAGGAGGAATGCAGTTCCCCAGCCCTTCCATCTCTCCTTTAGCTACAGCCTCAGGAATGAGCAAACTAAACAGTTCTGCAGAGCAGACACAGCATTATTACGGACTGCCAAGCAACTGGGCTGGACTGCAAAGCTGCTGCTGGGACCATCTTCCCCAGCACATAAAGGTCAGGGCAAAGCAGAGCCCCAGCTGCCCAGACAATACACCTGACTGCTTATTGGTTTTGACTGCCCACTGAGTTGGGAAATAAGCTAAGGGCATTCGTGGCCAGTCTAGCAAAAATAAGCTATTTTCTTACCCCTCTCCCCTGCAGCTGTGTATTTATCCTTGCAGCCCCATTGTCACCTCCTCTGCCCACTGCAAAACCAGCTACTGTCCTGGCAACAAAGGACAAGCAGGGACAGAGGACACTGCTGTCAAACCCATTTCACTGGGGGAAGGAGAGATTAAATTAGGCCATCCCTCCAATTTTGGTCTGGGGTTTGGGGTTCTTTTTAGGTCAAGACTTCTCAGTTCAACATTTTAAACCTTATTGAGACTCAGATCCTGAAAATGTCACTCTTGCTTGAGTAGAAGCATCAACTGCACTTTGAAATCATTTCACACAGGAAGAAACCCAAAACCTTTCTTCTAAGCTCTGTCCCTCTCTCCATCACTTGCTCTGGATTTGATTACTTTAAGCACATGAATAATTAGAGCAGGTTTCTAGCTCCTAGCCTGACCAGTTTAGACATTAGCTTGTGACACCTGGTTCAGTTGATATGCTCTCACAAACTAGTTCAAAATGTGTTTTTCAAACACAAACACAGGGTTAGGGATTGAGGGTTTCGGTTTTGTAAAGACTTACTTTGTACATCCTCGTTCACTATGGGAAAAGACATGAAAGCTGCTGCAGGACATCTTCCTGCAAGGAGCCTGAGCACACAGAAAAGTACTCAGAAAACAATGTATCCTAAAGCAGGAGGGTCACAATGGTCCCTCCTAAGGCCAATTAGTAGTTCGTGTCCTTTCAAGAACAGCATTAAAGGCTGTTTTGTAGTGGGTTTCTCTTAAAACCTACAGTTGACCTTTTAGAGGGAGAAAAAGCACACAAAACAAGAGCAGCAAAGCTTCAACCACACCGTTGAGCCCTCCTTCCACATCCCCCAGACAAGATGTACTCTGACAGAACAGAACCCTCCACTCTGCTGCTCCTTCTGCACTTCCCCAGCAAATCCCAGTGAGAGATCGGCAACGTCAGTTCTGTCCCTCTGTGTAAATCAAACCCCATCACACTTGCTTTTTCCTTCCTCTCCTAATACAGCTTAACCCCAAGAAGTGTGAGAGTTTTATCCTGCACAGAAAACAGGAGGGGAAGAAGACCAAGCCTGTTGCTGGCCTGGGAGGGTGCGCTGGCACACGCAGCACTGCTCCCACGCAGCACGGTGCCAACGCCTCCCATGGCCACAGTGACTCAGGCACAACCTGTGCTCACCATAGAAAGGTCACAGAGACTTTCAATTTCAGCCTTCCAAGTGCCTCTTTCCATCAGCTCTTCTGCTAACAGTGGCAATGTGCACAGCAGTGATGTCCCTACCACAACCACCCTGCCAGCAGCCTCAGCTTCCCCTTCAGCCACCTCTGGGACAAAAAGCAAGAAAGCTTCCACTGTGACAAGAAGTGAAAAACACACCAGCACATCTGCTGCTTCAGGCTACAAAGCTTCACAGCACATTCAGCCTCTGAGGAAGAAGAAGCATTACTTAGGTATTTGGGAGCAAGCAGAGGAAAGCATGAGATAGGAGTCTACAAACTGCAGTGCAGACAGAGCTCTCTGGGAGGTACCTGCAGATTGGTGCCTCACCTCTGCCAGTCCCACACTGCATTAAAGATCAGAAGCTAAGAGGAGTGCTTCAGAAAGCCACTTGTTAGTAGAAACAGTGGCATAGTCCAAATGCTTATGAGCTTTCTTAATTTACAATGTGTTTTCTCAGGCCAGTGAATTAACTGCACTCAGGAAATAGCTGAATATTGTTTGCAATTAGTTAACTGGACTTAGCCAGTTTTGCCCAGTTTCTCAGACACCCATTTGAACACTCTACCTCCTACCTGTTAATATTCTCAGCCAAGTACCCAGCATTAATAAAGGAAACATATAAAACAGTCACTAGAACCTGCACTAACTGGGTAGATGCCATCAAGATAAAGGGGCATTTTTGTTAAAGTTTGACTTCTTTACTACACAAAAGCGGGTGGGTAATGAAAAGGCTTTCAATTTACCTCCTGAGCTCTGACAACCAACTTACAGACAGCCCCATGAGTCTGCAATGGGAAAAACAAACTGCAGGGCTTACATAAAGCTGGATCCACAGTCTGGAAGTTACACTCTTGAAACCCAGACTTCAGGCAACAAAATTACAGTTGTAATTCAGGGAAGAGAATTGGCTGTCCTCTCCAAAACCTTTGGTCAAACCTACAGATTCTTGTTTCAGACTAGTGTAGCAGAAGATGAACTTAAAAAGCATATTGCTCTCAGAGGACCTTCACACTTTCCATAGGAATTCAATCCAAGGAGTTTGCTGCTGTGCACAGCGGACCCAGACAAGCCACACGCTTCATTATAGCTGAGGATCTCATCTGGGTCAGAAAACTTCAGCAAACTTCTGGCAACTATATGACCAGACAATACTTTTGCCAAAATCTCCACCTGTTTGCCAGCATAGGCACTATAGCAAAGACCCAAACTCTTTTCTTGCAGCACAAGCAAGGAAAGATTAGAATCAACAGCATTCATCAACTTAAACAAGTTCTGCTGCTTCTCAAATGGCCCCAGGCCAAATGTCACAGTGCCTCAGTTCTTTGGTTGGGCAAACACTAAGGCTTCAGATCCTTACTGAGATGAAGTTACTAGACCATCACTGTGGATGGGACTTATATAGGGGTCTGATCCAAAACCTATTCTGAAATGAATAGCACATTTAGTCACCAATCACTCTGGGAGAATGCACTCATCAAGAAGTCTGAAGGATCAAGGTTACCCTTCTTAGGAGCTACTCACATACAATGTGATAAAAGGTCCCTTCCAACCCCTTCCATTCTATGATTCTAAGCCCTGCAGCATGCTTGCCTTAGCTGCTCTTCCCAGCCTAAGGGACTACAAACCCCCACAAAGTGCACTTTTTCACTTGTTACCATCATGGTAAAAAACCTTCCCATACCAAATTTTGGCAATCTGAATCAAAACCTACCAGTACATTATAAATGCTTCCTACAGTTAGGCAAGTTTTAAGAGAATGTGATAAGGCAGAGCCAAGAAAAGGGTTAAATCCCCCAAATCTGGAAAATTGTAAGACTGTGTCATTCAGCCTCCCCAAGAAAAGGGAAAGGCCAATTCTGAACCTGTGTATGTTTTCTGCTGAATTATTTGCTAGGCTCTGATTAAGTGGGAAAGAATGACTGTGAACTCATAAAACTTGAGGCTTTCTAATTAAACCACAGGCACCCTGCCAAGCATTGTTGATTTGTTGATGTCCCTCAGTCAGGGCTCTGAGGATACAACAGGTCATTAAAGTATTAAACTGATGACTTACACTCTTTAACCAGAGCTGGGATGCCAGGTTAGGAAGAGAGAGTAAACTCAAGGGCAGAGTACAATAATTATCACCAGGAAACAAACACAGTGATTAGGGAAGGAGGAGAGAAGTTGTTAGCGAGTAGTTATTGCACAAGGGCTGGATTACCCAGCCCCACACCTGGGTCTTATGATAGTCATCTCCCACCCTCCCCAGTCCCAAGGAAACTGCTGCAGTATCTGTGACTTTCAGTCCATCAGCACTCAGCAAGAGCAGGACCTGCCAGCTTCCTCTGCCTCAGCTCCTGCCTGCAGCAGCAGCTCAGGCCTTGGCACCTCCCCACATCCACTGCCAGCTCTGCTGAACTCCCACAAACTGCAGCTAAGAGACCAGCAGGCTCCTTCTTCCAGCGTGCAACAGCCAAAACCACCGTAAGCCACACGTGCTCGGAGAGAAACACAGAGCTGCAAATCCAGTTTCTAAGGTCAGCACATGCCTCTGGCTTGAGCTTCCTCTACGACTAAGAAGCCAGCAGACAATTTCAGTCCATTGGTTGCAAACTTCCCCTCCAAATAAACATCTCAGCAAAGGGCATTTCTTTGGAGGTTTGACAGAAAAACTAGAAGCAGTTCCAGAAGGAGGTCCAAGAACTGCAAAGAGCCCCAAAGACATTGCTCTAGAGAAGCCTCGCAAGGCAGCTCTTTGGCAGTTTCCCCAGACATATAGATATTTATAGGAGAATAAAAGTGCTCCTCTGACTGAGTAGTGGAAAAAGTCATGTATGGCATTTTCATCACTTCTTCACCCCCCACTGCCCCTCCCCAGAGTCTGGGGATCAAAAAAAAAAGGCAAGAGAAATCATTTAGAATACAATAGAGCTCCCTGGTTTGCCCTGAAGGCTCTGCTGATGAACTATTAAGAAGCTGCTTTTGTCCAAACAAGACACTGGGAGCAAGAATCAGATAGCTTACCACATTGTTTTGTAAGACAGCACTGAAATTCAACCAGTGTCTGTTACAGCTGAAAATACAGCAGTCACAGCAAAAGTGATTTAATATGCCTATCAAAGAGGAAGGCTGTAATTGGATTCAGTCCTCATTCTGACTGCTGAAAGTCTCTGAAGAAAACTCCCATCAGCTTTAAGAGGTTTTATGTGGAACGAAGAGCATTCAGTTCTGAAAACACAGCAGCCTGTGCTGGTTTGGGATGGTAGAGGATGCCAGCAGTGAGCCCCCTGCATGTTAGCAAAACTCAGGAGAAACGATATCTATGTGCAAACTAAAGCCACTAAACTTTTCAGCAGCCTGCCTGTGTCTTCATCCTCACAGCCCATCAAAGAAAGCAGCACTGAATCTGGCAACATTCTCCAAATAACTGATGAAACAATGTATTTCATGTCTTCTGTAATGGCATTCCAGTACATAGCTAACATTCTGCACAGCATGTTCATCTTTGCAGAAACCATCTTACTGAGGGAAGAGCTCTGCAGCAGACACCCTACTGCTCCTGCAGCACTTGTACAATAGAGCAGAGAGGTCTGCTTACAGTGCAGGGCCCTCGATGTTATGCCACTGCAAGAGTAGAGAAGGCAACTTAAGATATTTGGGTATTTGTGCTTCTGCTTTTTTGTTTCGATGCAAAAACGCCATCTATCAGTTACTGGGGTTACTGCATCAGCCAACTACCACCCTGCTGAGTCAAGAACTGTCCCACTCACCCCTCCAACCGCATCCTGTATGGAAGAACCCAGAGCTGCTGCAACCCTGTGCCAGGTCCCTGAGCTGTGCTGGGTCCCAGAGCTGCTGCACCCTCTGTGCCGGGTCCCAGAGCTGTGCTGGGTCCCAGAGCTGCTGCACCCTCTGTGCCGGGTCCCAGAGCTGTGCCAGGTCCCAGAGCTGCTGCACCCTCTGTGCCGGGTCCCAGAGCTGTGCTGGGTCCCAGAGCTGCTGCACCCTCTGTGCCGGGTCCCAGAGCTGTGCCAGGTCCCAGAGCTGCTGCATCCCTGTGCCAGTGCTTGCAGGGCAACGAGCAAAGATCACAGCTCCCAGGTCCTGACAGGGAAAGGAGCCAGTGGAGGGAAGGGGACTTCAGCTCTGCAATCACTTATCCCAAAGCAGGAGGAGGGATGCAATGCCCAGAAAATGTGGTTCAATGAGCCATAGCACAGCTTATGCAGTAGCACCTCAGGCAAAGCCTGTGGCACCAGTGCCACATCTACGTGCCAGCTCTTGGGCTCTTCACCCTGGGCCAAGTCAGCTCTTTGAGTGTGGGGTGAGGACTCCTCTGCAGCCTCGGGGCTCCCTCCCTCCCTACCATTGCGAAACAGAGATCTGGTTGCCACTTAAAATGCCTAAACCTTGAAACCTCCCTCATTATTTGGGACAAACTACCCTCTATCTGCTGTTCCTCAGGCCATCCTGGTAATCTTCCCTCCTCTGTTTAGGGAATGCAAGCTAGAGGCAACTCTGAATGGAGGAGATACAGGAACCACATACCACTTATCTGAAGTGAATTTCTCCTTCCTTCCCTGTCACCCTCTACTAAGGCTGTTTTTCTACTTCTCTGTCCAATTGACTAGCACAATTAGGTTACACCTAGAGCTATTGTTCCCAAATGGTATTTAGCATGCTATTTAGTACCAGACTTGAAAGGCTTGTAAGCTCTTTCAGTGTGTCCACTCCCCCTTCTTGCAAGCTTCTTTTTTTGCTTGGTGTAAAATTCCTCCCTGCAAAACTTGCTGCCCATAATGCTTGAGAGAGCAAAGACCAGCACTGTAAAAGTACTGCCTTGGTGTTGAAGAGCTATGCTATGGCAGAGCAATACTCAGGGAAGTGTAATGAGCAGAGCTGAGGAGGGAACACACCATTTCTCCAGTTCTGTTTTTAAAAAAGCAGCAATAATTAGGTCAGCAAGTAACAGTAGTTGTAGAGAGGAAGAAAAAAACCCTGGAGAAAAGGAGTTCCTCCTTGTTTCAATGTTTATTATTCAAAACATGCAGCAGGGTCTTCAAAACTGAGTAAAAAAGTAGTTAGAAAACTGTTACAGCAAGGCTGGGAAGGCCAGTTCACACTGGAGCTCGCTGTAGGGTAAAGGCAGCTCCTGTGGTTCACCCCACGCCTGCAAGGGGAGAATTGTTCAGTGTTGCCCCTTAATAAATCATTTGGGATTCAGCCTGTGCCACCAGCTTCCAAAAAAGCTTCCACAATACCCTGTTTGTAAAACATGTCCTTAAAAGCACATGAAACTCAGACCCAACCGCTTTCCCACTCACTCACTCACTCTACCATCTGTTAAGCATCCAATGCAGCACGTGAAAGTGGGACCAGCCCCCCAGAACTCACCAGAAGCTGTGTGCAAATCAGCTGCTATCCCCTTGTTCATCAGCTCGTACTGGAAGCCCGTGATCTTCCTGCTAATGTCCTGCTGAGGAGTGGCCTCGATGAACAGGCCGCCCTGCTCATAGCCGAAGCAATACACTTGGCTGGGGCTGCGAGCGCCGTCTCGGACCAAGAGTTTCAGTTCTCCAGTTTTTTCCAAATAAATATTTGCTCCTGCAGAGTCCTTGAAGGGTTTGATGCAAACAGTCAAATGTCTGTAAGAGGCAGGTGAAGTGTTGGGTCGCAGGTTGACGATGAGTGCTCCCGTGGGATACATCCACTCGATCGACCCTTCGGAACAGCGGAGGTAGACCTGTTCAACGTCCTTCTTGTGAGACTCATGAGTCAGGCCACTGCAGGAAGAAGGAAAGAGGAAGTTAGAAAAGTGACAGAGCTGGTAACAAAACCTCAAACCTTCAAAGACCCACATCAACAAACGCAGGAAACCTATGGCTGAGCCCACCCAGCTCAGCAGCAGTCAGAAACGCTCGTCTCTTGTGAGGCTGCAGCCCTAATCATGGGAGGCAATTTCAAAGCACCTCCAAAAGTCAAACCACTAGTAATTGGCTTCAAAATTAAATAGGATATAAGCACATGATCAAAAGCAATTCAATTACTACAGCCTCAGCTAGTGCCCATCAGCTGAACTGTGGCAGATGACTTGGCACATATTAAGTGGAACACGTACGCTTGAACTCACTCCGTGGTGGCTCAAACCAGCACGTTCTCCAGCTTCACAGAGCTGACTCCACCTTCTCCCAAGCACTTTGTTCCCCTTCCAAGTCTATATTCCCAATGGATCTGAAACTGGGAGGAATGCCAAGCTCACTCTGTGAACGGGAGCAAAGGGATGCTCTGGGTGCTACCGATACCCTCTGCCCCAGCTGAGCAGCCTGGATCTCCAAACTGGGAAGCAGGGAGAGGACACTACACCCCCAGCCACAGCCAGGGAAGCACTGAACTATGATACTATCTTCACTGAGAACCTGTTCCTCCACTTCTTCCCAACATGATGTTTAACCTTATCATTTTATTGCCCAGCTCTGATGGGCAATACACACGGCAAAAAAAGAGAGAACATGTGCCCAGTTATTATTGCTGGGGCACAGGACCACTGTCAGTCCTCTGTCCTTATTGAGAGCCAGTGGTCACACAAGATGGAACAAGAGAGCAACAGGGGGATCCCAGAGCTAGTGAAAGGAGAGCAAACTGCTGTGTTTAATTAAGGAGGAGGACTAGCAAATCTCCATGACTTGCACACCTACAGCCTAAACATAGGACAGCTCTGAACAACCCTTGCTGCCTTGTCACTGATGCCAGACCAATCCCACTGGTCCTTCACCAGAGTGACTCAAAACACTAATAGAGCCCTGCAAGCTGTAGACACTCCACTTAAAAAGTTGTGGGAAGCCTGGCTTATTGGTTGCAGTATTTGGACCATTATGCAAAAATCCTTTGGTCCCAGTCCCTGTCCTGTCACAAACCTATTATACCAGTCTGAGCAAATCAGCTTGTTTCTCCTTCTCCACTCTGTGTTCTTAGTTCCCAGACAAAAGCATCTTTTACTCTGTGCCTGTAGAGTACCACTCAAACTGAGACTCTCCAACATAGCTCACAGGTCAGCTTTGCAATATTCTAGACAAGCTTCAAAGCATTCCCACTTGTAGGCAGATGAACCACCACAGAGAGGGGGAAATAAACCAACAAGGATTAAGTGACTCCTCTGAGGTTACACAGGAAATCTGTGGCAAAGAACACACTTTAGTACAGTGCAAGTAATGACATCAAGTTCTGGTTTCTCAACAGAAACCTCCAGATAAGGAGTTCACCACCCCAAAGATACATTCAGGTGCTGAATAGGGTTTAAATTGAAGCCAGCATTTTGAAAGTAAAAAGAAGCCCTGAGTAAAAGAGGGGGGAAAACCCCATATGGTTTGCATTTACTGTTGACGTGACTCATTATGGTGAGTGTCAGTGTGACCCACTTGATAGAGGTTACCCAAGGAAGCTCAGAAGAAAAACGTCATCTTTAATAACAGCAGCGCCTGCAAACATGTGCTTTGGAATAATCCTGAAAGCCACATCAAGAACACAGATGAGGAGAAAAGAGGGAGAAGTTTTGACCTTTAGTCTCTTGCCCTCCAATTCAGTAGTACTTAACACATTGAGGAAACTTCACTTGCAATGGGATATTTCAAGTTGACTGTAAATCCACATCTGGTCCACAAAACCAGCTTTCACCACGGCACGCACACGATGCCACTCCACAGAAAACACAGCAGCCTGTTTATGTGCAAGCACTAATTAAAGATTGCAAAGCTCATCCCTCAGCAAAGGGGCAAACAACTACCCTCACACATCACTTGTTCCTACTCAAGACATGAAAACAAGCTGCAGAGGTCTTGCAGGACTTATCCTGGCAAATTCCACCCTGAAGCCTCCGTGCTTAAACAGAAGGAAGATGCCAGGGGCAAAACTCTGAACTCAGGCAGTGAAATTGCTGTTGCAAGTGATCCCAGCAACACTGAGGCAGTGAATTGCTGCCAGAGAAAAAAGCCTGCACATTCATTTTGTTCCAACGTTTGTGCTGTTCAAACAAAAAACAGGGTGGACTCTGAAATTATCTTCTGAAAACCAATTAGATCCCACAGGCAAGACTGATGCCATTAGACAGATGCATCAAGCACAAGTACCTGCACACATTAAACCTCATAATAAAGGATGACTCAAAAGCAGATTGCAAAATACACGCTGCCATTACCCAACAGCAGCTACCACCACCCAGTAAAACCTGTCGCTTTGCTTTCTGTCAAAATGTGACGTCACCCCCGAGACTGTTTAATGTCATGTTCAGTTCTCACTAAACAGTCACCAGACACTCTGTGTCCACAAACTAAGGAAGGCCAGAAGACTTTTTGAAGCTCATTTGACTTCTGCTTTTGTTTTTTTAAGCATGAGGCAAGGAGACAGGGCAGCTGTTTCATGGGGACAGTGATGGATGCATCCATCCTCCCTTTCCAACCCGCGTTGTTTATCGGGGTGGACTCCTGCAACAAGTACCGCTTCCTCACACCAATCCGTGAGGACATCCTGAATCACTGTATTTGTCTCCCCATCCTTCTCTGGTTTCAGCCCTGAAAGATCTATTGCAGCATCTCTGCAGTAAGCTGTTCCACTGCAACATGCAACAGGTGTTATTTAAAGAACAGGGGAGCACGAGGAATATTCACTCTATCTACTCTATTCACACTACTTAATTTACTCTATGACAGGTTCCTATGTCCTCCCAGCACTCCTCAGAGGGAACTTGCACTCCTAACGTGGAATCTTTCATTAAAAATGACACTCTAGAGAGCATCAAGACTTCCACAGAGCATCCCCTGGTGCAGAGGGAAAGACTGATGGATGTAAGCAGCCTCATCAGGGATGAATCCTCACTCCTACAGCCTACAGTCAGCCCCACCAGAGGAGCATGTGTTTCACCTGACACTGAACAACTTGCTCAAAGCATCAAGAGGTCACTGCAGGATCAAAAGCTGACATTATAGCAAGAGCAATAACCAGATACACACCATAGTGCTTTCTTCTAGACAAAGCTTTCCTGGAAGCTCTCTGCCAAGCTGTTCATTAAGATGCTTCTATGGCATATTGAGTGAACTTAAAATTGCAGGTGTCAAGCTGTGCATTGCGTCAGCTTTCCCTGGAAGAGCAGAAGACACCCTACAGGAATCCTAGTGAAGCTCTTCATACTACTCAGGGATATGAGCTCATCACTTCTCCACAGGCTAATGGGGGAAAAAAAACATATCCAGAATATTTTACTTCTTAGGTTGTTGCTTTTAAAACAGACATGTATATGAGGGTGAGAAAACACCTGCAGCTTTGCTGAAGGCTCCCAAATCTGTCAGCAAAAGGCAACTGATAACTTCACTGTGGGAAGGAAAGGCCACATCTCTGCATTCCAGTTCATAGGGTTTTTTCAAACAGTTAAGGTAAAAAACAGCACATGGTCTCAGAACATTAGATTGCACATTAAACCAAAAAGCCTTTCTGACCCATATTGTTATTAGCATCTACACTGAAATACTTCATTAGATGGTATTTACTGGTACATACAATTACCTTTCTTTCCTTCTCAGCTGCTAGTGTTTTAGCACCAAGCAGATGATACTTCATGGCCCTAGGACTGCCAGCACTGCTTACACACCTGCTTGCCTCCAGCAAGGTCAAGGCCAGCATGGTTTACACTGTCCTCTCCCCAGACTCCTGTCCACCTGGACTCTCCTACAAGTGAAACCACTCAGACTGAACTGTGCATGCAAGAAGGCAGCTCTTCCCTCTCTGGGCCTCCAAGAGCATCATCACAGAGTTGTCACCACTTTGGCTCACCAGAGTGATAGCACATGAGTGAGTCCAAGCTTGCACCACCAGTTCACCCCAAACTCAGCTACAGGGAAGGGATATTTCACTTCCCTCCACTCCAGGCATCACCCCTTGATGCTCAAAGCATTACTTTTTTCCAGCCCTGCTCAGGTGAAGTGGGTGGTCACTGCTTGCTCCAAGAAAACAGTATGAAAGTAAAAGTCAAACAGGGCAGGATTACAGGGGTTTGTTGTTGTTCCCTTAAAAAACACATTGCAGTATCATGTGGTAAGGTCCAGGATGCTCAGGGAAGAAAGCAGGTACAGCTTAAGCAGAGGGGTAAAGCAAAATGAAACAGTTAGGAGTTTGCCACAGAACTGAGAGAGGTTTGGTCCCTACCTCACAGACTCACCTTCAAGCAGATTCACTGTAACTAACTGCATCAATTGTCCAGAGTCTGAGAGTGAAAAAAGGCCCAGAAAAAGAAGAAACTGCCAAGGATCTGCACATTTCAGACAGTAAAGACAAGGGATTACCATGCCGAAAGTCAATCCAGATGATTCCCTGCTTTGATTTCTCCCTACTACAAAGCATCCTACTGACACAAGCTGGGCAAAAGTTCATTTTAAAGAAAGCCAGACATGAGCAGAGTATTAGAGTCAAAATGTTTTACGGTCCCGGTACAGAAAGCCTGGACCAGCAACGCTCACTTGTTGGGAGACTTGCTTTTTACATCTATGAAGAGTGGAGAAGGTCACAGGCCCGACACATCACAAGGAATTAAAGGAAAGATAATTTGGGAGATAAACACACGAGAGGTTTCACAATCAGCGCAACTGGAGTAAATCAGGAGCGAGGTCTCTGTGCCAGCCCCTGCTCCCTGGGCTCAGCATCATCTCCGTCAGACGAAGTGCGGCACAGTCCCGCGCGCAGGGAGCGACCCCGAGCCGGGCAGGGCGCGGGGGGCGCGGGGGACCGGGCGCGGGGGGCGCGGGGGGCGCGGGGGACCGGGCGGGACTCGCTGGCCGAGGCGGGAGCGCTCCGCAGGTGCACCGCGCATCCCGGCCCCGGCCGCAGCGAGCCGCGGCGGCGGGAGAAACTGGCGGAGGCAGCGGGGGCTGCCCCGAACCCGCCCGGCCCGGAGTGCCGCGGGGAAGATGATCGCGGGGAGAAACTTCTCCGCGGCGGACATGGCACCGCCCTCCTCCTCCTCCTCCTCCCCAGCCCCCCGAGCCGCGCTGCCCACCCCGGCCGCTCCATCCCTTCCCCCGCTCCGGGGCCGCTGCCCCGCGCCTCTTCGCGGCGAGCCCGCTGCAAGGGGCCGGCCGCTGGCCGCGGAGGGAGGCAGAGCCGCCCCGCAGCTCCCGCTGCCCGCCGCCCCCTCCCCGCGCCCCGGCCGGACACCGCAGCGCCCAGCGCGGCTCCGCAGCGGGACGCCTCTCCCTTTTGTCTCCGGCCCCGACTTCTTCCCCCAACGGGGCGGGGATGGACGAGGCAGCTCCCGATTCACCCCCCTCTCCAGCCCGCCAGGGTCTTCTCACCTCCCCTTCCAGTTGCACAGGTCGCTGGAGTACTGTGCTGCGGCACGGCCGCCCAGCAGCAGCCGCAGCCCCAGCAGCAGCGGCAGGAGCCCGGCGGCCGGGGCGCTCCGCATGGTCTCCCCCGCGACCCCCGGCCCGGTGCGACGGCGGTGCAGGCGGCGTGGGAGCGACGAGCCCGGAGGCTGCCTACATGGCGGGGAGCGCAGCGGCAGCGCCGCTACCCCATGCCCGGCTCCGCGCCCCGCCGCCCCGGCTCTGAAGTTCGCAGGCGCTGGCGGCGACTCTCAGCTGAGGGGCGGGGAGCGGCCCTCCCCCCGCACCGCCCGCACGCCCGGCTCCTCCTCCCGCCCCTTCCCTCCCTCCCTCCGTCCCCCGCCGGCCGCGGCACTTGTTGCGTGAGCGAAACGCGGCGCCGGGCTGGGGGCTGCGGCGGGCACGCTCTGGGGTGGCCGGGTCAGGGCGCGAGCCCCGGGCCCGCGGGGGGTGTGCGGGGAAAGGTGATGCCCAGTGAGCCCGTTGGGAACAGAGGGTTTCATCTGGGCGGGAGAGTCGGCGGGACGCTCTTTCTGCTGCGGGAGCCCGCAGAGACCTGCTGCCCGTCCCTGCGAGGCGGTGCCAGCCATGCCCCTCGCTGCCCGCAGCAGGATCTGCCCCCGCGCCCGCATCCCGGCTGGATGGAGGCTGACAGTTGTGCTGGAACCTTCTTGTGTCTCCACTTAACCAGGAAGCACTTGGGACTGGATCTTATTTGTAAAACTCTCCAGCACTTAATGAGCACTCTGGATAACCCCTTGTCTTGTTTAATATCCCTGTTTATCCCAGTTGACTTTGGTTACTAAACCCTTGGTAGCAGAGACCGTTCTGCGAGAAACCAGAGGCGAAGAAATGCCTTCCAGGATGTGAGGGACGTGCAGGCATGGAAACAGCCCCAAGATAACTGGGGGATGGGGGAAGCCCTGGAAATGGGGATGGGGCGGGAGGGGAGGGGGAGGATCCAGCTGCGTACAGCCTGTGCTCCACTATGCCAGGCACCACATACTTCTTTCAAAGAAGCAACAAGCGGGTCGAGATTGATACTGTAGGTTTACAGATAGCAGAGGGGTTAAAACCTTTCCAGATCACCGGGTTTTTTCAGTCTCCTCTTGTTCTTTCAAGTGTCTGTCATGCAGCTTTGTTAAAGGCACTGCACAGATTTTTCTAGGTGAGAATTCGTGGATGAGTAATAAACATTTACACACTGTTCAGAGTTTGTGCCTCGTTAGTGCCTTTTAAAACACCTTGCAAAGTGCTGTCTGGGAGGACCCGATGGCTAAACCAGGATATTCCAGTTCTGAGTGCTTCCTGCGTGCTTCTGCACCCAGGATTAAACCCTTTGCAGTGTATCCCCTTCCACTTGTGGCTTTAGCTTTTCATGTCGTTTTTGTTTGGTAAATTACAGGTACTGTAATTCTGTTAGTTATAAAGTATTAGCATAATTACAGTAATTATGCCCAGTGATGCAACACATGTAAACATGTAATTAGGATTGGGGACAACACCGAGCAAAGTGATGACAGCGTGCAATCATGCAAACTGCCTGGTTCTCCTGGTCGTGTGCAGTGGCACGGGCTGTAGAGCTCAGAGCCTTGGTCATTCAGAAGGAGCTTTGTTACGATGTTTCACTTCGTTCCCTCACACTGGAAAGAAAAGCATACAGAGAAAACACCCTATGGCTTTATTCCTTGCTGTGCTTATATATGCACCCCCCTACATGCCCCTGACTCACTGTATCTGAGTTCCTTTGCATTATTCTAACTCTGCATTGGAGAAAACAACCAAGTGCCCGGGCAGCTGCTCACGTTACACTTGGGGACTTCTGAAACTGCCTGAAAACTGGGAGCTTTTCAGATATGGAGCAGTGGGTGCTATTTTGCCACGGTTACCTACCTCTGCCTTTCATTCTCCACCTTTTAACCGAGAGAAGCCGGTGGCATTTCCCTCTGGGGACCCAGAAAACTGAGAGCAAGGCAGGGGCTGTGGAAGCCTGTGCTGCCTGCCGTGCCGTCGAGGTGCTGGTACAGTTCTGCATCTGACCCAAGCCGCAGAGCGCAGGGCTGCGGCTGCAGAGCCCTGCCCAGGTTCGGGCTCCCCTAGTTCAAAAGTCCGAGGCAGGAGGAAGACAGGGAACCTCTGCAGCGAAGGGGGCTGTTTGGTTTGCTCATTTGCATCTCAATCCCCACAATGCTCTTCCGGCTACACAGCTATTCCATAGTAGTGCTCTTGGCTGAGATCTGGGAACACGCTCAAAGGGTGAGGCAGCTCTTGGATGCACTGAGCTGTTTTCTGTTTGAGCTGTGAAAAGCAAACATCTTTTCAAGAGAGAACACTCTGAACAGTAATTTTTTCTTTTAACATTTACAGTTCAGAAAGAGCAGAACTTTGCTGAGCTCTGGGAGGGAAATATTGTATCATGTCAAAAGGAAACAGGAGTCCTCTAGCAAAGGCTTCACACTACTCTGAAAACAGAAGTCACTGAGTTATTAAACTGGCCTAATGTGGCGGGACTGGAGATACAGGTTCTGGAAACAGCTTCTACACTCCAACACTTGAACCCCAATAAAGCTCCATTGCCTTCCTAAAAGAGCAACTCAAAGATGAGGAGCTACACAGTTGCTTCAGACCCTTGTTTCTAAATTCACTTGACGTATTTGCTTGTCACAGCACAAACCCAGCATCACACAGTGGTGGTTTTAAAAGACTCAGCAGGCGGCTGCAGGAGTCCCTGCTGAAGGAGAGATGACTAATTTACTTCTGTACTCAAATGTGCAGATTTGGAGGAAAAAAGATCAGGTGGTGATTAGAGATAGACTCCAGCTCAGGTCTGGATTTACATTTTCTTCCAAGCTTGGCTGCATTTGGACCCTAGGTATTAGGCACAAAACTCTCCTGCCAAATTGGGACCCTGCTGGAAGGCACAGCAAAGGGCAGCTTCAGGATTTTGGGTTAAGCACATCTCAAAGGAACCCGCAAAGCTGGTTTAAACAGTGTGGCAGAGCTAATCTGTTGAAAGGTCTCACTCAGCATTGCTGTCCCAAAAGGAATATATACGGAAGAACTGCAAACTCCTTGAGAGCCTTGCTGGTCATTACCCAGCCCGTGTGTTGGTTTCACCATGTGTCCCTGTTTTGCAATTCCCAAACCAGCTCTCTCTCAGCTGATTTATTTTCACGCTACTCAGCTTGCAGGAGGTGAATCAGGTCCTGTGGTTACAGAGCAGACGCAAGGGCTGGTGCATGGTGTTGCAGCCCCTCGCTGGCTGCCAGGAAGGGAAATCTGAAACTTTAAAGGAGGAGGGGGAGGAGGAGGAGGGCATTTTCTGGAAAGGCAAAGCCATAGCTAAACAGCATGCATGGCAAAGCAGGAGGGGGAAAAGAGTAGTATGTGAATTCGAACAAGCCACAGTCAATAGAGAATTAATACAGGAGCAATATGAAATGAATGGAATTTGTAAGGTAGATCCAGCAGACAGACACAACTGAGGTTCAGTGGCTCAATGGACAGTGGGAAATCTTTGTGTGTGGTGAGGGGGGACCGTGGTACTTGATCTCATGATGTTAAAATGAGTAATGGAAATACAATCATCCATAATGACACCCTTCTGCTTACTCCTGCTTACTTCTGTTAGTATTCGTGTCTGAGTGTGGGGAAAAGTTTTGGCCTTTGGAATGTAACAGAAAACAATACACATTTAAGGAAAAATAAGCAAATCTTTCCTAGAAAGAGTGAGCATTAAGAGCATGTCCAAAACGAAGCCATAGGACAGCAGTGCTTGGGGTGGATGCGTGTCAGTTTAGGGACTGCATATGAAAAAGCGAGGCAGTGTTACAGCAGCAGCGTTGAAAGAGGGGGCAGGGGAGCTGCCCCTCTCCCCTCAGACACACAGGCAGCTCTCGGGAACAAACAGCTCCCACTGAACTGGCAGCTCAGGCTGCAGGCAGAGCTCTCCTTCTGCCTCTGGATGGCTACATGAGGATCCCCAGCAGCTCCCACCCACAGCAGTGGATTTCACCATAGGCACAAAAGTGAGACTTTGGTGTTTGCAGAGTCTTAATTGTCAGATAAACAGAAAAACTCTAGGCAAAAATAAAAACCCCAAACCAACACAAACAGAAAAAAAACCCCAACATTATTTGGACAAGTTAATTACAAGATATAGTACCCAAATAAATAAATAACTAACTACATAAGAAGGGGTTGATGTCCAGACCTGTGATGTGGCCGAAGCAGTAGGTGCACCCAAAGTCACACCTCTGGCTGCTGGAGGGAATGTGAGAACAGGGATGCTCTTTCTGCAGACAAGGAAGTTCATTTACCATGAATACTCAGACATTTAAGGAAAATCAGAACTTTGGCCAATGTGTGTATTTTGTGGGTTTAATTTCTACACTTGGAGCTGCTGGCAAATAAATGTCCCTTTCTCCTCATGGTCTTTATGTCCATCTCACAGGTACAAAGTGAGGTAAGACACAGGACTTTAACAGCCTTTAAACAGGGAAGTCAAGTGTCCTTTCCTCCTCTGTGTCCCCCAGAGCTACTGGGGAGCGAAGCCCCTTTGCAAGACCTGGTAACTCAGCCCAGGTAGGAGTTGAATCACATTCTGCAAGTGCCTGTCCCTCTGTGCTGACTGCAGAGGGAGACTACACTCCTGGCTTAGCTACTTTTAATTCAAACAGCTAGATAAAATACATACAGATTAGGGAGGCTGAGTGAGGTGTAATCTTGGCCAAGAAGTCTAAGGTGGAGGGAGAATTCAATCTGTGCTCTGTAGTCAGTGCTAGAACCAGAGCTTCAGGATACCAAGGACCATTTTTCCAAGCTGCACAGCTTGGTTTTCATCAAGCCAAAGGCCACAGTATCGGGGCAGCAATGGTTCCTGTGCTTTTTTTCTATCTCCCCCTCCCCAAGCACCTTAAGCAACCCAGATAGGAATTTTCCTTTTAGTCTTTGCACATCCAACTGAAAAGCAATAAAGGGAATGATGTCTGGCCCCAAGCAGCCTATTGAGAGGATCAAAAAGGTAATACAAAGCACAAAAGATGGCTAAGAAACACAGATCATTTGCCATCCCACACAGCAACTGTCTCAGGACCTGGGCACCCAAGCAGAGGAGTCAGTGCCTAAGCCTAGGGACTCCTCTGGGACACAGGCATTAACTCCTGCTTGCATCCCTGAGACTGGATAAAGCTGGAGTAAAAACCAAAAGCCTCTAGAGTGGCCTCCAGCATGTTGTTGTTTTGGGGATAGTTCTGTGCATTTCATCTACAAGGATTAGTGTTTTCTTTTCATTTCACAATAACCTGGGTATTTAAACTGTCTGCCAAAAAGTCCTCAGAAGCCCAGCATTTCATCTGAGGACCATTTGAAGAGAGCCAATTGTTTATTTTTACCACCTAACGAACATTAATTTCCTGTTTTAGAGAATGTCATTGATGCCACTGGTGAAGCTGATATTTATCTCCATGCATATCCTCTTGGCTGATTTAGCTTTTCACTTTCTTCAGTTCAGCCAGCCTGTGTACACTCTGCAAGATGCAGACTCAGCCCATGCCATCAGGAGTTCTTCAAAGGTATTCAGAAGTTTCCAGTACATGAGGCTGGGAGGATCTGATAGCAGAGGACACAGGTCCCAGTCCATTAGTAGTCACTCCTCATAACACAAACAAAGCTAAAGAGAATATTTGTGACACTGATCTAAAAACAGGGATGTTATTTTTCTTTCTGCTTCAGAACTTAGACAAAACTAAAGCAAGTTATACTGAACAAATCCAGCCCTTGCCAGGATAAACAAACATTTGCAGTGTTGTTTGGTACATGCCTGTCATGAAATAAAGACACTGACATGCATTTTAATGCAACTCTCCTACAAATTGTGAAAAAATAACTGTGCACTGTGTATTCGTTGCCAGGTTACCAGGAGGGAAGAGAATATTTTTGCAGACATGATGAACTAACAAGGTAAACAGCTCAACTTAATCATTTGCAAATTTCACACTTCATTTTCAACAGTGAGCCTTTTCAGAGCCCTGATCACCCTCAGATCTGATGACAGTGGGTTTTTTTTAGAGCCAGGCTGACAGGTTTCTGTGAGCCAGATTTGACCCTTGGGATAGTTTTTATATGACAAACTTCCACCTCCTGCCCTGAATAAAATGGCAGTTTTCCTCGAAAAAGGGCAGCTCAGTTGTTATGAACAGCACATGAATTTCAATTTCTTCTTAAACTCATCACTGACTAAATGAGTGGTATCTTAGCAAATACTGCAGCACTGACAGAGAGAAAACTAAGAGGGCTCTCTGTCCATGCCCAGTCTGTCTGCACAGTGCTCCTTGGCAGTGACATTCTGGGAGGAACTGCACTAGTTCTGATTAAAGCAGATCAGGGATTGTCTAACTAATCCATACATTCCAACATTATTACATACTTGCTCAAGGAAAAACAATGGATCAGCTCATGAAATCAGATCTGCACTGCCCCACAAAGCCGGGTCCTTTGTGCTGCTTTGTGGCACTGTTTGCAGGGCAGATGTCTCTTGAAGGAAGGGGTGAAGGGCCCTGCATCTCTGTGGCCCTGTTAGCACCACTCCGCTCAGCAGCAAGAAAACTCCTCCAGAGAGACTTGAATGTATTTTGTAGGTTCCAGGTGACAAGCAGTACCTCTGCTGAAAGAGATTCTCATTGCTTGATTGACAAATTTAGGTTCAAAGTGTGTTTTGGGTCTCATGGCTTTGTTAGGTCAGACTACACTCTCATCTAGGTGCTAACAAATCTGAACACAGAAATATCCCACTGACAGGGCTGAAGAAGGGGCAAGTTAGGGTCTCAAAGTCTCCACTCAGTTCCTTACCCGACCTTGTGAAAGTCATTTCTCTATAATATGATGCTGAATTTAGGTGATGAGGAGCTCTGAAAATCAACTAACACAAATTCATGGTGGTTGGACAATTTATTGTTGTGAGAGCAGTGGCAAAGACAAAACAACATGAAAGCTGGAAGGAATGGTAACAGGCCTTGGTGAGGCTAAAAGTTCTTAGTTTGAGATGGCCCAAGGACAGTGGCAAGCCATGAAATCCAACAACACCTCACAAGTGATGACTAGCCAATTAGTAAGTACCTTCAGTCAGAATCTCCATGAAGCTAGAATAAATGTGAATAGTTTTAGAAGATGCTGTGGTCACCCAAACTCTCTTTTAAAGCTTTTTGGGAGAAGTCCTTGAAGCAGTTGTTCAAGTTTCAGATCTGAACTTTGCTACCTTGGTAACAGAAATGTCTGTGTATCTTCTGCTTTCTCAGACAGGACACTGGCTGAAAATCCAATCAAACCCATTCAAGGGTAGAAAGACTACTGTGAGAATTTGAAGGGACTCCTCTCTACTGTTGATTTCACTACATACTGGTGCTCCCATGACAGAAGGTCTCTCGTTACGTATCAAACTTGCTCATTCTTTCATTCTGTCATTTCAGTCTCACGCTGACAAGACTGGGTTAGGCCTTATGTGGACCCAAATGACTGAGCAGACACAAAAATCTGACAATCTGTACTTCTTTCCCCTACGAGTGACCTGTCTTATGCTACCTAACATGTCTTCCAAGCAGATTTCTGGAGATCTCACTCATCACAGTGATCAGATTCTGTTTCTAAAATAGCTTTCCTTTAGACTGAAAGAATGAGGTGACTTTCTGTAAGATTTACCTCTGACCAGGCTACAGGGGTTTTTTTCTATTTAGTCCAAAAATTATGGACCATTTCAAGAAAGAAAAAGAAAAAGGTGGAACTAACCAAAACATTTGATTATCTTTTTATCTCTCGTTCTATTTCATTTCATGCCTCCCTCACTTCACAGCACTATAACCCCTTTGAATTGCCCTCTGTGATATCCACTCCTTTACTGTTGACCATTGCTCACTTATTCATTGCTTGTTGGATCAGCTGGGCAGTTGCACAATCAAGTCTTTGTTATGCTTTCAGACAGGCTGCAAGTCACAATACTGGAGCAGCACAAGGACTGTTTCCTCTCCTAGTATTCTTCTTCCCTGGCATTTAGAAAGACAGCATCCTAAACACAAGAAAATGCATATAAAGTAATTATGTCATTAATTCATACAAGAGCTCTCATTTAACTGCCTATGCAATGTCTTTTCCCATTTAATTGTCATAAGACAGTGAGACACCCAAAAGTCTGAAGGGTTTTTGCAAACTGGTCAACTGAGAGACAAGAATTTGCTTCATTGAGAAGTGAAGCACATCTCTGGTTTATTTAATGAATCAGTAGACGGTGGCTGGTGATACACAGCTAGCAGGGATCCTAGGAGAGCTGCTCTCTCCAACTAGTTAATTGTCCCCAACAAAACAGAATGTAGTTTTCTAACTGACAAGCACTGACAATAATGAAGCACAACTGCAGGGACAGTGGGAAGAGAAAGGAATGCACATACCAAGGTTGTGCATCAATAAGGAAGGGCAAAGTTCAAGTTTACCTGTGTAACAACCACAACTGGCACATGGGTTGTTCATTGCATAAATCAGTTGAGAACCCAAGATGAAAACTCTAACAAATAGAGATACCTCAGTATTCAAACACCTGCAAGACCTGCTTCTAGATCAATGCTACCAGTGGAGTTGTACACTTAGATGTCTTGAACTCCAGCTGAACAGACACAAATGCCATTTTCAGTTGATTTCACTTGAAGTCAAAATGAGGCTCTTTGCTTCCCAGATGGTGAAATGAAATCTCTCTTTCTCTCTTGCAGTAGAAAAGAAAGAAGTACCTTATTTAGCAAGGGAGAGTTTAGGTAGAAGTAAAGTATCTGTGTTGATTGTGGAAAGGATGAAGAGTATTCCAGCAGAAGCAGATGAGTATGGTGGTGGTTTATTGCAGGCTCTAATGGTATCAGAGTGATGTTACCAGGGAGCCTGTACACATGAAATTGACTGTCATCTCTTACATCCTGCTAGCAATGTAGTCTCCATAGACCTACTCCTAAAACAGTTTTGATAGCCAAATTGTATCTGAAATGTCACAGAAGATGTCACAACCCTATCAAAAAAAAAACCCCAACTCGACCCAATTGTCATTTTATTCACACAAAATTACTGTGACTTGATAAAGTCCTTTGAGAGGATTTTTACATAGGCAGATTTGCTGAGGTCTAAAGGGCTCCAGAGTCTCCTTTTCTTTCCCTCTCACGTGCCCCAGTGCTGGCTGCTCCCACAGTCCCTAATGCCACATGGGGCTATGGCTTCTCCTCAGCTCCCCTGAAGCCAGGGAGGAGCAGCAGTGCTGGGCATCATCACCTCTGGCTCCCTGCAGAACCAACATGAGGATGTCCCAACCATGAGTCTTGGCTGGACAGATGACCTCACCCTGGGATGGTGCCTCTGTACCTCCCACAGCTCAGAAGCCACAGGCACCTAACAAGCCATCACAGAGACCGTTTGCACAGCTTGTTGGCTTGTTTCCTCAGAGAGCTGGAGGTCCCCAGGTGAGCAGCGTGTTTGTCAGGCTGTTTAAAAGCCTTCCTCACCTTGAGGAGAGTTACATTCAGAAAAGAAAGTGCATACAAATGGAGTACTAGCTTTTGACTGAAAGAGAACAGTTTCCCCGTCTCTCTTCTGCTCACATCTGGTCAATTTTCTTACAAGAATTCAATCTTTACTACTCTTTTACAACACACAGCCAATACAGCTGTAAAGGAGTAAGCTGCTCATTCTACTAGCCTTTGTGTTAGCAGCAGTATTATTAACTTTAATGAAGCTGTAAAATCTGTTTTGCTGAAGATGCAGGAACCTGAAAGAACTCTGAATTTCATAACCCAGGGTGAGCCTGAGGAATTGGCATTTACAGGAAAATGAAAACACAGCCTTTGCTTGAAAATTAAACAAAACTGAAAAGGTTAGTTACAATAAATTGCACTTTAGGACCCACTTTTCCCAGTAGATTTGTGTTTTAAGAATTATATTAAAAGATATAGTTAGATGTGATATAATAAGATGTCTCTTTAATGTAGTATAAAGATTTAAAAGGCCTATTTAACTCTTTTTTTTTCAAGGAAGATGTATTAAGTTGAAGTTGCTGTAATCTCTAGAGCTATACAAGTCTTGTAATCTTTTCTTTAGAGGCCTTTGGCTAACTCATAATTCAAAATGTTACTCATTTCCCTTCCTGTCTGTATGTCATATAAAGATGTGCATCCAATTCAGTGTCGTGTGGATCCCTGTATATTATACAAATCCCAGTTCCTGTTACGTATACATTCCTTTGGAGGGATATGATTTATTTCTTTAAGTGCTTTCCCATCTTAAAATGTCAGATGCTTCCTGCACTTATATACAAAGCAGTTTAAGCTCCCAAAGGTACTGAAGTTCAACACAATTCTGACTGTGGACAGTATGAATCCACCAACAAAGGTTTGGGAAGCACACAATTCCATCTACTTTCCTCAGCTTTCTGGCATAACTTTATTTCCTAAGTGTTTAACACTTCAGTCATCAAGAAGATCAAACAGAGGCATGGTTTTGAAAAACAAAGAACCTCAGCTGAACTTTCTAAAGGTTTATTCTTCTTCAAGTAGAAGCTTTGATTCTCAAGGGTTATCACTTGTGGCACACAGGAGCTTTGTTAAGATTAGGAAAATGGGATTTCAAGGCTAACTTTTATCTATTTCCATTATCTGACTCTTGCTATCTTTTGTAAATAGGATTTTTTTTCTTTCTAAATGACTGACTAATAAAGCTTTTTGGGTAAGTAAGGAAAATGCTGTTATTACTTTATGGGTTTCGGTTTGGTTACTTAATAACAAAACCAAACTGTATTAACTGAGATGGTTAGACCGTAGCTGCTTGACTATCACTGGATCCTCCAGCAGATATCACCAGCTAAAAAATGGTTCTTTTATTGCATTTTGAAAACATAACATTCTACAGAAACATTCCTTCAAGAAAAGATTGCTAAATGAAAGTCTAACTTTGCATAAGATTGCTCAGTTATTGAAGCTGTAGGCAAGGGAAACCCTGCACTGATCTCGTTCAGTTCTGTGGAAGGACTGGTCTGTCCCTTGCCACTACCTTATCTCCTGCAGTCTTAATGCCACAAACCCACACAAAACGTAGAGGTATACTCAACAGCCTGAACCAAAGCAGCTAATGGCTCCAGCAGAACAGGGAACCTGCACAAAACTGCAAGGCAGAGTGATGAGAGGACATGAAATGAAAGTGCACAGGGAGCGGGATGACTGGGAGTGGGCAAGAGGAGTGTGTGTTTGGAGGTGTGGATTGGTACTGAGATGAATGGGGTCTTTCTAGTTCACCCACAAAGGTACCTAAGTCCAGTACTCCTGTTAACAGACTATTTGTGGCATTTGCCAGCTTACAAAAACAACCACGGGCTTCTGCAGACTGACTCATTTAAGAAACAGAAACAAGCAACAGCAACATCCTTTGTAACGACAGCTAATGTTTCAGAGAGGAATGTATCACACAACAGTTCTTCTCTAAAGAGTAACAGCACTTTTCAGTGAGGTTGTTCAGATTCAACGTGTCTAAATTGTAAGATGCTTTCTTCAGTGCAATTAGCCCTGCAATTTCAGCTGAGCATTTGAAGTCTTGAGTACACAGGGAAATTGGCCCAAATAACTCTTAGGTACTAGTCCCCACTAGTAGTAAAGGTTCTGAAGGCCAAAGGAAGGCATTAGCAACAATGGTGCAACCCCCTTAACAGGGTGTACACATCTAACAAATTTGGAGCCAGTAAACAATTCTGGCATTGAAGCACAAAGCAGATAATCTCACTCACACTACTTCAGGCAGTTTCTTCTCGTGTGGCTGTCTGGAATAAAACTGCTAAAATACTGTTTCCCTCATGCAAAAAAAAAGAGATCCAGGGGATATAAGAGATCACAAGCTGATTAGGAGTCAACAGTGTCAAGCCATTGTGAAAAAGGCAAACACTGCACTAAGCTGTGCAAACAGGAGTATGGCTTGCAAGACACGGGAAGTAATCCTGCCCAGCCCTGGCACAGCCTCAGCGGGAGCACTAGGTCTGCTGCTGCTCTCATTCTCCAGCGGAGATGCAAAGCAACCAGAGAGAGTCCAGGAGCGCGTGATGAGAACAAACAGAGGCCTAAAGCATGACCTGAAGAGGGCTAAAGCACAACCAGGGGAGGAAGGACTGAACGAATCAGATGTGCAAAACCTAAACAAAGAGAGGAAGGGAATGATTTGTTTTCTGTGTGCAGGAGGGGTAAGGAATAACAGATTTGGGATGGAGCTTGCAAGCCCTTTCAGCAAAGAAAGGGTTAACATAGGCACTAGCAAGAAGGCAGCTGAGAAGGCACACAGCTGCAGGGGATCAAAACACTGGGAGAGGGCTATTAGAGGATCCCTGAAGGAGGGGGCTGAGGGACCCTCTCAGGGCAGAGATGAAGGCTTTGGGGTTGTTGGGCTGTGGCCTTTATAAGAGACTGCAGTCCTCTCTTTGCCAGGTTGCTGACCTTCTCGTTTGTATTCGCTCAGGGTGTTTGATTGTGAAATGGGTATCATTTTTTAGGCCTGCAAAACTGGAGGCTGGGGTGCTAAGGTGGTTTTTTTTTTGTTGTTGTTTTAAATGGCCCAGCAAAGCTTCTCCCATCTGGCTTGAAAGGTGGTCAAAGTGCCAAATCAACTAAGGGAGAAGGAAAGGACTTTTGCTTAAGGGAAAGTATTTCAACTCCTGTTACTACCAGAGGATTTGAGCTGAGAAGCTGTACCTTGGGAGCTGAAGACTTCAGTCTGTGCAGGGAGAGACACAGCAAGAAGTTTCTATATAGAAGGGGAAAGTTATGCTATAGTCTCTAAAACTGGGGAGGTGACACGTCTGGATCTTTTTGCTAGGGGAAAGGATTTTAGCCTGCCAAATGTGAGGGGGCTTGGAGATCACAGCAAGATCTAGGTTAAACACTAAGAAATTCTTTCTAAGGGTAAAGTTACTGGGGACTGCAATAATTGTTTGAGGATGTTATGAAGCCTCCTTTGCCAGAGGATGGCCTTTGAGATCAGGCTAGCAGGTGTCAGGAACGACAAAGCTGATCCTGTCTCAGGATGGCATGGTCACTGGATGGGCTTCTGAAGTCTCGCGCTGCCCTAGGGTGCTATAATGAGAAATATTGCATTGCTCTCTTCTTGCTGCTCAACTGTCATGTTTTATGAGGACAACCAAGCATTTTTAGAAGCTCAAAGCACTCTTTGAATACAAGTGGCTTTAAAACTAGCTCTAAGCTGACTATTTTACCTACTCTGTTGCGTGACCAACATGGTGTGCTCTGGGAATGCTTCAGTACACAGGACTGTAAGTTCAGTGACAAATGTGTTAGCACAAAACTCTGTACTCACTCCTCCTGTCTTTCCAATAGACTCCACTAAGTTGCCAATGTGCTTTATAACACCAACAGATTTGTTTGTCAGGATATTGTTTTACCCACTCAATTACAATTTGACCATTTAAAAAAGAAACTAAACCCAAGACTACTTGGCCTAAATAACCCTAGTGATACTCTACACAAGCAGTCTTTCTAATCTTGTTTCCTAGGCTCCCAGTGAAATCAGTCAAGATCTGTCCTCACAAGTCAGCAGGTCTAAGTTGTGCATAACTACAACTAATGTGTGTCATTTTTTTCAGTGACAGAGGTAAGTGTAAAGAAAGCAAAACAACTTTCTCAGTAACGTTGTCTTTCCATCAGGATGAAGAAAATTAGTCTTTGCTAGCTAATGCCTGCAGCATCTCCAGGTTTTATGTCTACAGGCATGATCCTCAAGAGATTGGTTTACCAGAAATGAAAGCTAAGAACTGGTATGATGAGAAATATCTTGGATTCTGTAATGACTTTAGCTGTAAGAACTTATTTGGGTGCTGTTTGCTGCCACTCTGAAAAGAATCGTTGAAGTAGAGCAGTTGAAAGTACAACCAGGACCAAATCATTTCTGCTTGCATCTATTTAGAGTAGTAGAGTTTGTCATGACAGCATTAGGAGATCTCTTTCCACTCTGACCCAAGTGAACAAGGACTGAAACAACGGCAGTACTTTGGAAACTATTTATTTGCCCGTGAACACACAAATGCCTGCTAGATTTTCAAAAGCCAGGAGGTAACTACTATCACAATGTAAGTTGAGGCCTAGGTTGCTCAGAAAACCCCACTGAATAGTTTTTACATGCTTGTGGGCCGTTAAAAGTCTGTTCAAACTCTCCCCTAAATGAAAGTCACATTCAAAGTATATGTTTGTAGTCAATTACCTGTGGTCAGCTACAGAATATAACTTGGAAAGCCTTTCTGGGGGGTTTGCTTGGTTCTCTGTTTTCCTCGGGGAAGGACACACTTTGCCCTGCATTTTGTAGACTGCTTCACATAATGAGGCACTGGTCCCTGACTAGGACTTTTGTTTGGTTCAGTGTGAGTAAAGTAATACTCAGCTACACTTTCTTAGATAAAGCCAGGCATGCAGGCAACATAAAAGTGCTAGCAGCCTTTGTCGACAGAAAAATAAATGATCATATTTAGCAGTGCTGTTCAGAGAGAGATTAAACTCAGGCTGGATGGAGAGAAGCTGTGTAGATAATTTGAAAGAGATTCCACGGGTGAGTTACTGCTTGGCTGTCTTTCTTGTCTCCTCTGTTCTCTGATTTGTGTGCCAACAAACATTTTAAGATAACTCCGCTGCATTTGCTCCTTGAATTGTCTATTTGCTTAACAGGCTCTTCGGATACACACAGGATAATCTCAGGATTTTGCTCAACAATGATTGCTTTGTGCAAATTTTAAAAGTCCTGAATAGGTTGTTGTACAGGGCCAGGTCTCACAATCCCTTTTAGCTCTGAGTAGCTCCAAGGGACCAAGTGGTTGCACAATCATAGTTTCCCTAAGTAAATGATCAATAACGACACTGTTACCACCAGCAAACAATATTTGTAATGGTTTTAAAACATTAAGGAGCCACTGGTAGCCCCGAAGAGACCAGTTTTGACGAGAACAAGTACTGGCTGGAGAGACATACAAGTAAAAAAAACCCAATTAGTGAGCAGGAAGGTTTATTTAAGGCATCCACGTCTCCTCAGACAGGCCCCTTAGCCCCCCACGGCCTGACATATCCCGAGCCAGGCCGGGGCACTGCCGACACGAAACGAGGAGCAACGTTTGAAAACCCCGATGCCCCAGCAGCAGCCCCGGCTGAGGCGGCCTCTCCGGCCCGGGCCGATGCAGCCTCTCTCCCGCCCCGCGCCCCGCTGCCCGCCGCCGCCATCGACTGTGGCGCTGCGCGCTTCCGGCGCCTCCGGCCGGCGCTCCGCGTTCTTCCTCCGGGAGGCCCGAGGGGACGAGGCGGCGGCAGCGGGGAAGGCGGGCGGCCGCCCGGCCCCGGCCGCGGGGAGCGGCGCCAGCCAGGGCCCGGGGAGGGGCCGGCGGGACTCGTGAGGCGGGCCGCCACCTCCCCCGGCCGGGCCCGCCGGCCCCTGCGGGCCGCTGCGGAGCGGGGCGGCGGCGGCCATGGCGGAGGCGGGGACAGGCGGCGGGAGCTCCGCCGCAGCGCGCCGCCCCTTGCCCCCCCGGCCGCCGGGCCGAGGCCGCGCCGTGCAGGTGGTACGTGTCGGGCGGGCGGCTCGGCTCCGGCGGGGAGGGCGGTGCCTGAGCGGCCGCAGAGCCGTGGCCCGGGGAAGACGGCTCCCTGAGCGGCTCTGGCACTCGAGGCGAGTTCCCTCGTGTGCGCTCTCGCCAGAGGTGTTGGTGCTGCGGTTGATCCCCGAGGGCTTTGCCGGGGGGGTTTTGCCCTCATCGCTGCGCCCGCTGGCCTCGCAGAATGACAGCCAGGGCATCTTTGCGTACACTGAGACGATAGCTTTAACATTTCCTTACAATGCTTCATTCATTCGTTACTCCCTGTAACAGTGTTTGGTTAGTCTGTCGGGTTTTTTGTTAGTTTTTCTTCTGCAAATCCACACACACACACCACCGCTGTGGCCCGGCAGCAATGCCGATGCAGGGAGGCAAACTCCGGAGAAGCAGAAGCACACAGATCGATGGGCATGTGAAAATAACGCACAACTTCACAGAGCCGCGGATCCTAAAGGCAGGGCAGCGCTTGCGTCCTGAAATCCGCTCTGGCTTTATTTAAAGTATCCCATAGATGAGATTTGACAAAATTAGCATGTATCTGCCCACCACGAGTTTCTTAGCTGGTTTGTAATAATGACTTACAGGAAAATTTCATTTAGAAATAACGGTTTCATTTCTGTAAAATCTTCAGCGGTGCTGAAATGTTTCCCTTTAAAGTTTGTTTCCCACATTCAGATGTGGAGGCAGGTAGGAGTCTACTGGAACTGAAACCTGAGGAAACTGAAAATAAGTTTTCACTTTGGAGTTGTTGAATATATATCTTCTTAGTGGAGGGTGATGGTGGTGATGCCAGAAAGGAGAAATCCTGTATTGTTTTTCAGTGGTCTAGCTGAAGGAGGAAGGGAATGGTTCAGCTGAGTAAAGGATTTGTAAAAGAAAGGGGATTGAACTACCTGTGAAGCCTTTAGCATTCTGTCATTTTTGCTAGACATGAAAATTAATTGTTCAGGAAAGCCAAGAATTGTTACTTTCAGCTTTGTGAGAGCAAAACTACATTACTGAAAATACATAAAATTGCTTCATGTCTTACTCAAAAATTTGTGATGTTCAGGGAAAAGCAGGTAGTGTCACACTGCAGAAATCCAGTCTGATTCGTAGGTCTGTGTTCTAACTCTGGTACTTGGCTTGCAGGCCATGAGAATGCTCTCCTGTTAGGTCCTGCTATAAATCAGTCCTAGCTAATGAAATGCTAATTCTGACTCAGTAGTCACTCAGTTGATGACAAAAGTGCCTTAGCTGCTTGCAATTTATGTCCCTGTCTTGACTCAAAATTACTTTGACAGAGTTTTCTGCATGTTTCTGTAGTTCACTGTCCTGGTAGCAGTCTTCATATGTCTGAAAGGCTGCTGCAGAAAGAATTAGCATTGTAATAATCTGCTGGGATTGGGAAGTAGTAGCTGGCAGAAACTGCAGCAAAAGGACTTTATTCCTGTTCTCCCTTATGTCTGCTTTTAGCTATTGCCTTAGCAAGGTTGGCGTTTCTGTCCCTGGAGATTATGGTTTGTCAGTAATGATATAGCTGTAGATGATCTTATTTTGGGACAGAAGAAATAGACAGAGTCTTCTGAGGTTACTGCCAGCTATTAGGGTATTCTTTTACTGTGACTCTGCAACTGTAAGTAAAATAGTGCCCTGGTTCAAGTTTTTCTCTCTAAATGACCCAAAGTATTCTGATATAGCCACACAGTGATAAAGGTCAATTTAATGCCTAGTTCAGGATAAGTACCAACTGTGACTTTCAAGCCAGGTTACAAATGTTGATATGAACTAGAAAGAGATGAAAGTTTACCTCTGTGGGGTTTTTAATTTATATTAAATAGAAAAGTTAAACAGTAACACAGAAAAACAGCAAACGTGGTGTCAACAGTGGAACCTAAGGAATCTCTAGCAGTACTCTGATACTTTAATCATGTTGCTGTGTACAGTTACTGCTATGGATTTGTTACTTTTTCAGATCTTACACATTAGTATCATCAGCAATTCAGCTCAACCTTTTGGCAGAAATCTAGCTCAGGGTTGTTGTGATAGTTCTGTGGAAGCAGAACTTGCTCACTGAAATCAGTTGTTAGACTGGGTTCAGAGTACCTTAGTGCCATCAGGAAGTTATAGATTGTTTTATATGTGCTACTGTCTTAAGTTCTGCTTTTTGTTTTCAATTCAAACTAAACAGAGAGATCCAGACATAATCTTGATATTTTGCACTGCTGTCCTGACCTAACATTTATAAATATCTAAAGGGTGGGTGTCATGAGGCTGGGACATCCCTGTTTTCTATAGTAGCAACAGGAGAAGGGGTGATGGGATGAAGCTGGAACACCAAAAGTTCCACTTAAACATAAGAAAAAACTCTTTCCCTGTTCAGGTGAGGGAGCCCTGGCACAGGCTGCCCAGAGGGGTTGTGGAGGCTCCTTCCTTGGAGGTCTTCAAGACCCACCTGGACACGTTCCTATGCGACTTGATCTAGGTGACCCTGCTTCTGCAGGGGAGTTGGACTGGATGAGCTCTGGAGATCCCTTCCAACCCCCACCATTCTATGATTCTATGAACATAGTTCAGTATGAAGAAAAAGCCAAAGAAGTTCTAGTTTTTCAGTTTTCAAGCAAATATCAAACTAGTTTGCGATGGTATAGTCAAATTTGTACTGGGCAAATTGAAAACCAACTTGAGAAATCATTGATTTTTCTGGATGTGCAAAACTATAGCTAGTTTATATTCATGTATTCATAGAATCATAGAATGGTGGGGGTTGGAAGGGACCTTTAGAGATCATCCATTCCAACCCTCCTGCAGAAGCACGTTCACCTAGATCAGTTTTGTCAATCAATATTGTCATTGGAAGAGTTATCTAACTTTTCCCTCTGAATGCTTAGCTTGATTAGTTATCTTTTAATTGCCATCTAGACATAAAGAATATTGAAGTCCCTACTAAATTAATATATTGGTTTAGAATCTCTGATTTTTTTGCTTCGTTTTTTAGTCTCAAAGTACTGATCTGAGACCTCTCTGGAGTAATATTTTTGATCTATATGTTGTAGTTATTTCATAATCAGTTTCATGATTTTGTTTTTTTAAATTTCTCATTATATATTTCCCTCTCCAAATGAAAAGCCAAAGACCTGCTTTGCTTAACATTTTAGATAGCTTTCCTCCTACTTCCTTTCAATACTTCTTTTGCCCGTTACAGCACCCTGGCAAAAGTCAGGATGTTCATTCCTTTTGGAATTCCTTTTGGTCTTTAAAATTTTGCTGTGAAATGTTAAGTTTCTATTTGTTAATTGTACCATACATCATACTCTGTAATACCTGTGTTTATATACATCAGTCTGGAAAAGACCAAAAATACACTTCCCAGTGTCCACAGAACCTACCTACTGACGTTTGTATTTGCACAATGTACATGTGCTCACATGGACCTTGACAAAATCAGTTTCAATGTTCTTCTAGTAATTTAAGATTCTCACATGCTCACAATAGCAACTAATCCTCTTTTTCTTCAAACTTCTGTGTTTATGATACACATATGATTAGGAATTTAAATTCTGTTGCTAGGAATCACAGAACCTTAAGAGTGGAACTTCTTAAAATGTGCAATGAGACCTTTTGCAAGGTACTTGGGCTCTATACCTTAAATTCCCCATCTATAAGTGATCTAAAAAACAGGTAGGGAGTTGGACTCTCCCTGTACAAACATGGCCAGTGTGTTACTGTATCGATTTATTAGGACTTTGCATTCTGTGCATGGGATTTTTTTTTCTTCTAAGATACTGAAAGAATTGAGTGTGTGTGTGTCGTTTTGGGGGTTAGTTAGAAGAGTGATGAGTAACTGAACAGAGAAATGCCTTGTCTCTGGTTTCTGAACAAGTTTAAAATATTTTGGGTAGGTTTTCGTGCTTTATGTGTATGTGGCTGAACAGAGGCTGCAGTAGGAAGGACTGCTATTGAAAGGGTGGATTATGGAACTGTCACATGTCATCTTCTAATGTGCTTCATAACAATCTTAGATAGAATAATGTTTTTTAAAGTTGTCTAGAGCCCAAAGGTTCAGGCTGCATATATCCCAGAATCACAGAATGTTGGAAGAGACCTTGAAAGCTCATCCAGTGCAACCCCCCTGCCAGAGCAGGATCACCTAGAGAAGGTCACACAGGAACTCATCCAGTTGGGTTTGAATGTCTCCAGAGAAGGAGACTCCACAGCCCATCTGGGCAGCCCCTTCCAGTGCTCCATCCTTTGGAACCTCTTCTGTTCCAGCTTCTACCCATTGCTCCTTGTCCTATCATTGGCATCACTGAGCACAGCCTGGATCCAGCCTCCTGACACACACCCTTTTTGTATTTCTAAACATGAATGAGGTCACCCCTCAGTCTCCTCCAAGCTCAAGAGCCCCAGCTCCCTCAACCTTTCATCAGAAAGGAGATGCTTCACTCCCTTCATCACCATCTTTGTGGCCTTGTGCTGAACTCTCTCCAGCAACTCCCTGTCCTTTGGGAACTGGGGCCCAGAACTGGACATGATATTCCAGATGTGGTCTTGTGAGGGCAGAGGAGAGGGGGAGGAGAACCTCTCTCGACCTACTGGCCACAGCCTTTCTTATCCACCCCAGGATGCCATTGGCCTTCTTGGCCACGAAGGCACATTGCACCTCCAGGTCCCTACACCACTCTCTAACAGTTCATTCCCCAACCTGTACTGGTACCCAGGGTTGTTCTGTCCCACATGCAACACTCTACACTTGCCCTGCTTGAATGCCATTAGATTTCTCTCTGCCCAAGCCTCCGGCCTCTCCAGGGCTCGTTGGACTGCAGCACAGCCTTCTGGGCTGTCAGCCACTCCCCCCACTTCAGCAGCAGCAGCAGCAGCAGCAAACCTGCTGACAGTGCCTCTGTTCCCTCAGCAAGGTCACTGATTAATAGATTGAACAGTACTGGTCCCAGTGCACTTAAAGACAAGTTGATGAGTAAGATACATGAATGGAAGAATGTGGTAAGAAATGCAGGAGTACTAGGAAAGGCTTTGTGTGGTGTTAGGGATGTTTGTTAGCATTTTTGGCTCAGTAGTCTCTTTTGTTTCCCCAGAGATCTACTAAAAACCATCTTGTAGAACTCAAAAAATGGAAAAGTGTTTGACAGATAAGAAAACAATTGTGTATTTGTGATGAAAATAAATGATCTTTGCCTACTTTCATGTTTTTAAGATGCATATTTTAGTGAAAGTTTCAGAAGGATCTGGCACTTCCTTTTTTCAATGAGTGTTCTTGTGTAAGTAAACAAAAGTAGTGCTTACTGACATACATTGGGATTTGTGTTTGCTTTTTGTAGTCTGTCATTGTGCCTGTTCACAATAGCGAGTGCTGGTTGGATGAATGCTTGAAGTCAGTTTGGGAACAAGATTTTAAAGAAACCATGGAGCTGTCAGTTTTTAATGATGCCAGTAAGGTATGTTTCAGACCTTATTTGAAACATTGTTCAAGTAAATACTATCTCTGATGGGAATTTATGTTTTGGGCTGTGTTTTCACCATACAGGTTAAAACAGCTGCATCTGTGTCATCATTTTTCTAGGATGGTTCACCTGAAATTATTGAAGAGTGGAAGGTCAAGTTGGAAGAGGCTGGGGTTCCTGTCATCATTGGTAGCAGTGATTCATCTCTACCTGGAGGCGGTATGTAGCTTCATGTTTGGAGCTGATTTTTTTGAGTTAGGTTGTTATTGCAGGCAAGTTCTGCTTTTCAGTTTGTCTTTATAGCCACTTGCATTGCAATAGAAAAAACCCACATTGTTTTGCAGAGTTCTCTGTGATTCAAAGAATGAGTAGTATAGTTTTCTTTCAAAAACTCATTCCAGTTTAAAATGTGGCCATCCTGGTTTTGGCTCTGTAGAATTTGTTTATACATCCAGGAGAGAAGAACTTGGCTTTAACACTTGTGCTCCACTCTGCAAAAGAATTTTGTTTAATTGTGGTGTACACAATGTTGTTAAGGCTCACAGTTTCACCCTGGCTTTCTGATAGTTGGTGTATCTTCAGGAGATGAGTTTTAAGAAAAAAATAAATCCAAAATGTCTTGCATGAAGATTTGAAAAGTAAATGCATGTCTTTCAGTGTTGTAGAACAGAGCCCAAAGTAGAACAAAATACATTCTTTATATACCTTCAATGACGATGATCAGATCGAAATAGAGGTATCACAAAAGCTGGTGTGAGCTAAAGACTCTCATGAAACTCATGGATTTACACAAAGGGCTAAAACCATACACAGGGTAGGTGGACTGTGTGATTCCTAACTGATCTGGGAAGGAACAACCGCCTGCACCAGTACAGGCTGGGGTTCGAACTGCTGGAGAGCAGCTCTGCAGAGAGAGACCTGGGAGTGCTGATTGATAATAAACTGAACATGAGCCAGCAATGTGCCCTTGTGGGCAAGAAGCCAATGGCAGCCTGGGATGCATCAAGAAGAGTGTGGCCAGCAGATCAAGGGAGGTTCTTCTCCCCCTCTGCTCTGCCCTGGTGAGGCCTCATCTGGAGTCCTGTGTCCAGTTCTGGGCTCCCCAGCTCCAGAGGGACAGGGAACTGCTGGAGAGAGGCCAGTGCAGGGACACCAAGATGATCAGGGGTATAGAACATCTTTCATACAAGGAAAGGCAGCAGGACCTGGGGCTGTTTAGTCTGGAGGAGACTGACGGGAGATCTTATTAACATGTATAAATGTCTAAAGGGTGGGTGTCAGGAGGTTGGGACATCCCTCTTTTCTGTAGTAGATAGTAACAGGACAAGGGGTGATGGGATGAAGCTGGAACACAAACAGTTCCACGTAACATAAGAAAAACCTATTTCACTGCGAGGTGAGGGAGCCCTGGCCCAGGCTGCCCAGAGGGAGGGTGTGGAGGCTCCTTCCTTGGAGGGCTTCAAGACCCACCTGGACATGTTCCTGTGTGACCTGATCTAGGTGGGAGCTGCTTCTGCAGGGGGTTGGACTGGATGAGTTCTAAAGGTCTCTTCCAACCCCACCATTCTATGATTCTATGATTTAACACTGATGCACATTACAGTTACCCACTGGAGGAGATTATAGACAGAAGTCTCAAACAGCTTTTCTTTTCCTAATTGTGGTTGGTTTATGTTGAGGTTTTTTTAGCAGATGGGCTTGCTTACAAATCGAAGTATATTACTCTTTGAAGGAGATGATGTTGAAAGGCATTGAAGTTGGAATATGTATCTGTGTTATGAAGAATGACAAAGGAAGCAGAACAATGTGCTCCTGTTTTGTATAGGAGCTGTATAACTAATGTTTCTGTCATTCCAGGTTTTGTGAAAATCAGTAGACAAGCACAAATTGATGTAAAACTGGTACCAAATCTGTATCTTTCTAATTATGTCACTTGAAAAGTTACACTTTGGAAACACTGTAATACAAAATCTGATCAACTTCTGGTTTTTAACTAAATGTCCTGTTTGTAACTGGAAAGAAACCTGGGGCTCTTACAGTCTCCTTAAAATGATCTTCTTATGAAAAAGCCCACAAATAAGTTGGAGTTTGTGGACTGAATTCATTTGCAGCTTGGTGGAGGCCCCTGGCTTTATTTGCTGTCATTTCTTTTGACCATGGACTTTTTGAAAACTGGTTTTTAAACAGTTGTCAGACCTGGCAGTACTGAAGTAACACAGCAGAGCTGTTACTGTAAATATTTTTAGTGTTTTAACATCTCTAGCATGGTCTGGTGTTGTTTTGACAGTGCAACTTGTAATATTAGCATTATTGAGCTGGTGATGACAAAAGAGAGACAAGGTTTGTAGAGGGGAATTTTTCAGGCAACTGATAAAGCTGGGAGTTGAGCAAAGTCGAGAATTGCTTGTACTCCTTGAAGTTTATCTATCTCCTCCCTCCCTCCCTCCCCCCAACTACTGGGTGATCAGTCTCCTTTCAGATCTTACTTTTCTTAGTAGTTAGTGACCTGAAGGCTAAGTAGGTTGCTATTTCTCATTTGAAAAGTAGAAGAATAATACCAGAAGTCATTAATTATGGTACTTAGGAAAATGAGTTACTAACGTTTATGTTAATACCATCTTGTTCTATCTTGTGTTTTTCATTTTTATAAAACGTTTTCTATGTGTAAAACTTGTTCTTAAAAGAGTATTGTATTGTGTGTAAAGTAGTTTTTAGTTTCCAAGAACACACAGGTGCAATGTTTTGGCAATAACTGATCTTAGAATTCTGAAGTCAGTTCACCTTTGCACTTTAGGAAGCTGAGTTTGTGTTGTGAACTACGAGTACTATATTGTGCCATTAGATATGTCAGAATACTTTTTGTTCCAGCTTGCATTTTTCAGTGTTGGGATAGCTGAAACCTGAACAAATCTTTAATAAACTGTGGGTAAGGGATGCTGCTATGGGCGTTGTTTGAAATAATTGTATGAAATGCAAACCAAAAAAGCAAACCAAGCTCATTCATGTGGAAGTCACTCTCAGGTCACCATCAAAATGAGGATATCTTCATGGTTGTTACATTTTAGGAGCAGGTTAGTTGAAATACATAGTATTTGTTTGCTTTCAGTGATTTACTTTTATTATGTTAAGGACTAGTTACAACTGTAAGGAGTCTTTCCTTTAAAAGAAGACGCTTTAGCACAGAAACAATACACTAGTCAGGCTTCACATCTTAAACTATTTACACAAGATTAGGATTTATTTCTGATTCTTTTATAACGTGTAAAAGAAAGGGAGAGAACCTAGAAAAAAAGAGAAAGGGTCACTTGCCTAAAAAAAGGAAACCTTTCTCTTTCCAAGAGTGAGGAATGTTAATATCTCACTGAGGCTTAAGTTTTTACGGCTGTAACCATGGTAACAGGCTCTTTTCACCAAGTAAGCAGGCCTTACAAAACTCAGAGACCTGGCACAAACATTTGATTTTGTTCAGTAGAGTAATATTAAAGAAAAAATTTTCCTCATGCCAAACATAGGATTCTTTGTGCTGAAACAAGTTTTAATAGGTAGTTTCTTCTACAGGGACTTATGTCTCTCTGATTAATCATTTCTTAACAATACATATTTTCTTCTCACTCCTTTAAAAACAAGCTGGTATATGAAAAGCTGCAGGATGTTTTCTGTATTAATCTTAGAAATCTATAACAACTTTTTAATCATAAAAATATTAAATATATCATTATTTTAAATGCTTTATTTGAAAACAAGATCTGAAATATTTTAGCAAGTTAGTAGGGTGATATAATTCTCATCTTGTATTAGCTTTTGAGTGTCCTTCACTTTTTTGCTACAATATTGATTCCTAGTGCTTCATTATCTTCTGCTGAAGGTTGTTGGAGTATTGAGGTGTACTACTGACAGCACTGAAATATATGTATCATCTGCTTTACAGCTGCTAATGACGTGTAAGAGTATTGATTTGATGGATGATGGATGCTGGGCAAATTTAGCTCTATCCTGTTCTTTTGCCTCTTGCTTTAATAGGGACCTCCACAATATTAGGGTTTTGCTTGTTTGGCATGTCCAGACCTGCTAACTTGCATCAGTTGTTTCCCACTAAGACTGCTCATGCCAGGATTCAGCTTGCTCTTGTTGTAACTACTGCCTTTGCCAGCTGCTTTCATGCTGCCAATAGGAAGGAGAGTAACCATTATAGGTGAGATTAAATATTTGTATGTGCATAGTAAGTAAGATGTAAACATACTGTAACATAGAAAGTCCAAGAAACCCATGATGAAGTTATGATGAGGATTAAAGTGCTCAAAATACATAAGAAAAGAATGATACAATTACAAAGAAGAGCCTTTATTAGTGGTGTTCTGTTGGTAGTTGACATAGTGGTCCTTTGAGGAAGAAGTGCAGTCATAAGTCTTTTTCTGTACTTGGACAACTCAACGAAATAGCCAAGGAGATGGCTGTTGAAACTAAGTGAACCTTTAGCCCAATTAAATTTGTTTTCTGAGTGAACTTAAAGTGCCATCACATAAAAAGAGTAGGGAGTTTCAGAAGTCTTCTTTTGTCAAGTGGAAAACCAGGAACTTTAGAGACAATATTATTTAAAATTGACCTGCTCTACTTCATGGTGGGATTTTTCTGGCTTTACAGTTCCAGTTTTCCCATGAAGGTATAAAAACCCTGCAGTATTGCATATCTTAACATCATTTGGTTTGCATGTCAGAGCAGTCTTGCTGAATTTCCTGACTTGGTTCCAGAAATACCTTAAAGTTTAAATGTTATACATATGACCAGGCAGAATTCATGTAGCATTTTTCAGAATAACACAGGATATAGTGTGGTGTTTTCTTGAACTACTGCCTGGGAGAAGAATTCAAAGACAGAATGCTATTGGGTAGGCTTTGTCTACATACAGATATTGCACCACTGAACACTCCTACCTTGCAGATCTATTTCAGTGGGAAGCTGAGTTCATCTTATTGCTGGTTGCTGCAGTCCCATCCTTACCCTTGTCTGTGTGTCCCTGTTTCTCCCTACCCTTTTGTCTGGCTCTCATGGGTATTTTGACTCTCCAGTGCTGTCATCTGCTTCAGAAATTAAGCTGCCAACAAGGTTTTCTTTGGTTCAACTTTCTGAAATCATCACTTGGTAAAAGACTCAACAAGTGCCAGGGAGTCAGAAACTAGAAGACCCAAGATGCCAATGTCATTTGACTCGAGTTTGTATTTCAGTGTGGTTTTCCATAGTTGATAACAGCATGCTATGGTATACACAATCCAGGTTTGTGTTCCTTGTGCATATATTCTCCTGCCTTGACTCCCCTATGTATTACATGTGCCATTATATAAATGACACATCAAGTTTTTGTAGTTGCATTGCTTATATTTAGAAACATAATGGAGCAGATTTTGAGTCCTTCTGAAGACCTGGTCCCCTCATGGGAAGAACCAGTTGCCTGGTTATCTGTTGTGCTTTCTTTGCCTTTTTATGATTTGTTACTATTTGATATGACTTGAAAGATTGATATGTATATAGAGCCAACGATTTTCAGCATTTGCTCATTGCAGAGGGGTTGGAATAGATGACCTTTAAAGGTTTCTTCCAACTATGGTTCTATGATCTGAGGTACTGGATGTGAAACCTAGATAACTGAACTCTTTAGGACATGTATCACATAAAATGTCTTTGTGAAGGGCTAACACAAGTATTCTAATTCTACTTGGTGGTAGAATTCACATCCAGCTCATAATCAGAATATGCAGTAGGCATCCTACTGAAATATTTACAAATTATCTCATTTTAAATATGGAAAAATTCCATACTTTACCTGATACTGATTTTTGTATTTCCTATCATCTGTTCCTGACAAAAAAAAAGAAAAGGTAAAAACTACCACATAATTGAATCTTTGTTTTCTCAACAGTGGGATTTGCTAAAAATCAAGCAGTGCTTCAGAGCTCAGGATCCTATCTTTGCTTTCTGGACTCAGTAAGTTAATTTATATTGTCTGATGCAGTTTTTTCAACAATGTTCTTTTGTTTTAAATGTGTTTGTTGGTTTGCCTTAAAGACAAGGTGTTTATTGGTTGTTAAATGTGCTGGTTACTATTTATAGCTGTAAAGTTGTGTTCCAACCTGAAGAAAGCCTACAGCCTGACACCATTCTTTGATCCTATTAGATTTCACAAGCTATTGTGAGCAGGACTGGGCAAGATTGTTGTTTAGGTGTTTTCAGGATTTTTCTTTCACACATTCTTCAGACAATTAGATTGATGAGAAACTAAGAGCTTAGTGGCTTTTTGATGCAAAATAAGATGCAAAATACCTTCCATTTTGGAACTTTTTTCTGTCCTTTGTTGGATACCTTCTCTGAACACAGTTCATTGGCCCACAGGTAACTAACTGCCTTTATCCAGCTTAATATGCAGTGAAGGATTTCACAAATGTGCAGAGCTGCTCTGAGGAATGGTGCCACGTGGCTAGGATCAGGCAAGAGGAGCAGGACCTTTAAGGCTCACTGATGTCATATAATTTCACCTGAAGGTTGATTCTTTCCTCTGGATTGGAACTGAACTATGATTTAGTACATTACTAGGATGAACTGGTTGCTGAAAGTGCAGGTTTTCAGGTAGGAGTCAGCTTAATGTTATGATTGTCTGTGCTTGTCAGAAAGTGTCATGAGAACAAGGATGTAAACTCTACAGCCTACAGGTTTTAATTTGGGTTGTCTTTCAGTTTGCAAACTCCATGTAACATCTGATATTTATGGATATATATGGGCATTTCAGAAACAATTTGGACAGCCATAGAGTACCCAGAGCTCACAATCACATACACACATTAATGGTGTTTGGAAAGGTCAGTTTCTCATACCTCAAAAAAGAAGCATTTCATATCCAGCACCGAGTGTCAGTTTCCTAAACAAATTATTTTGAGGAAATGTGAGCATGAAATATGCTGGTCTGGCTTTGATCATCTGACTCACCAGATTTTGGAAGAGTGTAGGGACATCATTAATTATGCCATGAAGTGATTGGAGTGATGCCAGTTTTGTTGGGATGAATGAATTCAGGATCAAGTTGTTGCTTTACTTCAGGTAGACACAAAGTGCCATTTAATTTAAAGTAACAGTTCCATGGATGTAACTCTCCTGTATTGTAAATCAGTGAGGCTGTTTGCATGTCTAAAATAGAATAAGAAAGAAGTATATCTTATGATTTGCAAAGTTCAGGTATTCCATGCTTGGGCAGATACCACATTGGATGGGGCATTTCAGGAAGTACAAACGTTACATTACAAACATATTTACGTTGACTGAAGTTAGCTGAGTCTGCTTGTGGCTGAGTGGACCTCAGTGAACTTACTATTCTTTTGTCCCATGGAGCTTCACATATTCTGTCTCAAATCTGTATGAAATCATGTACTTATGTAAGTTTTGGCTCAGTCTTTCTTTTCAACTTAGACAGATCTAGTTGTCTGTAAAGCACTGACAGTAAACCAGAAAATTCAAGTCTTTAAATGAAATGAATTAATATTTTTTATAGAGATGTCTTGATTTATTACTTGTGGTGTTTATACAGTGTGCATCATCTTACTGCTGCGTTGTTTCTGTTTGCTGACTGCTGTGCAGGATAAGAAAACATCAGGGAAACAAATTACAGACGTCAAGGAATGTAACAGATGATGAGTTTGAATTTCTGCAACATTGCCATAAGTTTATATTTCATATAATTGAGACCTTCTCAAAGTGATTTGAGAATTTTATGACTTAAAAAGTGGATAAGCTTGGAAGAAGCTACCAAGGTTTTCTGTTCTATGTGTTTCTATTCCTGCTATTGAGCTAGATACTTCAAAACAGAAAGCATTCTGAGCTATCTTAATGCAAAAGAAATACTAAACGGTTGATGTAACTTATTTTCTACAGTCTCTCCTTGTTACTACCATTTTTCCTATTCTGAAAGCATATTGGAGGAAATAAAGTGAATGTGGAAACTGCTGCAAGTCTAAAAATTGCTCAATATTTTGGCCATAGTTAGTGAATGTGTGCTAATGGCTGAAACACAGATGTTGCCAGCTGTTTAAGAGCTCCTACCTTCATTTCAGTCACCAATCCAGTTTCAAGCTCTCGAGGAAGGAATGTTGATATCAGCCTTTTGGAATGTGCTGCAGTAATGCCAGGGAATTGACCTTCAGAAGTGCAGCCATAAATCCACGTTTGCTATAGGTGGATGTGGAGAGAAATGGGGCTGGGTCAGAACTTTGTGTACGTTTCATATAGATGGAGAAATACATTCTGGCTCCTTGTACATTCATTTCGTTTAGTTGAGTGAAATGAATGTAGAGGCATATTTGGGAGCATCTTTGGAAGCAGTGCCTCCAGAGAGACTGTTTTTCTTGCAATTCCAGCTGGAGTCAGGCTGCTTGTGTTACGTCTCTCAACGGAGATTTGTGAGGACAAAAAATTGGGAAGAAATGTGGAAAAAAAGGGTTACAGAGCTCAGAACTGTCAGAATTTGATCAGCCTGTTGTAGTACGAAGTAGCAGCTGTTTGACTAATAGCTGTTATGGAGGTTTTTTGCTGTGGTTGTTGTTACAGATTTTACCTCTAAGCTACTGAGGCATTTTTCCCACCAGGAAAACAAGTAGAAAAATTTAAGATTCTTAACAAATTGTTCATATTTAATGTTTATAGCCTCAGAAAATCTTGGTCATGGTGACAACAGAACAAACTATGCAAATACATTTCACTTTTAGCTTTACTCTTCAAATTCTCTGCAGTTATAGCTTTATTTACCAGTTGCATCTTTTTATAACCTTAATTTGTCAGTTCTCTGGTCTGGTTACCGTCTGTTACAGTCATCTACTCAGTTGCAGCACAGCAGAGCTCTTACACTAAAAATCTCTTTTTCTTGTTTACCATGATACACAACTTTACAGGCACTAATAAACTTTTGAAATACTATTCCTTCATATTCCTTTCATATTAACATCTGTATAGCTTAAGAAATGAAGCAGTGATCAGACTTCATGTCTTTGCTTTCTGTGGTTGTTTCGACATACCATTCCTTGCAACTTTGATCTCTGATTTAAAAACTGAAATAAGCCAGTACTGGAATAGCAGGTGAGTGGATGTAGTGATGAACTGCATTACCAGAAGCCCCTGCTGTCCAAAAGAGTTGTGTATGCTTCTGAGTTACTAATGAGCACCAAGAAGTCAAACTGTGAGTACCTGAAGCACTATTCCTTTTATTTTCTGTGAAGAAACACATGTACTAAAAACAGATTAAATGCCTCTATTGGAATGTGAAATGTTAATTTTCTGTTTCATAAATTAAGAAGCAAATTTGATCATTTGGTTGCCATACCTCTTTCTACATATAGCTTTATGTGTTTATTAGTTGAAGTGGTTGCTTGGCATTCAGTGAGGATTTTACCCTTAGCTGAGTGTAGTGACACTGTGTGAGTTACTTGCTTCTCCTGCCTGCAGATAGTCACATGTCCTTTTTTGTGTGGTCTCACTGTGATAAAGATCCAAGGTGATCTCCAGTAACTGCAGACAAGCTAGGTATGGAAAGCCACATGTCTGCATCTGCTGAACCAAGGTGGAAGTTGCTTTGGCATTTGATCACCAAATTTCCTGATCAATTAATAGTCATGCTGAATTAAAAGAGCCCATAAGAGATTGTAGTTAATTTTCTATTGATAAAATACACTAAGGTGCTAAGAACTCCCATATATCCTCCCATGTAGACCTTTTTGTTGCCATGCTCCAGAAAATAAAGGTGCTCAATAAAGTCAGCTTCTTAAACTTTGAAATATTTAGTTTGTTTTACCATCTTTCTCAGTTTAATTCAGAAGTAGAAATAGAAAAGTAGTATTTTTTGCTATGATCTTGCAAATACTGACAGATATTAGAGTGTGTTCTGCTCTGGTGACTTGTGTGTGACCCTAAGTGTGCATGATTCTAATGTCTTCAATAGCTGGGGCTTCTTTAAAAACCTGCCTCTGGAAAATTGCCTAGGATCAGTGTATTTGCTTTGCTAGTGCTTTTGACAGGCCAGTTTTTGGAGATCCCAGGCCTTTTTCTTTCTTAGTTCAAGGAGCTAAAGTGAACAATAGCAAAGAGAGATTTTCATTTTAGTCTGAGCAGGTGCAGGGTAAATGAATGACCATTTGATGGACTTTGGAGATGCCATGTTGTTTCTCAGTGAGTCACACATTCCTCCTGGTGTTGTACAGGTTGTATTTTATGTGTAATACCTGCAGTGGAAAGAAGATGCCATTATTATCAGAATGCACTAGAAAGGGATTTGGAAAAGCCTGTGATGCCAAAGCACCTCAATACTGAGCTATGTGTTGTTTTATCTGAGCTTGTCCCTGGTTTTAAAAAGTAGATGTCTATTGTATGTTGAGTTGGATATTTTGTTTTACTTCCTGAAGTACAAACCCCCCACTTTTAAGGGAAAATCATGAAGTTATCACTGTGGAGTTCAGTGTGATCCAGACAGTCTGGTTGAAAAGGCTAGTGAATACTTGTCATGTGAACTTACTGAAATGGATGTAAGAAACACATACCGAAACAACAGCAGCTTTGAGTCATGTTCTTCAGCTCAGTCTGTTGGTTTAGTTTTCTTTTTCTTCAATTAAACATATGAGTAAAATGAAATAAAACAATTAGCTCAGTAGAAAATGTGTGTGTTTTTTGTAAGGAATGGTGCCTGTGGTTGGAAGGAAAACGACCCAGCTGATATTTGTGTAACTAGCTTTTCTGATTTGTCAGCATCTGTAAGCGGTGTGGAACTCGAAGGGAGCAAGCCAGCTCTCTGCAGAAGGGATCTGTTTGATAGGAGCACAAGCAGGCAGAATGCCTGTCGGACTGCAAGGTGATGGAGATCACAGCCCCCCACTTACAGCAACACATCTGGGCTTGTTTAGAAATCCCTACTGGCTTTTCATGTGAAATAAAGTCCTTTTTATTCTCCCATCTTTCAGCAAATTGTTTTCCTGTTCAGAATGGACACTGGAGAAGAGGGAGCATGTTTGTAGTCAATGAAATTCCTACAAATTCTGGTTTAATTTGAGTGTTTAAAGTAGGTTTCTATTCACGTTGCCTTATTTCTTGTCCTTGCTTGCTTTGTATGTGTGTGTACATATTTAGATGACAATAAACCCAGCTATGCCCTCAGATTTTTCTTATTTTTTCTGTCAAGTTTGGTGAGTGGGGACACATGAGAATAGGTTTGCTTACAGATTCTTTTTTCTTTAAGCATATACCTGCAATTGGATAGCTAATGAAGGCTTTCATTTCCAGCTTGTTATCTCACCTACTCACACCCGGGAGACAGAAATAAACTAAATATTCCTCCCTTTTGGATGTAGCAGCTGCATTCTGATATGTACTTCTTTTTTTTTGTCTGTCAGGACATGAGCAAAAAGTAATTTGGAAAGTCTTTATCTAACTACTGAGATTTTGTTCTTGGTTTTAAACCAAAAAGACCAAGATGACCAAACTCTGTTGACTACAGAAACAAAGTCTGGCAACGCAGTTGCTGGATTCAATATCATAAATACAAAAGTTTTGATAGAAAATCTGTGACTACATCATGTACAGATGGATGAAAGACTTTAATATCTTAGTTATCTAATACTGTGGTTGCTTAAAACCCCATAAACTTACCAGTACAGAGCATGGTTGGGCATCTCACTCCTGCCAATGGCTTATGAAGTGGAAAAATTATTAAAGTTCTCTTAATTTGTAGAACAAACTTTTTTGTTTTGCTCATTGGAATTCAATTCAGTTTTTAAACACTGATCTAGAATACAACCACGTTACTTTAGATTGTTTCTGTAGACATAAATTCTGTTTTCTCCTTTGTGGTTACCTGCCCAGTCATCAATAGTAAAGAATCTGTAAAGTGTTGAGATTGGATTTAGCAGTTAGCTTTATTTTCACTGTAACAGTGAGGGAGCAGTGGAACAGGCTGCCCAGAGGGGTTGTGGAGTCTCCTTCCTTGGAGGTCTTCAAGACCCACCTGGACATGTTCTTGTGTGACCTGATCTAGGTGAACCTGCAGGGGGGTTGGACAGGATGATCTCTAAAGATCCCTTCCAACCCCTACCATTCTGTGATTCTATACTGAGTCTGAAAAGCTAAATGGCTGATGTGCCTCCGTTTTCTTTGGGACTTGATTTTTATTTTGTGCTGTTTTCTTAATCACCTAATTGCTTAATTATTTAATTTGGGATTATGTCTTAAACTATTGTGTTCTCTTTTTTCCTTTGTTCTCTATGCCCCTGTACAGCAATGCATCCTGTATTGAAAACTATTAACAAAAACAGTTTTTAAACCCCACAGAATTCCATAAAAAAGAAAAAGTCAAGGTCATTGAGGGTGAGTCCAAAGAGTTTTCCATCATTAGAGAGCAAAGATATGTTAGGTAAAAAAAAGGCTTGTGAAGTTTTTGTGGTTATAGTGCCCCCTCTTTAGCTGGATTTTACGGAATGCTGATGATCTTGGTGATAGCCTAAAACCCAAATCTGTACGCTTCTTAGTTTTGCCAATAAAATGAAAATGAGTAGTGTTTTTTTAGAGGGAACAGAGACCTTTCCTGTCAAGCTGTCAGCTTATAAAAACATAACATTGACCTGTTTGGTAAATAGGATGTTTGAATCTGATTTTAATACCATCCCTACTCATTTAACATTTTCAGTCAAATGGATTAACTTTTATCTTTGTCAGTGTATGAGTTCTGTTAAATTTATCTCTGCAGTGCAGGATCATGAGCAGTGAAATCTTTTAGCACACGATCATATGTGGTATAATTGTAATTCTTGCTTTTTTGACTGATTTCTTTGGCATTGTCATTTTTGAGGGGGATTTAACATCTAAGAGTCCTGAGGATTTCCCAAAAGCCTGAACAAAGCAAGGTTAAAGGATATCTTCTGTTGTTTATATGAGAACGAGGTTCTCATTTACAAAAATCAGCAATATATTTGATATAAAGAAATGGGATTGTGGTTATTCTTATGGGGAACAGGGCACATGTTTTATTGGAACATTTCCTTGGTATAGTACCTGAATTCCAGGGCCATATTGATAAAGTGGATTAGATGGTAAGTCATATCACTGTAGTTTTGAAGTTACGATGCACAGAAGTTCAGAAACCAGAAGGTTTTCTTTCACTCTGTTGTCCTTGAAAATCCATAACGTCTCTTATGCTTATTACTACATCCATCCTAAGTACAAAATATATATTCTCAAAGGCATTTTTCCATTTCTTTCATCTTTTATAAACTTGCATGTGATATGGGCCAGTTCATTTGCTTATCTTTAACCAGAAATTGTATGAAATAGTTTTATCTACTTCTATAACTTCTTCATCCTTGCATTGTTTTTGGTAAACAAGTGTCACCTTTATACCAAAATGATTCAACCCTCCAAGTTTTAGCTATTGAAGCACTAATATCTTTTTCATTGCTGTTGATTTGCCTGAAAGTTTTAATGGGAAAGCTGTTGGAAATTCAATATTTGTGGTCTTTTACTTTAGAATCATTCTAGTTTGAGGAACTGTTAAAGGAATGGATGTAGAACAGGAATTCAGGACTCCCTTTGAGTTATATTTACCTGATAAGGTAAGGTCATTTGGAAATACTCTGAGAAGAAATAGGCTGAGAAGTAGATCAGCTTCTACAAAGATTGACCCTTTAAAAGGGAGAAAAAATATGTTGCCAAAATGGAAATAAATATAGGTAGAAACCTCAGGAGACTAAATTTAGAGGACAAAATCTGTACTACAGTCAGGCATTTTAATAGCCTGTAAAACCATAGAAGGGACATTTTGAACAGATATCATTTTGAAAGGAATACCTCCTCTCTGTTCAAGGAAGGACAGCAAGATTACTGACTTCACAAGGCAACCTGTCTTTTTGTATGTAAACAAAACAGACTTTTGTGCTACTGTGAACACAGCATTAACATCAAATTTAAATCTAGGTGGTGTGTTTTAAAGCCAATGGCAATGCTGTTGAATTTTCTGTGTGGGATTTTTTCTTTTGTTTGTCCCTTTTTTCTTAGAATTTTGTCATTTCACAAATCCCAGTGTTTGTGCTGATGAAATATGACATGTGGGTAGATCCAGAGATGAAGGCTTTTCCATGTCAATGAAACAAGGTACAGCCAGACTACAAGGAATGTTTCCTCATATTGCTAGAATGTCTCAAACCCATGCTTTAATCAAGGTTAATTCCTTGGTCACAGTGGCTGCCAGTACTGTTATTAGAGTTGTTAAAGTGTTGGTGAATCTCTCTAGAAGTGCAAAATGCTCCTAAGATATGTGTTGAGATCACAGCATCATTGCCACATAGTGCTGCTGATCAGGTCCAATTTGAACAGGATAGAGTTTAATCCACTGAAAGTGTAAAGTCTCCTCATATTTGTGCCATTTGTATTTCTGACAGCAGGCCAGTAAAATTATGTTAATTTAGCAGCATATTCTGATGTGCATCTGAGTACTGTACTGTGACCCTTTTTATGTTCAGTAACAGTGTCCCATTTATTCCAGGATGATGTGATGATGCCACAGCGGGTCAGACTGCAGTACGAAGCTGCCATTCAACACCCAAACAGTGTGAGTACTTTTTTCTTGTATTTGTGTGTTTTTCTTTTATAGAGTGCCGGATACATCTCTAAAAGGATATGAAAATTTCACAGTAGGGCTGGTGGAGCCGAGGCAATACCGACTGTTTTCTCTTCCTTTATTTTTAATCCTTGCACTGAATAATAGCTTTGATTGAACTTCTTTTCTTCATTTATTTTCTCTTCCAGTAAACCAAATGTCTTTATGACAGTGATATTCTTTTTTGAATAAGTATACAGGTTTCACTAATGTATGTAATCCAAAGGAGAATGCCTTTTATATGCAGCCTTGCTAACTGATGTGAAAAGCTGCAAAGGATGGGCTACAGCTATAGTTTTTGGTTTTAATATTTAAGAAACTGTAGACAGTGAGGATGATATGGTTTGTTATCATTAATAACTGAGTTTATTCAGTTCAGTGGTGTTTCTCTCCATGTCTGCCTACAAAGGAAAACGTTATTAGAATGACATTCTTTATTGTTGTGAAATGAACTCTCAAGAACATTCTGGGAGGTAGTTGTTTTGTGATCTGTGTGATTTTGATTTTAAATACATTTCTCTGGGGCTGGTATCCTTTAGATGGCGTTTGTGTATGTGTCCTACTTACCTGAACATAATAAATAGAAATCATTTGTTATGGCAATTACTTTACTTGTTGATGTTAGTGACGTAGATTCTCCTTTATAAAATTGAAAACTGAGTCTGTGTTCTTATCAGCAATGTTCAGCAAAAGTGGGCTTATTGTTTTGACATCTCTGACATTTTCTCTTATGAGATTTATTTCAATGTGCAAGAGGTTTATGGAAAGGAAAGATCAATTGACTTGTTCTGTCAAGAAGGCATTTCCTGCAGGTTTTAGAACAAAACAGACAATTTTAGGATTATCACTCTGGGAGTAAAACACCTTTTGAACCTGTCCTCTGAAACACAGGAGCTTCAAAGTAGAGATCATTACAGTTGTTTCAGCTGAGGAATGTCTGCCAAACAACCTGCTGCTTACTGGAGGGAAGGTACCTGCTCATCATACCACCTGTGTTAGGTCTCTTATGAAATCCAATAATGCTTAGAATGTTATTTATCAAATTGTACTTTTAGTAGTAACTGAACAGCACTTAATTCACATTATGAACATAATAAAATGAAAACATTGAATCTTGGGTTTTTTTTTTCCTGATGATATCAACCAGTTAAGGTATTTCTGTAGTAAAATGCAGAAAAAAACCCAGAGAGTAAGCTTGTGTCATGGAAACTGGTGTTAGGAGTTGTCATATTGCTGGCTTCTCTGACTTCTATATCTGTACATTAAGACTTTATTTAATTAGACAAATTTCAACTAAACATTTTGTAGTTTACTTAGAAAACACTTCACCTGGTTTGTTTATCATCTATTCTACTTCATTTCCAAATGACATTCAGTATGAACACTTAAATGACAATCAAATAGCTAATAGTAAGTGCTTGAGTAGACTGAAGGGTGTCTCTTCATAGAAGCAACACAAACCTGTTTTTCCCATGCTCTAAAGTAATCCAAACTTGTGATACTGTTTTATGTGGTACTACTGGCCTGTTTGCAAAGTTTAACTTCAGCTTTGCACTTTGCTGGATAAAACTAGCCAAAGTCAGTCTGATTTAGAATGGGACTCTTCAGTTATCTTACTTATTGGTGCCTAAAAATCTCAATTTAGAAGTCCCAAAATTCTTAGAAACAAATGGAGAGAAAGGCCTGAGATTTTAAACCTTAAGAAAAATGTATGTAGATGTATGTGTGCTTCACACATGGCATTACTGTAGTGCATCTGGCTAGAGCCTGTCCTATACCATCGCTTTCTCTTACCTTTCTACTCAATTGGAGGATTTCCTTGCAGCTTTTTGGGCAATGACCTTATAAACTTGTTTTGTTTTGTTTTGTTTTCTTTCAACTTCTACTGGGTTTCATTTTCTGTGATTTCTTGCCTTCTGTTGTTGCCTTTTAGGTGTAACAGTTTTCCTTGTAACAATTTTCCTTCTTTGTTCTTGATCCCTATGAAGGCAAAAATGAATCTGTGTCTGTGTTTGAATTGAATGGAATGTGATTTTCCTTTTTACAGGCATAGAAAACGTTTGCAATGCCTATGTGAAGTATACCTTCTGTTTTATTTTACAGAGAGGCTGGAAAGGAGAAATGGGCACATATCCAGCTTTTCCTGATAAGCAAATAGATTGGTTTGGTCCAGAGGTACCCAATAGTTCCCATACAACTGGAGTTACTTTGAGAATAGAGAAGTTAACCTTTTGGCCACCAATGACAGGGTGAACTGCTGTTCTTTAAAGAATGATCTCTCTACTCTCCTCAGAATAATTGTGCCATTCAGTTTTTTGGCCTTGGAAAGAGATTGGGGATGTTTGAATAAAGGTCTGTTCGCGTTCGTAGTCCTGTCGGTAGCTTCAGTCGCTGTTGTAAGCCAGTGTGCGTAGAGAAAAAAAGCAGAAGCTTGAGAAATGCCTGTGAAGCAGTGAGCTTGTTCAGCTTCTTCCTGAAATTGTGAATTTGCAGACTTGCACTTTCCACTGTTTTGCAACTTCTTCTGACCTGGATTTTTGACTTGTAGTCTCGGTGTATTTTCAGAAGCCTTTTTCCTAATCCCATTCTTGCCGCTTATTGCTGAGAGATAGGTTTGAAGTCTTATTTTCCCAGTGGGCTTCAATATTGCAGGCTTCAGTCTACTGTTTTTAGTGTAGATTTACAGGTAAGGAAAATCTCCAGCTTTCCCCAGATCCTAACTAATCCTTGAGGTTTTTCCTCTTTCATCTTAAATGCAGATTGCTTTACCTTGACTTGAAGCTTAGTTGCTCTACAGGGGAATCAATGCTAGCAGATGCCTTTGGAATGACTCCCCAACAGCTGTTCTTCAAAGAAACTGATGTCTCTGTTTCTCAAAAAGCAAGAGACTTGTCCCAAGGTTCAGATGGTGGAATATGACTGGGGTATCACTGCAGGAGTCCTTAGCTTTATCAGTCTCATTTCCTGTGTTGTAGACTACTTAATCATGCTCTAAGGAGCAAGAACAAACTCATTTCCACTCTCTTAAGCTGTTCTTGTCTGGAAGACTTTAAAAAATAGCTAGTAGGATGGAACTGTTCTGTCACTGGTGACATTTAGAGTGTTAGATTTTGGATCTCTAAAGACAAATGCTAACACATTGTGATTTTCCTAAACATAGCTCTCTAGGACTACAATCATCCTGCCCTCTGGTAAATGTTTTACATTATCTCCAAGCCCTGTTGACAAGGATTCTATAAATAGAACACTCTCAGAAGTCACAATTTTTCGACACTTTGCATATTTATACTACAAGTTTTTCAGCTCTGTTAGCTCAGTAGGAATTCCTACTTCTAGCAGTTTGAAAGCTTAAGCACATGGTGCTATTTATTGATGACACAATAGCTACCAACCTTTTTGCACTGATTGTCCAGTGCACACGTGTGTTTATGCTGCATACAAATCTCTTTCTTTCTGTACAATTGCTTATAAAATAGCTAAGTTATTCCTCACTATCTCCCTTGTCTTCCCAACAGCTGAAATGTGTGTGCAAAGAAAGAACATGGCTTCCTTTTGTTTTTACTGGTTGAAAAGAGGTGAATCTGGCCTAGTGTTAGAACAAACACCTTTCTTTTTGTTCTTAAATTGCTAGCCTCCTTCTCAAGGATACTTAGGCATGTGAGAGCATTGAGTATAACCATTTGCATTTCTTCAATGAGAAATTCTCACGGTTTTGCATCTCTAAAGCAAATTTTTGGCATATTCTGTAGCTTGGATTTAGATCAAGAGCTGCAGTGCCTAAGGTCATTTTAACCTATTGCATTATCTGTGTTAAGTGGCTGAATTCTGCATATCTTTGATGGTTAATGTGACTCTAAGACAGTTGATTGGATTGAGTGAATTTGAACAATGCAAGGCACCACTAGTTCACAGACTTGTTCATCTGCCTCTGGGAAAGCTGTAAACAAAAATTGTGCAATCAGTAAATGAATTGGAGACAATCACATATGAATGAGATAGCTGAGCTTGAGCCTTTCTTTAAGGCCCAACTCTAAGCCAAAGGTTGTATGTCTCTCCCACTTCCACTGAGGCTCAAAACCTAAATTTAGAAAGGAAGCATTGTTTATTTAGTTAGTTCTGGACACATACATTTCCTGGTTTTGAAAGTTATAGTCTAATAGATAACTTTTTTGTACCGTTACCGTGCCCTGTGCCATTCTTCTTGCCCAGACTTGTTACACTTTTGTGTTATATCTTAGAAGGACTGGTTTTTTTTTCCTTACCTACTGCTTACTGAGCACTGTTCTGAACCATTTCACTTTCTCTTTTTTGTGGCTGAAATGATCAGAGTCTATTGATTCTTCATATGTCAGTCCTTTTAGCTTCCACATTATTAATTTAAATTAGTACTTGAAATTGCAAGTAAAATCTTTCCTAGTAGCTGCAGAAGAGCATTCTGAGTGTTTATGTGCCTGTCCTGTCATGGGATCCAATTGTTTTTCAAAATATCTGCAGATTAACAATGTTTCAATTCCTTTTGCTTTGACAAGAGACAAAGTTTGAATATGGTTTAATCCTTCAACAGTTGTGTGGGAATGGCTTGATAAACATTGAGATTTGGTTTGCTCTGACTGCAAAAAGATCAGTAGACATTCTCATATTATCTGACAGTGCATTCTGTATTTTAGATCTCCCTCTTGTCCTTGGAGGGAGGGAGGTAATTCTAGGTAGTCTGTATCAGTTTCCATATACTGTGTCATATATAGCAGTTCTTTGAGTCAGACTGTATGCTGATTGTATACAAAAAGCACTGTGTGTACATAGTGTGTTCTAAGTGATTTTGCTGAGAAGTTAAGACAGTATGTTCTCAACTAGTGGAAAGAACATCCAGACAACTTTTCATCTCATCTGAGGTGTGCAGCTGCACTTGTAGAAGCTGGTGAGAGAGTTCCAGTGCAGCATCACTCAGTACAACACTGGCTTGTACAACAACCATTTTTCAGTGTAGCCTTTTTCTGAGCAGCTGTGCCATAATATATCACATTAATGTGTGGGATCGTTTTGTTCCTGCTTATTATCACAAGTCTGGAATAAAGGCATAACATTGTTTTATCTATCTTGTGGCAGGCCAAGCTGCTTCCTGATGAAAGGGAGCATGGGATGAAAAATAAAACTGGGAAGAAAAATACAGAGGGAGGGGCAGCCAACAGTAGCAGTTTGAGAATATTGGCAGTCCTCAGTGTGCAGTGATTTTATATTCAGCATACCAGTGGAGTTTGGTCACCTCTGAAGGATCTTAAAGCCTTTTGTTTGCTATATCTTCTTAGTAGTCTAATGTTAGAGTAGTCCCAAAAACTACATGGTGTGCTTCCTCTTCTGTACTTTTGACTTTGGGAGTCAAAATCAATATTACACAGTCTGGCAATTACATTTCACTTAGACATGGATTCATTCTATGTAATGAACAAGGTAGCCTTTTTCTCTGGCTAGAGCTGGCAAAATTCAGGTAATGCATGTCTCCTACAACTATGTCCTGTTCTTAAAATGGTCTTTTGCTAGTACTCAGTGGAATTCAGAAGCTCTAAAACTTCTATGGATTTTCATACAATTTTATGTGGGACTTGTTTTTGAGCTGGAAACCATGCACAGGAACAGTTTATTGGATGTTTTGCTGTTCTAGTGGAGTTGCAAATCTTCAGTAATTTCATTAAGTGACCCAAAGTCTAAGTGTGTTCATGAACAATTCTGCACATTTGGATCACAGTATGATGTTACACAGTGAAAAATTATGTGCTATTTTAGGAGTATGTCTGGGGGTGGGAGGTGGAGGGGGTTAGCAGACAGAAGTTTTCTCCATCTGAAAACACTGTGACTCTGATTAGAGCAGCACTGAACCCTAGCTGGTATTTCCTGCCTTGCAACATTATCAGGGCTTGTATCTACTCTTACAGCAGCTTTACAGCTTCTGGTCAGACTGGAACATGGGCAGATTGAGGTTCCACCTGCCTATATAAGACATACTATCAGGAGCTTTCGATCAGGCCTTACTTAATTGAAGTAATGAGATGCAAGGGACAAAGACATCATTTAGGAGTGAGAAGATGCAAGTGTGTCTCCAAGAGCTTCCCTTGTCTTTCCTGAGTGCAGCAAATTGATGGTTGTTGCTGATGCCTCATTCTGTTCCACTGTTTTATTTGATCTTCCAGTTGTTGCTTTTGGCTTAGCAGATGATTCTTTGATAAATGCTTTTGTTTTGAACGTGAAGTTGATGAAAATCTTCATCATGTAGAACTTAAATGATTTTGCTTTAGTTGATGTGCCTCAGCTCTCCTTCTGTATCCCTTACTCAGCATGCCTGAGACAGGTCTATGTGTGTTGCCCAGGCATGTCTTAGCAAACAATGCCTATAGAGTTTAGCTTTAATGTATGCATTAATTCATAAAACAGCTATTAAAGAGAAATTAATTGGATGCTGGCATGTCTTGAAGAATAGATGAATAGATCAAATTTGTTTACTTAACCCTGTTAGTATGAATTTGTTCCACTAAGTGGGCTTAGATCTTAGTCTAACTATACTGGTCACTACAACTTGAATACTGTATATACTCAGTTCCCACATGCACCATAACCTACATGTCTTTAACATTTTTCTCCAGCTTGTGGAAAATGTAACTCTAAATTAAGGCTATCCAGTATAGATACTCACAAAAAGGTGGATATTTATGGCTATGGGAAGTTGCCATTAGTGATTTTAAAAAGTTATTTGTAGTCTTTCAGTAATCTTTTGGTATGGAGAGTAAAACACTTGTATGAAGGGTTTTTTATGAAGAGGTGACAGTGGAGTGTGTTCAAGAGGAGAAAATAGGATGCTGGGTTTTTTTCTGCACTGAAGAATGTGAAAATTCTTTGTTTGACAATGTGAGAGTATTATTCTTACAGTGGTTTTTCATTAATTGGGCCTTTCCATGTGTATCACTCAGATCTGCTGGAATTCCTCCGTGTCTTTGCTTTTTATTAGGCAGCTGCCTTAAAGATTCTTTTTAATCTGGCATTTCTGAAGGAGCACAGTGCATTTTCAGTCACAGTGTCAGTTAAAGTCTGTTCTGCATTTAATCAAAAATCCCAACTGAGAAATGTCACAACTTACACCACTTTGTATTTCATTTTGTGTTTAATGTGGCCTCCACATGCCAAGAGCCTCATCAAATGATTATGAGATTTTGATATTCATTAATGTCTGACTGTAAAGTAGATTTTCACCGTATTTCTGTTTTAAAACTATGTTTTGTTGAAGCATAAAATGTTAGAAAATCAAGATTTTCTCCTCCTTGTATTTAGGTATTTTGCTGTGGTGATAACTATTATTACACAGAGTCAGAGAATCTCAAGGGTCGGAAGGCACCTTGAAAGCTCATCCAGTCCAACCCACCTGCCAGAGCAGAAACACCTAGAGTAGGGCACATAGGAACACATCCAGCTGAGTTTGAATGTCTCCAATCCAGCCATACTTTGTGGAGCTAAAGGGACAACAGAAATCAGTTTTAAAATAGAAATTGTGCTAACATACTGCTCTTTTTGCCTGTTTTTATGCAAAGGACTGGTTGTGAAAACACATTGACAGATTTTTCCTGCTTAAACTTGTTATCAAAATACTGGAGTTGACTCACCTACTTTCTAAAAGGACTTGTGAAGCTTCTTTCATTTGCTGTAACAGCTACAGATTTGCTGTAGGATCTTCTCAGTGGTACTTGAAGTTTTTCCAAAAAGGTCACGTTCCTATTTAGTGATTTCATATGCAAGACAACATCCTTTTTAGATGTATGGATGGTGTGATGCTCAGCTGTGCACATTGGGATTACACCACCTTCCTGTTCTTCATATAAACTCACTAAAGAAAATTCTGACTTCTTTGGTTTTTAGTTACTCTTTTGTGCTGAAAGTGAGCATGCAATGTTTATAAATATCTAAAGGGTGGGTGTTAGGAGGTTGGGACATCCCTCTTTTCTATAGTAGATAGTAACAGGACAAGGGGTGATGGGATGAAGCTGGAACACAAAAAGTTCCACTTAAATATAAGAAAAAACTCTTTCGCCATGAGGGTGAGGGAGCCCTGGCACAGGCTGCCCAGAGGGGTTGTGGAGGCTCCTTCCTTGGAGGTCTTCAAGACTCACCTGGACATGTTCCTGTGTGACCTGATCTAGGTGACCCTGCTTCTGCAGAGGGTTGGACTAGATGAGCTCTAAAGGTCCCTTCCAACCCTACCATTCTATGATTCCATTTTGGACTTTGGACTTGAACCAGTGTCAAGTAGAGTGTTTAATGGATCTTCTTAAAAATAGATTGTTCCAAGATAAGATCTGAAGACATGGATGTTCATTTGACCTAAAGGATTCTCTGGGGAGTCATCACTACCAACATATTTTGTAATTTTTAGAAGATGCTTTACATATACCACGGTGTGTTTTGTATCTTTACACCTAATGCAAATTACCTCACAGGTGTCATGTATTTTGAAGAACACAGTTTTCCTCCATTGGAAATAGAGGAGAGAGAAAATACATTTTACTACCTTCCTCCCCCAGTATATAATTATGGAAAGATTTTAACCTAGATTCCCTTCCAGGAGGTTTGTGTCATTCAGTCATGTTTCAAAGGAGAAACTCAGCAGTGCACTCTTTCTCAGTGTGTTGAAAGTCTTGTACTTTACATAACCTTTGAAAGTTGCATTTCATTTGATACTCTGAATTGGAGCAAGCTATTTATTTTGTACAGGGAAGCTGTAGATTTTTCCTTTTAAAAAATGCATATTTTTCCAGATCTTGTTTCAATATCATTATTGGTTGGTTAATTATAAAACTTCATAAAACACAATTCCTTAAAAGAACACATACTATATGAAGAAGTCCCACGTAAGTGTATACATCTAGTGCCTGTAACCTTACAGGGAGTTTAGACTTTTGCCTGACTGTTCATTTCCCCTTTTTATAAAACCAGGATGGAAAAAAATGGAGACCAATTAATTTTTCATTGTCATTTCCTCTTTAGTACAACAGGAGGGTTCTGACCCATAGGCTCTTTCCCCAATAAGAAAGATTCTTTGTGCCAGAGGAAGTTGTAGCGATTAAACATCCAGAAATGCCACATCTGCAGAAGTTTTTGATTACTGTCAACTCATTTAATCTTTGCTTCCTCTCACCCACTTCCTTTCCCATTTAGATGTGCAAGGGAAAACTTAAAAACCTAGAATGATGAAAATAAGAAACATCTTTACCTGGACGTTGCAGCAGTGAGAAACTGGAACAGGTTATGGCATGTCAGCGGGTGGCTGATGGCGCTGCTGGGTACAGAATGCTGACATTTGTACATACCAGATATATGACTGAACATACTCTTGTATTGAACTAATTTTGTAACTTGCTGAACAGTGACTATATGTGCTCATAGGACAATTTTGTCATGTAAATAATCCTGCCTAGTTCCTCTGAATGGGATCATAACTCTGGACTTTGTATTGGTCAGGGGGTCATGGAATGGGCTCGTTAGGTTTGTATTTCATACATCATGGTCAACCCCATGTTCTCTGACCAATTTAGAAGATCTGTTTCGTGGAGAATCCCATTATTGTATTTTTATATTGTTATTTTTACTGTTTTAATTGTGTTAGAGTCATACTGTGTTAATTTTAGAGTGCTCTGACTCCTGAAAATGTAACTGTAGTAGCATAAAGTACATTTCCATGACTGATTCTGATAATCTTATTTAGATCTTCCACCCCTAATCATGTGAAGTGGTAGAGTTATTAGAGAAGAGAGATTTGGGTGCCTAAACGGAGACATATAATGAGATTTTGCCACTTTAGGCTGTCTGGGCCCATCTGGACAGAACTGGAAGATACTAAAGGCCTGGTCCTTCTGTGAAGTGGTAGCTGGAGACAAGGCAAGACTGTGGGGCCATGAGCTAGGTGATTGGATGCGGCTACTTCTTCCCACAAAGCTCATTTTAAGCTTTTTATAATTTTAAAAGTTACTTGTATGGCTTTCCAGCGTATGTATTTGGTAGTTAAGACAAAACCAACCACTATTTTATGCTCTTCGTACTCTGACCAAACACTGTCTCTTGCTGCTGTAAATTAGAAATTACTTTTTGTTTCTTTCCAAAGAGGCCAGTGCTGATTGCAATGAAGTAAACAGCTAAATAAGCTCTAGATTATATTTAAACCCTAAAACCCTGTTTGTCTGGAAAGTGAATTACCTCATCTGGTGCTGTAGCAGAAACAAATGTCATAATTTTCACTCCTGATTAGAGTTTTGCTCTTCCTTGAACTGGCATAGTCCTTTGCTAAGAGTCAGAAAGAAATGTTGTTTATGGTTCACCTTACTGCTTCCTATACAAGGAATATTAATACAGCATTACAGCAAGTTTCCAGTTGGAATATGAAGTGTATTGCATTGGTTGTACGTAGTTTAAGCTAGGCACAGCTAGGTTCTGCCAGTATACAGTTAGCATGTCATAGTACAAATAAACTTGCCTAATTAGATCAAAAAGTTGAACCTTGGATGAACTCCATTTTTGCATAGGAACAGATACTCAAAATACTGGAAAGCTTATTTCTAAAATGGAGAGAAATGAATGTCTGAATAGGTGTAAAATAGGCCAGAAAAACCATTCACTGTAGTTTAAAAGCTACAAGGAAATACTCAGTAAAGTGAATGGAAAAGCTCTGAGAGATATGGAGGAAATGGGAAACAGTGTGCAGTTGCTTTTGATGCCATACCTTACACAGAGGAACTAGAGGAAGCTATTTGTACTCTAAATAATCCTGGTTAAATGAGCTGTGCTTTACAGAAGCTGTATCAAAGGCTCAGGTGGAGTTATTCAAGGTTAGTGATGTTTATCTTGCAACCACATAAGTGAAGAATCCCAGTTGTGAGTCAGAGTCCCTTTGGGAGAGGAATGATGCAGCTGAAGAGCAGAAAAGTGTGGATTTGGTTTTTTGTCTGAGGATCAAGAAGTAGATTTGGTTGCATAACACCAATTTGAAGATTTGTCTTGAGCTGATGCTAAAAGCAGTCTTGAGTGGCACTGCTTTTGAAAATGGGAAGAAAGCAGGAAGTCCATGTGCTGTGCAGAGTGTTTCACTGTGACATTAGAGGGAAGCATGAACATTTCACTTCTTACAAAATATTCACTTTGTTATGGCTTGTAGTTATTTTTCTGCTGTGTTGCAAGATCAAAATGTAGCTGTTCTCAATAACCTTTGTATTGCTAAAGTGCAGAAAGAATGTGGTTAAATGATGGTGTAGGATGCCACCTTCTGCAGGGGGGAGATCCTTGCCTCTTGGAGCTCTGTTGATGGGTTTGGTACATCCATGGAAACCTTACAAAAGGGCACTCAGAACACCAACTGTGGGGGTTGTGTTGCTTTGCTTTTAAAGCAAAGAATTTTCAGGTGGTGGTTGTGGGTTTTGTTTTTTGTACAAGGAGAAGTGAAGGAAGTGACTCAATCTGCTTGTGGAAGGATGGATTTTTCAGAAAAAGTAGAAAATGTAGAAAGCAAAGTTAGTGTGTACAAAAGAAGTGAGGTTTTAAAAAGAAAATCTAGTTTTATCTTTGATGAATGTGTTTGTATGTAAGGCTCTACGTGGTTACCCTCTCACTGTCTTGCTGTTAGGCACATCAGAAAGTACACTTCCAAGACATCTGCCCCAAATGATGGCAGAATTCAGTGTCACCCATTGTTTTTTCTGGTCTGGATTTACATCACTGCAGTAACAGTAATTCCTATATAACTATTGAGAAGAATATTCTTTCTAATTACATTGCTTTCAGATTTAAAAGGCTCAAAGTATTGGAAGACCCACATGCAGTAAGTGCACAATCACTGTTACAAGCAAAATTCAGAGTAAATTGGAGTGTGCAGTGGAATTATCTATGTGTCAGTGTGGAAAAAGAAGGAAATCTTGGCTAAGAGTCTAAGTCAAACTCTAGAAGTTACAAAAAGTGATGTATGACACAGAAAAGAGTCATCAGGATCCAATTTAATAGCAATTATTCTGTCTGCCTTCACCTCTCCTTGAGTGTATGCACAGATAATCAACCAAACCCATTCTGTTTTCTGTGGAAGCTTAAGGATTTGGGAAGTGAACCAATTGTTCATTGGACCTGTGAGAATTCCAGCCCTTTATCCAAGCATCTGAATGCAACATTTATTATGGATTGCTTGAACTATCAACAGCATTTATGAAAATGGTCTTTTTATCTCTTGCTTCATCAAAGCTGTTTGTGATTCTGTATTTGTTCATCTTAGGCTGTGACTAAGAATGCATTATAACTCTCCATCCTGACTTTGTGCATACTTTTGTAAAGTGCCTTTATAAGTTACAAAATCCTGGGATACACAAGAGAATGTTACTGGAGAACAGGTCTTATGAGGCGTGGCTGAGGGAGCTGGGGATGCTCAGCCTACAGAGGAGAGGGCTGAGGGGAGACATGAGCACTCTCCACAGCTACCTGAAGGGGAGTTATTGTGAGGTGGGGGTCCAACTCTTCTCTCCAGTAATGAATGATAGGACACAAGGAAATGGGCTCAAGTTGCATCAGGGGAGGTTCAGATTGGACATTAGGAAGAGCTTTTTCACCAAGAGGGTTATTAAGCATTGGAAGGGGCTGCCCAGGGAGCTGGTGGAGTCCCCATCCCTGGAGATACTCAGGAGACACATAGATGAGGTGCTGAGGGATGTGGTTTATGTACTGCTGGGCCTGGCACTGTGAGGTGAGGGGTTGGACTCCATGATCTTAATGGTCTTTTCCAACTGTAATGATTCTATGATGCTATAATATAAACATACAAGGGGGCAATAAGCACTGTATAGATAATCCTAATTCTTGGAGTTCCAATGTTTTCAATTCTTATTCTGTGATGTAGTTTTGTTGCCATGTGTGTCTACAGCAGTTTACACTATGTGATTTATCTCATTTTGGTTTAGATTATCGGTTGCCAAGTCAGAAGAGAGCCAGTGGAATCTACTGAACGGTATACTCGTTGGATCAATAATCTGACTGAAGAGCAGCTTCTTACACAGGTATTCTTGTTTCAGCTGTGATTGAAATTATGGCAGAAAAATAGAGCAAGAGGTTTATTTAGATGTATTTTTTTTACTCATTAGCAGTACAGTATAACTTACTAAGGTTCTCAGATGCCTATATCTAAAGGCTAATATGGAGTCCTTTGTCCAATTCTGGGCTCCCCAGCTCCAGAGGGATGGGGAACTGCCTGAGAGAGGCCAGTGCAGGGCCACCAAGATGATCAGGGGACTGGAGCATCTTCCTTGTGAGGAAAGGCTGTGGGAACTGGGGCTGTTCAGTCTGGAGAAGAGGAGACTGAGGGGGGAGCTCATTAATAGTTACAAATATCTCACTGGTGGGTGTCAGGAGGCTGGGGCAGCACTTTTTTTCTATTGCATCTAGCAACAGGACAAGGGGTGATGGGATGAAGCTGCAACACAAAAGTTCCATTTAAACATAAGGACAAACTGTTTCAGTGTTTGAGTGAGGGAGCCCCGGCCCAGGCTGCCCAGGGAGGGTGTGGAGGCTCCTTCCTTGGAGGGCTTCAAGACCCACCTGGACACGTTCCTGTGTGACCTGATCTAGGTGGGAGCTGCTTCTGCAGGGGGTTGGACTGGATGAGCTCTAAAGGTCCCTTCCAACCCCACCATTCTGTGATTCTAAGTTTATAGTGCATGTGATCTTGATGTAGTGATGACTTCACACTGAGCATAACAAAGCTTTCAACTTTGAGTTTAGAGTGAGCTGTCTGTGAGCTTTCTCACCTCTGTGGTTAAATGCATCCACTTTCCTGTTCTACGTGTGGGTTTTATTGTTAAAAGGTGTACTTACACATAAGAGGGAAAAAAATCTTTCTTGACAATGATTCCATGCCCCCCCCCCCCCCCCCCCAAGGTTAGGTACTGACTGTTCCTGTGTCTGTTTAAGTTTGCCAGAGATAATTTTAAAAGAGCAGTTCTTCAAGCATTAAACATTGGGCTCATCACACACATTTGTAAGATGCATCTTGTGCAACTGAAGATGACAGTTTTGGCATAGACAAAGGTTGTTTCATTAGGCAGGCAGCCAATGCTGAACTAAAGGAAACTTTGGCAAAAACAAGTTAAACTGGGGAAGAAATCAGTCCAGCTCGTGGAGGAATGTGTGTAATGAGTATTAGAAGAAATCTAATGGATAGTTAGCAAAAAACATCCCAGCAGGCATTAAGATGCAAGTATTTGGGGTTGGGTTTTGGGATGCTATAGTAGGAAGACATTTGCTTTTCATTTTCTTGAATTTTAGTGGCTGAAAAGATGAACATACCCTTGTTTGTTGGACTTCATTGTATACTGTGTTGTGTTTGTCATTACCCTAACCCCCAGACATAGTTACAGGCTCTGGTATGGTCATTGTAACACAAGAAGTAATATGTAGACTTTGTTTTAAATCAGCAGTTGTATTGAAGTTCTCTGTAATTCACCAAGTGAAAGTAGTTACAGAAAAAGTTACACATGGAGTGTTTCATTTGCCTTTCAGTATGGCATTAGGGGAAAAAAAAGGTTTAAACCAGTGACTTTATCTGACAGCAACATCTGGGTCACTGTGTTGCTGAAGAGAAAGAAAAACGTGAGGATGTAGAAACTTGTCTTACACAATGTGAAGTGTTTCATCTAAGTGGGCACTGGATGGGTCTTTAATGAATTAAGTTGGAAATTAAAAAGAAAACTCATTTTAAGATGGGGATGTGTGTCTTCTGGAAGAGATTATTTAATATAATGTTTCTGATTGTAGGATGGAAATACAGTGACCTGGGAAATCCCTTGCAATCCTATGTGCCTGCAAATATCTCTTAAAGTCTTAATCGAGCAGCATGTGCAATCCATTACTTTTACAGATGATTTAGATTCACTCATTTTACAGTCAGATAAGGAAGTTTGGAAAATGTGTGGTGTTTTAAACTAGAGGGCTGCATAGCAGAACTTGTGCATGAGTTTATTAAGATGATATTTATAGAGTCACAATATTTATGTATTCTTGATTCATTTTTTTAACTTGTTCCCTGTTCTCCAGCAGGTTTAATGCAGAAATAGTGGTTCCTCAAAGACAATAGATTTCTGAAGATTCTATGGAAGTATGAAGCTAGGAGAGATTGTACTGCACCAGCTGCAATTCATATGTTGTTAAGCACCACAGAACCCACTGGGACAGAGATTTTTAGGTGCCCAATCATAAGACATGCTTCAGCTGTGACACCAGCCTGTAGGAAACTTGCTGTTCTAACTCTGGTGCTAAAAGAACTGCTGGGTTTCCAGATTAGTGCATATCAGCATATGGCACCTCTCCTGCCTCAGTAGCTCTTCTGCTGACCAGAAATTCAGGTGGGGAAGTAATTATTTTGCTTTTTCTTGACTTAAGAAAGTATGGGGAGGACTAGGATTTGGGAGTAAAGACCATCTCAGCTGTGCCCTAATAATCAGGGTATGAATCAATTATGTAAGGTTAGGCCTGATTTGTCCCACTCCTCTACCCCTGATACACTGTATATTTCATGTTTGGTTTGCTTTTTAAAACTATCTTCATTAAATAAGCCCCAAGAAAACGATAATAATGTGCCTTTGCTAATGGATTTGTAGAATCTCTGGGAGGAGCAATCCTTCAGGGAATTCAGGAAAATTGGCTTTAATTTACAGCATATTGTCTCCAGCAGTTTCCTGTAGTGAAAGAATGTTCAGCTTTTTTTAGCTTGCTCTGTACTCGGTGCCCAGCTTTTTTTCCAGTTACTTTTGTTGCATTTCTGCAACATTTTCATGCAAATTATTTGTGCTGTAAATTGGGAAACAAAGCAAGAGATAAAAAAGCCAATTGTCAAGATCACGTTATCCCCTGTCATAATATTAATGTAATGGATCAAACAATACCCTGCAGCATTGGATTGCTTTACTAGGCAGTGACTTAAGTCCAGTTTGAAAGAGGTGGGTGGTAGGAGATGTTTTGTTAGGTGGTTGGATGGCTTCATATGCCTCGATTCTGGCTGTTGGGTTTCTGTCACTTGAGTCAATATTAGATTTTTGAATCAAATGTACATCCCCTGTCCTCATGCTGAGAAGATCATTCAATACAAAATGCTTCTAGCATTTTAACTTTTCTTTTCCCTTAGCCATGGCCTCTTGATGCTTACTCATCCATTAAATGTTTCTCTAAACAATTATACGGTAACATTCCAAAGATACTTTTTGGTATGCATGAAATTTCAGAATATATACCCCAGAGAGAGTGGGGAGTGAGAAAGTACAAAGGGAGCATAATAACAAAACTACTTTTTAAAAGATCAATAGATGCTTGTTTAAGGATGTCTCCTGTGTAAAAGATTAATGATTACATCATGCTTTTATGGGTATATTAATATAAGCCTTAAAATACATCCCTGTATGTGTTCTGGTAGACTTGCTGTCTCTCTGGCCAGTGGTTAAAAAATACCCCATAGATAATTCTAATTGTTCAGTAAGTGCAGAGCACAGTGACAGATATGGGAAGAAAATGATCAAAGAAATTAAGGGAACTGACTCTTGATATTGGAGTAAGTGAAAAAATATCATTTAAAACTAATCCTATGGGATATGTGCTGGAAGTTTGGTTATGTAGTGCTTGTACCCTGGAAATTTCACTGCATAGGTAAAAATGGCTGAATCATTTAAAAATGGTGTTAATTATACAAGCATTTATACAAGTACTGTTGCTGTCTGTAAGTAACACAGCTGAGTTCACATCGGTGTCTGTTGACACTGCTTTAGCTTAGTTCAGTCTCAGCCTGTGGAGTATTACATTCAGCCTGTAGCATAATTTCATCTGCCCTACCATTGTTTCATCCCCAAAGACAAGGGGCTTCTCTGCTTTCACTTACCTGGTTCACTTGGAAAGAAGACAGCAAATTTACAGTGATATGTGAGGAAATTCATGCAAAAAGGAGTGTGATTTATGGTTGATAAAACTTGACTGTCCTAATTTAGAAAAACAATGAGTGGTCTGAACAAAACATGCTGATTCTGTAGGTCTGTTGCCCACAGTAATGTGTCTGTGTTGCTTCCTGATACACATTGTGCTTTGCATATTATCTCAGAGCTCTTTTTGTTGGATAAATCTAGAAGTTTTCACAGGTGATTTGCAGTTCTTACCAATAATCTGTCTGGACCACCTGATAGAACAACAATAATGGACATGTTAAAGGTCTATAGTATACTTTTCTGTGCCTGATAAGTTTAGCTAATAGGCTTAAAAGCTGTGCTTCTCTGCTTGCTAAGTCTTCCTATGTTAGAGTTTAATTGGTATTTGATAAAAGTTTTGTGCTACAAATCAGCATTTACTACAGACACTCAGTTTGGAAATAGATCCAGCTTTTTGGCTGAGTGGAGCATGTAGCTTGTTCTGAAGGCAAGAAGGACCTGGTAACATGGCTGGAATATACTCAGTATTGTATTGTCATTGTGTATCCCAATAGGCAACTTCTTACTGGTAAAAAGCTGGGAGGAGTGGAGATGAATTTTCCAAGTGGAGCCCAGCTTGGCTGTCTCAGGCTTACAGCATCTGTTTTGTGTGCTTGCAGATGAGAAAATTCCAAGCCGATAAGCAGTGTGTTTCATTGTTGGTGTGTCAGAACTGAAATAGTAGTTGAGATGGCAATCTGAAAAAGAATATATGATATGCAATGCCTGTTGTCTGGTTATATTAGCAAAAACTGAGAAGAGGGTAAGGATTTCTTACTTAATAATGAATAAAACATGAAAAGGCTGATTGATATCCTCCCTGCTTCTTTGCTGCTATTAATCAGTTGCTTTTATCTGTTCTCTTTCAATACAAAGGTATTCATTGCTTTCTTGGGCTTTTTGTATCACAATTTTATCTTCTTTCACCCACTTTACCCAAAAATGTGTTGTTGATAGTGAAGTTCTGATATTTTTCTACTGAGAGAAAGAACTGAAGTCACAAACTGGTTAATTACTGGAGATTCTACTTGTTTGTATGGGATTAAGCATACACCATATAAGAAAAAAACCACAATTGGCTGTTTCCTTTTGTGGTTGATCCTTTTTCTCCTCTGGAGGAGAATGAATCAAAGTTTCATAGGCCAGTCCATGCTTATATTTACATTTGAAAATGCATGTCAAAGGGGTTGTGGAGTCCCAGAAAGTTTAATGAGAAGTGTCTTATCCACATCTGTGAACTCTAAGTATAATTAGAACTTGTTAGTGAGGCTTAATGTAAAGGCATCTTGGGGTTCAAATGTTCTTGAACTTAGGAACAGGTTTGGTAGTTCAGAAACGTGTACAAGTTTTCCTCTGTGTGTTAGCAGTCTTGCATGAGTTTAAAGGTATCCCATAGAGGAAGAGTGTTAAGTAACTTGGATTTATCCTTTTCATATGTTGTTTGATAATTTGCATACTTAGACAAGGCTTGAATGTGGTTCATAATAAGTGGTAACACTTAAATGGAATAGAAACATGGTGATATAGTAAAAAAGCAACTTGGCAGTACAGTAGGTTTGGCTTTATTACAAAAAGTTGTGATGAAGACAGTCTTAGGAAATGATGGACACTTGAATGGCAGAACACGTGTGACATGATTTTGAGGGACATTGAGTTTCAGCAGGTAGAAAACAGTTTTTCTCTGACTTGTGCTACTATTTGTTCCAGCAGATGTTTCATGTATTTTATGTAATCAATCATACCAATATGGAATACAGCATGATAGCATGCTAAAAATCATTTCTCTTAAGGCATTTGAGGTAAGAGATCAACAATGTCAAGTGTGAAGGAAAACTGTAAAGGATTAAATTTTAAGAGATGCATAGTTTGTTTTCCAAACTATTATAAACATTTATGTCTCTTAAATACTTCTGACAATTCCTTTGAAAAATAGGGGGGGAAGTTAAAATAAAACCAAGACTTGGTTATTAATGTAGAACTGCAGTTATGGACATGCATGGAACCAACTTGTAATTCCCAGTTTCTGAATGCTCCATTTATTCTTGTTTGATCTTCCATATTTACCCTGTTGACAAGCTGCCTTACAATTAAACACATTTTAAGCTTTTAATAAACACATTTTAAGCCTCACTTTGGGCTTCTATCTTGTTGCCTTTTATAGCTTAAGGAATCCTTTCTTTTGTCTAACAGATGAATGAAAAAACCCCCAGTTTTTGGTTTATAATGACAGGTGAGATACTGAAGTAGCCCTAACTTTTAGACTTCTTTCTCAAAATAAAAAGCCTGCTCCAAACACAAGTTTCCAGTGATGCTTGTTTTTCAGTTGGTTCTCCATCCGTGAGAGCACAGAGCAGATACACCCTTCGCTTCCTGTCATTTTCTTACTTTGAATTTAAAAATCAAACTGCTGATTCCACAGAAAAAACAGAGAAATATTTTTACAGTGCCTCTTAGTGTAATAAAAATTAGTGATTTAAACCACATTTTTATTGCAACACAACTCCCTGCTATAGCCTTATAAGCAGTAAAACCCATTTCTTTGTCTCTTGCAGCTGGGCACCGAACAGTTTTTCACCATGTTCAGAATTGTATGTGAACAGGAATTAAGTGCATTGTATTTATTATTGGAAAATAACTTCCTTTTATGGTTTCAGCTTTTAATGATAATGCTTCTGGGCCAGATTTTCAGGAGAGCTCAGTAATTTCCACAGTAATTGGAGTGTCTGGTTGGTGAGTACGAAAGCATCATTTCCCAGATTGAGTAGTAGGTCTAAAGGCCAGTTTGGTCTCTCACAGTCAAGACTTTTGTTTTGTAGTTGTTTTATACTGACCTGGTTGCACATTTGTGTCTACAGTATCTTGCTTCTCTGATTTTTTTTGAGTAGTTGAAGCTGAATTTTAAAATATTTACCTCCAACATACACTCTTGTAAGTAACAATATCTGTTATACTGCTATGTTTAAATCTTCTTTATCTGTGCTTTAAAAACCCAGCTTCTGGTCCACTCTGGCAGCTCTTGAGTATAAGGATCCAGATTTAATGATGAATTCAGGTTTTCTATTTTTTCCCTTAGTGCAGGTGTGTCAAACTGGGACATAGGATTTTGATTCTGTTTGTACTTGCACAGCCTTGGCCAAAGGAACTGTGGTTAGAAGTTCATGAGCTGAAGTTATGCAGATTAAAAACTCATAGTGAGCTTTTCAAAGCGTTACTTTGGGTGGATGTAACTGTGAACAGTGTGTCCTTCTCTCACAAAGAACAGATATTTGTGCATTTATTTCAGTTTCATGATCCTGAGGATGATTAGCTTACTTAGTTCCTCTGGAAGCAGTACTTGTGTATGCAGCTCACGTTTGAGAGCCACAGTGATCGCATGTAAAAGAGGTGGAGCAGGCATGTGCTTTGTGGTTAGCAGAGGCAGAGCCAAGCCCTGGCCCAAGCGGAAATCAGAGTGGTTGCAGCGCATGGGATGTCTAATAAGGAAGGAAATGGTCTTACATCTGGCTTCTAGTGTAACTGTTGGTCCTTTGCCACCTCTCTGGATGAGCTAGTTTCTGTGATGTGGGCGGAATTAACCTTTAGCATCACTTGAAATGACTGCTCCCACATGGCAGCAGAAGGCAGCAGAGAAGAAATGTAAACCCAGCACTTTTGTATCCTTCATTTTACAAACATAATACCTTGGTGAAACTGAAAATTCTGGTCCTGCTGGTAAGCTAAGTATGATGGCTTAGTAGTTGCAGAAAATTATAGTGATTTTTTCCCTACTGAAATAGAAAAAGCAAATGATACCAGACTTCAGTTATTACATTGGATGTATTTTCCAAGATTTTCCATTCATTTATGCTCTTGAAATGAGTATTGAATATATTAGAGTAGATACTAAGGATAACTCTCTACATAAAGATAGATGTTCAGAAAGTTTGTACCATGAAATGAATTATTATTTTCAGACATATGATTTCTTTGCATGCCAAGGAAAGTACATTTATTTTGGCAAATTCTTTCCATGTGTGTATGCTAATAATATCAGAATTAAATAAATATAGTCATGAACTTATTCATCTCAGGATTGTGATCAGGATTATGAAATGGTAAAGAAAAACGAAGACAAGCTCTTGCTGTTTAAAGAGTGCTTCAGACTTTACTTAAAATACTCTTTTTTAATACTTTGGAGGATTTATTCTGCCCCTAAAGACAAAACAAGAATGCTGTCTATAATTTAATTTGTTTAACTTCTAAGCTTGTAGAAAGTTTATTGTTTTATCTAATTAGGGATTCGGTGCCAGAATGCACTGGCAAAAGCCCTTCTGTGGGTTCACTTGTATAGAAGTGATTTGTACCAGCAGAGCTTATAGTTGCATCTTGATCACCTACAACTTTTATGCAAATATAGCCACATCTCTACTATGGAGCTGCACTGCTGTGAATACACTAAAATGTAAATAAGTCTGTGTAGCATAGCCATTTCTTGCATGTGACTCTTAAGATGCACATCAGTGTTTTGTTTGTTTGTTGCTTGCATTTTTTGAGGTTTGTTTTTGGTTCTTCAGTCAGACTGCAGTATGTTATTCAAATATTCCCTCCAGAGCCACGTAGTACAAGTAGCCTTCTGCACTACACTTACTTGGTGTGCCTATGTTTTGATTTTTGCCTCATCTAACATGCACAGTCTTTATTTCTTCTCCATCTATCAGTCATAGAATCACAGAATGGTAGGAGTTGGAAGGGACCTTTATTGCTCATCCGGTACAACCCCCCTGCAGAAGCAGCTCCCACCTAGATCAGGTCACACAGGAACGTGTCCAGGGGCATCTTGAAGATCTCCAAGGAAGGAGCCTCCTCACCCTCCCTGGGCAGCCTGGGCCAGGGCTCCCTCATCCTCACAGTAAAGTAGTTTTTTCTTATATTTAAGTGGAACTGTTTGTGTTCCAGCTTCATCCCATCACCCCTTGTCCTGTTGTTAGATACCATCAAAAGAAGTGCTGCCCCAGCCTCCTCACACCCACCATTGAGATATTTGTAACTATGAATGAGCTCCCCCCTCAGTCTCCTCTTCTACAGACTGAATAGCCCCAGGTCCTGCAGCCTTTGCTCAGAAGGAAGATGCTCCAGTCCCCTGATCATCTTGGTGTCCCTGCACTGGCCTCTCTCCAGCACTTCCCTGTCCCTCTGGAGCTGGGGAGCCCAGAACTGGACACAGGACTCTGATGAGGCCTCACCAGGGCAGAGCAGAGGGGGAGCAGAACCTCCCTCACCCTGCTGCCCGCACTCTGCTTGATGCCCCCAGGCTGCCATTGGCTTCTTGCCCACGAGGGCATGTTGCTGTTCATGGTTAGTTTTAATGAACCAGCACTCCCAGGTCTCTCTCTGCAGAGCTGCTCTCCAGCAGGTCACCCCCAGCCTGTCCTGGTGCAGGGGGTTGTTCCTTCCCAGCTGCAGGACTCTGCCCTTGCCCTTGTTGAACCTCAGCAGGTTCCTCTCTGCCCAACTCTCCAGCCAGTCAAGATCCCAGTCAAATCCATGTTGCTGGTTAAAAGCTAGTACAATAGGATCCAAGTCTGTGCTTAGTATCCTGTAATAGCGACACTTTTTAAATACACCTTAATTGAAATGTATTTTGAACAGGAGTCTTTGGCCAGCTCTCATACTGTCTGTTTTCTTTTGTGTCTCTCTAAATATTGTTTTCCACTGCAAACTTTTGGAATTGGTTGGGATGGCTGTGGCAGCATTCAGCAGTTTTCGCCTTCCTACTTCCTTCTTAGTTTATTCTCTTCCCCCGAAGAATTTGGTCTCTCCCTGATGCTTCACAGAAGAGCTGTAAGTTTGCCACATACTTCATTGCCCATTCATTTTTCAAGGAGCAAATTTCTTAGTTGTTTTTTAAATGTAGCCACCCATGAGTGCAAGAAATTAACAGTTTAATAATCATCTTCATATTCAGAAAATAACCCAGTACTTTTTCCATGAGTCAAAATCTCAGGAAAAGGAGGTAAATTGGTCATCAGGTTGGCAATTGCATTGAAATGGGTTTTAATGTTTCTGAAAGAAACCAGACTCTACAGATCTGTGCTAAGCAGTGCTCAGCCAAACGCACTCGTGCACTTTGACACGCTTCAGAGCTCTGCCAGGCCAGAAAGGTAACACTGAACCCAGGCTAGCAATGAGCAATCTAACTGTCACAGCTTTCACATCTGGGAAATTGCAGGGAAATTCTCATCTTTCTTGTAGTAGAAGCCATAAAGAGAGATAAAGTAGCAACTGCACTGAACCTGAATATAGTGTGCACTTCAGCAAGATGCTAAAAGGACCACACTTAGCTTTATGCTTCTTATTGTTCTTTTCCTTCTGTGTATTTTCTGGGTAATTTAACCCTAAGGACAAAGAGTTGCTTTTTTTCTAGCTCTGTCCCATACCTATGCTATATGCAGGAAGGAGAAAGTAAAAAAAAACCTTGTCACATTATCTTCCAGTCCTTCCAGAATGAGATTTATGCCAGAGAGTACTCACTCACACTGTGATTTGTTCTTTAATTGTGTCTGTTCCCAGTCCTGCTTTTACTGCTCATGAAGAGTACCATTGCTAAGGAGTGCTGCAGGCAGGCCAGGGGCACTGCATCTGATCTGTGCACATCCATTTTTATTTGTTTCTCTTCCTTTTTAGCCAAGCAAGGTGATAGTCCAAAATTGTATCATGGCTCTGTCCCCAATAAACAAACAAATGAATCTGTGACTGTGAAATGCAAAGGTGTTAGAAAATGTTAGATGCAAGTGCTTGATGGTTAATAACTGCGGACGACTCACTTGAAAAAGCAGGAAAGTTGATTTTTCAAGTGATAGTGCTGCTGTTCAGTCCTCAAATGTGTTTCTTTTAACCAAAACTCAAGTGATGTTGAATGTGCCCATTGGTATATCTGCCTCCTTGTTCAGGAGTAAGATGTTTGAGTTGAGGTTTGTTGTACTTGGCATGAACCTAGCAATCAGAGGAATCACAGCTGTCTCTACAGAGGAGCCCAGGCCACTGGACTGTTGCTCCATTTAGCCACCCTATTTGAAAATTATGTATTATCTCAGCTGCCAATATTTATTCACCCACCTGATTTTAGAAGGTAACAGTCAGCAACATTAGCTTTTTCTGCTTACTCTGAATTCCATATTAATGGCATTTTTTAGAGGAATGTAGATCTTAACCCATGAGCAAAGCAGGCTCTATTAATCTCCGTGTCAGGTTACACATCTTAAAAAGGAAAAACCAAACCCAACAGCCTTTGGAGTCAGTAGGAGAGATTTTTTTTGTGTGTGTGTGTATCATAAAATTTTTCATAGATCTGCAGAGCAGATGTTGACAATTACAAAGAGAACAGAGGCTGGTCTGTGGTCAGCCAGCAAGCTCCATTTCACGTGGGTAGATCAAGGCTCAAGGCAGCAACTATTTCCTGTCAGCACGCTGGGTGTCAGTGATAGCAGTTTTTGTGGGCTGGAGCCCAGTTAAATTATACAAAGTCACTTTTGTCAGGTCTTGATTCTGTCTCTTGGCCGAAGCAGTAGTGGTAACTAGAAGGCTCAGTGTTCTGTTTTGTAAGATCTGTGTCTGTTGGTAAAAAACTGTGGGTTACAAACTTGTTAGGGATTTTGTGTTCCTTAGCTAGATGTTTGCCTCTTCCTGTTAGAAGGTGTAGAACAGCTGATCCTTACTGCAGTAATTGCCAGTGTGCTGCTTCAAATTTTAATTCTTTTAGCTTGAACCATTTTTGAAGCACAGGCCCCTTAAAATGCAAATGTACTTTTAGTCAAGAGCTTAACTTGCAGGAAATAGCTGCCATTTAAAACATGAATTGTTATCCTCTTGCCTTTAGAGCAGGTTTCCTTAAAATTTTTGTGGTTACAGGTGACCTGGGGCATCTCCTCTTGTCAGTGCTGCTATAAATAGGCATTTCCCAGCAGTTAAAAGAAGTTTAACTTTGGCTCATTTTCTCTCTGCCAGAATGGAGTTATTGAAGGAATGATGCTGATAATCATGATGCTGAATAACCCTAATGATGATGTCCAATGAACTCCCATTTTCTTCTTTGTTGGTAGAGCTGTCTTGGTAACCCTGTGCTAGTGATGGAAAATTAGTGACATTTTCTTTTGCAAATAAATAATCATGTTCTTCAAGTTCAACAGGTGATGGAAGCAGCACCCCTTGTCCTTTTGGACACTCTGGGAAGAGAAGAATGAACAAAAATGTAGCTTAGTGGAAGAAGAAACTTCGTGGGCCCAGTTGTTATTCAGGGTCAGAAAGATGTGTTTTAGAATAGGAAATGGTTTTTTTCCAGTGTTCTGACATGTTTCTAATTGACTCTTTCTGGTTTTTATAAGAAAGCCATGGCTGTGGAATGTGAGCATGTTAAGGTCTAGTGATTGGGTCTGTCACCTTGCTGTGCTGAGGATGCTGCTGAACACAAATAGAGTGTTGATGGAATAACAAAGCAAAGCATAAAAATACTTGTTAAATGGCTGAAGCAGTATCTGTAGTAACTATGTGTTCTGTTACTCCAAAACAAGAAATTATTTCTTGTGTGGCTGAGAACAGTTACACATTCCAGTTTAGTGAGAAAAGGGTCCCTGTGATAAGCATCTACCATGTTCTGTGTGTGACTCAGACCTTAGGCTGTGTGGCCTTTTTTCATCGAGGAGATAATATGAATAAGTTTAGAATAAAGAGGAAGGAAGAAATTACATGCCTGAGTAGCAAACATGTTTTCTCCAATACTTTAGTTTCAAGTTGTGTGTTGAGGTGAGAGTCTCCTTTTATAGTAGGATACCAGGTGCAAGCAGCTAGACCCAGAACACAATTCAACTCTCTTTTGGTGAAAATGATAACAGAGCTTGAGTCTTAATGGCAAACTGCTGCCACTGTGGCAGGGCTTGTGCTCATTTGTTAGGTGTAAAACACAAGCAATGCTAATATATGTAAATGTTTAGTGTGAAAGAGACCAATGCCTCTGCTGCATGAATGGCAGTGCTGTACCCACACATGGCTGCACATGGGTCATGTTCCAGCAAAGGAGAACCTGGCCGTCAGCACTGGCCAGGAGGTGACCTTCTTAGCCCTGTAGAGGCAGGTCAATTATGTGTTAGTAATGACAGCTGCCTGTATAAAGACATATAGTGCACAGAGTATACTGTGCCAGACCATGTATTGAGAATGTGTCATGCTGAGGTGTTCACCTGCAGAGTAACTGGAAGTTGTCCATTGTTTCATATTTCTAATATTTAGATAGCCAAGTGTTAGGCCAAATTGTGTAATGAAATACCTGATTCTAAGAAGACTAAATGTTTGTTGCATATGGAAAAGGGAGATTTAGCCAAAAACATCATGAAAATGGTATCTGTTACTTTTCTATAATATAGTGTGAATGGTGAGATTACAATAATCTACCTTCCCTAGCTTAATTTCTGAGTTGTGCCATATAGAATATTATATTGATGGCCAATAGTAACATGGGGGAGTGGAGCTGCTAACAAGGGAAAGCTGGAGAGGATTGCTCTTTGTTCTTCTGCTGACACCAGGAAGCAAATCAATGAATATGTTAAAAGTAGGGACTGAAGGTTTTTAATCCAAACTACTGAATTTGTGTAACTGATAGAAGTTTTTTGACTTGCACTTAGCATGGAGTCAGCTTTATTGAATGATATAATCTGGTTTGGAATCTTAGAATAGCAAACTAAAGATGTTCTTTTTCCCCCAACATCTCAGACTCTCTTCCAATTAAGTGACAGGTGAATGAAGGTAAATGCTTGATAGTGACTTCATTTGTGCCAGCCCACAAGTTTTAAAAAAAATAAAGATTGTGAAAATAAATGTATTTGTGTACAAATGGTGAGGGCTTCAATAAAAGGACTGTTAAGATTCTAGAATTGCTTGTTATTGATTTACATGACTAGGCTTAAAGTCTGTAGGAATAGAAAGAGAATTTGGATTCTGGGACAGGGGGTTTTTTTGGGAGGGGATGTTATTATTTAGTTGGGAGAGGGGTGTTGTTTGTTTTAAATATTGACTCCCTGTGCATTTGCTGGTCAAGTCAGAAGCTTTCCAAAGTTACAAGTGAAATGACAGGCTGAGCAGTTACCTTACTTTGCAGGAAAGTAGACTGATGTTCTATCTTTATGATAACTGGGGCTTTTTATTGTTGTTTGTAAGACTTTTGATGAGTAGCCTGAAGTCCAGTCTTTCCTCAATTTTGACCTTTTACCAGAGAGCCCTATAAACACAAATACTTTTTACAAGGAAATAGACTTCTTTCTAAAACCATTATGTATTCTGCTTCACACACTCTGAAGGTTATTTGAATTGCCCTTCAGTATTTGTTTGACATATTTGGTTAATTTTTTCCAGGTAACTTTGATGATTGTAGAAAAGTTTCCTGTCACTGACATCAGCAAACAAATGTTTATAGATAAATACATATTCTATCTATATTATATATATAGAAATCATGATCTGTTCATAACAATAATAACAGGTTTTGACCTTTACCACTTCTGTCAAACCTCTCTGTAAAGCAAAAAGATGTTGTTTGTACATTGTGTATGTGCAAACTCTCTGTCTGCTTCACTGACTGTGCATAATTATATGTGAGCAACTGGCAAAGAAAAGTAGCAAAACCAGACCCTTATTCAGGGACAGTTTCCATAATTGTCTTCTAAAATGTATTTTTATTACACCTGTCTGAATTTGAGATACTTTACCAAGGACTTATATCACTGATCTGCCAATGACCTGTAATAATTATCATCTGAGAATATTAACAAGACTGTGCTGCAGGTGGGTAGTTCCTTGAGAGACAGACACACAACAATGATGCCTTTTTTAAGTTTTAGAAGAGAAAATAGGTAAATGTCACTTTTAAATCTTACTTTTGTAAGTTATCTCAAGAACTGCTACTTGTGCTGTGTTGTTATTTCTTTCTGGTTTACATTTGAAGTTTCTGAATCTGACCATTTAAATGGATATCACAGAATCTTGAGGGCTGGAAAAATCATCCAGTGCAATCCCCCTGCCAGAGCAGCACCACCTAGAGCAGGGCACACTGAACTCATCCAGCTGGGTTGGAATGTCTCCAGAGAAGGAGCCTCCACAGCCCATCTGGGCAGCCCCTGCCAGTGCTCCCTCACCTCAACAGGGAACAAGTTTATCATTGTGTTTCTTTGGAACCTCTTTTGTTCCAGCTTGTACCCACTGCCCCTTGTCCTGTCATTGGCCATCACTGAGCACAGCCTGGCTCCATGTGTTCATAGTGGGAATTTTACCAAACTGATGTCTGGAAAAATGAGGACTTTCTAAGCAGGCTAGAGGTTTTTCAAAGAGGAGGAAAGCAAATTGAGTTCTTTGCACAGCCGCTTCAACTGAGATAGTTCATCCACATGATACTATATAATAGTTTGATGGCAAAAGTAATACATAACCATTGTTTTAAAATCTTGAATCAGTGGCATAGATAAAATTGGATTCCTATTCAAAAGCTGCATTTCAAAACAATCTTGCATTTGCCAAATACTGCTGCTAAGTAACATCGACATTTGCTGGATCATCCAGTAAACATAGGACTTCTCTGACCATAAGTCAGAAGAGCTGACACTTCTCTGCCTTTCTAACTGAAAGAGGTTTTTGTATTTTGTATTTACTAACAAGGTGCATAATAGAAATCTCACTCTGGATGGAAGGGTGATGCATTTAGATTCTCTCAGAAGTTAAATAGGCTTACTAAGTGAGAATGTATTTTCTTAGGCATAGGTAAGCAAACACTGCTTTCATTTATTACCGTGCTTGTACATCTCCAGTTCTTGATTTCCACCATCAGAAATGTGTAAGGAATATTCAGTAACACACAAGATGCTCAGACTCCAGTGACCTGAATGTGAGTTGATGTGTTTGGAGACATCTCATGACAACCAGAGTGCATTCACTAGGCAGGAGTGCAACCGATGCCACACAGCTGTGAATCATCTGTATTCTGGTATGGAAGAAGTGAGAACCTTTAAGCCTGAATTGAAGAAGACTTTTGTTTGTTTGTTTTAGTACAAAACTGACTTTTAACCCTTTCTCTCCACTCTTAATTGCATTTGTTTAACTAGTCAGTGTCATATTAATAATTCTTTTGGCTGCCAGTTCCTCTTAAAGACCTTCAGATTATATCTTATTAAAAGGAACAAAGTGTAAATTTTAAAGTAGGATTCTCTTTTGTCCTTGTTAATATCACTTGACATTTAAGTACCCCTAAGTAGCTGACCTTCACACCTATCAATATAAACAATTTATATGCCCTGCTTTTGCACGTATAATGCCATTGGACTTATAGTCCTTTGATACTCAGAGGTATCCTGCCATTGTTCAGTCACTTTCCTTTTCTTGACATGCAGGCCTCTGCCGTTGCCTTGCTTTCCTTAACAGCTGCAGTCCATTTTGTCATGTTGTTTTTCCTCCTATAGATGATTTCTTTGTATCCCCTGGCTTCATCCACTTTTCCTCTGGATCAGCCATCCTCCCTGCTCCATCAATAAAGGCATAATTCAAAATAGTTAGACAACAAAATGCATCTTTTTCCTTAGCCTATGGTTGTTTTCAGTCAGAATAGTTTGAAACCTAAATACTTCTACCTTTCTCATCAAACATGAATGGCTTTCCTTCTCTCACCCTGACAGACTTTTTATGCAGTTGCAAGGTCCAGCAATCTTTTTTGCTCAACTCAGTGTGTTGCTTCAAATGTAACACACAAGTGCTCTCACAGACACACAGAGCATTCTTATGTGCTGGCTGTGAAGTCCTCAGAGCATATCACAAGTTAAGAGAATGATTTGCTGTGCCCACCAGACAGTGAGAGTGCTCGATGCCAGGAATGGGATAAGAAATGCTGTGCATGGGGGGTTTGCTGTGTGTGGGGATTGGGTTTTTTTTCAGAGAATCAGTAGAAAGGAAAGGATTTGGGAAGCTTATTGAAGACTGTAGTTTTGAAAGTTGTCTTGAGAGATATGGGAGGAGAGAATCTGAAATGAGTTCGAGAAAGGTAATTTGCATGCAAAAGACAAGAGAGAGGAGAAGGTAAAATTAACAATACTGGTTTGTCTACTTTGTAAACTGAAATTGCCTTTTCCAGCCTCTTGGGAATTCTCATTGCTCAGTGGGAATCTGGTGAACCATTCGAAGAGCTGCTTTAGGATTCAGAAATTGGTTGTAATGGTACAAAAAACCCACCAATAAAAAAGCACTAATTATTGTTGTAATGGAATAACAAGCTGTGTGACTGTTTCCAGATTATCTTCCTCCTCTTGCTTAACTAGTCTGACACTAAAACTACTCTTCTGTCCTTTGTGAACTGAAGCATGAAGATTCCATGAGTGTGTTTGGGCATGAGCTTCTTACATGTTTGGATCAAAGGGACTGCGGTATGAAAGACTTGCTGACTTACTGTCACCGTGGCAGCTTGTGTATAAAGGCAGCTTGGAATTCTCTATATGCAACATTATTATTAAGTTATTATTGAAGCTGAACAAAGGATTCTTTCTTTTCCTTCTTTTTCAATCTGAACCAAAGCTTTGTGAGTTTTGATGGCATGTTTTAAATGAATGCAAACAAATGAGATAAGGTTTTTAGGCTTTTCTTCCTTCAAGTCACAAGTTAGTGTTGTTTCTGTCATTATTGCAGAATCAGGTTTTGACTAATAGCATGGGAGAACTGGAGGGTTTTTGTTTGTGTTTTAAAGCATGTATTTTAATAGCTAGTATATTTACACAAGACACATAAGGTTATTATGCAGCTTAGAAGCCAGTAGATTTAGATTTCATTTGGCACTTTCTTTGCTGACAGGCAGTTGTAGCCATATGATTATAGTTTGTATGTTAGTCATTTTAGGAAGTGCTGTCTTATTGCTTGCCAATTTGTTCTTAATTTAAAGAGGCAGTAACATCTTGAAGCTAGGCATTTAAAGATAAATATTTGTTCTTTTGCATCTTTTATATCTACTACAGGATTGGTAAAAAGCAGTTCTCGTTTTTTACATAAAAATTCAAAGCAAATGCATCAAAGCAAATCATAATTCTACCCAGATGTTACAGTTGTAGTAGCTGTTTGAGGGAACTGTAGAGAAGACATTCCACAATTTAAGGTGGTCATGATATGACTGCAGCTAAACATGCTTATTTCCCTGGTGTTATAAAACAGTCAAAGCATTGCCTTTAAACTTCTTTAATGTGGTGAAGTCATAAAAACCTACTGAAAATTCTAGTTTTGTCTAAGTAGGTGGAGAAAAACAAAGAGTTCTTGAGGGTGTGCTGCAAACAAGCATGTGCTTCATAAGTAAAAGTCCAAGAAATTCATCATATAGCAGAAAGCATAAAAAACAACCCCCCAAAACTAGTTAAAAAAGTCAAGTGGTCTGGTCACCTACTGCTGTGACATAACTCCACTCTACTGTTCCTTTCCAGATGCTATGAAAATGCACCATGTTTTGGAGAAGATCTTTTCCACTTTACTCGGTTGGATGCCATAGTTAACACAGATTTTAGGAGATTTTTCAACAAGAAATGTATTTAAGCCAATAATTTTTGTTCCTCTGAAGTTACAGTTGTAGTTTCATTTCAGGGTCTGTATTTCCACAGACGCTGGGACACCCTGACGTTACTTCTGACCTTCTTGCCACAGGCATCATCACGAGCCCTGGGAGGTTCCAATGACACTTGTTTAAAGAGAAAAGAAAAAAGATGGAAAAAGAAAAGTATGATTCTGATTTGTGCAGAGCTCAGACACGTCCTGTTGATTGCTTGTGGTCCTTAGAGAACCATACACAGTTCAGGGTATTTCTGGGTCAGTGATTGTTCCATTTTGATGGTGGAGGTGTATAGATGTATGCTCCAGTGCTTTTATATTGTGTTTCCTTCTGTTTCCTTCTCAGCCTTTGAGAAAGAAGCTGAGGGCTGTTTGGATAGAAGGCTGGAAGTTTTATGTGGGGTTGACACAGTTAGGGCACTTTAATAATGACTGTTGATAGACAACTCTCTGAAAAGGAAATGAAAATTATGTTTATGAAACAACACAATGTGTATTGCCAGAAGAATTAAGTGAGAGGCAGTGTGCAAGAAGGTGAGGTAACCACAGGCAAATGTGCTACTCTTTGTCACTGGGCTTTTCTGTCATGTCTTCTGTCTTTAAGTGATAATGGCAGAGTAAGGTGATGTTTATATTTTTCTGCCTCTTCATGGTGGGGAATTATAGGTGAATTCCAGTTCTGTTCTGTGCACATTGTGTTGAGCTTTTGAAGTTTAGTATAAAATGTGTCATTTCTGGACATCTTATTGAAGTGGATTTTTTTTGCTGAAGGCAGTTGTCACAGTGTCCTGAGGTCTGTAGTGTTCTCACTCTGTTTTCTTCCTTTGTTATACCCTACAAATTCTTTCCACTGTTTCTGGCTTTTGATTTTATTTTAATATGACTTTCTCATGGAAGACATTAAGAGGAGGGAGCAATGTGTGATCCATTTGTCAACAAGTCTGTTCCTCTTCAGGTTTGTAATTTTTGAAAGTGCAGAAATTCTAATTCAAATGAACCTGAATACAGAACAGAGACTTAAAAGTGAAGGAAAATACAACCAGAGGACCTAAACTTGACTATATAAAAATCAAACCTGATTGCAAGATGTGATGAGAAAATAGCCACTGTGAAATAAGGCTGCTGGGAGACATTTTGTTGTAGAAGAACAACCTACAAGGATATATATAAAAAAGCAGAACTGAAAGTAGAGATATAGTACAACAATTTTTTCAATGAGTTGAAGAGTGTGGGCAGCAGGGTGAGGGAGGTTCTGCTCCCCCTCTGCTCTGCACCGATGAGGCCTCATCTGGAGCCCTGTGTACAGTTCTGGGCTCCCCAGCTCCAGAGGGACAGGGAACTGCTGGAGAGAGGCCAGTGCAGGGACACCAAGATGCTCAGGGGACTGGAGCATCTTCCTTCTGAGGAAAGGCTGTGGGACCTGGGGCTGTTCAGTCTGGAGATGACTGAGGGGGGAGCTCATTAATAGTGACAAATGTCTCACTGGTGGGTGTCAGGAGGTTGGGATATCCCTTTTTTCTGTTGTATCCAGTGACAGAACAAGGGATGATGGGATGAAGCTGGAACACACACGTTCAATTTAAACATAAGAAAAAACTCTTTCCCTGTTCAGGTGAGGGAGCCCTGGCCCAGGCTGCCCAGGGAGGGTGTGGAGGCTCCTTCCTTGGAGGGCTTCGAGACCCTGCCTGGACATAGAATCACAACATGGTGGGGGTTGGAAGGGACCTTTAGAGATCAAGTAGTCCAACCCCCCTGCAGAAGCAGGTCCCAGCTAGATCAGGTCACACAGGAATGTGCCGAGGCAAGTCTTGAAGACCTCCAGGGAAGGAGCCTCCTCACCCTTCCTGGGCAGCCTGGGCCAACGCTCTCTCACTCTGACAGTAAAATAGTTTCTTCCTCATCTAGGTTGACCTCCATACCCTTCAGCAATACAAGAGTGCTTACAATTTAATAGTTACATAAATATCTGCTGTGCATCTTTATGTTATTGATCTTTGGTTTTCTCATATCAGATCTCTGCATTTCAACATCAAAGAAATGTTAGCAAACATCAGCTGCATTCCATTGAATGGTTGATTTATGTTTCACATCATGGCCAAAGTAAAGAATGAACAGAAACCAGAATCCAGTGCCATCCAGACTTTGGATGTGGTTCTTGGATTGGAGATCTGTGTTGCCCCCCCACCCCCCTCCCAAAAACAAGAAATCTTGCAATACATTAAAAAGCACACTCTATAATTCACTAGCTATTGTGTGGTTATACAGAAGTTGGCTGGGCATTTATTGTGGGAAAAGCCAACAAGAATTTTTCCTTGTGAGATCTTTCCAAATGCTTCGTTCAGCTGCTGCTGTAACAATAAATAAACACAAGACAATGAAAAACAAGGATGAAATGATTCAGTCTAAATCTCATAATTACAAGATTTATATAGCCAGATCTGTTTAGAAGAGAAGGATCATGAAAAAAATCCTTTACTTTTACTAAAAAGTGCTGTATAATATGTGTAATATAGTCAGTTTTGGAAATAATGGAATGTGGTCTCTTACTGAGAGATGTATGTGATAAATCTTCAGAAAATAGTAAGCTACTGTACATAGGAAGAGTACAGTCTGTGCTTTCAGGGCATTTCCCAAGATAAATTTACCTCATGAATAAGACCTTTAGTTGTTAACTGTTGAAAGGCATCTAAAATAGAAGATGCACAGGGTTCTCCAAGGGGAAAGCTGCATCAGGGAGTTTGTTGTTGTGCACACACGGAGGATCAGCTGCTCTGTGGTTTTGTGCCTGTGTCAGCATTTTTTGTTTAGTAATGTTTATTCTCAATTCTGTCAGCTGCATAAACTTCAACCTAAAGATGTGGTGAATGCTAACACCAGAGGGAAGTGGTTCTTTTTTAGTTTGGGGTTTTTTTCTGCTAAAGTGAGTGTTCAGTCTTATTCTACTAGTGGCTCAGAGAAAAAGAATAGAAACCTCTATATAAACGTGGTTATCACTAGTAAATGTTGGCCAACTTCTGGTTCATAGTCCTAGTTATGAAACAGATTAAGAATTGCTTCTTTTTCTGGTACTGACATCAAACCAGTTCATAGAATTATAGAATCAGAGCATGGTGGGGGTTGGAAGGGACCTTTATTGCTCATCCAGTCCAACCCCCTGCAGAAGCAGCTCCCACCTAGATCAGGTCACACAGGAACGTGTCCAGGTGGGTCTTGAAGCCCTCCAAGGAAGGAGCCTCCACACCCTCCCTGGGCAGCCTGGGCCAGGGCTCCCTCACTCAAACACTGAAACAGGTTTTCCTTACGTTTCAATGGAACTGTTTGTGTTCCAGCTTCATCCCATCACCCCTTGGCCTCAAAAAGTGAAAAGTGCTAGAAAAAAGTGCTGCCCCAACCTCCAGACACCCACCCTCTAGATATTTATAAATATTAATGAGCTCCCCCCTGAGTCTCCTCCAGACTAAACAGCCCCAGTTCCCGCAGCCTTTCCTCATATGAAAGATGTTCCAGTCCCCTGCTCATCTTGGGTACCTGCACTGGCCTCTCTCCAGCAGTTCCCTGTCCCTCTGGAGCTGGGGAGCCCAGAACTGGCCACAGGACTCCAGATGAGGCCTCACCAGGGCAGAGCAGAGGGGGAGAAGAACCTCCCTTGACCTGCTGCCCACACTCTGCTTGATGCATCCCAGGCTGCCATTGGCTTCTTGCCCACGAGGGCACGTTGCTGGCTCATATTTAGTTTATTATATAGTTTACAGTCAATCATGAAGCATGCACAAGTATTTTGTTTGAAGGTCATCTATCCTTTACTGTCCAACAGAAAATCAATATTAGCAGTTGGGAAACAATTGAGTCTTTTGGGCAGTGGAGACACAGCTAAATATTGTGTGTCTTCCTTAACTTGCACAGAATGACTGACATGAACCATTTTTATTTCTTGCATTATAAAGTAGCTGGTACTTCACTACTTCAAGCTCCAAGAAAAAAGAGAACAATGCATGTAGTAATTGAGTAAAATTCTTATTTGTGTAATCAGCCAAAAAAAAAGTCCCAGCAATTGTTTTCAGCTCATTGTCAAAACTTCTGTGTGTGGCATAGTGCATCGTTTTCATTTAAAACCCATTATTCTCCTCATCTCACGCCTTTGAACTGTTGAATCCTTCTATTCAGCTGCTACTGTTTCAAGTACATTTTTGTAATAACTACATGAGTTACAGCCACTCAAGAGATATTTGGATTGTTTTCTACTCACTAGTAAATTTATGTTCTGTATGGACAGAGAGATTTGAGCTTGTTGTGCACTTACCTGTTGTGTTTACTCTTGGAAAATGGCAGTATACACTTGGAATTGTAACACTAAAGTGCATGAGTTAAACTGTGACAGAACTGACCTCTAAAAATAATGAAAACATGGTTAAAAATTATGCCTATTTCTGTAAAGCAATGAACTAATGCTTAGGTTCTTGATTTGGGGTGTTTTTTCTGGGGCTATTTCAAGGACTTAATCATCATTAATGATCAAGTATTGTCAAGCCTGGCTCAATGGTTTCCAAGAGCATCAGGCCAAGTAAATGTCTGTCATGACACTGTGCCACGATTTAGTGGTTTTTTTGGTGTGTAACAGGCACATAACCACCACTGAAATCTATAAAAAGATTACATGTGCCACTCTATTTGTGAAGAAGTGTTTGAATCATTTGCCTTAATTTAGAGTTACTCAACATGAGCAGCAGTGTCTTACATTAGGCAACGTGATGTAGTCATTTGCAAAGCCAGAAGCGTAGGTTGGATGGGACTTGAAGCACTGTATGAATTAGCTGTAATATACTGTTATGCAGAAATGTATAGACTAAACATCACAACTCTTGTCTTTCAAAATTTCCCTTCATTTTCCATCTAGCAGCTAGAATTTCAGAGAACTTTCTGATTGTCTCCTGTGTTGTGTAAACACACCTGTCCTGAGAACCTTAAGCTACAACGTAATGTAGTCTCTAAAAACTGCTGTCAGATTTATTTCTGAATATAGCTGAAACCAGAGCATGAGAATTTGGGGGTTTTTATTAACTTGTCTTAAGATGGAACCAAGCTTATTTTGTCAGGTAAGCCAGCAGTCCAACAAAAAGATCCTTTGGTAGAGAATCCTGGTGTGCACTCACACTGAGTACATCCATCACCTCTCCTAAGGGAGCAGAAGGCTTTTCTTTTGCAACAACCGTAGATGTGAGCTGTAATTGCTTGATGACTTTCATTTAAGTGTGATTTTGTCTGTTGCCATTGAAAATATCTCACCTCTGAGTCAGAAAAACCTGCTGATTGATTTTCCACCTGTGAAGTGTTTTCCCTTGTCTGTGTTGATTCCTTTTCTGAAGGACTTCTATCCTTTATTCTGAGTATCAAGGTCTGCATTCAGACTTCCATTCTTGATTCTTGGACTGTCTGGAAAGTGGCCAAGAGAAGTCAATTGCTCTTGAATTTTTAATGAGTCTTAGCTTCAAGATTCATCACTTGCTCAAGAAAGAAACTGGAGCCAGCCTAGCCAGGGGACATGCACAGGCTAACCTAATTCCAACCTTGTTAGCTTCCAAGACATCTGTCATGGATTTACTCCAGGGAAGTTTGGTAAAGGAATCTTTGCAGATGAATATGCATCCATATGAATATGCATCTGGGTTACCAGCCCAGAGACTCTGCTGAGTTCCAGGCTTTCCATGGAAATAAGTGCACGCTGCTGTGAAAGATCTCCACGCTGAAGGAAAAGTATCTGAATTAGGACAGATTAGATCTTTCATCCTTTAAGGACCCCCATACCACTTAGCTCGTGATGTCCAAGAAGGGAGTATTCTGCTCTTTCATTGCATTTCCCAGGCTGCACAGCAGGCTGCATTTCTGCAGTTGGATTTTTGTGATGTCTTTCAACCCACATTCATGATTGCAGCATTTACAGATTTCTAGTTTCTGCAAACCACAGTAGTTCTGTCTCCTTGTTTTCAGGAGAATGAAGACTATGAGGAGATCTATAGCAAAACCAACACTGGGATTAGAATACAGGTCTTCACTTTGCTCATGTGGTTGATTTGTATGTGAGATTAAAAGTGAAATATGATCAGTCTGATCTGGGTTAAGTATGATATAATTGCCAGCTTAGCCCAGCTATTTACTTAGAGCACCAGTATCCAACTGTACTTGGAAATTTGAAGTAAAACCCACATGATCAGTAAGTCCTTTGCTGTTTACAGCTGAACCTGGTGCAGCTTTGAGATACAGTATTTTTGCATGTTATTAAGTAGTACTGCATTTGTAGACAACTTATGGCAGCCATCCTCTCCAAAGTCGTGGCTTACAGATAGCAGGTAACATTGAACATTGCCAGAGAGTAAGTGGCTTTTACCTCTGTATATATCAGAGAGAAGATTAGCATTGTCATCTCTCCAGGTCATTTTGTATTAGATCCTTTATGGTTGTGTCACAGAAGCTGTTGCTTTACCTACAAAAATTGTGAAAATAAGAACGATAAATGTGGAAGTTTCTAGTTAAGAGCGATTCTGGAAGCAAGAGACAGAAAACATGACAAGCTCTCTTTTATCTGCACACAATAGAAAGCTAAGTTGTGTACATTTCTTTGTTAGTCTAAACAAAGCAGCAATTGCATTTTTATAGTGACTTTCAGATTGAATTCAGTACAGTCTCAGCTTCTGTACTTAAGTGCTCTTCAATGTATTTTTAAGCTCTGATTCTTTGACGTTTTTGTTTACATAAGACCTACCCTCCCTCCTCCTTTCTTCCTAGTCCCATCCAATTTCCTTGCTGGTACAGGGGTTTAACTGACTTCTTAATGAGCCAGTTCAGCTCTTTACAAAGAGAAGAAAAAAAAGCATTCCCATTTGCTTAATATCCTGAATTACTTGAACAAGGTGTGGAGGAGCACCTGTGCTGGCATGATGGAGGGAGGGAGGCAGAAGCAAGGCAGCTGTTACCATGGGCTGCAGCCCTTATCCAAAACTGCAGTTCCTTAAAAGCTGCTGAGCTTGTCTAAGATCTCACTGTCACCCAAAAAACCCTAACTGCTAGCAGGGCAGCCCAGCACCCTCTCCTGAGCCCTTTCTGGTGGTGTCCTCCCCTTGAATGAGCCAATTTGGCTTGCTACTCAGGTAGAAAATTGTGAACCATATTTATTTCTTTCCTAGGTTAGAAAGTTGAATGGACTTGCTGCAGGTTCAGACAAATAGCATTGCTGCAGCAAGGGTAAGAGTGGGAAATGTGTGACCAGGAGAAGAGAAGAGCAACTGCTTTTCATAACCATAATGGTATGCAGTTACCATCCTCTCAGTCTTGCAGAGCTTCACGTTCACGATGCAGCTATGTAACGCAGTAAGGCTGATCTCATGGCTTGCTGCCACCAAAAAAATTCAGCCAAGCTCCTCCTTCTCACCTCTTTTTTTTTCCCTCATTTGATGGTATCCTTTTTTGCCTGCTTAGCAAGCTGAATCAGTTCATCATATCCCTGATGGAGTGCCAAAACCGATGCAAGGGAGGGGATGGACATTTGAGGCCAGGAAGGGATGGTGGGCATGGGGAATATGAGGCCACTTCTTCGTCTTAGGCTATGGATCAGTTGAGTTGAACTTTCAGCCAAAAGGGAGAGTGGTAACAATCTGGGAGAAGTTATTTCTTTATCCAAACTTCACTCCCCTTTATCTTGACGAGTAATCAAGCTGTCTTAGCACCTTTTCATTATCTTAATACATTGTCTTCTTTCTAATGTCACCAGTCCAGTCACTCTTGCTCTCTAACGTGGTTTTCAGAAGAACTTAGACTTGCCCTAGACATACATCAAGAATTACAATAAAACCACTTTGTTCTAACAATTATGGCTGATCATTGCAGTTTCTATGATGTATTGTCTATGCTCATTATTTTAAAGCAATAATCATGAATAAAATCACATATTTGCTTCATAGACTTAGGAATGTGAGTTATGGAAGGTTCAGCTTTTTTGTATTACTGATGTGTGGCTGGAGCAGTTGGGTGAAGGGTAATCTCAATGTTTGAAGTGTTTTCAGATGAAGACTTAGAAGCTGTATTTATAGAAAGAATGTTTAAACCAAGATAGGAGCCTTATTTATAGAAAAACCACCAAAACCAGAAACAGAAAGAAAAGAAAGCCTGTGTGTTTCAGCTTCCTGTTTAGAAAGACATTCTGTCAAAGCCAAAAGAGGGATTTAGCTGAGAAGGAGTATTGCTGGTGATGGTGACTTTTCTCACAGGCTGTTTATTCTGTGAAGTACCTGACAAAAAAATTTGCTGGCATTTGTATATGTGTTTCAGAAGAACACAAGGGAATAGATCTTGTATACCCAGTCTTGCATAGACAGTAACTGATAATATTCTTAATGTCTTAAAAGAGACATTAATGTCATAGACATTTTGTAGGTGAACAAAGCCTGATATGTTACAAAAACCTTAGTTGAGCCTCTGCTTACATAAGGGGTTTTTCTGCAGTGCCAGCTGTGTTTCTCTAGCTTCACTTTCATAATTGTGTCTGTATAAAGGTTTTCCAGCAAGATAGGAGCATCCCTTCCATAAAGCAAGAGAAGCAGTACATACACAGAGAAGCAATATATACACAGAATCTTGGTGGTCAGAGTAAATTTCTACTTGGAGTTTTAGCAACAGGAGAATTTAAGGCTTTTTCATAACTGAGAAATCACATTTAGTAGCTACTCATTTAATAAAGCATTTTAACAATGGTGTGTGCTGATACCAGCCCTGATAGCTGGGGCAAATTCATTTGTCAGTCGTAATGCTTCTGAGTTCACAGTATCCTTGCACTATGAACAAACCCTACAGGGCATTTGTCTATTGAAAAACTTCAAAGGGTTTATCCAGACTAGTGTTTTTCCCTTTTTTTCCTCCTCTTTCAGTTTGAGCTGATCCCAGCTGGATTTTAGCTGTAACTTAGAAAGCTTCCCAGGAGTTAATTAGTTGCTAGCAAAGATTGCTGCTGATGCAGAGGAAGTGTGTATTTTCTTTCAGAATATAAAGTGATCATTTCCAGGTTACCAAAGTCTGCTAGATTGTCATCTGTAGTAATTCACAGAATCATAGAATGGTAGGGGTTGGAAGAGACCTTTAGAGCTCATCCAGTCCAACCCCCCTGCAGAAGCAGGTCCCACCTAGATCAGGTCACACAGGAGCGTGTCCTGGTGGGTCTTGAAGCCCTCCAAGGAAGGAGCCTCCACACCCTCCCTGGGCAGCCTGGGCCAGGGCTCCCTCACTCAAACACTTATATCATCCAAGTATATTCTCTTAATCTATTGTGTTTATTTCCTACCAGTCCCTAACCCTCATGCTTATTTGCCAGAGGAGAATCAAACCACTCTTTGTCAGGGAATCAGAAGCTACATCTGGAAATTCCAGCAATTATTGTGACTTCTCCTGCAATTCTGCTTTAGTTTTGTTAGGCAGTGTAGAACATTTCTGTGTTCCATGTGCTATCCATTAGACTAGTGTCCCACGATCAAAAACAAAAGTGCATACTTTTGAGAAGCTTCTTGAGGAACTTGCAGAGCCAATTTGAGGTAAGTGGAAAAAAGTTAAAAGAAGTATTTAATGCAATATAAACTTAGTGTTATCTAACAAAATGGATTTTCAGAAATGGAAGCTGGAGATCAAACTAATGAACTGAAAAAGTCCTTTCTGGACTATGGAATTTTAATTTACTTGTTTAGAAAGCGTAACGGGGGTTATAGAAGTGTACCTTTAACAGCACTTCAGAATCACCAGGGCAGCTAAGGAATTTGAGACACCTGTAGGCTTTGAATAATACTAATTGATATCTGTGAAGACTTTATGAAATCTGCACAAAAGATAGAATTTTGAGTGGCTTAAACCTTTATTTACAATTCAATACTGACAAGTAGTTGCTGAAGCCTCCCACCTCCCTCCAGTCTCTCCCCTTTAACCTCTGAATTACTGAACTGGATGGAAATGTATCAATCAATTACATGTTGCTGTAAGCTTCAAAGGCTCTAACAAAAGTTATAGGTGCACATCTAAGTTTCTTAGAGCTTTTCTTACATTCTCAGAGCTCTTAACATTGAAAGAAAATAATATTTCCACTTATATACAGGGTAGCACTGAGCCCAGTGATAAGGTAAAAACATAAAACCTGGCTGCAGCAGATGCAGTTTTGCACCTGCAAGCACTGGGCATTTTTTACATCTTTGTGTGTGTGTCTATATATATATGTATTTGTCTAGTGGAGAATAGGGCTGAGACCTCGATCTTAAAGGTCTCTTCCAGCTGAAACAATTCTATGATTCTATATACATCCATATGCAGCTTTTGAATTGCACAACAAAGGTGTGGCACACCACAGGGTTTATAAGTAGCACCAGAAAAATAACTATTTGTAATGTTCTCTGTTGGCTAGAATGGCATGAAAGAAAAAAAAGTAACAAGTTATGCCATGTAGGTGGTGATATGATGATATTAAAGCCCAGACAATAGAATCATTTCAACAAGCAACTTCTGTACCAGAAGCTTTAAAGATTGACACTATGTGTGGCATCTCCAGCGCTGATCATTGGTACACAGACTGTCATATTTTTGGCAATATCCAGTATAATGCACTTTCCTCTTATGTATGGCTGTGCATTTAGAGCAGAAGACAAAATGAATACATGGCTACCTGGTTCTTGTTTACTGCATTAAATCCTTCTTCTGATTATATTATGCAGGCAGCAGAGTATCAGGATTACTGGATATGTTTATTCCACTACAGAAGCTTTGGGTTCTTCCAGTAAATTGAATTTCTCTCCAATTTTATGTATTCCAACTGGGTTTTTTTTCTGTGAATGTATATGTGTTGGATCCAAAGCTAGGTCTTAAGAATCTGACAGTTGGGCATTCTAAAGACTTTCTTATGTCTCATTCCTAAAGAATCCTTCATCTGTGGTCTATTAAGCACTGCAGTTGTTAATGTGACATAGCTTGACTGGGCTGTTAGCATGAATGTTAAAATGAACTGCTGTATTGGCTTTCATTGGACACTGCTGGAAAGTTCTGTATGGATTTTAAAATGGTAATTCATCTTGTAAATACTCTTAGAAGTCTTGTTTGACAGTTCACTGTTTAAATCCTTTAATCTAGGGAATTTGTCCTTACATAAGTTTTCCAGCAAAGCTCTTTTCCTACTGGATTCGTACAGTTATTTTAACATCATCACAGTTTGCAATGCTTCATTCAGTAGTCCTCTATTCAGAGCAATAATAAATGCTTGAAAATGCATTAGTCTGCTCCATGCATGAAACTTTTAATTTGAGCTGGAATCTTCAGTTTTGTATTGAGTAAGACAGTGGGGCCAAATGGCAAAGAAATTGAACAGAGTACTTCCTTCTTTTTCAGTGTTCCCTCTCTAATTTGGGAACTACAAAGAAAATTAAGGGTGGATTAAGACAAGACCCATGGCTCCAGGTGAGAAACTTGAGGATTCCATATGTGTAAATCCCAGCTCAAAGGACTTGCCTATCAGAAAATGTGATCAGCTGCCACACATGATCACGGGAAGAAAATTGCTTTGTGTTAGTAGTGCTGGTAGATTACTGTTGTATCTGAGATTGGTTTAGGCTTTTCCTGAGCTCATGACCAAGGGGTCATGTCTTTTCCTTCTGATTTAACTGGATATAATAATGCTAACATCTCTGTGATGAGTTTTAAACCTTGCTAGATGAAAATGGACCATGTTTTCAGCTGGTAATGGTTTGTATAACTGCCTAGATGAACCCAAACTATCTGCATCTTGGATAACTGAGCAGATAAGTGCGCTGTTCAGTTTCATTAAATCTGCTCCATGGGGTTTTTTTTTGTTTGTTTGTTTGACCATGCCTTGAATGAAGACAAAGAGTGGACTCATGCAGGCTCCCCATTATTATTTCAAATAGTTTATCTAAATGTTCAGGTGGCTGAAGCTGATTATTTGTTGTTGACAGAACTGTGTAGGAAACTTGTCCTAACAAGCAGTAATTGTGTGATTAGGAGAGTTTAATGACGAAAAGGAATTCTAATTCATTCATAGTATTGGGTTTGTTGACAGTTAATGTCATTTTCATTGAATGAAATCTGTCAGTGACACTTATATTTTCAGAGTATTTGGAAGTGCTGGAGTTCTGAAGCTCTATTGTTTGCATCTAAGAACAAAGTTAAAACCTGTAGAAATCAGAAAATATTCTTCAAAATAATCAAGAAACTAGATCTGTTTATCCTTGTTTCAACAGGTACTCAAGATCTTCTTCTCATGATGTGCTCTGTATTAATGTATTAATACAGGTGTATTCATCCAGTTGCATTAATCTGGAATAGTTTCAGTTTAAAAGTGATACTTGCAGTTGTTGTAAGTAGCACTGTTAAATGCAAATGCCATTTTCCTGCCATAATTCTGTGCTTTGTGTTCACTGTGGATTTGCATTCAGACAGATTAGTTGACTTACAAGTGTATGGGATGGGAAATGTGTGTGTGGATATTTTTCTTCTGCATTATTTTGAGGCAAAAAGGATGACAGATAACTGATGTGTAATTTTTCTTGAGGGATGAGGAGGTTTTTCTAGTATGATACAGAGAAACAAATACATTCAAAAATGCTTCAGTGTGTTGGCAGTGTCTGCCAATGTTAGTCTGTCATTGTAGGGGAGTTTCTGCTAAGAAAGAGGAGGTACAAGATCCCAGCTTTTGAAATTGCTTAACTATTCCTCCTGACTTCTTCAGCTGAGACTGATCTTCATTGAAGTTCCTCCAATGAAAACAGCACATGCCAGTAGAAGGTCAATCAGCAACACAACTTGTTTCCACCTGTTTGCTAGAAATGAAACTCGTGTGATGTCTGCTTTGTATCATTCCGAGTATTCTGCTCATGGAAGTCGGTGCTCTCCCTGAGCAGCTTCCATATGCATGTTTTCAGAGGTTTGCAAAGCTCCAAGTGTAGAGATCTGATAAAGTATCTGGTCAAAGCAGGATCAGTAAAGATGCAAAATAGAGTGTGAGTGGATAAAATGTTTCTGCACCTTAGATCCTTTTCACAGAGTCTGCTGAGTAGAATCTCAGTGCTCTGCTCACTTTTGGGGCTCTCCTTATTTTCCTTAAATCCCCTACTTTCTCTACTTTTGCTTTGGGTGGTTTTGAGTTTTCCTTCTTTTCTTTGAGAGTGGCACATTTGAAAGCCAGCAAGTTGTAAACTGGGCCTCTCTTCCCTGGGACAGGATAGGCTATCTTACTAGATACTGAATTTTAAAGCGAAGGACACATGCTAAGGAGGGTAAAAAAGGAGTGACACAGAGGGGAAGAAAGGATGGGGGGGGAAACAGAAGAGGAGGAAAAAAGTGGAAAGAGGGCAAATAAATGTAGATATTAATGTCTCAGAAATTAACATACTTTGTAGAATGATTAGACTGTGGAATTATATAGGCTCTTTTGCTGAGAGATAATTTGCATTTGGAAAAGGGCCCTTTTAATAGAATTGTAGAATCACAGAATGCTGGGGGTTGGAAGGGACCTTTAGAGATCATCCAGCCCAACCCCCTGCAGAAGCAGGGTCACCTAGATCAGGTCACACAGGAACATGTCCAGGTGGGTCTTGAAGTCCTCCAAGGAAGGAGCCTCCACACCCTCCCTGGGCAGCCTGGGCCAGGGCTCCCTCACTGAAACAGGGAAATAGGTTTTTCTTATGTTTAAGTGGAACTTTTTGTGTTCCAGCTTCATCCCATCAACCTTTGTCCTGTTGCTAGATACCATTGAAAGAAGTGCTGCCCCAACCTCCTGACACCCACCCTTTAGATATTGGTAAATATTACACAGCAGCAGCATGTAGTGTGTCTTTTCCAGCCTATTACTATGCAGGAACATGGGTGCAAATCATAGAATCACAGAATGGTAGGGGTTGGAAAGGACCTTTAGAGATCATCTGGCCCAACCCCCCTGTAGAAGCAGCTCCCACCTAGATCAGGTCACAAAACCTTTTAAAAGTATCGTGATTATTGAATGAATCTTGACAGCACTGATTTATTTACATCCACAGATACAGAACAATCATAACTTGTTTTATTCATACATTACTTTTGTATGCTCTGGAGAGAGCTGTGCAGGACCTTAGAAATCTTCTATTATTTTGGAAAGGAACAAACACAAAATAAACCAGATAATAATACAACATTTCTCTCCCAAACAAAAACCATCTACGAGAAAAACTGGGATAATTTGAAACTTAAAACTACAAAGGTATTCTAGATCTGAGAATGACAAAACCTAAAAGATTGCTAAACTATGGATTTAACCAATATATATGTGGTTAGTAGTCCATGTTATATCTTTGTAGCTGTGGAAGACCAATCTTTGCCTACTCAAAAATCATTATTGTGATCCAGATAATCAAATTATGCGTCTAATTGTTCTCTGTGCCTCCATATGGGAATGTATTAGATTAAATTCAGTTAATGAGGCCTCTTTGGTTTTTTAGTCAGGCATATAAATGAACTGTCAAAATTGAGCGTTTTCATTTTGACAGGAAATTCTTTTTCTTACAGTGAAACCTAATTTGGGATATAAATACCTGATGAATCGGGCATTGTGATGCAGATGACCCAGTGGCCCTGTATGCTCTCCGAAGTTTGAAGCTGAATGCTGGTTCATAAAAGTTCTTATTTAGAAAAGGGAGAGGATAAGGGAGAACTGGGGAGAAATTCCCACAGCTCAAAATATTTCTAAAGCTGCCTAACAAAGCAGCTTTAACTCTGTGTAAAGCTTTCTCTAAGCAACTTGGTGGGTCTGGCATAAGTATCAACTTTGAACAAGATTTTCATTTCTAATCTCTTTTCCTGTCTCAATACTGAATTATGTTTGGAGTTTTCAGATCATGGTTGCCACAGTATGACACAGGGAAGCTGCCAAAGGCTACAGCCTACAGTCCTGACAGTATTGATGGCTGAGAGAAGGCATACTTCTGACCTGTGTGGAACTGCATCTGAACTATTCATGTCAGGGTTTGATAACAGAAGTAAAACACTTAGCTCATTTTTTTATGTGATGCTCCATTGAAGTATTCTAAGTCTCTGTTTAGGCCCTATTCTTGTATCAAGGATTGGATACATATGGAAGTGAATATGAATGCTGCAAACAGAAAATATCCTTTAGAAACATGAGGTGTGCACTTTCATCATGGCCTTTTTCTGTCCTTAGTCTGTTCTTCAAGCATTTGCTATACAACAATAAAACAGGCCAGTGTCTGAGGGGCAGCAATACTGCTTGTGAAACTATTTACTGACAAGCACCAGATCTTCAGACGTAAAGGTCCTGTGGTGTCAGCTTGGAACAGAATGTTAACAATTCTGTCTTGTTCCTTCAGGTGTATTCTTACACAAAGTCATGTAGATCTTTGTGCTGAGGCTGGCATTTCTAAAACGTGCCCATTTTACTGTTGTGTGCTTGTTATGTAATAAGGTTCTAGATACAGAATCAGGTTCTGCTCTGCATGACTATGTAACTGTATGCATGTTTGGCTTAGTAATTCAGTTGATGTGAAGGACTGGAGCTAATTCTCCACTGCACAAGAGCTTCTCTTGTGCAATTTTAAGGAAAGATTGGAGGAGCTGTAGCCTCCTGCTGTAACAGTCACATCAGACTAGATGATCTGTAGAGGTCCCTTACAACCCCTACCATTCACTTGTTCTATGAAGGAAAGCTTTTAGAGGGAAACTCTAAATAATACTCAAATAATGGAAATTTAGGTGCATCCAAAAATAAGAAGCTTTTGATTGTTTAAATGAGGCATTTTTTTAGGTACACTGTGAGTCACGTTTTCTTTGAGGCAATTGTAACTGTCTGAACTGTACCAGTGGTTATTTCTTTCATCTCATTCTGATTCCTAGCTGAGACTTCATTCACTTATTGATATAATTCAGTTAATGACCTGATTTACTTCATCTCTAAGTTTGTCTTCTAAAAGAAAAGGAGATACCCACAGAAACAAGATTGTGGCTCTTGCTTCAGCTCTTATTACCTGGAAGCTTTTTACAAAACATATATGATTAAAATGACTTATTAACATAAGTCATTAACATAACTCATCATTAACATTTACTTGCTTAGAAATTGCAAAACAAGAAGCAAGAGTCTCCATCAGGATTTACTGTCCATCTTTTCTGTATACCTCTGAAGTCACGTGCAAGTATCAACTCTTGAAAAGAGCTGGAAAAAATCAGTATCAGAAATGAATTACAAAAACTGTCAGCTTTTCTGGGTGTCTTTTTTCAAGGTATTAGACACTGATTGCTGGAAAAACATGGTTAATGTGCTGAGCGAGATCAAAAGAAAGAAATAAACTTCAGTTCAATTTAGTGTTGCCTGAGATTTATGGATCCTGTGCTGTTCATTTGTCTCGTGTCTGTTTTTTAACCTGTAATTCTAGAATCTGGCAAGCTTTTTTCTCTGTAGAGGTCTGTCTGCTGTCTGGTGGAACGTAATTTGTGCAGCAATAAAGCAGATGGAGAAAGTACAAGTGCAATCTCCCTTTTTTAGTTTCTTGTACAAAATGATTTTTAAAAACAGTAAATGATTAAATGAAAAAAGAGATATTTGATGTCCCCTGTGACTGAGAGAACTCTGAGATGTGGTGGGTATCCTCATCTGTGTAGGCTTCCTTTTCTCTCCCATGGAAAGACTACTGGCTCACTCTCATGTGGGTGTGTTTGGTGTTTAAAGCTCTTGTTACAGAAGATCATCTTTTAGTAAGGGTCTGTGTTTTGGAGCACAACATGCTTCATGCACAGCTGGTCTATATGAAATAATGGACAGCTCTATAGCCCAATTGTTACATTGCTGTTTCCTGGAAGAGACAGATTGAGTTCACCAGCTTAATCCTCAAACATGTGGTCCATATTTAAATATTAAATGAGGCGTAACTGTGAACAAGCTTCATGTTCGGCCGGATTTATTTTGCTATATGCCAAATATATATTCCATGCAAGGGCATCTCCTGGCTTCTCTTTGTAAGTTGCTGCTGCAATGCCTTCTGTCAGACCAGTTATCTTAATTTCTCTTATTAGGAATGTGTATATATACTGAGCTAAACCTTGAGCTTTAAGCAGGTTCCATTGAAAGGTAGTTTATGAAATAACAGCTAAAAATTGTTTGACTGTTTTCCTTACTCGTCTGTTGTTTCTGCTTTCTGTGAATCATAAACTTTCAGAGATGAAAGTAGCTGTTAATGACAAGGTAGTCATTTTTATTCACGATGGAAAGGATTCTATCTGTGTTACAGGCAGCATCTGAAACCTGCAAAAGGATTGTGTGTGCGCTATACTCCAGCAGACTCTGCAGATTAGCAAAGAGAAAAGCTATTAAAATCAATTTAGTTTTTTCTTTGATGTAAGGTAATTTAGGATGGATTTAAGCTCATCAGTACAACTGTGAAAATTACATTAAACCCCATATGTTTTAGTGTGTAAATGAGGAAATTTATAAAAGAAATTGGTATATCCTGTTACCTTTGTTTTTCTTTGAGATGACTTCATGTGAATTATTCTCAGCTGTGGATTTATGGGATGTGTTGGCACATGCTGAAAGGCATTAGCCTCATACACAACATCACCTCTTTGGAGTTGAGTAGATAGGCAGACTTTGGGGTCTTGTGAGTTGCTTCTGCTGTGGAATAAGCTGATGAAAGCAGCAGAGTGTTCTTGTCATAGTCTAGTTTCTTTACCCATGCCAAATCTGTTTTGTTTGGGGTTTTTCCCTGCATAAAGCATAAAAGCAGCAAAGGTAAGCATTTCAATTGCCCGTGGTTCCTAGCCTTGTAGGTTTTTCTACAAGGGTCTTCCTCAAGTTGCTTTTCTTTCCACCCCCTTCTATTTCTCTCCTTCTCTTTCCTTCTGTTGCTTCAGTTCCATACTGAAACTTGAATATAGTTTGGTTTTGCTGCATACAGGTCAGATACTATAATTGTCATCCTGAAAAGATTTCAGCAGTCAGCACCTGAGCAGTATCTGGGCATTTTTAGTGTAGAAGCCTGCATAGGAGGCTGACAGCATGTCTAGCAGCAGAGCTGAATTTTAATCTTCCTTGATCTTTGAATCTTTCTTTCATAATTCTACTTGTGATTGTTTTTCTTTTTGTCCCCAGAGGACACTGATATTTTACCTTTTCAAACACAAAAAGAGAAATTGATATTCTGTTTCCTAGTTGACCCTCTTTGATCAGAAGATTGTGTTAACAATTTGGGTTTTTATTTTGAGACTAAAGAGAGGAGTGCCCAAGGGTGACATAAATCATCTGTGAGTTCCAAGAGCCTTTCTTTTAAGTAAAGAACTTTCTCCTTACAGGATTGAAACTTGTGATCTGTCATCAGGAGATTTTAGCACCACATTCTGTCTTTTGCTGAATTTAGGGGCAGTTAATGGATCCTCCTAATTGAGAGCTAAATATGTAGCCAAGCTTTTAATTTTTAGAGAAGCATTTTAAAACTGTGTGGTTTTGCTCACTGATACCAACTACTAACAAAATAACTTCAACTTGGAAGCACAGTGGCCTAAGGGGGTTGCTTGATTTTACCGACAATGCACAGGTCCTTCTTAAAAAAAAGCATTTAAAAGAACAAAGTAAGGAATATTGGGTGTGGGTGGGATGGAAATAACGTTCCTGAGAGCAGCCCATGCAGTGCTGTGCAGTGTATTTGCTGCTGGAAGAGCCCTGACAACACAGCAGAGCTTGGCTGTTCCGAGCAGCGCTCGCACAGCACCCTGGCTGCGGCCCAGTGCGCTGGAGGTGAGCAGGAGGTTGGGAGGGGAGACACAGCCAGGAGGGCTGACCCAACCAACCCAAAGGATATATCCATGAGTGACATGCTCAGCAATAAAGGCTGAGTAAGGGAAGGGGAGGGGGGAATTGGTTACTAAGGCATTTGCTGTCCAAAGCAGCCATTGTGTGTCCTGAGGCCCCACTTCCAGGAAGTGGCTGGACGGTGCCTGCTCGAGGGACACAGAGTAAATCTTCCTTTTGATTATTATTAAGCTGCCTTTATCTTGACCCATGAGGTTTTCATCTTCTTTTCTGCCCTGTGCTGCTGAGGAGGGGGAGTGAGAGAGCTCGGTGGGCAGCACGGCAGCCAGCCAAGGTCACCCACCACACAAGGTCTGGACTGCCTTGCCGTTGTAGGGTTGCAGGACAACGTGTTTCAGACCAATTTATATGCAGCAAATTAATGTATTGGAGCAAAATATGAGCTTTTTACAACTGTTGAAAATGAATTAGGGTACAGGTCCACATAGTAGTATATAATGCATATCTATGTTGCTACAGTTGCTTTAAAGCTGCAGGGTTCATTTGCAGTTCACGGGCTCGTTTGGGAGCCACACAGCATTGACTGAAACTGGTTTTGAAACTGCACACTCAGAAAGAACTTCCAATGTAAAGCATAAAAGCTCTTAGTTTTCTCTTGCATCAGAAAAGGTCTTGCTTTCATCTTTCTGTCAAAAGAGTGTTTTATTTCAACTAAATGCAAATTTTTAGAACATAAAGGTCATTCCTGACAAGATTATGATTTTTAATAGGGAATAGATTTTGAACTTTAAATTCTGTTGCTATTTTATATATTGACATTAAAGAGTATTGTTTGATTTGCCAAGCAGCCACAATATTAGACGTATCTTCTGATTACAGCTGGCTTCTGAGAAGCTGTGTTGAATTGGAGAATATCAATTACTTACCTTATAGTTCACAGTAAACTAAGGAAAAAACCCCTTCATAACAATTTAGAATGGCAAGACTAGTGTGACAACAGCTGATAAAACAACAAAAACCAACAGCAAAACACGAAGATGCTGTGAAAAATGGGCACAGTTTGATTTAAACAAAAAATCACATTGGCCCAGACCTTTTTTTCCATCAAAGAGAAGAATGAAATGCCTGAAATATGCTTAAAAAGCAAATCTTCATATCGGTGTTCACTGAAAAATGTCATTTGATATTTTAGAAGTTGTCAACCTGTGAAAACAACATTTGTTAAAACACCACGGTCCAAGAGGAACACATTTCAGTGTGCCCATTCTTCTTTCATAGTACTTCTGACTTATAGTATTTAGTTTAGTACAATAAACATTGAGATTCATTTATAATAAATGACTCCTGAAGCTGGAGTAATTGGCAATGTCTATAAAGTGTCATCATTAAGAAATGTATGGCTTTTATGAATGCTGCTTTTTAACTTGAGTAAGTGGATTTGAATCCCAGTAATCTTTTAGGTAGCTCAAAGATAAATTGACACCTCAAGGTATGGGGGTTTTTAATCTGAGTATTGTATTCCACAGTTTTATAGTCTGTGTAGTGTACTTCTGCCAAAATACTTAGGTCATAAACACACTGGTTTTCTTGAGCTACAATGAACATTTTGTTATCATAAGATATAATTAGCTTTCAAAATTTAGCAAATAATACATATGTATTGAACTAGCTCTAGTTTTACTTTATGTGAGCTAGCCCATGGCAGCCTCATTGTGCTGGATAATTGAGAGCCAACTATACTGCTGCATATCTCTTTTTCATAGTTAAATCATTTCTCATGACATTGAACTTAAACGTTTCCTTTTATTTATTTATTTCAATTAGTGTGAAGAGGTGATAGGTTTCATGTTGCAGCAGCAGTGACATAACTCAGGTCTGGTAATTGGACAGCAGATGCATTATGTTATCTTGAGCTGTTTGACAATGCAAGGACCAGAACAGTTGTGACAGCACAGGAGCTTTCAGGTTTTATCCTTTCTTTGTTTGTTTCTCTTTTCTTGAAGACCTTGTTACTTTCCTGTCCTTTTCCTTCAAAGCACAGCTTGCTAATGTTGTGTTCCTTAAAGTAAAACCAGAACACATATCCTTCCTTTACTGAAAGTTTCAAGCAGAAGAAGGAATACTTGGCTCTGAATGACTTGAAAGGCAAACTGCTGTCTGCTGCCATGGGTAATATCGCTGTGGGAGTAAGCACTGCAGAGAAGGTGCTGGAATGGGAGTGGAGCTCAGTGGAATCAGCAAGGTAAACTCAAAGGGCAAGGGTGTGCAGAAATTTGTCTGCACTGATAGCTTGGGAGTTGAAAATTTGGGGGGGGGGGGGGGGGGGTCAGTTAGTCTGTTCCCAATAGCTTCTGCCGCTTTTCCCTCCTCAGGACGGGTGAACTCCACGCCAGTCCTCCCTGCAAGCCCGTGGGGTGCCTCACACTCACACACAGCCCTGCCCGGGGCTCCCACGCGCACTGAGCCCAAAGGCTGCAGCTCCTCTCTGCCTCTCGTGTGGGGCTGCTCTGCGGCTCTCCAGCACGGCCTGGGCCATGGACCCTCTCCTCACACAGTCCCTCGCCCGTCCGGGCTCACTCACACGGAGCTGCTGGTGGCTCTCAGCCCTGCCATGGCCCTGCATGGCTTGCAGGGGCACAGCTGCGTTCTCACCACAGCTTGCAGAGGGGTCTCTGCTCTGCTGCTCCTCCTTCCTTCTTCCTTCTCTGGCTGTGGGGTCCACATGGTCACCTCCATCTTGTATCACTCCTACACCTCCTGCCAGCACTTCACATTCCCATCCCCTAAACAGTGCTGGCAGAGGCAGCAGGTTGGCCCAGCCGGGCCGGAGGTGGGGGTGAGCCCAGGAGCTGGGGGAGAGTCCAAAAACTCTTTACTGGGTCTTCACTGCAACCTGCTTCCCCTGGTACTAAGCCAAAAGCTGCTCCTTGCTAAACCATGACACTTGGAAATTGAGAATTGGCCTAGTCTGTCACACAGATATCGCAAGTAATATGATAAGGCTGACTAAAACTTGTCCAGTCATCTTTTAGCGGTGATAAAATGAAAGTATCTCTTGTTTTCGAACAGGCTTGCTAGAGACGTGGTCAATGCCCCAAGCTTGTCAGTGTTTAGGAGGGATTTGGACAGTGCCCTTAATAATACACTAACTTTTGGTCAGCCCTACATCAGTCAGGCAGTTGAACTAGATGATTGCCATAGGTCTTTTCCAACTGGAATAGTTTTGTCTTCTTATTCTGTTCTATTCTACTCTGCTCTGTTCCACCTTGTTCCACTCTGTGTGTGTGAAAATAGGAGGTGTTTAATTGCAGCTGTGCTTTAAAATAGTACACTTTACAAAAACCTTTCAGGTACCTCCTGATGTCCTGGTGTTTGGACAGGCCATTGTAGAAGGCCTCATAAATCCACCGAATGTGTTCTGTTCTGCATGGGCTGGTGCATTCTACAATGATGAGCTTCATCCCGATTCAAAATTGCGATTAATTTTACTAACTCATTGATCTGCCTGGAAACCCTGTGTCCAAGGCAAGACCTGAAGTAACATAGATCCTGTCTTTGAGAGAGCTTCTGCCTGACTGCAGAGGATCTTGTAGATATGTCAAGAAAACATTATGGATCAGAAGGTATAGACTGGATGCAGTAATTCTACTGAAGGCAATGAAGTTAGTCCATATTTTCACTGATCTAAGTGGAAACAGAAACATGTTACATTTAAAACACTGTACAGCCACTTTGTGTAATTCTTTAACTTTACATTTTGCAGGTACTGTCTATAAACCTGGTTTATGTCATTGCTAAGTGGCAGCTGGTATAAACACAGTATCATAGTATAGATGAAACATGTGAGAAGTTCCCCTTGGAAATGAAGGGAAGAGGTTATTATAAACAACCCAACTCAAATTAAAGTGCTTCAAGTACCACACTTGCTTCCATGCTAAAAACTTGGCACACCTGGTGCAGGGAAGCAGCTGAAGCATGTGTATGGATTAAAGTGTATGTCCCTTATTTGTTCTGGTACTTCTCTGAAAGGGAGGGGTTTTTTCAGCATGGAGGATATTTTCTTTCCCCATGCTCTATGGCAGTTGTACAGTACAAGTGGCAGCAATAGCATACAGCAACATATTCTGTACTTGTAAGAATTTAATCTTCTCACATTTCAGTGAAGAAAGAAAATAAATGGAAACTTAAACTGAAGGGGATGGCTTTTCATGTTCCCTGGGTTTAAAGAGCTGCTGTCTTCTCTGCATTTTTATTATCAAGCTGGAAGACTTGTCAATCAGTATTTGTTGTGTATATAGAAATGATGTTGCTGACTTTGAAGGTTTGAGCCCAGAGGATTGCTGTTGGAGTTCCTTCTTTCTTCTTTGGCTGATACCTTTGGTGAGCAGTTATTGCACTAACACAGGCTGGATTTCATAGGTCCAGCGTTGCTGTCATTTTTCACAACATGTTGGTTCAAGTACACCAGAATAACAAGTCCTAAAGGTATCATATCTCATTAGTTTTATGGTCTTTTGGCAGTATTTGGAGGGTTTTTTGAAGGAACATGTTTATTATCATGAAGCTGGGTGCATGGCTAAAATGCTTCAGCTGTTTTTGGAAGATCACAACTTGCAATTCTTTTGCTGAATTCAAATTAGAAAAGACTTGATGCTAATAGAGATGATGTGAGTAACCTTCACAACATAAATGTGGCTTTTCTAGATGAACTGACATCTTTATCAAGATCCATTTTATGTTTTTAAAAAGTGCCTTTTTCTCCTTCAAATTTGAAAAGGGCTGATGTCAGGAGGCTGGAGCCAGGCCAGTGTGATGGCCAATCACAGGACAAGGGGCACTGGGGACATGCTGGAACAGAAGAGGTTCCAAAGAGACACAAGGAAGAACTTCTTCCCTCTTGAGGTGAGGGAGCACTGGCAGGGGCTGCCCAGATGGGCTGTGGAGGCTCTGGAGACATTCCAACCCAGCTGGATGAGTTCCTGTGTGCCCTGCTCTAGGTGCTGCTGCTCTGGCAGGGGGGTTGCACTGGATCAGCTTTGGAGGTCCCTTCCAGCCCTTGAGATTCTGTGAAGAGTTTTTTCTAGGGCAGAACAACACATGTGCATGTGTAAAAAAAATTGCTGTTCATAAATATCTCATCCCAACTAAATATTTAAACATATTCAGTTTGCCTACATGTATCTACTGAAGCAAATGGTTTCCTAAATCAGAATTTATAAGGTTATGCTGAATTTGAAACTTAAACTCTCTTACTGCAACATGTGGATCCTTCTGGTTCTGTACTTTATTTTTTAAATGGGATTTCCCTGTGAAGTGCTGCAGGTTTGAAAAGGTCAGGGATCCCCACTTCCAAAAAGATATCATAATGCTTATCTTGGGTATTCTTAAGCCAAACACAGGAATCTAATTCCCAGTGTGTTAGACTTGCTTACCCAAGGCAGAGAGGAGCCTGTGCTGGCCAAGAGGAACTCCTAACTGAATGGAATTAATTCTAGAAGTCTGCTTTTTTATTTTTTGCATCTTGCACAAGGTCTTAGAGTTTCAGGTTTAGAAATCATGTGTGATGTTAATTAGAAGCTTGATTTCTCATAGATTTCACTGACTGTCTAAAGTCCAAACAGCAGTTAGAAGTTATAATATCAATGCAAAAAATAGGAAGAACAGTAAATATTAGGTAAGAAATAGCAATAGATACTGTTGATATACTGCTTGTGCTTAATACAAAGTGAAGTCAGATAAAGCTTTGCTGAGAGATCTGATTAATGGGGTTATTCCTTTGAATTATTTCTGCTTTTACTCTTTTAAATGTTTCTTGTGCTGCACTGTACTCAAGCTTCAACGTTATGGTTGGTTGTCATCACGACGTGTTTGTTGCAGTGAAACTCTTCATTTGCTTAGTTTGTAACACTGAACACTCCATCCCTGCTGGCAGAGAGATTTGCTGTTCCAAATTGGTGTCTTCCCTTACTGTAGAAAACATTGAACCAACCTTTGTAAGAATTTGAATCAACAATTAGTAGAAAAAACATGGAGAAAGTTCCTCTTGGATTTTTTACAAGGAGCACGTGCACAGTTCTTGTTACCAGGTCTATGGAGTTTTGAGAAAATTAGCAAAGATTTGATGTAAATTTTACAATGCAATAACAGGGAAATTAGGATTGTTGAAGCATTGTAAACCCCAATATTTAAAAGACATGGTTGTTGTTCTTTTGTGTGGTTTTTTTGTGACCTTTTTTCAGAACTTGTAATTCAGAGATTTGAAATCTCATTTAAATCTTACTCATTTTTAGCAGGATGTATGTGACAAACAAAGGTGTTTATGTTGAGTGACCTGTAAAACTTCCACAGATATAAATCACAAGAGCTGGTCAGTAGATCCTTCCCAGTTAACACTATAATTTGATTTTCAGTATAGCCAAAACTGCTCTTCTGTTTTCAAATTTTAAATTACATTAAATACAATTCTGGTATCTTTTTCCTCCACTGATTTTCAGCTTTTTGGCAGCTGAAAAATCAATGTTTTCTGTTCTGATTCAGTTGGCTTCCTTTAGAAGGCGGTTAATTTTTTGCTGCCATGTTTCTACGATGCCATTACAATTTACTAATGATACATGCTGAGTGCCAGATAGTACATATCTACTGTCCTTCTAGGTGTAACTATTTCTGCAGGGCAGGAGAAGAGAAAGGTATTAAAAAGGAATATGGAAGATCTTTTTCATATATGTAGCAGAATTTACTTCTTAATTCTTTGCACATTTTGACTGCACTTTGCTTGTTATCAGGTTCACATACCATACTGAGGAAGTTCTTTAGAGATGATTTCTTATTACAGATTTATTTATAATCATTTTGAGGATAATTGAGCCTGTTTAGTGGCCCAGGCTGCCCAGAGAGGTTGTGGAGGCTCCTTCCTTGGAGGGCTTCAAGACCCACCTGGACATGTTCCGATGAGACGTGATCTAGGTGACCCTGCTTCTGCAGGGGGGTTGGACTGGATGATCTCTAAAGGTCCCTTCCAACCCCACCATTCTGTGATTCTATGATAATTACAACAGTCTGATTGTAGGAGTGTATGGATGCATGAGGCTTAGGCAGAGATTCACCCATTTACAGGTGGTTACCTAACTTGTGAATTGAGAAGCCTTGCTTTCTAGGTGCTCCACTGGATTCATTATAGATATCAACAGAAATCTTAGTTGCCTTGAGTTACCCCAGAAATCCTCTGTAGCAGGGAGGACCCATATTGCCTGGGCTACTTAAACATTTCTGACTTGGCACTAATCTGGGCCCTAATCCATGCTCTTTGTTGTTGATTCATATTGTTCTGATTGGAGCATAGGTGCCCTGAAGCTAATTCATACCAGCCTCCACTTGGAAGATATTAAGCTATTTGTTACCTTCTTTCTTATCACTGAGTTCTTGAGACTTTGAAAATATTTTAACATGCTGTATAGATGGAATGAGTGACTGAAGGGCAGCTAATTCAAACCAGTGGCAGGGAATGACAAGTTCAGGCAGAACTTAACATAGGAATAAATGCCAGGAGTAATGCAAACTTGGAGCCCAGTTTCAGAGATATGATATGGCCTTCAAACTACCCATACTGTGAGTTTGGGTTATAGAGTAAGCAGTCATGAATAAAAGGAAATGTTGGTCAGATTGTAGGCCGAGAAGCAGTGGAAGAGCCTACAAAATCAAATCCTGCATATGAACCCATCAACAAGTTATTAGGGAGGATGAAACAAGAGAATGCAGATAGGAGGGAAAAGCTTTGTAGTTCTTTCAGCTCTGTTTTTTCTCAGACTTTTACAGATTGATGGGCACTTAATTTTTATTTCTGCTTTCTCTCAGAGCTGGTTGAGCTCTTTCCAGTTCTGTCTTACGCACTGTTGAAAAACAAACTGTTGTAACAGGTCACTGGGTTCTTGACATCCATTAGGGGCCTTTTGTTATCAAAAATATATGTCTGTGTAAAACCTTTTGCTGAGGCACTGTGGGATTTTTCCCTTCAGTTACTGTATATCATTTTGGGGAAGTGTATTGTGGGGTAAAAGGTTTGAAACAAGGTGCAGAAAGATAGTAGTAGGCCATGTCTGTAAAACAAAACTCGGGGAGAGTTTTGAAACTCAGGCAGCTTTTGTTTTTTCAGAGTTGTTTGGTTTTTTCCCCCCTGCAAATATGTTGCCTCACTGCTTCTTGCACTGACAGCAAAGTTTCTTTTTCTAAAATAATTACATAACCCATTTTTCTTTTCTATCTTTTCTTTGTTCTTCCACTCACAATTTTGAAGGGATACACAATGCAAATCAAACACTCTCGAGGCACTGGAATGCATTTGGTACTTTGATACTCCCCAAAGACCTGTGATATGATGGAAGACATGAGGGAGGGATTTAGGCTAAACTTTCCTTTGATTTCCCAAAGAAAACATTCTACTATTGCAGTTGTTAATCAAATAATCAGAATCTGTAGTCTAAGAACTGATCTAATTTTTCTCTTTTTGCCTCCTCTAAATGTTAAAAGTCTACAGAGGGGAAAAATCCCCACACAAGAAATACCTTTTGTATTGAAAGAGAGGCAGCAAGTTTGCAGGAATAGTTAATATTTCTGCTGTGGATCTCCTACATGTACATTAGCAAACAGCTGAACTTCAAAATTCAAAGGTGATCTCCTTACCTGCAATTCTGTGCTTGTGTAGAAGATGCTTGTGTTTCTTTCCTGTACCTGACATTTGTGTGACATACCACCCACCCTACCAAGTGCATCCACCTTTTATAATATGAGGATTCATTTGTAAGGAGAATCAGGGAGCATTAGTAGGTAGGATGTGTTATGCTTTTGAATAAACCTGAACACTCAAAAATATTTCATAGAATCATAGAATGGTAGGGGTTGGAAGGGACCTTTAGAGCTCATCCAGTCCAACCCCCTGCAGAAGCAGGGTCACCTAGATCAGGTCGCACAGGAACATGTCCAGGTGGGTCTTGAAGCCCTCCAAGGAAGGAGCCTCCACAACCCCTCTGGGCAGCCTGGGCCAGGGCTCCCTCACCTGAACAGGGAAATAGTTTATAAATATTTATAAATGTTAATAAGATCCTCCCTCAGTCTCCTCCAGACTAAACAGCCCCAGTTCCCGCAGCCTTTCCTCATATACAAAAAAACAACAATAAAAAAACCCCAGCCCACAACCTAGATTTGTCAAGAGTTTTCTAGAATGATTCTTCTTTGACACATACTAAAAGCTTTGACGGAGCAGAAAAAAATACACCAAAACTTGTCTGGGGCAACTTCTGTAAATGATACCTTTCTACTCAAGTAATATTATCCTACTAAACTGTGATGTTAAAATCTGTTTCATTCTATCCCACACAGTCATGTATGTGTCTCAGTTATAGGAAAAGGTAATACCACTTCTAGTTACAGTTTTGTGTAATTGCCATTTAAAAAATACTAGTTTTGATGGCTTGTAATTTTGTCTAGTGTTACCTGTTTCAGTTGATACTTTCTGACAGACAGACTGAAGTCCTTTTAAAGCTTTACCAAAAAGGCTTCCTCTGTTCCCAAGGAAAAAAAAATGGTAAGAGTATAGAACTTTGTCCATGATAAAAAATCTTTTGTGAATGAATAAACCTAAATCAATCTAGTGCCTCAATTTTGATATGGGTGTATTGTGACCATAGTTGCAATATAGTCTTCATCTCACATTATTTCTATACCCTTGATCAACTTGTTGGCCCTGCACTGGCCTCTCTCCAGCAGTTCCCTGTCCCTCTTGAGCTGAGGAGCCCAGAACTGGACACAGGACTCCAGATGAGGCCTCACCAGGGCAGAGTAGAGAGGGAGAAGAACCTCCCTTGACCTGCTGCCCACACTCTGTTTGATGCCCCCAGGCTGCCATTGGCTTCTTGCCCACGAGGGCACGTTGCTGGCTCATATTTAGCTTATTATCAATCAGCACTCCCAGGTCTCTCTCCTGGAGCTGCTCTTCAGCAGTTTGACCCCCAGCCTGTCCTGGTGCATGAGGTTGTTCCTTCCCAGATGCAGGACTCTGCCCTTGTCCTTGTTGAACCTCAGCAGGTTCCTCTCTGCCCAACTCTCCAGCTGGTCGAGATCCCGCTGAATGGCAACTCAGCCCCTAGGGAATCAGCCAGTGCTCCCAGTTTGGTGCCAGCAGGGAACTTGCTGCGGATCCCTCTGTCCCCTCATCCAGGTCATTGATGAATATTGAACAAGACTGGCCCCAGAACCCACCCCTGTGGAACTCCACTGGCCACAGGCCTCCAGCTCAACTCCATGCCATTGATGTCACGTTTCTCTCTCAAAATTCTTGCATTTTAAAATTCACTGAAGTAGAGGTTTGCCAGGATGTTTCTGCACATACTAATGGAACATTAATTTTCGAAGATGTTATGTGGAAAAGATTCATAGGTTGTTTTTTATGTGAATTTGGTTTCCTCTCTACTAGCAAGTTTCAGAGAAGCAAAGAACTGACCACTTGGTTAATGGTAGACATAGCATCATATGCTTGGAAAGGCAGGATAGCCTTTTTTTTGCTACACACCGTGTAGGGAGATGAGTTGCCAAAGTCATGAGGAAGATGGATAGGAAAGGGAAAGGTTAGTAAAATGCTTAGCCAACAGCAGCATATACTCCCCCAGAGCTGGCACCCCTTGCTCCTGAAGCAGGGGATGTTCCTTGGAGGTGACAGCATGAATCCAAAGGAAAGAGGATATTCCAGCCGGTTACACAGCACGGTGATCTTCATGCTGTGTATGTTATCATCTCCTAAATGTTACTTGAAGTCAAGAGCATAGCTGATTGGTTTTATAGACAAAAAAAGAATACTACTTGTTTTCAAATGACCTGCTTAACACTACAGATGTTATAACCCTGTGAGAGGAGAGCAGAATTGTCCTGTCATTGCAAAAAGCACCTTTGCGTCCTCTCCTGTTTTCCATAAAGCTTTGAGAGGCCAATCACTGCGTAAATACATATTTTGTTGTAATTACTTAGAACATTTCCATTATGGAACCTTCATTTGGGTGCTGTCTCAAAATCTAAAGGACCTATTCAGTCTTCATCTTGCAAAGATAATGGATGAATGGCCAAAGGTCAAATGGAAAGATAATTTGAAAGATTTATTACTTGACTATTGGTCAGTGTTGCTTCTCAGCAGGTTTCTTGTTTGTTCTAATCACAGTTTAGTATCTGTTCATATGACTTTAAGCAGATTGTATTCTTTCTTTTGTGGTAAAAGCTCAGTATAAACAGCAAGCCAAGCTGACAACCTCTTGGTACAGAATGCTTCATTTTACTGGATGGAGTTATTCTTCCATTGTAAATACTTGACTCTTTAAATACTGGAAACTCTCCAAGAATTAGAGACTTGTTAAGTCATGGATGTTACAAAGACCACTTTTAGCAGCTTACAGACAAGAAAAAAAGATGTAAGACATGGTAAAATCATACAGGCATTCCCTTTGCACCTATTTGTCTGGTTTCAGCAGTAGGTTAATTCATTGTCATTGGTAGATAAAAGCTCTGAAAAAGACTAAAGAATGGTACTTGCTATTGGGTTTTATTTGAAGCATTCAACTATGAAAAAAGAGATATTCAGCAGTATAGTTGGCTCTCAATTATCCAGCACAATGAGGCTGGCATGGGCTAGCTCACATAAAGTAAAACTACAGCTAATTCAATGCATATGTATTAGGCTGTAAACCCAAAGCTGATATATTTACCTTTAGAAAAGTTGTAAACAGATTTCCTTTCAGCAGCAGATTAAAGAGGTAAAAGTAAGTAGTGTGCAGGCTGGCGTAAGCAGCCTTCACCCTGCATTGCATTCTCTGCAGCACTCTGTTGTACCCAGAGATGTCAGGAGGAGATGATGCTGTGTTAACACATGCTCTCTTACTCATTTCAGATGCTGGTTTCACATCCAACAGTGCAGAGACTTGATACTTAAATGTCATGTAACACAGGGAATACTATTTGTATAGGATTTTCTGTTTTGGTAGAGTGGCCAAATGTCTGTGAGGAGGGTTGTCACGTTTTTCTTCAAGTGAATGGCGTGGTGACAAGCACTGAGAATGTAATAAACTGTGAGGGACAAGGGTGTTCATTACAGCAGTTGAACAAATTCAGCCTTTTTCTCCCAGCACTACTGCCCCACCACATCTCCTCCCATTCCTGTTGTACATCATCAGAACTGGAAGTGCTGGGATGAGGGGAAGTGGGGAGCAGGGATTTGTTTGAGGGATTCATGCATTGCTTCTCTTAAGATTTAGATGTGCATAGGCATAAAAATATAAACCAGAAAATCAAAAATCAGCTTTTCAGGCAGTAACATTTATGTCTTGGTTAATCTTCTGGGCCTTCAGGGAAACTGCCTGTGTGTGAATGCAAACATGTTCAAGTGCAGTTATTAACCTCTGTTGCTGTTATTAACCTGTGTAGCTGGGATTCAAATAACTTTGCAGATTATTGTTTATTTCCTTCTTTTTAAAGCAATATTTCTGTATATTTCTGGCACCCCATAAATGAAAGTGTACTTTGTTACACAGGTGTTCTATGCTGTACTTTAACTGGCTGCACCTCTGAGTATGCTTAAGGCTTTTTATATGCATTTCAAAAAGGTTTCTGTCAATCATACAGTTGCTGAGGGATTAAAAGTATCAAACAGATACTGTTATTACTACAGCTTGTACACAGATTGGATCCTTGGATTGTGTTTGTGTAGAAGAGTGACCAAACTGAGAGAGAGACATCACTTTTATAACTCTTTTATAACCTTTTTTAAAAAAGAATATCTTACTTTGAACCTGAATTAAGATGTGAAGTGTTGGAAGGGATTGTACTCAGAGGTCTTAGAATATGTCTCTGTAGTGCAGTATTTCTGCTCCCCAACTAGGTACTGAAAAAGGAACTAACTGTGTCATCTAGTTAGTTGTTATAGAAAATAAACAGTATAGGTTCCTTCAAACAGTGATAGGAAACACTAGATGGGAAAACAGATACAGCAGCTGAGAAAGCATCATCTTACAGCTGCTCCCATTGCTTCCATTCCCGTGAAGAGTCTGTGTTTCATGCAAACTGAAACGTTTCAGTCTTCATTAAAGCTTTAAACCCTGGGAAGCTGTAGGTCATATTTTTTTCCAGGAGCAGGACTGGGGGTGCTGAATGCTCTCTGCTTTCACTGGCATTAGCAATTCTTAGGACCCCTGAATTACTTTTGGTTAGCTCTGTTTGGGATTGTGAAGGTTAAGTAATGCTGATTTTTAGTCAATTCTGTAGCAGAATTCCTGTGTATATATCAGCTTTACAATATGAAGAGTCACAGCATGTTTTATTTCTGCAATGTGCTTTTTCCAGTGCCAGATCCCAGCTTCTTTAAAGCAGGGATTTTCAGCTAATGTCCAAGCATGCAATGATTAGGTGATACAGCCAGTTATTTATACAGGCATATGAAAGGGTAAAATGGTTCAGTACAATCTAAACTAGCTGGATGTGATCCATACCAGAGTGGGTGTTGAGGTTCCTTAAAGCTTAGTAAAGTTTGTTGCAATTGTTGTGGGTTTTCTTAAAAACTTATTGACCTAGTACAGTTTTTTTGGAGTGGATAAGGAGTCTTTTCTTCTCTTTCCTACCTTCCACACCTCTTCTGTCACACTGATACACTCACCTGATTCTGGCTGTAAACCTGGTAATCTATAGTAGTGAGGTCCTGGTATGTTCATGGCTGAGTTAAAGCACAGATATCTTAACATGTAACTTTTCCTTAGTCAGATGTGATGTCTTTTAGCCTGTGTTTTGCCTACAGCTCACCAAATCGTTGTGGCCCTCCACCATGGGATTTTGTTGTTGTTGTTGTTGGTTTGTTTTCTTTTCTTTTTCACCTTCTGATCTGTTAACATAAGACTTTGGGTATTGAAAAACTACTTACCATAAGTTTTACCATAAGGAGATTGTTGCTAATCCTTGGTCTGTGTGGATATAATTTTCAGGAATACTATAGCATGAGTGGAATTAAATGTGTAGTGTAGTTTGAGGAATTAGCTTGCTACATTGGGGAGCAGTCTGGACTCTATTAAATACGTTGCTGTTGTGAACTGTATTCTGCATGACATAACGTGATAAGGGTGCTTCACCATCTGCATGTATTCTTTCGGCACATTGCTGGTAGAGTTTGATTTGCTGGTTCAGGAAAAAGAGGTTTCCTTGAAGAGTTTCTGTAAACACATGAATGCCTTTCTCAGTAGCAGAGCTTAAATTTCATGTTGAATGCTGCTATGATCTGAAGCGAGCACCAGTGGGGACCAGAATTACATGTGCTGTTGATGACTTGGAAATACAACAATTGAAAGTCACTTTATCAACTCTTTGCGTCCTTTAGATTTATTTTCAGAAAATCTCTGTAAGAGTTGAAAGGAATTCAATAACCAAACAGCACAAACAAACCAGAGTAAATCAGTTTCAATTACTTGCTACTTGATCCTTAGAATAAAACCTGATGACAAGTTCTGTGTAATCTAACAAATACAGCACAGAAATAGCCTGTCTCTGGCACCTGGGAACTGATGAAGGTGGATTCCAATTTGATTATGATAACACTGTTCTTCAGGAATTCTAAATCTGAAAAGAAATTTCACCTACAAGCTCTGTAGTTGTTTTTTAACAAGTTGGTTTCTGTCAACCAGATGATATTGAGATCACCTTTACAGCATAGAGTGTACTGTAATTAATAGCAACTATTGCTAAGCATTGATCTTCCAATGCAACTGTATATGACACTTTTACAAGGCCAAGCTACTTTTCAATATATTGATTTAAGTCCTCCAGGAGGAGTGAAAACCCACTGAGGTTCCAAGATGATACAGGATATTTCTTGGGCAGAGCTAGAGAATGTTTCCAAGAAGACTAAGAATGGCAGTTACAGAGCTGCACCGTAATTCAGACTTGGCCTTCGGTTGGTTTTCAGATCAAGGCTAACACCTCCTCTTTGTTTCTCTTGTTCCAGGCCATGCGTTCTAAAAGATTTATGGATAAAATACTGAGTGGCAATCTGACAAAGTGAGAAGTTGCTTGTTTTTTTTAATCACAGCCATCCATTTCAACTGTTTTTTTAACACTGTTCTGGTTTAGCAAGGAGCAGCTTTTGCTTGGTACCAGGGGGAGCGGGTTTCAGGGAAGACCCAGTAAAGAGTTTTTGGGCTCTCCCCCGGCTCCTGGGCTCACACCCACCTCCGGCCCGACTGGGCCAACCTGCCGCCTCTGCCAGCACTGTTTAGGGGCTGGGAATGTGAAGTGCTGGCAGGAGCTGTAGGAGTGACACAAGATGGAGGTGACCATGTGGACCCACAGGCAGAGCAGGAGGAAGGAAGGAGGAGCAGCAGAGCAGAGACCCCTCTGCAAGCCGTGGTGAGAACGCAGCTGTGCCCCTGCAAGCCATGCAGGGCCATGGCAGGGCTGAGAGCCACCAGCAGCTCCGTGTGAGTGAGCCCGGCCGGGCAGAGACTGTGTGAGGAGAGGGGCCATGGCCCAGGCCGTGCTGGAGAGCCGCAGAGCAGCCCCACACGAGAGGCAGAGAGGAGCTGCAGCCTTTGGGCTCAGTGCGCGTGGGAGCCCCGGGCAGGGCTGTGTGTGAGTGTGAGGCACCCCACGGGCTTGCAGGGAGGGTGGGTGCGGAGTCACCTGTCCTGAGGAGGGACAAACAGCCGAAACTATGGGGAACAGGCTGACTGAAACCCCCACTGCCCCCCGAACCGGGAAGAGGGGAGGGGTGGCAAGAAGGTGTTGTGAAAAAGGCTGGTGGGACTCTTGGTTGTTGTATTACTCTGTGGTGTTTTATCTTGGTTATGTTTTGGGTTCTGGGGGTATGTTTTAGTTGATGTTGCATTAAGTTAGTTTCTGTTTTCTTCCCCAAACCGAGTGGCCTGCTCTGTTTTGTCCTGAACCTTCAGCGGCAATTAAGCTCTCCCTGCCCTTGGGCAATCCTCAGCCTCTTGGGTACTCAGGCTAATGGTGGTCTTTGTTCCCTGATGGGCCTAAACCCCGACAAACACCTTGGCAAGGGTGTATAACAAGAGTAGGCAAAAAGACATTCAGAGATTTTCCCATCTGACTAAAGCAAACTGAAACCTAGAATTTCCAAACTGCAGAAGGTTTTGGTTATTTTGGGCTTTTCTTTTTGTTGCAGAGGAAATTTATAAAGCTCTTTAAGGTAATTTTCCAAAGTTTGGCAGATGCTGCAGCGTTTCAGTTCAGTTGTCAGGAGTTTAGTGTTTTTCCTGAGCCAGGTCTCCTCCCATCAGTGTAAGCATTCACAGGGTGCAGTTTTATATTACAGCTAGGCTGATTAACTGTGGGCAACAACCAAAAAGGGAGTTCTTGTTCCTTTCCCCTCCAGTTTGTCAGCACTATTGCTAGTGTGACCCCACAGTGAACCAATGCAGAGAACTAAGGCTGGAGAAAGATAACACTATAAAAAAGAGAAGGGAGAACAAAAATAACAAGGAACAGCTTTCTTCCTCGTGTAGTTTTTGGATGTAGGTTAATGCTGCTGTAGGTTCCTGGTATGCATAGACAGAGGCAGGATGAGCAGGAGAGCTTTCCAGTTAATATTCTGTAAATCTAGACTTTGAGCATGCAGTTCCCCCTGACAAGTTGAAAGATTATTCATGGGTTATCTATACTGCTGCTGAAAAGAATGGTCTTGCTGTCCTCTCTCTGTTTGCTAACCTGTTTTCCTACATACTCCTTTGTAGTGTTTTTGTGGTTAGGTGGATCAGGGAGCACATCCAGCTGAAAAATAAGCTAACAAAAAGAATCTTAGCTTCAGGCATCAGGAATTTGTCCACAGAAACAGAAATTTAAATTTCCTGTTGTTTATTTTGATGTTACATTGTAAATACTCATCTAGAAAAAGTTTATTTACCAATGCCCTAAGTCCTAGCTGCTGGATTGTTCCAGGTTCAAAGACTAATTTGAAGGCTAAGGCCCTGAAATCACACATGGCAATGCAGCCACCTCATCATCAGCCTGTTTTGTCTGTGTGATTCTCCTGTAGTATCTTTTCTGAGATGGACAATGGGCTGTAGAGCACTTAGATTTAGGAAAGACATCCACATATGCAGTGTGTGGTGATCTGCTGTGTCATCATCATCTTGTTATCCGTGTTCTTAATGTTTCAAATTTGTTCTATTTGATTTCACTGAAATGTATACATCAGTGGAACACAGGTTATGTAAGGTATCTGGAATCTGTGCTCTTGGCACATGAGCATGACTGGTTAAATTGAGCTACATCTTTAAGACTAAGTGCCTTAATCTCTGATGAACCTGGCTGCACTGAGGAAATGGCATTCCAGCCTCTCCAAAGACATTTCATGTGTTCCAATAGGCTAAAGACTTTCTTTTGAAGACTTTCTTTCATTCAGAAATGAGATTCAATGCAATGCATTCTAGCCTGGCTTTTCTTCCTACCAGTGTTTTCTTTTGGGATTACTGTTTGGTCATTGTTTGTTTCAGGCCATACCCAATTGCCTTCTAATTAGTGTGGAGCTAATAACCATGTACTGAATAATCACATCTGCTCTGATTTTCTGAGATTGTTTTGACTCTTTCAGCTCCCACTGACTTTTTGGGGGAGTTCTTGACAGTAGTGCCTCTGCAGCCTGTGTGTTCATAACAATTATGAACAAGCTGCAAGGTCTGTTATTATGTTCCTGGAGTGAGCATGCAGTGTGTTCTACCCTAAAGCAGCTCCCTGTGTTTGCTCAGTTAGAAAAGTGGGACTAGATCACTTGTTGAATTTTGTTGATGAGATTTTATAGTCTTAATTTGTTTGGAGACTTGTCAGTATAGAACCAAGTGTGTAAGTTTGGGGTTTAAATCTGTGTTTGCCTGGGGAAGTGGAAGCTGCCAGACAGAAGGAGAGTTTAAGGAGCTCCATCCCAGGTTGAAACCAAGAGGAGCATCTTTAAAATGTAAATGTTTAGATGCAGCTGACAACATTTACATTCATGCACAGATGTTTAAAAATTCCAGTTATAGAGGAATATTACTGTTACCACTGTAGCATGCAATGAAATCATCTGCTCATAAGATCAGCACTTGCATTAGTGTTTGAAGACTAGCAGTAATGGTGAGATTTCTCTCTTCTGCCTTCTTAAACCAGGCTGTGCTCTTTATTTCCTGTGTAGTTCTTGGAAGCAGGCAGAGTCTCCTGGCTTAACTTTGCACTTTCTGCTTGATAAGTTCATTCTCTGGTTAGATACTTCACCTTGCAATAAAAGAAAGAATCAATTTAACCTTCAGAATCCCAATTGTGTTTTATTTCTCTGTTGTGTTTACAAGAAGTTGGTTTAAAGCTGTAAAGATCAATTTGTACCGTTCTTGACTGTCATTAGTCAAGAGGATTAAATGAATAGCTAGTCCCTAAAACATTTTCTTTCCAATGACCTTTTAAGATAGGTACCACTGGGTAGCAAATCCATGTGCTCTGGTAAGGTTTAAAACAAATTCATTCTTACTTGTCCAAGCTTGATTTAGTATCTCTGGCAGAAATAAAAGATTAGTGAAAGTTCATTCTTAACACATGAATAAAGAGCATAAAGTGGAAAATAAATGCACAATTGTAGGATTCATTTGAAGAACTTGAACTTCTGAAGGTTCAATTCATTCACTTCAATGCCAACATCACCATTGTCAATACAGGGGTCATGTCCAGTGTATGTCTCTAAATTTGAAGTAGAGTTTCAAGTAGCTTGCAGGTGTTGCAACTTATGACAGAAGAGAAAGTTATGGAATAGGAAGCAAGAAGTAGATCCGTCAGTTGGGCTGTGGCACCTCAAAGGCACTGGTATACACCGTGGTTTAGACACTAAGCACTCACATTTCCCAGTGCTTAAAACTGCTGAAGGTTAAAGTATAGGCACAACCATTTCAGGATTTTAGGTGACTGTGTAAAGGCTACTTTGTTCCCCACAGATGCTGGTTTTGACATTCTATTAATTAAGACTGACTTTTTTCCCCCTTTCTTTCCCAGGTGTTTACCTCCCATGGCCCTACTGTGATCATGCCAACCTGGTTCTGTTCTCGAGAGTGGTTTTTTCATGTGGGAAAATTTGATGAGGGTGGAAAGGTGAGTATCAGTAGAGCTATATAAACTAGTGCCAAGAACTCCTAAGGATCTTACCCATGACCTGCCTCATAATCTGGCTGTTAATTTCATTACTTGCATCTCCAATTTGGTTTAGTATTTACTAGTGAATCCTGCAGTCATATTGCTGCAAGTAAACAGAGAGACAGACCAACAAATCACATGTCACCATTCTCCATTTGCTGAACTGTTTCCATGCCAAAAAGCTGCATTTCTCATTTGCATTTCTCAGTCCAAAGACCTGTTCTTCATATTTCAGTGCTTAAAACAGATGGAAGATAATTCTTCCATGGAAGAAATCGTGATTTAATGTTTATGTTAATAGCATGGGTGGACTGATAGGGTATAAATATACAAACCATCATGTAAACTTGGTTTTAATTACAGCTACATATGCTTGTATCTAACTCTCTGTCCATCCACACATTATGTGAAACAAAAAGGAAATACTTACAAAGTGTTTGTAGAAATAAAGTTCTTTATGGTCAACATCTGCAATTGTTGGAAATACATTCCTTTTGTAGAACCACTGGGTAATGTCCAAGCAAAATCTTAACTGGTATCTTCATAGGTTATGGCTAAGAACCTGACAGGTTTGCTTTGTGGCCTAATTAACTAAAATGGTAGAGGTGTTATTTATTCAGTCTCTGATACATGATAATTAAAGCAGAAGTACTTAGAAGCAGTTCATTTTACCAAGCTGTAACAGTGTGCTGAGACTTAAAGGGTCACAAGCCTAGAAGTAACATTTTAAATCATATCCACTGCTAGGAGGAGACTCACCTGAACCATATTTCTGAGTTCACTTTTTTGGAAACTAAAGGGAATTAATCTTCCTCTTATCCAAACCATCCTTATTGAAAGTAGCAGCAGGACTTGAGCACAGCCTTAAGAGTTCGCCCTGGAAAGGTGGTGTGTGAAGTTATCTACGGGATTGGCTTTGCTCCTATATTTTGTGGCATCTTCTAACAGCTAGCACAACTGTTGAGAAGTGTCCAAAATTGTCACCATAAGTTATGCTAAGGAAAAAATGCACATGGTCTTGTATAATAGGAAAAGCAGGTTCCAAAGCTGTAACATCTGTTAAAGTAGGGAACTTAGCTGTGCACAGGAGTAGATGTGGTGTCTCTTATGAACTAAGCAAAGTTACTGCTTCATGTTTGAAAGTGCACTTCAATTTGCATAGAAACTCAGCATTTTGCAATTGTATCCAACTGACCTCATGTACTTCTACCAAAACATACTCTTCAGGTGGAGAGGAGATTGTGTTTGTTATTAATGCCCAGGCATTGGAAAGGCACACTGGAAAGGCTTCAGCATGTTGTCCTTTTGTTCTACTCATGTGTGTGATGGCAGTAAGCTAAAACAGCCTGGTTTGATATCATTTACATAAATGCTCTAAGAAGTCCTGAGCACAATAAAAACTATATAAATGAGCAATGGCAACCTGTGGACTCTGCTCCATGCAGATGTGGCAAACAGGCTTGGCTTTATGCAAGCAGTATTATTCTTGATATTACAACTGTCACACTTGTTTCTTTCTTTTACCACAACTTGGTCTTAAATTTCCTGTCACCTCTATAATTAACCTTCCTTTTTAGGTGTGTGAAAACTGAAAAGGAGTGACAGCCTTAAAGTTCTGCAGTAATTTCAATCATAAACAGGGGGAAATTACTCTTAATGAGACCCAGATAAAATACCATATTGTAAGCCACTGGCCTTTCTCAATACCAACTGCAATTCTGATCAAAGTGCCTGAAGCTCTGGTTTGATCTATTTTTGTGATAAAAGGTCACCAAAAAGATGAATTGAGGAGACATCAAAATATCCTTTGGTGCACAGGAGGCATATGCTGCAAAGCTCTAAGATAACTGTGGTCTGTTAGGTATGAACTAATGCATTTTTCCAGTTTTCTCTGACAGAGCACACAAATGTCACTCTCTGCAGAAAGACAAGCAGGTACAGTAATGTCTGAGAGGTAAAAGACTAAGGAGGAAAAAAACCTAAGAAGCAAAACCCAATGTTTTTTGCTTGGTATGGTTAAGGCTGAACAGAGATCAGCATTCAATGTAAAAAGGAGAGAAAAAGTGACAGAGCTGATGATTAATTACACTTTATAAGCTATTTGAAAATTCACCCATACCTTGTGTCTACTGACATGCTAGTCAGTTACCAAATGCCATTTAGAATTTCCAACTCCCTTCCATCTGACTTCCCCACCATCTTCATTGAACTAAATTTCTCTGTGCCAATACATTTGGGTGAAAGCAATCTTTTGCAGTTTGCTCTAACCAGTTGCTTCTCAAACGATGAAGTAAATGTTAGAGGTTTATAATGATGTGGCTCTTATAATCAAGGCAAAATGATGTAAAGACATGATTTGGATGGGAGCCAGAAAAAATGAACTGACTGATCTGCAGAAAGAGACACTTAAGAATCTCTTGGAAATAATCCTGAGGCGAAGGTATTAATAGCTCTTTAATATGGAGTTAGTTCGTGGGTAGTCTGCTTGCACTATCCTGAAAGGAAGTTAAACTAAGGAGTATTTTCAATGACTGATAATTTCTCCATGAAATCTGTAATTTCAATGAAAAGTTGTTCATTACTGAAGAAAAACACAAGCACCTGGAATATTATGTCCAGTTCTGGGCCCCTCAGTTCAAGGACAGGGAGCTGCTGGAGAGAGTTCAGTGCAGGGCCACAAAGATGATGGAGTGGAGCATCTCCCTTGTGATGAAAGGCTGAGGGAGCTGGGGCTCTGCAGCTTGGAGGAGACTGAGGGGTGACCTCATTCATGGTTACAAATCCATAAAGGGTGGGTGTGAGGAGGCTGGAGCCAGGCTGTGCTCAGGGATGGCCAATGATAGGACAAGGGGCAATGGGGACAAGCTGGAACAGAAGAGGTTTCAAGGAAATATAAGGAAGAATTTGTTCCCTGTTGAGGTGAGGGAAGCACTGGCAGGGGCTGCCCAGATGGGCTGTGGAGGCTCCTTCTCTGGACACATTCCAACCCAGCTGGATAAGTTCCTGCGTGCCCTGCTCTAGGTGGTGCTGCTCTGGCAGGGGGGTTGCACTGGATGAGCTTTCCAGGTCCCTTCCAACCCTCGAGACTCTGATTCTGTGTGACATTTAATACAAAACTTGTCCTTGGGGAAAGACTGAAGGATAGATAATTCTTGGTACTTCACTTTAGTAAAGTGTGAGCAATGAGGAGATGACAAGAAAAGGATGATGGAATATTTAGTTTAGTTCCTGAACAAGGAATTAAATTCAAGGTAGGTTCTGCTTGACATCTCATTGTGTAAACAAAATCAGTTCCCTTAACCATAGAGCTAACCACCAGCACAGCAAGTGATACTTGCCCAAAATACTGGCTAAACATAAATCCTTCACTTGTTTAGTAATAATATGTTAAAGTGAACAATGATTCTGCATATGGCTACTGCATGGCAGGTAGAGCAGAGCAGATGCAGGCTCTACTTTTCACTAGAGTCATACTCAGCAACTGATAAACACAACCTTGAGCGAGGCAGGCCAATGAGTATCCCGTAGTGCTGCAGGGTATATGGGGTTGGGTTTTGCCTAGAATGTGGAAAATTCTATAAATAGCCCAGTAACATGTAAACTGTGCAATTGAATTGTATTTATTTATGCTCAAAGCTATTTATGTGGTAGCCTACTGCTGAAATGCTGGATTGTTACTTGATACCTTTAGCTATGGATATTAATTTTCCAAAATGACATTAAAATATCTCTTTCGTGGTTAAACAACTTTTTCTTTGAAAGTTGTGTTGTTTGTCAAAGATTCCTGATGTTTAAAAATGCCATCTGGATCCAATAATAGGCTCAATTGGGAAGAAACTCTTGTATTGCAACAACCTTACATGCTCAAAAGCCTCAGGAAGTCCCATCCCTGCAGGATCTATCATACAGTCAACATCTTTCCTCCCCTGAAAAACACAGGGCAGTGCTGCTCCTTTGTAATGTGAGAGGCCACTGCTGAGCAATACGAGTCACCTGCTTGTTCCTAGGGGTGAGTGCACTTTATTTCAAAGTATTTCTGCCAGTTAAAGTAAAGCAAAAGAGCACTCAGACCCAAACAGCATTTTGAGAGTTGCTTTTTACTTCTGCAGCAACTCTCTTTTTTTACTGGCCATATGAATGGTTATCTTAAAGAATGTAAATGCTTATCCAAAAGAAAATGATTTGCAGATACATGTGATAGAATTCTGTACTTGAATGAAAAGCTGACCACTGCAGGAAGCTGGTGTGTGCTACAAAATGAGTGCCCTGCCTGACATGGGGTAGGATGTGACTGGAAAAGAGAAACAGGTTTGAACTTTGCTGCTGACTCTCGGTATTTCCATTAAAGTCCAGAATAAGGAAAAGACAGAAAAGGCTACAAGGGAAAAATTTTAGTTTGTGTTTTTCTTATATTCCCGATGGCTGTGGTAGCTGTCTGCTGCTCCAGCTTCCCCCACATCTCTTTTGCTTCATATGAACCTACTTTGAAAGCCACATAAGCTGCTTCTCTAGAATTTTCCTTCTGCATCGCAGCTCTTAAACTACAAGTCACACAAATATCTACAAAGACACACAATAGCTACAGAAAGCTGCCCTTAACAGGCAGGCACATCAGAACACAGTTTGTTCATAGCCTGGGAGTGTGGCCCAAGTAGTGTCTTACATCAGTATCATATAGTGAAGTATCATCAGTATCATATAGTGAAGTCTGGAGCTGTGGAGTACAGAGCTGGGTTTGGTTCTGATTTCTACCAAGACACACGTGTTCAGTTGAGCGTTTTGGATTTGTTTTCCAGGGTTCATAGTTGGGGTTGTTTTACCTCATTTCCCTTCCCCTCCCCACACCCCATCAGCTGCTCAGTCTGGTGGGTATGAGAAACAGTCACTGAATTGTGTTGCTCTTGGAAGTAGGAGGCCAGAAGAAACCACAGAGAGATTTTGTGTCCAGCACTTTAATTAGAGAATCTCTTCTGCATAATTATAGAAGAAACTCAGAAGCTGTGGTCATGGGGAAAAAATGCTTTTTTCCCCTTTTTTCAGCTTGTGCTCTGATTGATTTTCAGTGTTGAAATAGAACACCGAAAGCTGAGGTTTATGCCTCTGTTATCCATACATGTGATGTTGCTTACAGAAAGCAATGCATTTCAGTATCATTCTCTTCTCTTCTTCTACTTTTCCTTCTCATTTTTGTCATGTTCTCTTTCAGCTTTCTGTGGATGCTACACTTCAGTATTTTATTTGTCCTACCTGGTTTTATAGATCAGATTGTTAGCCATATAAAATCACTTGGCAATTTAAACACTGGGTTGGAGGAGAGAAAAATCTGTACTTAAACACAGAAGAATTCAGTGTTCTAGCCATGTTTCTAGAAGTGGTACCATTGCAAAATGTACACAGGTGCTACTTTTTAACCTTAAATATAAGGCTGTATCTTTAAAGGTGGATTTATGCTTTCATTTGCCATGCCCTGTAGTTGAACAGGATATGCAGTAAGATTACCCTTCTGACCCTGTATCTCTGGCATGAAGATTTTCTGATTTTTAGGTGGGAAATGTTGCATATCATCATGAAGTCTGTAATATTCTGTGGAGGCTGATAGATCCACAACTCTAGGAGCTTTTTACCTTGCAGTGTTTCAGCAGTATTGCTTGCAATCCCATTAGGAAGAATGCACTGTGGAAGTAAGTTGCAAGAAAAAGTTGTGTTTCAGATGTTGCCTCATTCTGAGGTTGCTTTTATTGAGGTTTTTATTAAGGTCTCTTATTATGGGGCCTAATTCACCTTTCCTAAGTAGAGACCATGACATGTATTTGTATGGTGACCAAAGAAAGAATGATAATTGCAGCAAAATGACAAAACACTTTTCTTTAGTCACTGGTCCCTTTCAGTAACTGGTGACTTGGCACCTCAGGCTTCATGAACTGTTCAGCAGCTGGGTTGCTCTCTTTTGGGAATTACCTGTACTAAGTTTTATGTTCAGCGGGATCTCGACCAGCTGGAGAGTTGGGCACAGAGGAACCTGCTGAGGTTCAACAAGGACAAGTGCAGAGTCCTGCAGCTGGGAAGGAACAACCCCCTGAACCAGCACAGGCTGGGGGTCAAACTGCTGGAGAGCAGCTCTGCAGAGAGACCTGGGAGTGCTGATTGATAATAAACTGACCATGAACAGCAACGTGCCCTCGTGGGCAAGAAGCCAATGGCAGCCTGGGGGCATCAAGAAGAGTGTGGGCAGCAGGTCAAGGGAGGTTCTTCTCCCCCTCTACTCTGCCCTGGTGAGGCCTCATCTGGAGCCCTGTGTCCAGTTCTGGGCTCCCCAGCTGCAGAGGGACAGGGAACTGCTGGAGAGAGGCCAGTGCAGGGACACCAAGATGATCAGGGACTGGAGCATCTCTCATACAAGGAAAGGCTGTGGGACCTGGGGCTGTTTAGTCTGGAGAAGAGGAGACTGAGGGGAGAGGTTATTAATTAACATTTATAAATATCTAAAGGGTGGGTGTCAGGATGTTGGGGCAGCACTTTTTTTCTATAGTAGCCAGCAACAGGACAAGGGGTGATGGGATGAAGCTGGAACACAAACAGTTCCATTTAAACACAAGGACAAACTGTGTCAGTGTTTGAGTGAGGGAGCCCTGGCACAGGCTGCCCAGAGGGGTTGTGGAGGCTCCTTCCTTGGAGGGCTTCAAGACCCACCTGGACATGTTCCTGTGTGACCTGATCTAGGTGACCCTGCTTCTGCAGGGGCTTGGACTGGATGAGCTCTAAAGGTCCCTTCCAACCCCTACCATTCTATGATTCTATGATATCCCTCTCAAAACGAGTCTGTTTATTTTTTCCCCTCTGTCCTTGTGGTCAGCTGTACTTAATTTTTAAATAACACAGCTTGTGGTTTATTTAATAGCTTTTTTTTCTACAGATACATTTATTGAGTGACCCATGAGACAGCTTGATGGAAACTTAAAGGAATGATACGAATAAATTGTGTCTTCAGATATAACTATGAATGCTGGTCACCACCTGGTCTGAAACAACTGCTTCTCTTCCAGGGTGTTCCAGAAGATTTGTTGTTTTTTTATAAACACCTCCAAAAGGGTGGTGAAGTCTTTCGAGTGAACCATTGCCTCCTGATGTACCGTTACCATCCACAGGCTGCAACCCATTCCGTTCTAGAGTAAGTCGCTTTTTTGGGTAAAACTTAAACATGAGCTTCTTGGATGAATGGCAGCAACGATGCTTAATCTCTGCAAGACATCACACATCAAAATAATTACCTACTTGTGTTTAATTACTTGGTTTTGAGGTTTTAATATGTTGGTAGTATTCTCTTTTGATAGTGGTTTCTTGTGGTTTTCTGTTTGTTTTTTGCTAGAATTTGCTTTAGAGTAACATCCCGCCCGTGCTGGAATTGCAATGATGAGTGGCAAGCTTTGGTTCAGCTGCTGTTGCCCACATGCTGTTGGTGTACCTGTGTTAAGGGTTCAGCGAGGCGGGGATGGGTTGGGGACACTTCAACATTTGACAAGTGCTCTCCAAAATTGTTTTGTCCTTGCAACTGCTGTTGAAATCATTTCACAATGGGTGTTGTAAGAGCAATGAAGCATGTTGGGAACTGTTACAGCTGTACTGTATTCTCAGTTACCATTCCTTCAGCTGAGAGTCTATAACTAACCACATGAGATCTCATAATTTGCCAGAACAACCCCCCAGCTACCTAAAGCATCAGAGTTTCTCACCCTCAAAGCAGGTTAAGAATACTTTGCATGATTGCATCTCATCTGATGAACATGGCAAAAGCAAGGAGTGAAGGGGGAAGTTGTAACAGATGATCTCTAAGGGTCCCTTCCAACCCCTACCATTCTATAATTATATGAAGTAGGAACTTCTTCAATACTTTGGGCACAATTGCAAGAAATGGATCCTAGTGTTGGAATGTTATTGGGTTTTTTAATTAGGATTTTGATTCTCAAACCTTTCACCACATGAACTGTAATTGTGTTGGGTTTGTGCGGAGCTGCTTTTAGCTTGGTAACAGGAGGAAGGGGTTGCAGTGCTGGAGGTGGGTCCAACTGAGAGGCAGGTGAAGTGTCAAGAACTCCTCACAAGGATCAGCACTGCAGCCTCTAAATGAGATATTTTTAACAGTTCAAACAAGTCCCAACAAACCCCTTCTTTTGAAAAAAATAATAAAACCCCAACCTGATGCTGTGCTGCATTTACATGGGGTTCTTTTGCCTATTTAAAAGGTCTAAGTCATCCAAATTAGCTAATGAGGTTGGAAAACACCTGAGCATATTTAGGTGCAATTGTCTTGGGTGCTTCCTTGTAAGCTGTTGGCTGTTGCCCTTAAAGAAAATGTTTAATTGTCAGTCACTGATTCCTCTACATGCCAAAGTTACAAACCAAAGGTGTCCTTTGTGATCAAAACTCCTGCAAGCTGAGCCAAAGCAATTTCTTTCTTTTATTCATTGACATTAAAGAAAAGTTATGACAGTTTTACTGTCCTTTAGAAGCCTTGCACCAGAATCACAGTGGCAATTAATTAATTCATTAACCATTTTCTTACTGGTGACTGATATAAATACATTTTTCAGTCAGTCCTATATGTATGGCTTTGGAGAACTAACTAGTAAAACTAAACATTTTTGTGTGCATTGTAGTTGTGCATCATTATATTGTTGTGTTGCTGTAGATACTATAGTGTGTTAGCATAAATATCATGTCACTGTAGATGTTTACAAATGCATGTGTATGTATGCACATGTATACAAAAACCTTTTGAGTTAAAGCAAATCGTTCCAAGGAAATAGAAGGTACTCTTTGGATTTTGCAAACAAGTATGAGGTAAATTATTTTCCTGTTTATTGGTGTTTAAATGTAAGGGGGTTTTTCTCTTTTAGTGTGTGATCATTTTGGCAGCTGGTTACAAACTTCTCAGCCCCGTATCGTGGGATGCTATAGCTCTTGGAAGCCTGTTGCTTGTATCTGTGGGAAAACATCTTATTCTTGGAAATGAGTTTGTTTGGAATTTACTGCAAGCTGTTGCTCATTCAGATCTACAAGGTTGTGTGGCACAAGCACCCTGAATTACAACACTGAGAATGTGGAAATGCTGTAAAGCTGTTTCAGATGTGGAGTTTGAGTGTCCAAATTGGCGCTTTTCTTGTCTCATTCTAAGAAGGCAGGCGAGCCACTCCTCCTATCGCCTGTTTGCTGGTCCTGCTGGTAATAGGTTGTGCAAGCTGTCAAAGATGAGGTTGTGTAACAGCTCTTCTCACTGGTGTGTTCCCCAGTTTGTTGGCTGAGCTGTGAGGGGTTGGTGCCTTTCTGAACAGAGGTGTGCTGGGAGCAAAAGGAGCTTAACGGACTCATCACAAAGTTTGCCACTGAAATTGGGTCTTTCCTAATTTGCCTTTTGGTCACGCCACCTTATTTAATGTGTGTTCTGCCTTTTCTTAGAAGTTTCCTTTCTTATGGTGTGTTCTGTTTGAGCAGTTTTCTGTGGCATTTTGAATGCCATTGGCCTTTGAATTTTCCGAGTTAGGCCTCAGTTTGGAAGTAGTACCTCAGCAACCAGATCAGTGTCGTGTCTGAGATCAAAATGGTGCCTGTAGGAAAGCTGGGTTTTAATTTATTTTACATAGCTTATGCCTAGTTTCAGTCTTAAAAACCAGAGCTGGTTAGTGGGACTCATTTATACTAAGGTGTGTGATTCAAGCTTTTCAGCTAAGAAAGCCTGTTATGGGCCGACTTCGGTTTATACAAGTGGTTTTCATTACAATTCAGGTGAAAAGAAAAGACTTAACATTTTTTAGAGTTTCAAAAATAGATACAAAGTTTGGCAAGGGCCATTTCGTTCTTTAGTGTGTATTATTGTAAACACTAATGATTTTTAGGTCATTTCCTCTGTTTAGTATCCTTCTGGAACAAATATCTAGAGGAGAAAGTATCTGTGAAACAGGAAACAAACTCTTATTTGCATTCTCCCATACCCTGGAGGCATCAGACTGTATTATTAAATGTTTTAGGGGTATGACCGAATCTGAATGAAGTGCAGTGTCTATATTTAGATTCCATTAGCTGCATACAGAAATAGAACCATTCCCATCTGAATTTCATCCGAAGTCCATGATCAGTAGCCGTTAAACGAGAACGGGCAGTGCGAGTTTTGAGAAACTTCTCTTCAGCCAGGAATTTGGAACACAAAATCCCACAGAGTCTCAGATCTGAATCATTCTCTCTCACATTACAGCTTGTCTCCTAGGGCTGTGTGTACTTTGTGCTGCAGAGCTACGTTACACTGATGTGATACAACATCAGAGCTGCCTTTGTAGTGAGAAGCGCCGCAGTAAGAAAGTTTGGCCTATCATAAAAACATTGTAAAATTCACAGATTTTGATCTTGCCAAAGGGGAGAAAAAGAAACTGTATGTAAAACAATGTACCTCATTGTGAGATAAAAGTCACCTTGGATTAAGATGAGCAATAAAACATTGTACTTGTCTTTAGGTAGCTCTTGGAGACAGGCAGCTGGGGCAGGCAGCTAATTTGTAAGGTTTTGCTCAAGAGAAAGGTAATATGTGCAAAAAATGAGGTTTTTAGCTTGCATCTGAGACTCAGGTGACAGAAAATGTGAAGTGTACTTACAAGGCTTACAGTAATTTCATAAACCACGTATTCAGAATGAGCACAACACTGTAAGAACTCATTGTGCAGAAATAACCAAAGTTACATAATCTATTGAAGCCATCTGGTTTCAGACATTAGAAATTCCCAGTGCCATCTAAGCAAAGGAGAACAGGCACTTGGTCTGAAGCATGCATTTGGTTGTTTTAGAGCTTCTCTCGAAGCGTGGGTCTCCTTGCTGACGAGCACAGGAATTTCTCCTTCATTTCCTACAAAAACATAGGAATCCAAAATAGGCAGGAGAGAGGAATAGTGTAACATGTGCCTGTGCAACTGAAATAAAGATGAGATCAACTGCATTTTTATCTTCTCTAGTTGAATTTGGCACTTCAATTAAACATGGAAATTAATGACCTCATTAGTTTCTTGAAAAGTAAATGGCATTAACATTGATAGTCTCTGTCTTGCTTAATAAGCCTTTCATGAAAAATAGGCCACAATGCAAACCATGCCTCAGTTAATGACCCATGACCTGAAGATGAACTTGGACATTAATAGAACCTATTAAAGTGTAAATGTAATAACTCAGTGGGATGATATAGTCCAGCAATTAATAAGTTCACATGAAGTTCAATGGGACAACAATGACAAAAACAAAAAAGAGATCAGTTTATTCAGCAGGATGGTCAAGGTTAAAGTGGGATTAATTTCTGAAGAGATCAGTTTATTCAGCAGGATGGTCAAGGTTAAAGTGGGATTAATTTCTGAAGAGATCAGTTTATTCAGCAGGATGGTCAAGGTTAAAGTGGGATTAATTTCTGAAGAGATCAGTTTATTCAGCAGGATGGTCAAGGTTAAAGTGGGATTAATTTCTGAAGTTCCTGTGGGTTGTAGAGACCTTGAATTCTGCATGCACAAGTAGCTAGGAACAGATTGGTTCTTTCAGCTCTCACTGTGATTAAAAAGCTCTCTGTTCTTCCATCTTATATGAGGTTCACCCGTAACATCAAACTCCTACCCTGCCATGAATAAAAAGCCACTGGAGCAGGCTGTTCACTGGAAGAGCTGCTCTCCATGGGTGCTGTTAGCCGAGCAGCGTCTGTGACAAACCCCTCCAGAAAAGGTCAGATTTATAGGTTTAAGGTATTACTGTGGATGGTAACTGATGCCTAAAATTCCAGTACTGTTCAGGATATTGGGCTTATATTTGTGCATTTCTCAAGTACTTGTACATCTGTCTTTGCTCTGTTGATTCACTTATGTAGCCTCACTGGGGGAAGTAGGAGAAAGGCAGTCAAACGATACAGCGAGGTTTAACTGAGCTCAGACATTAAATCATTTGGCTTTTATTGTCACATTATCTTTGAATTTAAAATAGGAAAGAGCAGATGTTTCTTGACTCCTGGATTCAGTCAGTAGGTCACCACACATTTTAACAGAACTCCATTGTTAAACTGCTTGGGTGGATGGTATGGTAATAACTACTTGGGGCTGAGGAACACACTTGGTAGTCATTCTCACCACTGCATGAATACCCTCATTTCACTCAGGCAGAAGTTTAGCTCCTCTTCTTCCTTCCAGACTACATAACTGATGAGTACTGAGGAGCCATGGCAAATGAGATCTTAGGAGAATTATGTAAGCCTCAAAAATGATTTTACAAGCAGAAGAATGTCTACTTTTAACATTCTTTTGCAAAGGGGAGAAGTGACAAGAAAATAAGTAGGGAAAATAATGCATTTCAAGCATTTGGGTCAAGGAGGACTATTGGAATATGAGAACCACCTTCTACAATCAGAATCATTTGTATCCCACCTTTCTGAGGAAAATCTTGGTAACTGAGCACAGGTATTTATACTAAAGGCTACAATATTCTTGTATTTGAGCAGTGATCTAGTTAACTTGGAGTTTAAAGAGTTTCATATCCTTTTGTTTCTGAGTGGCATTCCCTTAAATACTTCCCTCTCTTGCATTTCATAATACAACATCCATAGGTAAGATCAAGTCAGTGAATCTGCTTCAGTCTGAACTCTTTGCAGGTGATTAGCAGCAAGATTTGATCTGCTTGAATTTCACCTCTGCAGGGACTTCTGTGGAATACAGCTGCTCATCACCTGGACAGAAAGTGCACACTGTCTGAAAGCAACTGATACTAAGTGTTCTGGGACATTTCCATGACTAGTAGAAACATTTTCTGTGCCCCTGGATGCAGATTCCAGTGTTTGCCTTACAACTAAAAGTTGATAGTTCTGTTTATGCCTCGTAAATTTGCCTGTTCTTTTTTGCTCAGCCTTCTTAACTGCAAACTCAGGTGGAGAAGCAGCTTGCCTGTGTAGAAGAGATTCTGAAGTACCTGTGGAATGTTACACAGTGTTATCTGAAGTCACATTTCAAAGTACAATCAGTTGTAAAACCTCCTCACTGCTGTGTAAAGCAATAGGCTTATTTTTTAGAAATTAGCAGAAGCTCCAAAATGTCCAGTAAAGTGATCGTGGAAAAACGCCTGACATTCATATTTCTTCCTTTAACTTTCCTTCTGGGAATATAGTGTGACCTTAACAAACACAGAAGAAGGCAAGTGTCAAAGCATGCCAGCAGTAGCTGAAGCTTTGCAGCAGGAATGCAGTTTGTGGTTGCATTAGAAGAGATTTGCAGTTAAATCCAAGAGGGCTTTTGTCTGCGTTAGTTGAAGCGCTGCTGCACGGCCAGAGCCCACAGAGCCTGGAAACTCTATATGGAATAGCTGTTCTTCCTGGGCACATTTACTTGCATGTGAAGTTCTTTTTGAGTTATCACACCAGAATCAACGATGAAGTGCTAAGCAGGATTTGGCTGTGCTCAAAAATCGCCTGCTGCAGGGAAGCAGTTTCTCTGGAGCTAATAACCCCAACAAGAATCCACTGTGCTGTGAGGGTATGTTTTTGAAACCAAACTCAGGGCTATGCAGGAACAACATAAATAAACCCACAGAATTCCTATCATTACAATATTATAGAAATTTGTTCAACTTTTGGGGACAATGAGGCTTCCAATTAACCTCAGTAACCTGCAAAGTTGTAATTGTACATCAGAGGTGTACTCAGAAGAACAAATTTGGCTTCCTGCCATTTGATAGTCATAAAATCATAGAGTCACAGAATGCTGGGGGTTGGAAAGGAGCTTTAGAGATCATCCAGTCCCAACCCCCTGCAGAAGCAGGGTCACCTAGATCAGGTCACACAGGAACGTGTCCAGGTGGGTCTTGAAGCCCTCCAAGGAAGGAGCCTCCACACCCTCCCTGGGCAGCCTGGGCCAGGGCTCCCTCACTCAAACACTGAAACAGTTTTTCTTATGCTTAAATGGAACTTTCTGTGTTCCAGCTTCATCCCATCACCCCTTGTCCTGTTGTTAGATACCATGAAAAATGTGCTGCCCCAACCTCCTGACACCCACCAGTGAGATATTTGTAACTATTAATGAGCTCCCCCCTCAGTCTCCTCCAGACTGAACAGCGCCAGGTCCCGCAGCCTTTCCTCAGAAGGAAGATGCTCCAGTCCCCTGATCATCTTGGTGTCGCTGCACTGGCCTCTCTCCAGCACTTCCCTGTCCCTCTGGAGCTGGGGAGCCCAGAACTGGACACAGGACTCCAGATGAGTTGCCTGTGACTTTGCAGCTCAGTGATTGTTGCCTTTCAAGTGTCTGCAGCTTCAGAGCTTGGAACACAGGCACGTTGAAGACTTGAGCTGAACACCACAATATGAATGGATTTCCCTGAAGCATTGGTCTGTGTCTTTGGGTTGCTTGGAGTACCGAATTTGTGATATTTCAACTTTGCATTGACAAAGGAGAGTGAATGCAGGGGCTGATGGAAGAGGTCATCTTGCATTTAGGAGAGAGTGTGCCTGTGTGCAGGCTTATAGGGCATTTCATATGGTGAGTACAGGTGTGGGCAATGGGAATTATTAATATCCAATTTGATTACCATAGCCAGAGTTTTTAATCTGCTTTTGATCTTGACAATAATGGTAGTTTATCTATAGCTTCAAATCTATCCTAATGACTTTTGAGGATTTCCACAGCATTTCTTTTTTACTAGCAACAGTTTATGATTCCCTCAGAAACTTCCAGTGTAATGTTTTGGTGTGATTGTTTTGTGTCACATGTGAATCAGTTTGGCTAGAATTATGGGTATGTAGGTATGTATGTATGCATATAGGTATGTAATAACCCCAAAAGTTTTAGGGGTTAAAATCCACCCTTTTTCTAACTCTTCAGGGAAACCATCTGGAATCACCGAGTCAGGTTTCTTGAAGACAGAGTCCTGAACTCCTGGACATCATTCACTATTTGGAATGCTGGCAAGCAGGGCAAGAAGCTCTACAGAAGCTTGGCACCAGCTAATCAGAAAAAGGTGAGCTGGTAACAGTGACCACAAAACCACTTCTTTTTCATATGCCTCCTTGCTGTTTCTAACATCACTTAGCAAAACTCTTGTATTTTATCACCAAACTATCAGTTGATGATTAATATAAATTGGGGAAATTCTCAATATTCTGCAGAATGCATTCATTTAAAATGCTGTATTCCTCTGTGTGTACCATGTGTATGTAAAGCAGCATTTGACACCAAACTGGGAGCACTGGCTGATTCCCCAGAGGCTGAGCTGCCAGTCAGTGGGATCTTGACCAGCTGGAGAGTTGGGCACAGAGGAACCTGCTGAGGTTCAACAAGGACAAGTGCAGAGTCCTGCATCTGGGAAGGAACAACCCCCTGCACCAGGACAGGCTGGGGGTGACCTGCTGGAGAGCAGCTCCAGGAGAGAGACCTGGGAGTGCTGATTGATAATAAACTGACCATGAGCAGCAACGTGCCCTCGTGGGCAAGAAGCCAATGGCAGCCTGGGGGCATCAAGCAGAGTGCGGGCAGCAGGTCGAGGGAGGTTCTGCTCCCCCTCTGCTCTGCCCTGGTGAGGCCTCATCTGGAGTCCTGTGTCCAGTTCTGGGCTCCCCAGCTCCAGAGGGACAGGGAAGTGCTGGAGAGAGGCCAGTGCAGGGACACCAAGATGCTCAGGGGCCTGGAACATCTGAGCAAAGGCTGTGGGACCTGGGGCTGTTTAGTCTGGAGCAGAGGAGACTGAGGGGGGAGCTCATTAATAGTTACAAGTACTTAACTGGTGGGTGTCAGGAGGTTGGGGCAGCACTTTTTTTCTGTTGTATCCAGCAACAGGACAAGGGGTGATGGGGTGAAGGTGGAACACAAAAAAATCCATTTAAACATGAGAAAAAACTGTTTGAGTGAGGGAGCCCTGGCCCAGGCTGCCCAGGGAGGGTGTGGAGGCTCCTTCCTTGGAGGGCTTCAAGACCCACCTGGACACGTTCCTGTGTGACCTGATCTAGGTGGGAGCTGCTTCTGCAGGGGGTTGGGATTGGATGATTTCTAAAGCTCCTTTCCAACCCCACCATTCTATGATTCTATGATTTGCACTCATGTTCCTGCACAGTAACAGCTTGGACAAGACACACTACATGCTGCTGCTGTGTAGCTAACCACAGAGCAGCCAGCTACCCAAGGTAAGTAGAGTAAGTTTTATTTGTAGAGTATAATACTGCACTACCTCGTCCAGGATTATTCATACCGATGTAACATCTGCCCAGTTCCTAAGTGGCTAGTGGACAAGTCCCTGTTGTATGCTGATCAGCCTGCTCTGTGTTTTGAGAAGCAATTGCACTGGTTGTTTAAAAATAGCAGTGGGGTGCAGAGTGGAGGTGAGTAGAAACTGTTGTACATGACTTAATTCAATTTACAGTCATTTGAGGTTACTTCTCTTTGTCAATGGCAGATATTTCTCAGGAGAAGTTTGTCTGAGAGTTTAAATACCTTCCTTTTATAGCATTTTCCTTTGTGTAATGACTTCTTGTTAGATAAAGGCTTGAGGGCTAATGTCAAATGACTGTTTCTTATCAAGAGCTACATTTTTTCTTATCAAGAACATTCATTTTATTACAGAATGTGCTTTCTTAAAAATATGGATGGGAAAACAAAATGACAAATATATATATGTATATATATAAACCTGATTAATGTTGTGGCCCTCAGACCACACACATCACCAAAACAAAGGTGAAAGGTGAAATTTGTATACCCAGAGTGGCAATTACTGAATAGACTGGGAAGATGCTCGTTCAGTAAAGGTACAGAGCAAGAACTGAACCTGAATCTCCTGATTAGTATTCCAGTGGCATCCCCCTTTCATTCCCATCATGTGGCAGTGGGTGGACTGTATGAGCAAAGAACATGAGATGCTTGTGTCTCCAATCTGTTACCTCATTCAAAGAGGACAGAACTGTCCAGTAAATGCACTGAGTTCTCTCAGCAGTGTGCATGTGACTTGGAGGGGGTTTATGAAGTGTCCTGTGTTGGTGTTTTGCAGAGCACTTTGTGACTCCCTAGCAACACTTGCACTTTTCTGGCTGCAAAGGGGTGGGAATTAGAAAGTAATTGCAAGGGAAGAGATGGCAGCTTGTCTGGTGGGTTTATTAGATGTTACAGAAGAAGCAGACTGAGTTGGTTTTGCAGTAGTGTGTCACCATCTTAGCCAAGTGTTGGATTTTTTGGTTTTGTTTTCTAGCTTTTCTGGTGCCAAGCCTAAATAAGAGATTGATATTGAGACAGAACAGCTCTCTGGCTTTGGGTTACATTTGCCACCCACTTCTACAGGTGACTCATTCAGGATTTCACATCCTGCTCACCAAAGACAATGCTGGTTTGAAGATGTCACTGCAGAGATGATAAAAAGAGAGAAAAATAAGAGAAGAGAAAGAGGAAAGATAATAGTAGTGTGATTTTTGCCACTTTTCTGCCAAAGAAACAAAGCTTACCTCTCCTTCAGTGAGGGAGAACCCTGTTCCCCAGTGTGCTGCCACCAGCAGTGTGGTTCCAATTAACTGCATCTTGATGTGCTTTCCAACTGACCTTTACATAGTGTTTGCTTTGGCAGTGTTGCAGGCCATGCTGCTTTTGCTTCTGTCAGGATTACAGCTGCACATCTTCCACTATGCTTTGGTTTGATATTGAAGTATTGCTTTGAGTGTTAACCCATTAATTACTGGCTAGGATACCAGCCACATTTAGCAAGCTTACCTGCCAGATGCAAGTGCATGTGCCAAATGTGACTCATTTTGCAAATGTACTGCAGAAAACTACAGCTAAAATGCAGCCACTGTCTGATCCTGAGTACCTTACAGAGAGGAATCAAACCAATCCACGAAGTTTGATGTTATGTGAGGTATTCAGAGGTTTTCTCAATAACCAACAAAGAGAAATACCTTTAGAAAATGACTTGGATCCTCCTAACTGAGAGCATAGGCATAGCTTTTAGATGGCTAACTTCTGGTGAAATTAGTGTTACCAGTAGTGATTAAAGCACTAGTTGTTCAGGCTCATTGTGATTGCTATTGTGACTTCCTAGATTTTCCAAAAGTGAGATCCTATGATTCATTGATTCTATGAAATGACAGGTCTCCCACCTGACAGCAAGCCAGAGGGCTTAGTGGCAGCAGAACCTGTCTCCCACCTGACAGCAAGCCAGAGGGCTTAGTGGCAGCAGAACCTATCACCTGACCTTCATACCTCCCTGGAGTCTTCTGAGAGATGGCAGGCACTAGCTGAACGTGCAGACTTTTGATGTAAGAAAAACACCCTGGAATATGTTGACCTCAAAAGCCATGGAATCTTCATCCATGTAGATTCTATGAGATCCCAAATCGAGCTGTCTCAGGCAGAACTGAAGCTTAAGTAACTCAGAGCAAGTCATTGGCAAAAGGCTGCAGAAGCAGTTAAAACATCTCACTTGTCCAAGTGCTGATCAAAGGACTTTGCTGCTGGAGTTTCAGGAAATAAATCCATAAAGTCTACAGTAGGTAATTCGTGGCAGTTTTCATTTGATTCTAAATTAATAACAGTAAAAGGAGTCTGGTTACACTCCATTGTCTACTGTCCTCAAAAATCCTTCAGGTATTTTGTGACTAATTTTCAGATCTTGCCAAAAGACTCTCAAATCCCATATGAATAAAGGCTGGAAATAGCAGTTGCTTCATTTCTTCTAGCCATAAAAACCATTAACTACTCCTGTCTCACCCTGTAAAGACACCTTAACAAGATCCAAGCTTTCATGTGTTCTGTTAATTATGGGAACACTAAAGATTCAGTATCGTTCTGAATCTACAAGCAGAATCTAGTGTTGTCTTGTAAACGCAGGCCCTGGGATATGAATTCATCAATTATGTAAAATAGACACCTTTAAAATACAAATCCAAAAGACTCTTAAGACAAAATATGATGTATTGCATAACACAATTACCATTTTCTCTTTTGAAGGTCCAGCTGTGATCGTAAACGGTCGAATAGGCTTTGAAATGAAGGTTCAATTGCCAGAATAAGCTCTGTAATTTAACCAAACTGCATAATTCAATGACCTAAATTGAATTTCAGTTGGTTTTATACTTTAAGTCAGTTTAGACTCTTGAAAATCCTCCCTGTGCTCCGTTTCCCAGTTGCTGCATCCTCGCACTGAGGTGCAGCATTCAGTCATGAGGCTGAGCTTGGTTGGAATGTGGAGTCACAGCAGGGTTGTTTTCTACATTAGCACTAAGTACCTGTAGACAATTTGGGACACATGCTCCTAGGATAAATAATAACCCTCCCCAAATAACATGTTACATACAGCTTGTATTGTTTTGTAAGTATGAAAACACCTACACTCCACTGAATCTTCAGGAAGAGGGTTCGTCAGGCTGACCTGTGGAGCTGAGGGTACATAAGAAAACAGCTTTTCAAGAGAGAATGTTTCTACTATTTTTAGAACCTGACAAACAAAGACACTGTATTCCTCACACTGGCTGGGGTTTTGTGGGATGTTTGAGAAGTGCAATATGCTGCATGCCAAACGGCATTGTCTCTCAGCAAAGTCTGACAGTTCCAAGAAGCAGCAGACTCTGGACGTTTGTACTCACTGACAAATGACTACTTGGATCTGTGAGGAAAACAGTTTGAATTTGAATCATGTTAAAAGAGAAAAGGACACCTAAGCAATATTCTCTCTTTTCCTTCAGACACTGTGTCTGATGACTAGTTAGAATCAGCTTTGTCTCTGGGGAGTTCAGGCACTTTGCCAAGGCTCGCTGTTTTTGCTGAACAGCAACACCAGACAAAAATGGTGCAAACTAGGAAGATTTTTTATTAATGAATGAGCAGGATCTCAGAATTCTTAGGGAAGTTGTGTTTCCTGGCTGTCCTTGTCTCATTTCACACAGTTGACAGTGGTTCAGCATTAGCATTTCTGCAGGAATGAAGGCAAACAGACTATTTTTTGTTTGAAACACATCCGTCTTGTCTATAATTTACAGCTGAAGATGGAAACCAAATGGTTTTGGGATTCTACATGTGCCTGGAGGGTTTCTAAGCTGTCTTGTCTGCTCTTTTATTCTCCTTCAAGCATTAGCTAAAAGAATGAACTTCAGCATTAACATTTTGTCATTTCCGATGGCTGAAAATAGTGTTCAAGTGGCTCACAGAAAAGGAGGGGGAAGGACAAAATAAGCATCAGCTAATTAGTGGCATGGAAACAAGACTGGTACACAGGCAGCCCATGAAGTTTCTTTATGACAAGCTATCTGTCAGTGGCAAACTGGAAAGCTTCATGAAAGTATTTTGTACACGCTGCTTCTCAGCTCATTAACCCTTTAAAATCATCTGTAAGTTTATCCTCACCTTTTTCCAAGAGCAACATCACTAAACCATGTGCTTGACTGTGATTCTTCCTCACTCACAGGAGTTAGAAATGTCTATGTCTTGTAGCATTTCAGCTACTCTGAAGTACAGGAGTGGCAGTGTGGTAGGCTGAAGTAAAAGCAAAGACACATAAATAAAAGGAAGAAAATTGCACCCAGCTTGACTGTGGTGTGAGAGGGAGTGACAAGACCTCCAAGGGAGGGTGTGGAGGCTCCATCCTTGGAGGGCTTCAAGACCCCCCTGAACACGTTCCTGTGTGACCTGATCTAGGTGGGAGCTGCTTCTGCAGGGGGGTTGGACTGGATGAGCTCTAAAACTCCCTTTCAATCCCCACCATGCTGTGATTCTATGATGACATGACAGTGAGTTGCAAGAGAGCCTACAGAACAAGAGAGAGATGAAATCTGAAAGCTACAGTAATACTTCATGGTGAAGTATGACAGGGGCATCTCCCTGCTGCTTCCACTTGGGAGGGTGGGCTTTCAGTTACCTTATTTTGACATGAATGGTCAAAATCGGTGTAACTTTTGCAGTGATGTATATTGACATGCTTCTGAGGCTTGATATAAGTTTGGGTGAAAGAAGCATAAACTGAAGAAGCAACAGGGTGCCCAAGAGTTTAAAATGATGGAGGACAGCGTGAGACATGGAGAACAACAACAGGGAACACCTGCTCATGTAGGACTTTGTAGAGGGTTTGTGGGTTGTCTAAAGACACCAGATGATGTAGTGAGGAGAGAGAGGAGACTTCTGTGTGTGTGTGTGTGAGAGAGAAGGTGCAGGTGACAACACATTTGAGAATATCAGAAGGGTTGTCCACTTGCTCTGTCATGCTGTACCAAGTTACTCACTCTCCCTTCTAAATGTGCCTCTTTTATCCTCCCAGAGAATTCACTTGGATTTTGTTTGCTTTCTGTAAATGGTCATGACAGACCTAAAGCAGATACAGGTGAAAGGAAGATGAGGGAATAAAATCCTGTCAAAGGATATGATTAGGTTGATGAAACCTTTTAAGTTTTTTCTGTTAGGAAGTGTGAGTGGAATGGGAGGGGTGAGGAAACACCCTCTGCAGTAGCCAGCAAGGTCGTAAACAATTCTAATGTGAAACACACTATTAAACTGTAATAGCAGCTCAGTCAGGTCGTTCCAGCAGCACCCCAAGCCCCCTCTTGCTCATTTCTTGGGCTCTGCATTTGGAGTAGGATGAATCTGCTGCCCATCAATCTCCTGTTGCCACCGGGAGGTCTGATGGTCCCTGTGTCCCTTCACACAGCTGCTGTGTTTGTTAAAAAAACAGCCAGGGAAGGGCCTTTATCTTCCTCAAACATGCCTTTGCTTAGCAGAGATTATGAGTAAATATCTCTTTTCTCTTATGACAGAGAAAACTACTTCTCCTTTTCCCTTTACACTCCTGTTAATGTATGTTGCAATCCATAGTTACGACACTCACTTACAGTGACCGTGTAGTTGGTGCACAACAGACACTCCCTCTTCCAGCTTTTGGCTGAGACAAAGAGCAGTTGTGCAGATTTCCATACAAGTGATGTGTGAAACAACAATATCTAATTGTTTATCTGTTTTCTTAAAACTGAAGTGCAGTGTGAGGGCTCTGTGAGCTTCAGTGCTGCCGTGTGGTCAGGGGCATTGCAAACCAGCAATTTTGCTAGAAGGAGGGGAAAACCCCCACAACTGGAGGCTGCTTTATAGGTTTAAGATTCATAGGTTCCTCTGTGGGAGACAGTAGTTCATGTATGAATAGGTGTTCTTCATAAACAAGAAAAGAAGCTCAATAATGCAGGAAAACAACGAGGTAACTCTGGGTTTATCCCAGTCATATAAATCAGGCTCATAGAGGCCTGATGCCTTCAGGTCTCCTGGGATAAACAACTGTCTCAGTCCTGCATTTAGACTCCAGACACAGGTTTTCTTTAATTGGAGAATACACAGTGTGCATCACAGAAATATTTGACTTACATTTTGGCCCCCCACACTGGCAGAAAATTGCTCCTTGAAGTCTGACCTGCTTTATAATGCTGGGAATGTTGGATTTAAGCTGGACAAATCCATGGAAAAGTGAAAGTGGAGATCAGTCAGAGGTAACTGTCAGGGGGAAAGCAGCAACAGAGAACACAGAAGTCCAACACAGTGACACCAATGCTCTTGTGTCAGTGTTTCTCTCTGCACAAACAGAATGAGGTCACTTCAGGTAAAAGCAAACCATCTTGGTCACAGGAGGAAAATGTGTGAGAGCCTTGGAGTCATAGGAAGCAAGGCAGCCTTGTGCAGCCTTCTCTGACTTAATACATTAATAAACAGCTGCTGGGCATTTCAGATTTTCTCAGCAGTAAGTGTTGTTAATCAATTTTTAATGCAACAGTTAAAAAGGTAGGAAAACTGCTCTCCAGCTTCCACCAGAACAATTGATTTTTGCAAGACCTTCACTGGCTAGACTGTTCTGCTTCAGAGTAAGAGTTCTGTGTAGGTCATATGAATCCAGCCCATGAGAGTCAGAGGAAAGCACAGCTATGTTTGTGTTAAAAAGTCTTCTGACATGTTACTGGTAACCAAATGGTTCCAGGGTGTATGGCCACTGTGTATTTTGGATTGCAGGGATTTCTTCTGCCAGCACATTTATGAGGAATGCAAATGGCAACTAGGGCTGCAGAAAAAGCTCCCAGAGCCACAGCAAGATTAACAAAACCAAAGCAGCAATTGTATGTGTTTAACCACCAAATCAGCTGAACTTCTCAGCTGAAAAATATGAGGTCCAAAACGATAGGAATTCCCCAACTTGGTGTATTATGACCTAGAATTGGGGTTGGTGCATCCAAAGCAATAGTGCAGCACTGCTACACCGAGCTTCTGGTGACAGGTTGTATGTTTGGGGTGGGCAGAAAGGGGAAGGTTTGTATTCTGTGATCTTAGGTGTTTGGTGGGAGTGCCAAAACAAGGAGGCTAGTCCTGGTTGTAGCTTACTTACCATGTTGCTGGTAAGTTGATTATCTCACAGATGTTTTCTGTTACACAGTCTGCAGCTTAGATCTTCTGTTCTCATGTTTGTAATGACATAATGTGCTCATAGACAATGCAAAATGTACTCATCTCCTGAAGATACAACTGGAAAGGATTGAATAACTTTTAAAGCTCCAGGGAGGAGCAGGGTGCCCTATTCCCATGTCCACTCACCTGCCTCTACTCACATGTATCCACCACAGGTGAAATACCAGAGGGTAGCAAAGAATGGCATTGATGTGCCCTACTTCTGTTTTGCCAGGTTGCTGCATTTTGTGATGTTGATGAAAAGAAAATACTGAAGGGATTCTACACTTATGAAGAATCTGAGGTTAGTTACAAGCACTGTTCATTCTTACTGTGATGTGGAAGTGTTCTGGGGAATGTGCTGGAAAAACACACCACTGATTTTAAATACTGTGTAGCAACTCTTTTTGGTAAGGAGGCTGTGACAGAAGACTAGATAACTGGGAACTGGTACTGGAGTGTGAACTGTGGAGCCACAACTACAGACCTCACACCCACTGAGATCGGTTTAGAGAGACAAATATCTGTACTCTGAAGGGATTCTGATGATGAGGTAACAGCCTTCACTGACTCATGATGGATAAAAGTCAAATATCTATCAAATATCAAATATTAAAAAAAGCTTCTGTGATTAACTGTAGCCCAGCTGTGTATTTAGTTCTACCGTATCAGAGTAAAACTTTGATAGGTTCCTTGGGAGCCTACAATTGTAGGCAGCAGCATTTTATTCCCTAGGCAGGGAGGTGTGAGATTTAGATGGCAATAAACAAACCATAGGGAAAAAAGCCCACCAAAAGTTGTTCAAGCATTAATTTCATAAAAGCAATTAGCTCAAACCCTGTACTAAAGATTCATCCAGAATCAGTCCCTGCAACATTTGGTGAGCAGACAGTTGTGAGTGTCCCTGGGCTGGACGCTGTGAGCACAGTCTGACACTGGGGCTCAGCTCGTCTGGCTCCTGGGGTGGTCTGACTGCTCAGCCACACACTCCCACTGCTCTGTTTATGATGGGTTTAGCAGTCTTGTGGCTACAGGATGACTTGATCCAGTTAGCTGATCTGGCAGAAAAGGAACCTTCAAAGTAAGGAGTTGTACAGCAAGTTATCTTGTGAATCAGATTACCCTGAGGTTGTGTGATGCTTGTATCTGATGGGAGCAGGACTGAGCAGCAGTGGAGGAAGAGGAGGGGTGCAGGGTGCTCCTCAGATACAGTGTGTGGCTGGACTATAGCTGTCAAATCAAATTCTATACTGGGAAGCTAATGAGTGCTTCAGCTGCATGAAAGGAAAAGCATTTTGACCTGGAATACTGAGGACTCTCAGTATACTGTCAGCATAACTGTTACAGGTCCTGTGCATTTGTCTTCCTAACACATACCCATCCTCTCAGACCACTTGTAAAGAAGATCATACTGCAGCCAGCTGTGAATCCTTAGAAGATTCTGTAGCTTGGATCCATGGTGAAGTCCCAGTTGGGTATTTAACAGCTCCCACTGAGGGAGAAAGATGGTATCTGCTGCTGTGCCAGCTCTGCTGCCCCTCTGATGGCACAGAAGGGTGATGCAGCTCACTCATGTGGCAGAAAACCCACCAAACAAAGGGAAGAACATCTATTTTTTTCATGGGATAGGCTACTAAAGCAACACACCCTGCAATCAGATCAAAAAGGGGATTGTTTGGAAAAGGGCTAAAAGCAGAGCTTGGAAGTAAGGCAGAACCAGTGGACGGGAGGAGAAGGCTCTTAATGCAGAGCCAGTGTAAATTGACTCAGAGAAACCCAGTTGTGCTGAGAGATTATGGTAAGAAAACAGTGAAACAATGAGCAGAAGCATGCAACCAGCTGGACTATCTAGCATGAGGTCTCAAAAGAATTTCTCTCCCTTTTAGTCTTTAGTAGCTCCTAAAACTGAGCTAACAAGTAATGCTGTGTGCCTCTGCTGAAGCCTGCTGCTTTTTCCTGCAGGAGAGACCAAAGCCAAAGATTCCTATATGTCACTTCAGAGATGCAACTCCACCATTCATTATCTGCATGAAGCTGGTGAGTGCCCCTGTCAGTCTTTATGTCCCAAATCAGCACTTGCTCCTTGCAAACATGAATTTCCATTTGCTGTAAGTAGCTGCTCACAGAAGCTTGTACTTGTGCAACTGAATGGCTGTTTCTAGCAAATCAATTGTGCAGGGTATTTCAGGGGTTTAAACCCAGCAGTATTAAGTGGTGTTAAGAATAACAAAGGGTACAGCTTTTGTAAAGCAGCTTGGTTCTGGCTTACTTTCTGGCCCAACACCATTATATACACAAATGAGCACGGCCTGTCAGTCACCTGGCTATGTTTATCCCTAATATTTTGCAGGCCTATGGATGGCAAAGGCTTTGTTTCTTAAATCAGACCTTAAAAGCCATTTTTGTTTGGCACTGCCAATTTTGAAGCCCCTTCTGTGCCTTACTCTGGCAACTTTCCTATTTCAGCTGCTTTAATTGACCTAATCACAGAACTAGAAGACAATAACCATCAGTTACTTTGCTGTTCTATTTGAAATAGCAAAGCAAAGAGTATGGGATAACATAGGAGATTTAAAGCAAGACAGCAAAGACACTCTAGTTGCAAGCACCAGTCTCTGACAGTAACTGAACAGTAACTAAAACCTGTGGCTGTGTATGAACATGGACATTCTAACCCCATCCTAGATCTGTTCAAACACTAGTTAGCTGAATCTCATCTCAACTGGTACAGTGTGTTTTCAGCTGAGCACTCTGACACCATGACTATGATCAGCCTGAAAGTACCTTAAGGCATTATCAGGTACTGTTGGCTGATAAACTCTTGGAGAAGCCAGTAACAACTAATCTCCTTTTTCATGCTACATAGAATGGTGGGTGGAAATCCCCAGACAAAACATCTGTGCAGCCTGTTCTAAAGCACATTTAACTTGTGAAGACCTTGCCATGAGACTATTACACATCATCCTCTTGCCTGAAAGCTCTGGCCCATGACTCCAGTTGTGATTTCAGTGTATTTTTCCACTTGCAGCCACTGAGCATTTTCCACTTGCTGATCACAGAACACTACAGGCCACAGTATGGTTGAAGTAATATGCAGTATTGTCTTTGGAAATACAATTTGACCTTCTTGAAATAGATTCAGAGTCTATCATATTGCTTCTAACATCTGCCTTTGAGGCAGCTTTCTTTTTAGGAGAATTTAAGGAAGTTAATAGCCAAATGGAGCCCAGCCTGCAGGCAAGCTCTCAGCCCCCCCACCTCATGATGGACACACTTAGCTACTGTGAAAGCTGCTGTTACAAGAGCTGATGTTAAAAACACCCCAGTGCAAAGGTAAATAAAGATGGAGCTCCACCAACATACACTGGGAAAACAAAACAGTGGCAAAACAGACAACACTGGTCATAAACATGTAAAACAACAGTGTGAAAGTCCACAGTGGAGCTGACCTTGCTGCAGCTTTTAACTGATGGTCTGTTAACTATACAAACCTCACAGCACACAGCAGCACTCCATGTTGTTGTTTTAATATTATGAAGTCAAGCAGGTTGTTAGAAAATGAGAGTTATCATAACTGAAACTGATTAAGTGGAATAAGTGAAACAGAATAAATGGAACAGGCTGCCCAGGGAGGGTGTGGAGGCTCCTTCCTTGGAGGGCTTCAGGACCCACCTGGACACATTCCTGTGTGACCTGATCTAGGTGGGACCTGCTTTTGCAGGGGGGTTGGGCTGGATGATGTCTAAAGGTCCCTTCCAACCCCACCATTCTGTGATTCTGTGATTCATAGAGGCTGTCAGGATCCCACTCTCACTACTTACAAGGTTATGGGTGGATTGAAACAGCCACAGTTTTCAGTAGTAGTTCTGTCATGGAAAGTAGTCTCTACCAAAACAAAACAAGTTGCTAAATGTCTGTGGTTTAAAATATTCAGGCATCCTGTCTGCAGCAGCTTTCAAGCTTCTAGACCTGAGCACTAAAGGAAATGGTTTCTAAATGGGTTGAGAATCTTTTTTGTTCAGATTGGTTGATATTGTGCAGGTGAAATGAGATAAATATGAATTTGTGCCTATTGTGTAATGCTGAGGGCTGGTCTTTGCTGCAGTCAGGGGCTGAGCTGGCCTTGCTTTCTCTACAGCCAGTATCTGAGGGAACAGCTGAAACCAGAAGTTTCCACTTGCCTTTCTTTAATCACATTTTTTCCTACAGTTTTCCTCCCAATATGCTTTTTAAAAGTGGGAGGCTGGGAAAAGTAGGAGATAAACACATAAATATTAAGACTACCTGAAATTATGTGTTGACTCTTTGCAATCACTGTTGCTGCTTCTGATGCAAGTTGCTGTGATTAATCACCTCAAACTGTGCAAACCATGCTGCTGTCACAAGTTCAAGTCCCCAGGCTGATGTGGGATGCACCTTTGAGATGCAAAATGTCTCTGCAAGACTGGTGTCATCCTTGTGCATGCTTGGGAGGGAACAAAATGAGCTTTACAGCTCACCTCTATTTTTTATTTAGGCATTGAAGGAGGTGGCTTTACCCAGCTCCCTGTTTCATGCCATGCAAAAGCAACCATACAACACCCCCCACAGTGAACAGAGGTAGACACTGCAACCACCACAGTCCAGCTGCATGGTGCATGGAGCTGTTGGAGGGTTGTGTCAGGCAGAATTAGCTGCACCTCCTCTTCTCTAAGAGTCAGACTTCCAACTGAGCTTCATGCTTTGCCAGCAGAAGTTCATCACCATCCTTAGGAAGATGAGTGTCCTTGGGCTTTATTGTCCTTTATGTTGCTGTTTGTCATAGGGATGACCTCCTAGTTGTGGTCACACAAAGCCTGTGTGTTTCTGTGCAGCTCTAAGAGGGTAATTTTGAAGCTTAAATGTGTTTATTCAGTGGGCTCTTTGCAAGAAACCTCTCTGCTGGCCCTGTACTCGGAGCAGTGTTCATTTACATTGCCCCAGGGAGGGTCATAACTTTGGGACAAGGTAAAATACTTGTTGAAAAAGCAGTTACCCTCTGTGATCTCTGCTCAGGTGGCATTTTAAAATGGCTTCACAAGGGGCTGTAGCTGAAACTCTGCTCTCTCCTGTGTGTGTGTGCAAGGTTTTGCTGAAGGGAATAGAACTGTGGCTTCAGCTTGTCAAAACTGGAGCAGCCTGCAGCACCACTTCACCTGAGGGCCTGCACTGGCTCATTTCTCTCTCTTTGGGGCAGAAGCAAAACACTTAGAAGTCATGCATTGTGCCTTGCTTTGACAGGGATTCCAAGTGCTTGAAATGAAAGAGATTTCTTTTTTCAGGCTCAGTAATTAAACTAGTTTGACTGTATAAAGTTTGCAGTACGTTTACTGTTAGACCAGTTGCTGTAAAACTCTCCCTTGTACTGTCACCTCTGTCTTGTGCTCTGGGAAAGGAAGATGGGTTTGAACTCTGCTGCCTCATTTAGCATCTGGGCTCTTTTATATATATATCTATAATTATGTTTTTAAGCATTCTTTGGAGCAGGCTGATTTCTCAGCAAGCTAAATGCTACTATATCCTGTGTCCTGACTTGTGAAATCTTAGGTTTACAACATCATTAGTGGAGGCCAAGGGTCAGCATTAAGGTCTCCCTTTCGGAGGAGACATGAATGATACATTTTGCAGACGAACCAGTGACCATTTGGGGTCACAACTGAACTGTGACACTATCACCCAGTCCTTCAAAGTACTGAACACCATTCAGCAGCCTCAATTTCAAGGAAAAAAATGTACACATCATCTTTCACAACCAGAGGCTTACCTGAGGTAACTGATTTCTTATCTGACAAGTGGAGCCCTTGCTGAAACAGCCAAGAGCCATGTAGTGCCCCTGGCTCTTTTCCTGCCCTTCTCCAAATTAGCTGTTCTTACTTTTTAAATGGTCAGTAAACATCAGAGCTCACTTATGGACTTTGTGATGGGTGGTTAAGGTTGTTGTTGAAGTTCTGGATCGGGTGGCAGGTAGATGAGAGTCTTACAGGAGGAGGAGCTGATGTGCAGCAAGGCACAGCGTGCTGGTGTGGGCAACAGCCTGGGAATGCACACAGGCAGCATCTCCTTTCCTGCAGCAATTCAGGCAGCAGAAACACTGCAGAGGTTTGTGGAGACTGGTCAGCTTGTCTTGTTGTTAGATTCCCACTTGGGCAAGCAGTCCAGCTCTAATTCCACAGTTCCAGTTGGGCTGATTCCTGCTGACCTGAGCCCTTACAGCTGTGCACTGTTAAACCTTCACTACTGCTGCTCTGGGCCAATCACGAGCCATCTCTTTACCCACCTCCTAGAGTACTGTGAGCTTTCATTCATCACTTCTTTTAGTGACATCATTCCTGAAGGTGAGTAGAATTGAAGGACCCCAAGAACACTGAAGCAGCAATTCCCAGCCATGCTGAAGTGAGCATCCTTTGTTGATGCCATCGCTGCCTTGCCAGACTGCTCAGGGAGCAAACCTGCCCAGGTTCCTGTTTGGATCATGTAACCAAGGCTGAAAAGGAAACACCTTTATGCAAAATATTGCAGTTGTCTGAGGAAAGCTAATCAGAGCTCAAAACCCAAACACAAACAAACCACTGTTTTGTTAAATTCATTCCCTTGGTCAGTCCTCTGGAAATGCAGGTGGCTGCTGGGCTTTGTCCTGCCCTTCTGTGCTACACAGCAGCACCAGGAGGGGGCTGGTACCTGCACACTCCCCCCTCCCCTGCTTCACAAACATCTTAATTTGAACACTAAGTCTTCAACATAGACTTAATCTTCAAATGGAAATCAGACCTGAAGGGACTTTGGTTGATGTAATTCTTTTTCTTCCCTCACAGGATTTGACAGGTGGAGCATTTGAAAGAAACCTGAACACACTGAACTTGAAGGAAGGGATGGATTACTATCACTTCAACTGAAACCCAAAGCAATGCAACGAACTTGAGCTGTGGTACCCTCTGTGTGTCTCTGTGTAGGAAGACCAAAGAGTTCAGAGGTTCTCAATTCTTTAGCAATTTGTGCTCTGTTAACATTGCTCTTTGTGCTGAGCAAGCCCTTGGTAAGGGAGGCTCCAGTTACTCCACTGCTAATGCCATTTGCTCATTACACTGTCACACATCTCTCATTTACCAAAATCACTTTGATTGTTAAATTGTATCTGGAATTTAACCATGAAATACTGTCTGTAGGGTGACAAGAAGCCTGTTAGCACAGGGAAGCCTGGAACCAATGGAAGTGTAAAGAGGCTCCTGCCAGCCTTCCCCCTCCTGCCCTCTGAGGGGAAGCTCTGTGCAGGGCACACAGTGCTGGCCTCAGTTGTGTCTGTGACAGCATCTGGCAGCCACATGATCAGATGTGCAGATGCTCACAACAGCCCCTGGAGCTCCTCAGGGATTTTTGGAAAAGCTGGCTGTCACTGGTGTTGCAGCAGGGACCTACAGCTGTAGCTCTGCAAACCCAAGATCTTTCAAGAATGAACTAGAACAGTCTGTGTTAGTGCCAGAGTCAGAACACGGGGCTGTGGGCTCAGTACTGCTGCAGCAATGCCTGTGCTGATCAATACCTACCAATGGTAGATACACCTACCTACACCTACCTGCCTACCAGTCTTTGTTCAGTGGGGGCCAGTGACAGGACAAGTTGTAGGGAGTTGTAGTGATGTGGCAGTTGACCTCTCCAGTCATGGATGACAGAACACGAGGAAATGGGCTCAAGTTGCACCAGGGGAGGTTCAGATTGGACATTAGGAAGAGCTTTTTCACCAAGAGGGTTATTAAGCATTGGAAGGGGCTGCCCAGGGAGCTGGTGGAGTCCCCATCCCTGGAGATACTCAGGAGACACATAGATGAGGTGCTGAGGGATGTGGTTTATGTACTGCTGGGCCTGGCACTGTGAGGTGAGGGGTTGGACTTGATGACCTTAAAGGGCTTTTCAAACCATAATGATTCTGTGATGCTGTGAAGGGGTCACAGGCACAGGCTGGAGCACAGGCAGCTCCAGTGGCACAGGAGGAGAAAGTCCTTTGGTGCAGAGGTGAGGGAGCCCTGGCCCAGGCTGCCCAGGGAGGCTGTGGAGGCTCCTTCTCAGGAGGTTTCCAAACCCACCTGGACATGTTCCTGTGCCCCTGATGGAGGGGAACCTGCTGTAGCAGGGGGTTGGGCTGGATGAGCTCTGCAGAGTCCTTCCCACCCCCACCATCCTGGGATTCTGTGAGCAGCCCAACCCAGGCTGTTGCAGAGGCTGTGAAGTGAGAACTGTTTGTTTAATGGTGAGTAGCACAGATGGACACAGATGCATCTCATCTGCCAGTGCAGGCTGCAAGCAGATGTGAGAAGTATGGAATAATTTCTACTTATCCTCCTAAAAAGGTAAAAGAATCTTCAAGACTGACAGGTTGTAGTTCTGAATAGCTGCAGTAGAAGACTGCAGCAGTTTGTAGCAGGTACTTCACACAGAAACTGGCTTGGGTTTACATCTTCTGCCTGAGGCTTTCCTTCCTTGCAAATTTTCATAGATGTGTGTATTACATATATACACACACAGACAGTGTCCTACTGGTAAGTTCTGGGATTTAATTAGAACTACCAAATAACACAGTGTAATTAAAATATCATGTTGTCCTCCCCATCACATTAGTCTCACTGAAATATTCTAGCCATTTCATTTAATAGTCAATAAGAAATGATCTGAGTTCCTGGCAGGTGAAGTGCTGACTCACCTCTGTTCTTCAAGGGGAAAAGAAAAAAGCAGCTTCAGTTCCTAAGTCAAGATCAGCACAGGAAATATTTGCTTGAATGGGCTCTAGAAAGCACTATTAAGAGAGGCATTGACTGCAGTTAGAGTTTGTGTTTGCCTATGACATTCCTAGTGGAACTGCTTTAGTGGGGGTTGAGCTTTAGAGGTCACTTCCAATCCCTACCATTCTGTGATGTCAGAGCTGGCCAGAGATGCTTGGTGTTGAGGAAGATTTCATTCTTGCTAAGCATTGCCATTATAACCTCATGAAAAACAAGTCTTTTAAATTAAGAGACCAAGCAAGTCATGTTTAATACTTAATGTGTGTACAACAGGCACACGTGGCTCCGTTCAGAGCTGGAGAACTAACATCAGTTGTGACAAAGAACAACTGCCACGGGGTGGCTACAGAAAAATTACTTGGAACATTTAACAAAGCTTTATGCCCTGTGGCATATCTGCACAGTGTTTAACCACTGTCAAACAGGGCACTTGGCAGCTCAGGCTGAGGATCCAGCGTGTCAGGGAACGCAGCTGACTCCTCCAGTCCTAACGGCACCTGAAGCCAGAACTTGAGTTTACAACCCAGCAGCCAGTCCCTGCAGCTTCATTGTGCTGCACCCTGCAAGAAAGACAGAAAAGGTCACATGGAGTGGCATGGATGACTACTTCAGCAGTATTCCAGTGGTGCAATTAAACTAAATGGAGAAGGAAACAGAGACATTATAATATTTGCAGCCCTTTTTAACACCTTCACTTCCAGCAGCCCTTCAGCCTGTTGTATTTGGACAAGTTTTAAATGGATAAGTGGTGATTTCAGATGAAGTTCATTCCCTTTTCCATAATGTTGTGCTTGGCTTCCTCTGTCATTTCTCCTCTGTTCTCAGGATATGTGAGCTCTTGAAGAGCATCAGTGTGTTGTGCACTCTTGTGTGAGCACAAGCTGGCTGCCAGCAGGGACACGTGGAGAGCTGTGACAAGTCCTTCAAGTGCAACGAGTATCACTCAGTGAACTCCAGCAGGTCTTGGGGCAGGTGCAGGCTTAACTTCTACTATCTGCTTATGTTAAAAGAGGAAGAAAAGGTGAAGTTCCATGTTCAGCCATGTAACTCCAGCTTTCACATGATGCTGTTTGTAAGAAAGAATTCCATCTGAAATACCTGCATTTGGCTATTCCTTATGCTTGTGTTTAAATCAGAGACAGTTCTCCCCTAACATGTCAGGCTTCTCTGAGTATCCCATCATTAAGGAGCTGAACAAGGGGGTTTTTTGAGATCTGGAAATCCATCTGGTACCATTTTCATTTTGAACATAATAATTCTAGTTGACTAGAAGACTTCTTAACAGCTCAGGTCAACTTTTGCTCTTCAAGACAAAATGGCCTTGTATGGGCAAGAGCTTCAGAGTCTACAGAAATGTCAGTCAGAGGTTTCTTAGAATTATAACAAAGGCATAAAACTGTAGATGTGATTCAGTGAGAGAAAATGGCTATTTGGGGCAGCAGAGTGGCTTTGGAGTTTCTACAGAGATGTTTTAAATTAGTCTTCTGACTGCTTTTTTTTCAGCATGTTTCAAAACACCCATTTGTATCACTGACAACTCAAAACAAAGGATGTACTTACATTAGGAAGCATCTGCAGTGTAAAGGATCATCAGAATATTATAGGAGGGAGAACTGGCTGACCTCACCTTGCAGCATCACTGAGCACCAGCTCAACACGGGCCTGAAAAGCTCCATTAGCCCAGATAATCTGCAGATGCTCTGCAGGAGAAAAGCCTGTGGTGCCATTCAGCCACAGATGCTGCAGCTGTGCAAAAGGCTAATGCAGTTCTGAAGTGGAACTGTGCAGGGCAACAAAAGAATGCTTTGCATAATTCCAGTCATGAAAACAGACTTAATGGTGCTCAGAGATCTTAGAGGAGGAAGGGAATGAAGATCCACTCCATGAGGAAAAAGTTAGGAAAGAAAAATGCACAAGTGGTGTGTCTGACTTCTAATGAGAAAGGATAGAACTTGCTAGAACTGTGAAAGCAGAACAATAACAGCTACAAAGGCCAAGAATAAATTGATACACCACCATCCTTAACCAGTTCACAGGACAGATTATATGCTGTGGATACAAGGGAAGTAACCTTGGGCCATCAACCTTGTCTTGTATTACTCAATGTAAACATGTTTCTCTGTAAACTGTCACATTAACACGTCTTCTCTTCACTCAGCCTCCTCATCTTTGGGCAGAGAGGAGAACGAACTTCTCAGAAGCCCTTAGCAAAGCAGAAACTTCTGTACTTCTGCCATACTGAGCAGATGGGCAATTCCAAACTAACTGCATGGAAATGAAATGGGAGCCACTCAGGGATATATTGTCTGTCATCTCTGCTCTTCCTCTTAGGCACGGTTAGGTTCCTGTGCTTTGCACATCTCACACTATATTTCTGCTGTTGAAACTGAGAAGGCTTTTATCCTTTTTTCTTTCCCCAGAAAGGGCAGACAGTTCTGCAAACATCTGTACTGTGTTATTTCATTCCTGTGCTTTGTCTGAGTTAAGATGTCACACTACAAGTCAGGAATGCATTCAAGAAATAAAACTGGACGAGCTTAAGACAAGAGCTTCAGCAATTCCACATACTCTGTAGTCAGCTGTGGGGATGCTCCTCCTGGTGCACATCAATAGGGACAGTGGCTGTTTCACAGAAGTGTGCAGCAGGTTTGGTGGAGCGATGGATCAGGACAATGTTTCTATAAGAACCCCCCAAGGAGCACATTTCCTTGCTTACCTTGGCCACCAGCTGTGGTCTGGGCACTTTCATGAGGTCACAGAGACAGTTGCGTTTCTCTCTGACCACGGGCAGTTCAGCTTCCCTGCAGGAGCAAGGATTTTTTCAGTTAATTCCAAAGTAAAAGCCTGAGGTTGGCTGCACACAGACAACTGTCAAGCTGTCTGTATTACTGTTACACTCTGTATGCATCCATTCTTTCATGTACCTCAGACTGTAGAAGCTGGTTTTGCTGTGTCACATTTTAAGACTAACATAACATTTTGGTAATATCTTAAGCCAGAGGAACCACAAATACACAGCAAGTGTTCCAGAAACAACCAGTTACCTGTGAAACATCTAAGATCAGTCTTTTAGGGGTTTGTAGTTAATCAACCAACCAACCATTCATAAAACCCTTTTGGCTAGAAGTTCACTATTTGATTCTCTAAAGTTAGAGCTCATTTTTACTCAGGGAGTCTTCACATCAAGAATGAAAACAAATGGCACAATTCTACAGTCTAAAGCAGCTTTCTTCTGAAAGTCCAGCCCTAAAGCTTTTGGGTCTTTAAAAGTCAAATAGCATGGTGTCCATGAGAGAACATCCTCAAGGCCTGGTAGTTACAAAAAGCCCCCAGATGCCAAAAATCCACACAGATGACATTGACCTGCCACTCTGACTGGAATGCTGTGAGCCAGGTCTGTTTTGTTTTTCTTAAGTGACAACTGTGAATGAGCCATGAAAAATGTCACTCTTTGCACATAAACACGAGCCCGAAAGTGCAGAGAAAAAGCATCAGAGGCAGGTGAGGAAGAAGCTGAACTTTCTGACACCCTGGACAACTTGTCACAATTCATAGTGGAACCTTCCTGTAGCTAAACACAATTTATTGTTTATAGAGTAATTTGCTTAAGTTCTGAATGACACAACTGCATGATAAACTCTCTGTAGCTCCAAAGAGCAATATGCACGTGCCTGTAATTACCACCTTCCCCTAATACTAATTCTGTTCAGCTTCCTGATGTTACTGCTCATTGTAATCCAGAATTTACTGTGATTGCTGTAGCACTGAGGGAGCTTGAGAATAACAAGCAGCTATTTCTGATACTCAAAAATGACTTCAAGTATCTTCCTTTGTAAACAATTCAAATCTACCAAGATAAAACATTTAAGTACATTAACTCTTTGTCTTTAATCAATGGACGTACTGCGACGGGGAACACAGAGCAAGCCCTGAGCTTAGACAGAGTAAGGCAGGCAGCCAGTCACACCTTAAAAATGACAAGGTGAAAACAGAATATTTAGTTTCTTGAAGTGACTTTGAGGGAGCATTTTGCTTTGTTTTAGGATCCCATTTAAGAGCAGAGCTGTGTGACCGTGGTTTGCTTCCGCAGCGATTTGGCACGTAGCACTGCTCGGTTTTGTGCTGTAAACATCCCTCTGTGACAGCAGTAATCTAATCCTGCTCAATTGTTGCTGTTAACAAATTCTTTCTGTAACTTCTGAGCCAGCCTGCTTGTAAATTGAGATTTCATAAGCAAGCACTGACTCACACTAGACACAATATTAACTCATTTTAAGGGGCAGAACTGTTGATAACCAATTCTTCCAATCTGAGACCATTTTTCTCATTTAGTACTGGAAAAGTCAGAAAAACAGCAGCAGCCACCCCTTAACCATGAAAAGCTTAGTTTACTTTTCCCAAATATAAAGTTATTTAAAGCTTAAGCACAGAAATAAACAGGAAAGTAAATAACATTTAATAATGCAAGCATGCAATCTGAAAACCCATAAAGCACAGCCCTAAGGGGCATTCGAACACATCGAGGCTCATTTCTTCCCTGCTGAGGTGAGGGAGCACTGGCAGGGGCTGCCCAGATGGGCTGTGGAGGCTCCTTCTCTGGAGACATCCAAACCCAGCTGGATGAGTCCCTGTGTGCCCTGCTCTAGGTGGTGCTGCTCTGGCAGGGGGGTTGCACTGGATGAGCTCTGCAGGTCCCTTCCAGCCTTTGGGATTCTGTGATTCATTTGATTTCCATGAAATGTCAATAAAGACAATCTTGTATTGGACAATATCCAATATAATGACTAAATAAATGATTTTTTTTACTATCTGTCTGCTCTCTTGTATCAGCTTTGCTGTTTGAGGCAGGGTGATGGACCTGCAGACCCCATGACCCAGGAAGAGTCGTCTGCAACAAGGGGAAACATTTAACATGGCAGCAAAACTAACAAACTAATTAGTATCTTAAAACTCTGTATTTCCTCAAATATCTGAGGCATGCAGAACTCTGTAAACTTTTCCATGTGACTCTAATGCACCATGCTAAAATCTGCAGAAAGGGAAAAGAAACTCAGTGCCAAAATGATGGTGAGTATCCCCCTGTCCTGTCACTTCCAAGGTGCTGGCAGCACAAGTTCCTCCTGTCTCTGAAAGACATTTTGCTGCTGCAGTGTCTCTGATGACAAATGAGACCGTTTCCCCTGCCCTTGGAAGGAGGCAAGATGTAACAGTAGGTAAAATATTATGTTCTATAAACATGTTTGTTGTCTTCATGTAACTGGACACTTGGGAAACATCTCAACTGTAGCAATTCAAACTATCTGATTGAATACAGTGTTTGCAGCATTTTGAGTAATTGTATTTCATGGGAGATTGGAGCTGTTCTGCTAATTCTGTTGTTTTCCAGCTTGTCAGTGCTCTGAAATGCCAAGAAACTGTCTGTGCAGTTGAAGCTTGACTGTTTGCAACAGCCCAGTCTCTCTGTTTTGCAGAGGTTTTCCAACATCTCCCTTTTTATGTTGTCAGAGAAACATGGGCATTTTACTTTCTCTCAGGCTGGTTTTACCCCAACCACTTCCAGGGAGACAACACACCACGTAGTTTCTTACAACAGAAGAATTCTTTTCAGCCATCAGCTTTCAAAGGCATCAACAGCAGTGGTATAAAAATTATTTCAGCTCAACCACTGTCAGGCAACTGATTCCTTACCAGTTGGTGTCACTCAGTATGGTCAGTACCTCCTCCACCACCACAGGATCCAGCACCTCGCTGTAGGTTATCAGCATCTCGTACACCTGGCTGGCCGTTGTCTTCCTTATCTGTGGGCAAGAGGCAGAGAAGCTGAAGGACAGGGTCTGGAGTCCTGTGTGGAAGAGCCCAAGGCCATTGGTACTGGTCATGCTGACAATCATTTTATGGTGGACACTGTTAATAACTCAGCCCTGCAGTCTGTTCTTGCACCTGGCAGCAATTCGCTCCAGGCTTCATTTCTGCACCTCAAGGAGATTCATGGCCTCTCACTACAAGAAGGATGTTGAGGGGCTGGAGCGTGTCCAGAGATGAGCAACAAAGCTGGTGAAGGGTCTGGAGAACAGGCCTGAGAGTGGCTGAGGGAGCTGGGGGTGTTCAGCCTGGAGAAGAGGAGGCTGAGGGGAGACAGGAGCACTCTGCAACACCCTGACAGGAGGCTGCAGTGAGGTGGGGATCATCTCTTCTCTCCAGTAATGAATGATAGGACACAAGGAAATGGGCTCAGGTTGCACCAGGGGAGGTTCAGATTGGACATTAGGAAGAGGTTTTTCACCAAGAGGGTTATTAAGCATTGGAAGGGGCTGCCCAGGGAGCTGGTGGAGTCCCCATCCCTGGAGATACTCAGGAGACACATAGATGAGGTGCTGAGGGATGTGGTTTATGTACTGCTGGGCCTGGCACTGTGAGGTGAGGGGTTGGACTCCATAACCTTGAAAGGCTTTTCTAACCATAGTGATTCTGTGAACTGATACATTTTCACTAAACCTTTGTGGCATCTCAGTTCTGCAGCTCTGTCCCTCACATGAGTGAATACAAATGCTTGAGGCTGACTCACAGAGTCATTTCAAGAAAAGAAACATTCCTGTTGGGCCAAAGTCTGGCTCTAACTTTGGTTGCTGTGGGCTCATGGAACAGATTTCCCAGCCTGGAGACTGTAAGATTCATCCAAACTGTTGGAAAAACTGCCAGGAGATGGATGATGATGTGTGGAACATCAGCCTGTTTTCCAGGAGCAGTTAATTTGCAAGTCCAGAGAACAGTGCAGTGGTGATATTGGTGTGGATACAGAAGCAGGCAGCTGGGCTGGTGCTGCAGTATGATGTGTAGAAAAATGCTGAATGGAAGAGAGCAAACCTGCAACCAAACTAAATTCAATAAAGCCTGGTGATAAGCAAGGGAAGGCAAGGAAATGACAGGGTTGTGGTAGTAGAGCCTAATTAAATAGACCCATCTGTAAAAATAGAACATATTTATGATGAAAAATACCAAGAAAACATGAAATTGAAATTATCTCACTTCAGTTTTTACATCATGTCCTTCCTGCAAAGGGCTCCTCTGTAGCAAGTGCACACAACATGGAAACAGCTGGGTAAGAATCTCAAGTATCAGACTTTGCTGAGTACCCTTTGAGCTTCACCTGAACAAAAACTAATCCTCAAAAGTAATCACTGTCAGACTAAACAACATTGGTTTGCACTGGCCAGACATGAGGCTATTCAGTGTGTTCTCAAAACCACTTTAAGACCTGGTGTGTTTTCATATGCTTTTTCTGTGCCTTTGCAGTGACTTCCAGTGGCCTTTGCTCCTCACACTTTGCACCACTCAGCTCCAGATGTGGCCAACAGCTGCCTCTCACAGCAAAGTGCCAGCAGAAGGTGCCAGCAGCATGGTGCCAGCCCTCTTTGCTCACAGAACATCCTGACACTGCCAGGAGGACCCTTGTGCTGAGCACTAAAGCCACAGCAAGCTGCTGTATGTGTTGAGTTGTCCCAGCAGCCCTCAGTCAGGGCTTCCAGGCCCTGTGCCCCTCTCTCAAACACCTAAGTCAACAAAAACGTTCAAAAGCTAAGGTAATATTATCCCACATGTGATCTTCTCTTATACATAGTGGCTAATAACCCAGGGTTTTATGCCCTGCTTCTGTTAGCTATTTGGAAAAGGTAAACTTCTGATGAACCCTCCTGTGTTGCACAAACATTCATCACACCTGACAAGGAGAACCAATATCTTTGTCTTGAACCAGAACTGCTATGTGGCTCCTGTCAGAAGTATTGCAGAGCTATTAGTAATTTATCTGACTGGAGCTTTCAAGCACTAAATGGAGAACAGATCTGGGCTGTGCCAGCTGCTGCATCAAAAGAAACAACCAACCAACTCGGGCAACTCAATTGCTTCTAATTGAAAACACGAAGGAGAGAAGGTGGAAAAGCACTTTGTGGAACAGCCAGGTATGCTGCAAGTAGCCTGTTTTAGCTGGCAGTGCTGCAGATAGCTGCCCCTTGAGAAAGAAAACCTATTATATACATTAATATCTGTTCTAAAAAATGCTGCTTTAATGAACTTTACATGACTTTTAACTTGGGAAGTACTTTAGGTACATGTGGTCATACACAGTGGCTTCATACTTACTACAGGAAATGGATGGCAAAGGAGGAGGAACAACTGAAACAGAACTTTCTCTCTCATGTCTCCTTGAAACTGAATCAGGCCACAAAACCTAGAAAACATAAGAAAAGGGTTTGAGGGTCAGAATGAAGACGTGTATCTGAAACAACAGCGGGACAGGGAGCTCTGCAGGAGCCAAAGCTCAGCCCTAAGTGCTGTGGGAAAGCAAACACTGAGGGTGAGCGTGTGAGAAATGCTCACAGGTCCCTGAGGTGCCAACCCTCAGCAACAGGCACTCCAAAGCCTCTGTGTGAACAGAGAACAGCCACTCACATAGACAGAGCAGGAAAGGGTGAGCTCTTGGACAGAATCATAGAATGGTTTCAGCTGGAAGAGCCCTTTAAGCTCCTGGAGTGCAGCCTCTGTCCCAGCCCTATCACCCACCAGCCCATTTCCCTCAGTGCAGCATCCACCCAGCTCTGAAACCCCTCCAGGGATTGTGACTCCAGCAGCTCCCTGGGCAGCCCCTTCCAATGCCTGACAGCCCTGGCACCAAAGAGATTCCTCCTCACATCCAGCCTGAACCTCCCCTGGTGCAACATGAGGCCGTTCCCTCTTGTTCTATTGCTGTTACTGGGGAGAACAGAGCAACCCCTGCCTTGCTACAGCTTGCTTTCAGGTATTTGTAGAGACTGTGAAGGTCTCCCCTGAGCCTTCTTTGCTCCAGGCTGAACAGCCCCAGATCCCTCAGCCCTTCCTCGTCTGAGATGCACTCTAAATCCTTCCCTAGCTTGGCAGCCCAGCTCTGGATCCTCTCCAGCACCTCCATGTCCTTATAGAGAGAGGCCCAGAACTGGACACAGCATCCGAGGTGCAGCCTCAGCAAAGCTGAGTCCAGGGGAATGATCAGCTCCCTGCCCCTGCTGACAACACAGTTTCTGATCCAGGCCAGGGCGCCCTTGGCCTTCTTGCCCACCTGGGCACGCTGCTGGCTCATGTTCAGCCGCTGCCAACCAACACTCCAGGTCCCTCTGTGTCTGGCAGCTTTCCAGCCACTCCTTCTCAAGCCTTGTTGTGGCCCAAGGGCAGGACCCAGCACTTGGCCATACTGAAACTCATGCTCCAGCCTATCTACATCTCTCTGTAGAGCTTCCCTACCCTCAATCAGACCAACAGTTCAGAGTGGAAGATAATTACAAACATGGGTAACTTCCCATTTTAGGCTTTCTTGCACTCTGAAGAATCACTGCTTGACATAGACCTGGGTACTTGTGCCAGGTTTCCACCAAGGAACCTTTGCAATGTTTTTGTCTTTTCTCCCCTCCTCTCCTCCCCTAGTTTTGTCTTTCCTGACAGGTGCATTTTTGTTTTGCCTTTTCTGCTGTCTGAACTGAGGGCTTTTACCCTAAAGCCAGATAATAATTCTGCAGGTGTTTTCATCTCTTTCTAGTGCCTATGTAAGATCCAGTTAATTACACATATTCTGCATTGGCACCAAGTCAAATCCTGTACAAGCAAAAAGCAAATCATAGGATCACAGAGTATCAACAACATTGTAAAAGCCATTAGATTTTATCAGATCCTTCCTATGTTTGCACTCCAACCACCCAAAGGAACACAAAACTCTCATAACTTTCACAGAAATAGGCCTAGCTGTTAGAGCTGGCACCTTGTGCACTTCCATTTTCCTTCACCTTCCATGAGCAAAGATCACTTTATTTCATCAACTCACACTCCAATGCTGGAGCGAAGCTTGCGGATGTCCTTGGATCTCTTGATCTCCTCTTTGCACAGGGTCAGTAACTTCACTGGAAAGGGGTGGCTGGACATGGGAAAGAAAAAAAAAGATGAGCAATAGATTCCAGTAGAGTTTCAAAGGCATTTAATTATTGTAAAGATGCCAAAGTAACATTCAAAGGAGAGGAAAGATCCAATGCAGAGCAGCACTTGTTTCTTCCACAACAGCATGCCTTGATTTATTTGGACTTTGGTAAAGGCACAGGCAAGTCTGGCCACCATGTTCCTAATAGAATAGAATGGTGGGGGTTGGAAGGGACCTTTAGAGCTCATCCAGTCCAACCCCCTGCAGAAGCAGGGTCACCTAGATCAGGTCACACAGGAACGTGTCCAGGTAGGTCTTGAAGCCCTCCAAGGAAGGAGCCTCCACACCCTCCCTGGGCAGCCTGGGCCAGGGCTCCCTCACTGAAACAGTTTGTCCTTATGTTTAAGTGGAACTGTTTGTGTTCCAGCTTCATCCCATCACCCCTTGGCCTGTTGCTAGATACTATTGAAAGAAGTGCTGCCCCAACCTCCTGACACCCACCAGTGAGATATTTGTAGCTATGAATGAGCTCCCCCCTCAGTCTCCTCTTCTCCAGGCTGAACAGCCCCAGGTCCCACAGCCTTTCCTCATATGAAAGATGCTCCAGTCCCCTGATCATCTTGTTTTGGTTTTCCTTTTTTTTATTAACAGGGAAGGGAAGAAATTAGTATTAATTATCTCCATAGCTGCTACCTGCATGCAGAGGTGTAAACTACATTGATCCAAATAGGTAAATGCTGAGCTAATCAGCCAGCCATGGCTTGTCCTACAACACAGCGTGGTGCAACCAGAAACACCACATCAGCAATTCAAACACTCCTAAGCCAAATACAAGTTATTTGGTTTGTGTGTCATATGGTGCCTTGGCCATTCCCTAAGGTCCTCAGCCAAACTTTACATAAAAGGGGATGAATGTTGTTCTTAAATACTCTGCCATTTCACAGCCCAAATTCCTTTGGTGATTCCAGACAACGCAATTAAACACCAGGCTCCCAGCTCAGAGAAGTGTACGAGCTGTGAAGCCATCTTTAAATACATTTAGCAAACTCTTTTCTTTTTCCACACAGTCTGGGAAACGTGGTTCTCTCAGCCCTTTCCCAGACACTCACACAAACACAGGTATTGTTAGCATATTCCAAGGATCTAGTAAAGAAAAGTAAAGAAGGAATATTGCTTTTATTTTAGTACAAAGTATTTAATCATTTACTTGCTCCAGCCAGAGCTGACGTGTCACAGATGCAAAAGGAATTACCTTCACATTTGCCTAAGTACAATGGCTTCTGGGCTGCACATTTTGGAAACCTCACTGTATTGTGGATGTGAAGCAGAAAGCAAAAATGCTTTTCTTTACCATGATTCAAAGCTGTGGATAAAAACTACTCAAAAACGTTGTGTAACAACCTGTTGAAAACTAGAACACTTAAACCAAGATGTTGATAGGAGTGAGAAGATGGTTTCTTATGCTCATGCACCTTGTTATATAGAGTTTTCCACAGCATTTTTCAATTACTTAAAAAAATAATCTTAACAAAATGCTGGCAAATCGTGACTTGGGTAAAAACCCTGAACAACAAACCACAGACTCGTTAAGCTGAAGAATGCTGCGTGTGGCAGCCTCGGCACTGCCCAGAAAACTCGGCCAGGAGAGTACAGAACACTGCCAGGTTTTCAGCCAAGACATGGAGGCTTCACATGACATTTTCAGAGCTGACAGTGGGTTTCAGAAGCAGAGAGTCTGGAGAGGGCTGATTTAAAATGCCTTCATCAGATGCTGAAAGAGCAAAGTCCCCTGCCATGCACTGCCTGCCCTCATGTTGGTGCTGATTCCAGGTAAGGCACAGGACAAGCAGGAGACTCATCCACACTGATGGTCTGTGTGTCTGCCTGAGTTCTGTCTGTCTGACTTCTCTGGGTAGATGAGGGAGAGTTTCTGCTCTCTTCATATCAAGAGGAGGTTTGTTTTTTCTCCCCTGGTGATATTTCTGCTCCTCCCACTCCCAGTTACACAAAGTCACTGTGTAGACAACTAATGACAGTACCTGCACTGCATGCCTGCCTTTCAGCACACAACAACAGCAACATAGTGAATTAGGTGAGACTTAAATGGGTTGAACAGGGACATCACTGAAGTGCAGCAACAAAGAGACCAATTGGAACAAGAGCATCTGGAATACATTTAATACACATAACCTTCTGTGCAGCATTTTGTGTTTAGAACAGATGCAACTGTCACTGGCCAGTTTCACGTGTGTAATAACTAAAGGTAACCTATGTGTGATCTCAGATGGCTCCAGTAGCCTGGCCTCTTTAAAGGAAATTGAGAAAATTCCTTCTCCTGTGTGGGCAGGGTGCCAGCAGAGACAAGAGCTGGCATTTGGAGGAAAGGCCTCTAAAGTCCTTACGTTATGTAAACTGGGCAGACGTGGTACTGCAGGAAGGTGCACTGAGTTCCAGCAGTTCAGCTCTCAGCTGGGGTGGCTGTGACACCAGAGGACAGCCATCACCATGCTCTTCATGCTTTATTGTGCAATTGCTTTAAAAAAATCCAGAGGAGCACGTAATGCACAGAAATCATTAGTCAGAGGTCAGTGGGGACACACACACCATCTGCAAGACCAGAAAAATACTAAACATACACTATGCATGAACACTTTTGCTGGATATATCAAATACAGACACATAAGAGAAACTTCACTCTTGCTTATTACTCCAGAAAGCATTAGGTCCTGATTTGTCCTCCAAAGGCCACGCTGTTCACTTGGCACTGAGCATTAGACTAACATCACCATACTTTCTAAGGAACTAACAGACTCTTGGGGCTCTTGGCAGAGTCAGCATCCCTGGTGGTCAGGCACTCATGAGACCAGAATGACTCCTGCAGCTACAGGAGCCATAACCAGAAAACAACACTGCAGTGTCAGCTTTGCAAGTGCCTTCAATTCACTCTCCTATATGCTCTCTATCCCTCATCCTGCTGCCAGCAAGGAGCTGACAATTACCACCTTTTAAGATAAGATTACTATCTTTTAAGATCTTTAATTACTATCTCTTTTTTGTAGTCACTGGTGAGTTTAAACAAACCCAACATACTCTGCTTTATTTAAGACAGCTCTCTTGCATGCATTTTGCCCTTTGCCTCCAGCAGTCTCTCTCAGCAGTCAATGCTCCCTGTATCATTATGAATTCAGCTCCACAAATTCACCTTGCAATGAATCGGGAAGTTTCAGGTTGTGCTACCACAGAGAAGAAACTACATTTCAGTTGAAAGCTGCCACCCTGTTTGGGGTGAGAGGGCACAGAGGGAATGGCAGCTGAACAATGCTGCAGTTCCACAGAGGCTTTACGCCAGCAGACACCTGCAGGGCTGCCAGAACAAATGGCTTTCCTTCCCTTCCTCCCCAGCACTTCTCTCCTTATTTTGGCACAACTTATGAGCACATGGCAAAACAGACTGAGGGACTACCTCAAGCTGAATTTTGCTGGAAGAAGGGTAGTTTTAACCTGGAACAGTTCTCTCATGCCATTCATCATATAGAAACCATTCCTGTCAGTTCAAGGGAGGGGGAAGCTCCCATGCTGGACGTGCAGGTTTATGCCAGCTTCAGATAAGGAGAAAGTAACTGCCTGAAAAATGGCAGGCAGAGCTTTGCTTTTCTTACTACAGATTCAAAGTAAGCCAAGCACAACAAAGCAAAGCTGCTTCTGATAGCCTTTTGATGACTCAGTGATACTGAAGTTGATTCATGGCAAATCCCACTGCACAGGTATTTACCTGACACTTCGATCCCTGACAGCAGGTTCAGCAGGGCCTTGGCACAGAAATGACCCATGCCTGACAAATCAATGTCAGTTTAAGACATGGGTATTCAAAATATGACACAGGAGGAGAAACAGCCAGTGGTTCACTTGCCCTCCTGCACAGAGATTGCATGACAGCCCTACAGAGAGCTTCCCAAACGCTGAAATTCATCTGCAGAACCACACCAGGAATGTCAAACTGCATATTCTAAACTTTATGAGCTCCATGGAGTGAAGAGGCAGGAAAATGCACCTTGACTCACACCTACATGGGCAGGAGTGACACCACGTGGCAATTTGCTTCAACTGGAGCACTGAACTCCCAACAAGTGTCAAACTAGTTCAGCCAACAGCTATTACTCCTCTTTAACTTAATTGGTGCAGGATGCTAATGCTTTATTAGGGGAAAGAAAAGATCGAGGACAGGGCACAACTTAGAATCATAGAGTGGTGGGGGTTGGAAGGGACCTTTAGAGCTCATCCAGTCCAACCCCCTGCAGAAGCAGCTCCCACCCAGATCAGGTCACACAGGAATGTGTCCAGGTGGGTCTTGAAGCCCTCCAAGGAAGGAGCCTCCACACCCTCCCTGGGCAGCCTGAGCCAGGGCTCCCTCACTCAAACACTGTCACAGTTTGTCCTTATGTTTCAATGGAACTTTTTGTGTCTCAGCTTCATCCCATCACCCCTTGTCCTGTTGCTAGATACCATTGAAAGAAGTGCTGCCCTAAGCTCCTGACACCCACCATTTATATGCCTGTAACTATTAATGAGCTCCCCCCTCAGTCTCCTCCAGACTGAACAGCCCCAGGTCCCACAGCCTTTGCTCAGAAGGAAGATGCTCCATCCCCTCAGCATCTTGGTGTCCCTGCACTGGCCTCTCTCCAGCAGTTCCCTGTCCCTCGAGCTGGGGAGCCCAGAACTGGACACAGGACTCCAGATGAGGCCTCAGCAGGGCAGGTGAGGCAAAATATCCATTTGAAACTTCAAAATGCATTTACAAATAGTGTTTTACAAATGTGACAGTTGACTATTAAGCAGCTCATGTAGACATCATGCTGATGCCAGACATCCTGAGTTCACTTGCTGAAACTCAAGATGAAATGGGAGCCAAACACCCTATGGAATGCTAATGTTTTATTCCCAGCTTCTCCAGAAGTTTTTCACCTGCTATGTGACAAGCAAGAAGTTCACAGCAGAACAGAAGCAATATGGAAGTTTCTTACCATCATTAAGACCGTTTCTAGAACTGGGCATCTCATCCTTCTTACGAGCCCACTGCATCTGAAACTGCATGTACACATGGGCTTTTCATGCCAAGCCTTCTCCAGCCACTCAATTTTCAGGCTCATTCTCCCTTGTACTTCTACATTTTTCTGGCATGCTGCTTTAAAAAGGGAGTAAATGGTCCCACTCAAGAAATCAGGCCCAAAGTCACACTTTTCTCCTTTGCAAAGCGGAGCAGGTGGCACCCAGCGGTGTGAGTGGACAGATCAGAGTCTCAGAGCCAGGATCAGCCTTCAACCATCTCTAACTGTACCCCAACAACACCAAAGTAAGGAAATGCAAACACTGCACTAAGACAATTTTGGGGTCACCCACCCACCACGTTGAGCTGATCAGACCCAGGTCTTGGAGCATGGCAGAGCTCAGAATGTCAGGCTCACTTGGCTCTCCGTGAAGGACACACAGTAACTGTTTCCATGAGTACCTCTTGACCATAAGCTACCTATATTATAATAAAACTGTCCCATGCAGGACCTAAACTGTCTGTCTCTTTCTAGCTGTCTTCCAAGTTGTTTAGAGCTCTGGCCTTCCCGAGCTTTTGGATGGTAATGAGTTCCCGTGGCTCACGCCGCTGCTGCATTCCCTTGCCAGGAGAATGATCCACTGGACTGTGAAATGATAACTTCTCTTTTTGGGGTTTCATCATCAAACTGGAAACAAATACATTTGGATGAGCTTCAAAATCTTTCCCCCTTCCCCTCATAATTCCCCTGCATTTTATTTCAGGCCTTTTAAAGAAAGCATTTCACCAGCCCTGCAGAAGTGAGTTTGAGTCTCATGGTGATGCTACCGCAGGCTTTCCACCCACTGACCCATGACACTGCAAACAGGCTTGACTTGTGATTTCCACCCATAACCTATCATCTTCCCCAAGGGGGAAGACTGGAGCCTATGTGGAAGTCCCAGATCACTGACATGATTACTAAACTGAACAAGCAATATTCATTCCATCTGTATTTGACTCATTTGAAATTCCCTTGAAACAGAGACTGCCAAATTTGATCCGGGACAGATTATCCAAAGGCACACTTCAAAACAAGAGTAGATTGAATTAAAACTTTGAGACTGACAAAAACTTGTCAAATGTATTTGCTGTAAGTTATTCCTGAATCAACAGGTGCCAAATCCAGTATCCATGCTTGCAGGATCCTCGTTGCACAATTCTGCAGAGATCTGTTCTGTGGATGTGCCAAGAGACTCCCTGAGAGAGTTTGAGCATTTGGGTATTACTGAAACTAAAATCATTCTTTTGGAAACATCTGAATTAAAAAAACAAATCCATGATTTCACATTGGAATATCTTATTCATGATTGTCCATTCCTGTGCTAAGGACTTTCCAGAAGATTGAACTTGGTGTGGAAAAGCTGGGAAATACCTTTATCATTATTATCATCATCATCTTAATTAACTTCTTTGGAGATATTCACATGAAGAAAAGCAGCAGGATTTTGGAAGTGATAGCTTGTAGGCACAATGTTTTGCAGCATCACAATGGGACACTGCCACTGCTACAGGCTCACAGCACAGTGAAGAACATACTCCCAAACACATGCACTTTGGAAGCTAAATGGTTCTGACACTGGCCCAAGTGTGCCAGGCGAAACATGCAAATTGAATTTGATTAACCTACTGGTTGTTAAACAGTGAACAAATAACCAACTTCAACACTGACAGGAGAGTCAAACGTTTTATCAAGACTCTTTCAAGGCTGTCTGGGCACAATTTGCCACTGTTGTCCCACTTCAGCAAAGTTAAGACATTATATCCATATACACTCCCACCCAGAGTCCTGTGCACCCCCATCCAGAGCAACACCCAGCAGCAGCCAGTGTAAGACTTAAGAGGCCTGTTGCATGGTGGAAAACAAGCAAAGAAGACTTTCAACAACTTACTTCTCTTGCATGGTAAATATATCAAAACAGCCATTTGCCAGCATTTGGTCCAGCATTATCAGGAGAGGCACAGACACCCTGATGAAAGAAAATAATTGAACAACGTCAATGCACTTCTTGACATACATATATACACTGTATTTAATCAGAAGCAAAGAAACTTCCTATCTACCTACATGTATTCAAATTAGAACTCTAATTTACACAGAGAAGGGTTGCTTGGTAACTTCTGTGGGTTGGCTAAATCATCCTCCTTGGCTGGGAGGGGGACATTCCATTACAGACAAAAGGAAAAGAACCTAATTAACAACACACCTGGTTGAAACTTGCAGGGTCCTGAGAACACAACCAGCAGTAATAGAAAATATGAAGTCACTTTCTAGTATATAAACAACATGTTTGATAAGTGAGGCTGACAGAAATTAATCTCATGTTATAGAAGTCTCCTTCAAAGAAAGATCTTCACAGGAACAGTATACTTCAAGTATGTGTGAAAAAACACATAGATACCAAATGCAGACTGGACTACACAATATTGTATCACATAAAAACTGGGGCTTAAAGCATTCTACCGTCACTCCTTTCTTATATCTTTTACCAGAGGTACTGCTGGTACTCAAATAGAGGTGTTAAAGCAAATTCTAGGTGTATCTGAAACAGATGTGCTGTACACCTGACTTCAAAGAGTCCTGCTGTTAAAGATCAAAAGGCAAAACCAAAACATTACCGGTCATTCCGCAAGTTGTCCTCAAAGACGTTCAGCAAAGTCTCACAGAAACTCTCCATAGCACTGCAGTCGTTCTGGATTTTCTTCATGTAGTCAAAAAGGCTCTGGGCAGAGTATCTGAGCTGCAACAGAAGGAATCTCAAATGAAGGTACAGGGAACAAATCCCACAGCAACACACCCCAGCAGCCACTAAGAAGAGCTCACACTAAGCGCTCACTGGCACTGAGCACGTGCTGCCAGCAGCACTCGGGTCTATCGATGCAGTAACAGTGTTTGTCAGGAAGATGACTACTTTACTTACTTCACTTTCATTAATCTTTTTTTCAGGGAAAGGCAGAAGGTTTTTTTCCTCTTTAAGTTTTGCCATTGTAGGAAAAAAAACCCGACAGAAAAGGTTCATTATTTTCTTTCTCTCCAAATAAAACACTCCCCAACTGAAGGATCAAACACCCCCAAACTGAGGGATCAAACACCCCCAAGCTGAGGGATCAAACATCAAGCTAAGGGATCAAACATCCCCAAACTGAGGGATCAAACACCCCCAAGCTGAGGGATCAAACATCAAGCTAAGGGATCAAACATCCCCAAACTGAGGGATCAAACACCCCCAAGCTGAGGGATCAAACATCCCTGAGCTAAGAGATCAAACACCCCCAAACTGAGGGATCAAACACCCCCAAACTGAGGGATCAAACACCCCCAAACTGAGGGATCAAACACCCCCAAGCTGAGGGATCAAACATCCCTGAGCTAAGAGATCAAACACCCCCAAACTGAGGGATCACACATCCTCAAGCTGAGGGAACAAACATCCCCAAGCTGAAGGAGCAAACACCCCCAAACTGAGGGATCAAACATCAAGCTGAGGGATCAAACATCCCTGAGCTAAGAGATCAAACACCCCCAAACTGAGGGATCAAACACCCCCACATTGAGGGATCAAACACCCCCACACTGAGGGATTAAACACTCCCAAGCTGAAGGGATCAAACATCAAGCTAAGGGATCAAATATCCCCGAGCTGAGGGATCAAACATCCCTAAATAAGGGATCAAACATCAAACTGGGGGATCAAACATCCCCAAACTGGGGGATCAAACATCCCCAAACTGGTGTGTTGTGGTTTAGGCCCATCAGGGAACAAAGACCACCATTAGCCTCGAGTACCGAAGAGGCTGAGAATTGCCCAAGGGCAGGGAGAGCTTAATTGCTGCTGAAGGTTCAGGACAAAACAGAGCAGGCCACTCGGTTTGGGGAAGAAAACAGAAACTAACTTAATGCAACATCAACTAAAACATACCCCCAGAACCCAAAACATAACCAAGATAAAACACCACAGAGTAATACAACAACCAAGAGTCCCACCAGCCTTTTGAACAACACCTTCTTGCCACCCCTCCCCTCTTCCCGGTTTGGGGGGCAGTGGGGGTTTCAGTCAGCCTGTTCCCCATAGTTTTGGCCGTTTGTCCCTCCTCAGGACAGGTGACTCCGCACCCACCCTCCCTGCAAGCCCGTGGGGTGCCTCACACTCACACACAGCCCTGCCCGGGGCTCCCACGCGCACTGAGCCCAAAGGCTGCAGCTCCTCTCTGCCTCTCGTGTGGGGCTGCTCTGCGGCTCTCCAGCACGGCCTGGGCCATGGCCCCTCTCCTCACACAGTCCCTCGCCCGGCCGGGCTCACTCACACGGAGCTGCTGGTGGCTCTCAGCCCTGCCATGGCCCTGCATGGCTTGCAGGGGTACAGCTGCGTTCTCACCACGGCTTGCAGAGGGGTCTCTGCTCTGCTGCTCCTCCTTCCTTCCTCCTGCTCTGCCTGTGGGTCCACATGGTCACCTCCATCTTGTGTCACTCCTACAGCTCCTGCCAGCACTTCACATTCCCATCCCCTAAACAGTGCTGGCAGAGGCGGCAGGTTGGCCCAGCCGGGCCGGAGGTGGGTGTGAGCCCAGGAGCCGGGGGAGAGCCCAAAAACTCTTTACCGGGTCTTCCCTGCAACCCACTCCCCCTGGTACCAAGCAAAAGCTGCTCCTTGCTAAACCAGAACAATCTTGGATGGACCTGATAAAAAAGCCAGTTGGGCAAATGATAAAGGAAGAGTCTGTTACTGAAGATGTCCAGTAGAGTGATACACACTAATGGTTGTCAGTCTCCCCTCTAACAAGACTCCTCAAAGCCTCAGCTATCCTAATAGTAGTCTTCTGCACCCACCACACCACAAATGGAGGTCAAGTAACTCCCAGGAGACCTTGGCCAAAAGCAAACGTACAAATATCTGCTAAAGCCTCCAGTTTCCATCAAAGCATTTCAATGAAGCAAGAGCTACTCAGGCAGAACATTCCTGCAACACGTGCAGAAGAACCCATGTAACGCCTGATAAACCACACTGGGTTTGGATCACTTGTAACTGCGACCAACGCACAGCACTCAGGTGGCAGCAGCCTATTTTCCCAGTAACTTTAGACACAATTGCATATCATTTAAACTTTAGCACAAGTAAAACCATGTCTCCTTTGTTCCACTTGCAAGACTCCTCTTAATAAATCATATCTTTGGAGTCCAGTAACTCTAAGACTCAAGCCAGTGATATTGTATGAGAGGTAAGAACATCATCATTCACACTTTCACACTCTTTTTCTCTTTAAAAAAAGAATGCCAGAAATTATTCTCAAGTGTGTTTTGCTCAAGAATTGTCAACCAAGCAGGCTGGATTTTTGGTTCCTTCAAATCAAATATGCAATAATTTGCACACAATTTGTCACAGTAACCAGATGTCTTAGAATATCATCTACAAATGTCCCAACGTTTTCATTCGTAAGAACAAACACAGCTGTTCAAAGCCCAGTATTTGCTCCAAAGGCTACATACAGCTATAAACATCACTCTCAAACAATGAGTCCATTTTGAGGAAAGTAAAACACAAATTGTGTCATGTATTTAGCACACTGATAATGTCAACATCCATATACCACAGGAGGGCTTTAATTTCTGTCAGGTGCTTTAACATACAGAGGCATTCATCAGAAAGTTTTGGAACTGGCTACTCCAATTGATACAGGCCTTTGGCATGTCACTTGGGAACCCTGGTACAGGCCTGGGGGAAAGCTTGTCATTTTCCAAACAGGTTTCTGCCTTTATTTATTTCATAGAATCACAGCATGGTGGGGTTGGAAGGGACTTTTAGAGATCATCCAGTCCAACCCCCTGCAGAAGCAGCTCCCACCTAGATCAGGTCACACAGGAACGTGTCCAGGTGGGTCTTGAAGCCCTCCAAGGAAGGAGCCTCCACACCCTCCCTGGGCAGCCTGGGCCAGGGCTCCCTCATCCTCACAGCAGTTTCTTTTTATATTTAAGTGGAACTTTTTGTGTTCCAGCTTCATCCCATCACCCCTTGTCTTGTTGCTAGCTAAAACAGAAAAACGGGATGCTCCAACCTCCTGACATCCACCATTGAGATATTTGTAAATGTTTATTTTAGATTTGACTGAAAAATCTCTATAACATTTTCAACATCTTTCTGGTTTTTAGGGGGGAAGGGAATCAAAAGACATTCTGTGCCTTAACAAAATTTGCAATGTAGTGCAGTTCAATAATAACCAAGTTCTACCAAAATGATACCCTGCCCCTGAAACTAGAAGGGTTGTGAACTAGAGAAAGGACATCATTGTAAAGTTCTGATCTCCATATCCTGAGAGGACTTTTTATGTAGCCACAATAAATATGCATCATTGTGGGCCAGATATATAATTAGAAGATTCTTTTACACAGAGAAAGTGCCCTTTGAACCGAGGCGCTGGAGCAGAATGCCAAATCCCAAAGGGAATGACATCTTCTGTTTTTGCAGAGCACTTCAAACGCCTCAGCTATCATTCTTCCAGCAGCCATGCTGCCACCAAAATGTTTCTGAGATACCCCACACAGCTCATTTCAGAAAATCTCTTTAAAAAGCAAAACAAAGACCCACTCTTGCTAAATATACTGCAGAGCAATTTTAACTGGGGAAAAATAGCTACTGACCACTGAACCACAATGGAGCCTTTCTCCTGCTAATTGCCCGAGCTGACTTGAAGACAAATCGATGTTTGAACTCAGATTATCTTGCAGTATACAAAAATCTGGTAGCTTTCTAACTTCTATGCCCATGTGTGTGTGTGCACATGTATTTTTTTTAAGGAAAGAACACGGGTTACTGCAAGAACATGTATTTGACAACTCCTTTTCCTTTAACCAAGATGAAAAATGTGCTTCTGTCACGGATTTAATGGGAACAGTTCTTCAAATTATCTCTTAAGGTTTTAAATCAGTCCCTGGACAAGCAGAGAACACTCCAGGCTTTGATAGAATAGTTTGAAACACAGATCATTATAAGACACATCAATTTTAATCTATAGATCACATTTTAAATCCTAGATGCAAGTCACCAAACACTGTGTGATCCTCAGTGTAAAGTACCCTGTACTTCGAGCCTCCCTTGCACTTATATCTGGCTCAAAAGAGAATTAGGTCATCTTCTTTCTAAAGCCAAAGCCCTGGAGAATATTGTAAGCGGAAGAAGCCTTTAGCATTGAAGAAAAATGCAGGGTCACAGAAAGTTAACATTTCAAAATCATGTTTTGAAAACAGTACAGAAGGTTTCCCTTAAATATCCTGGCAGATGGTAACAAGGGAAAGGAGCTAGAAGTAACCAAATTGTTTACACTTTTCAAAACCAAGCAAAGCCAGAGCTTAACAAAATACAAAGATACTAAAATGTTGAATGAGAATTTTCCTCTGGCCTCATCAGCAGATGAATGGCTGCTTCTCCACAATTTTCCTCCATTTGCACTTTGATTTTAGTGGAGCCTCTTATAACCAACTGTGTTTGACTAAAAACTGAATTTCAGGTATGTGTCTGCTACTAAATCTGTTAAGGCTTAAACACACAATCATGACTGTCACAAACCAACAAGCATGTGCTTTCAGATTCTTAAACCAGCCATTGCTATATAATTAGCTGACATTTTAGAAACATTAACATTCTCAGCACTGGTTTAGACACATGAGACTGCACAGACACCATATGCTCAGCTATGCAAAACCCAAAGTCATATGGACATCTCTTTATCACAAGCTCAGAACTTCTGGCACTGGGCAAAACACATCATTTGGGCATATTCTGAACAGCTCATGGCAAGACTGAGAAGTGGAAGCCAGGGGAGACAAGCTTGCAGTGCTTACCTCGTTCCCTCATTGAAACCAGCAGGAGCTGTTCACTCTCCACAAAAATTCTTAATTAGAGCAATCTCAATTAGAAACACTGTTGTGGTGCTGACTCATGACCTCCTCCTCCTGTTACAGGGCCACTGCAATTTAGAGATTTAGCTGATAGCCCAGATTATTCTGTATACTGGTTTAATATCTCTCTGTAGTGTCTTTAACCCAACAGCTATTTTCATGTATGTTACATCTTTGGCTACATCAAATAACAAAAAAGTTACAAGCCAAATATCTGGAAACCAAGAATTCTGAGACTAGCAAGACTAGCTGTAATATAAGGACAGGAGATATACTCAAATGATAATAAAGTTTGGAAGGTTGTGGCAGCATAACAGACAAAAGCAAATAAGGCACAGCACGTGCACAGAAGAGTGAAACAGAGACAGCAGAGCTCAGAGTGTTCAGACATCTGAATGATGTTTCTTCATAATGTAACTCCTGGCATCTCTCTGGTACTTTTGTAGAAAGTGGTTCAAGATTTATAAATTCCATAAGGACATACTGCTAACACATTATTGACAACTAACAGTTAACCCCTTACATCAGGCTACAAACAAAAACAGGCATTCACCTCACTTCATAAAAAGCAATCACCCGGTGTTTAGCTGTGACATTTAGCTGAAGGGCTCGTCCTGTGTGAACGCCTTGGAAGAGCAAATACAGATCAGTGCTGACTGAGCCAATGGGCTGTAACTCTCAGGTTCTATCAGGCCATAACTTGAGAAATAAAGTATTTCTTGCTTTTCATAGAATCACAGAATGGTGGGGTTAGAGGGGCCTTTAGAGCTCATCCAGTCCAAGCCCCTGCAGAAGCAGGGTCACCTAGATCAGGTCACATAGGAACATGTCCAAGTGGGTCTTGAAGCCCCCAAGGAAGGAGCCTCCACAACCCCTCTGGGCAGCCTGTGCCAGGGCTCCCTCACCTGAACAGGGAAATAGGTTTTTCTTATGTTTAAGTGGAACTTTTTGTGTTCCAGCTTCATCCCATCACCCCTTCTCCTGTTGCTACATACAACAGAGAAAAGTGCTGCCCCAGCCTCCTGACACCCACCATTTAGAAATTTGTAAATGTTAATAAGCTCCCCCCTCAGTCTCCTCTTCTCCAGACTGAACAGCCCCAGGTCCCACAGCCTTTCCTCAGAAGGAAGATGTTCCAGTCCCCTGAGCATCTTGGTGTCTCTGCACTGGCCTCTCTCCAGCACTTCCCTGTCCCTCTGGAGCTGGGGAGCCCAGAACTGGACACAGGACTCCAGATGAGGCCTCACCAGGGCAGAGCAGAACCTCCCTTGACCTGCTGCCCACACTCTGCTGGATGCCCCCAGGCTGCCATTGGCTCTTGCCCACGAGGGCACGTTGCTGCTCATGTTTATTTGCTGCCCACCAGCACTCCCAGGTCTCTCTCCTGGAGCTGCTCTCCAGCAGGTCATCCCCAGCCTGTGCTGGTGCAGGGGGTTTTTCCTCCCAAAGTGCAGGGCTCTGCACTTGCCCGTGTTGAACCTCAGCATTTTCCTCTGTGCCCAACTCTCAAATCATGTTTCCTGCATGCTCAGTAAGTCAAGAAAAGCTTTTAGAGGTTAAACACGTAAAGCCCATGAGGTATAAAAGTCTGACTTGTTTTCTTGTAAAAATCTTACATCTTAAATTCTCACAGTAATCTGCAATATCCACTGTAACAGATGAAACACTCCAGTCAACAATTTTACCAGGCCAATGCATTCTCCTCCCAGCAGGAAAGCCACTCTGCTCCCTTACCGTTGTCTCTGTTAATCCACCAACAGACACCGAGAGACCCAGAAGCACGTGGTATCGGTACGTTGGCAAAGCCAAAAGCTGGGTGATTCGAGGGAAAGCTTCTGATGCAGCAGTCCAGTTCAGAGTCTCCTTCTCTGACCTAGGGAAAGGAAGAAAAGTCTACGTGTGCACTGCCTTTCCCCTCCATAAATTCCTATGAACCCTTCATCCTCCGGCTGCATGTCACTGAAGAAAGTCTGAATTCCCAACATACCAAATTCATTATTGGCCTTTAAGCATAGGGGGAAAACACAACTCAGAACATCATCCACTGCCAGTAAAGTGAAGCAACCTTCAAGTCCTTGATCTGATTCAGGTAAGGGATTTGAACAAGTTTCATTTTCACATGCATAAAACAAATTCCCTTTCTTGTGTTGTCTTCTGACTTCTCTCCTACCAACAGCTCGTGAACAACTGCTTCAAAGACAGATATTCCAGGGGAGGCTGCCACACACTACCCCATCTCCCCTTCAGCAGCTTAGAAGACAGAGAACTTCTTGAGTTACATGAGGTTAAGATTCTGCTGAACAAATGCAAACAGAATGAGGACACAAGTTGGATGTTCCTCATTCCAATCAGGTTTTATATCACAATCATTCAGGAATGAATTGCTTTCACTCTTGCTTTAACAGGAAGTTCCATTTTAGAAAACTACTGCAACCAGAGCTTGGTTCAAATAATCCATTTCATTTGAAAGTATCATTATTATCAATGAATGTTTCCCAGTTGAGGGAAAAAAACTGAGGAAGGAAAGACTGTTCATGACATGATCTCTACCATACACCATGAAATTGGCTGATGGGTTCCAAAATCATTGGGGTTGATCCAGAGAAAGACATCCTCAGCATGCCCATGTAAGACCCATCTCTTTAGGAAACCATGGTCTTACAGGAACTCATACAATCAGTATTTCTTTTGAATATTTTATATGTTTATGCATATTCACTGAACACTTCAATGGAATTCTGACAAACAGCACCAAATACTCCTCTGTACACATATCAGGCATTTCATAGAATCACAGCATGGTGGGGTTGGAAGGGACCTTAGAGATCATCCAGTCCAACCCCCCTGCAGAAGCAGCTCCCACCTAGATCAGGTCACACAGGAACGTGTCCAAGTGGGTCCTGAAGCCCTCCAAGGAAGGAGCTTCCACACCCTCCCTGGGCAGCCTGGGCCAGGGCTCCCTCACTGAAACACTGAAACAGTTTTTTCTAATGCTTAAATGGAACTTTTTGTGTTCCAGCTTCATCCCATCACCCCTTGTCCTGTTGCTAGATACCACTGAAAGAAGTTCTGCCCCAACCTCCTGACACCCACCAGTGAGATATTTGTAACTATTAATGAGCTCCCCCCTCAATCTCCTCTTCTCCAGACTAAACAGCCCCTATTCCTCTCCTCATAAGGAAGATGCTCCAGTCCCCTGATCACCTTGGTGTCCCTGCACTGGCCTCTCTCCAGCACTTCCCTGTCCCTCTGGAGCTGGGGAGCCCAGAACTGGACACAGGACTCCAGATGAGGCCTCACCAGGGCAGAGCAGAGGGGGAGCAGAACCTCCCTTGACCTGCTGCCCACACTCTCCTTGCTGCCCCCAGGTTGCCACTGGCTTCTTGCCCATGAAGGCACGTTGCTGCTCATGGTCAGTTTACTGTCAACCAGCACTCCCAGCTCTCTCTGCAGAGCTGCTCTCCAGTAGCTCAATCCCCAACCTGTGCTGGTGCATTTGGGCACAACAATTACACCAGGTGTTAACTGTGTGCATTTCTCTTTTACTTTCACTACTTTAGGGTACATGTTTCAATCAGTTACCTTGGGAATATCCTCTCCAGCTCCTCTCGGTGAGGCACGTGTGGGACTGGGGGATGGCTGAAGTGCAGCAGCGTGAGGAACACAGACCCCGCGTGAGCTCGGAACTTGTCGATTTTTTCAGCCGACTGCTGAGCCAACCAGCACATGATCTGTTTGCAGCTACAGAGGAGAAAACAATCATATCATCAGTAAAATGGGGATTTCAGTTGTTTCAACAATATCCAAACTATACTATATGAAAGTATGCTGGTTTAACTCTTCATGAGGAACACACAAGTGATTAAAGACATCGACAAGGTGATGGAATCTTTGAAGCTTTATCTTCCATAGATCAAGGAGGAAACAGCACAATGGTAATATCACACAGTATTTGATGTTCACATACCACCTTTCATCCAAGAAGATGTGAAGGTGCTTTATGGCTTGGATGAACTGCTACATTTCAGACAAATAAAGCAGGAACCTTGAGAAAAGCACATTTCCAAGCAGAAAACTGCACATGTAGCAGAGGACAAAGTCTATCCCAAACCAATCACTTCTTCAACTCTGGCTAGTTTTTAGCATCTTATTCCAACATCCTGTTTTGCCCACATTCATAACTGAACTCTCAGCTACAACACTGTGTTCCACCTTCAGAAAGGACAACTAATGACAGTAAAACCAGTTACAATTCCTCCAGTTAGACACAGAATATTTAGAAAATATGACCCAAATGGCAGGAAACTCTTTTAAGTTCCATGTGAACAATCTGTGTCTGCAGTAGACCAATAGAAGGAAACCCCTAGCCAACAGGCACTGCTTGAGTAGCAGATTCCTATAGAATCCAGTTATTTTCCTGCAAAATGTTCTTCAAAGTCTGGGGTCTTTTGATTAAAAAAGAAATCATGTGTATATTCAGCTAACCACTGGGCATGCTCTGTTCTTAAACCAACACCACTACAAGGCAAGTGTTGCTGGAGCTCAAGCTATATTTAAAAACTGGTGGCTTTGGGGTTTTTTGTTATTATTAGGACTACTGCATCATGAAATTAAAACCCAGCAGCTTGCTGTAAATTATCTCTCTCTGCATTTTCATACTAGTAATTCAGCAAAGAAGACAGCGATGAATAGAAACTCATCTCCACATTTTATCACATCTCAAAGTAATGATGCAACGCTCTGGATAAGTGGGCAGGTTTGTTTTCTCTTGAAATGAACAATACTGGCAAGGTCCACAGCGGCAGCAAGTGTAAACCAAACCTCACAGATGCCCTGTATTTCAAAAGTGGGACTACCACTCCCTTTCTCTCACTAAGGCAAGTCTGTCTGAGAAAGAGATACAACAATACTCTCAGCATCTGTATGGCTTCAATGAGCTTTCATCCAAAGTTCTGTCACACTCAGTAGAGGAGTAAGCATACAATATATAAGCAATGCTTTCTTGAACAGATTGGAATGTAGTTGTAAGGGATAAGGGACAAAAGAGGAGAAGCAGCATACGTGTTGGCATTGATTAACTCCGCTTCGTTCTGAACCAGCAGGAGCGTCACTTCCATTAAACTTGTCATAGCAGCTTCACGGACCCTGTTGAAAGAGACACGTTACAGTAGTTCCATCAGTATTTACAGAAATAAATACATCAGCAGTTAAGTCAGACACCACCAAAATGTAAAGCACTGAAAGTGTAACCACTGAGAGCAGCTGTGATATTTCTGGGAGGAAGAGGAGTGTGTACAGCTATACCCCCAAGCCCCATCATGTGAAGTGAAGCTCACATTGCACTGAGGGTACAACAGTCATCCTAGATTCCAGACAAGCCTTCTTGTCTCACCATCTTAATTTTTATATCCCATACAGATGTTATCATGTTTATTCTTTACTTTAAGAAGGTTAAAATTTATATTGATTAGTAATATTTAGTGTGCAAGCAGATAGATTTAAACCAAAGTCCTTTGTCTGCTTCTAAAAAGGTCAACCCACATTTTGACATTGAGATATTGAAGCACTGTTAAAAGTACCTTATTCTTGTCTGAAACTTAAGATTTCTAACAGTAAAAAAAGTGACTGAGGATGGCTTAAATCTCTGTGTTAAATAATGATAAAGATTGCTGAAGTAGCACTAAGCTGTGCTTGAAGTGCATCTGATCCATGCAGTGAAGATCTTCTGCCTTCAAAATGTCAAATTAGGAAAAAAAAAGATGCTGAGAGTAATTTAAAAGCAATAAATGAATACACTTGTTTTAAACCATGTGCCTTGTCAATACATGAGCTGTTCACAGTATTTCCTTTCTTAAGAGATGGGCAGTACCACGGTAGATTCTCAACTGGTTACACCATGCTGCAGAAGACCAGAATCAGCACAGTCATCACATCAGTCACTCGTGGTCATGTTATCCTTTCTCAGGAATAACTTCTTATTTCAAAGGAAAAAAAGGGAATCTTTGAAAAGATGGTGTGAAAAGAAACACTCCTGTTTCTAATTTCCCAAACAAGCTGACAATAGTTGTCCATGCAATCTAAAACTGGGTGGGACATTTGTTGTAGTGGTAAAAAAGGTAAATTACATCATTTTTTCCTAAGCAGCTTAATACAAGTTTGGCAATCTTTCATCAAAGTGTGTTTTCTTAGTTTTTCATATAGTATCAGACTACTACATATTCATGTCTAACACCTGTAGACAAGTTGGACAAGTCCCAGCAACGATCTGTCAAAAGGAAAGTAAAATTTGCCTATGGAAAGTAAAGTTGGTTAAACTTTCCCACGATTCCATTAAAGAAAACAAAAATGACACGTCAAAGAGGAGGTGTCTCAGAGAAACAGCAATCCTCCCCATATCTCTGCATCTCAGTCAATGGCTTAGAAAAAACAGAGTGAAAAAACCATATCTGAGAGGCCCATGGAAGTATTTGGCAGCCAATAGTTTGCCATGAGAAAGGATTCCCCTTCCCCCTTTAATTTACATGTTTCTTGACTTGATTTTGGCTGACATTGCCAAAGAAACTTTAAAGAATCCAGTGCTGAAATCACACTTGAATTTAAAGGGGGTTGAGAATTTTATTTCCTAGGGATTTCTATGAAAGTTTCTACTTGTAGAGTTCTGGGTTTGAGTTAAGACACAGACAGAAGGGTTAACAACAGGTATGGGGAGCTTGAGAGCTGTCAGATGTGGAAGTTAACTTGAATACGTAGTTACACTTAGCCAGGTTCTTACCTGCTTCAGCATCTCTCCTAACTTTGAAAGCAAAAAGCTCAATAACTCTTCTTTCTCTGACTCCTCACTCTACACTATTGGTCTTGCATTTTCTTTCAGCTACACCTGTCTCTCATGTTTCCACATTCTCTCAGTTAGAGATCCATCTACAGCTCTCTTGCTTCTTTGCCAGCTGAAGGAGGAGAAATAAAGCCAAGCTCCTTCCTCCCTTGCGCAAGCTGGAATGACCTGCACTTGATCCTTGCTAGTTTGCATCTTTGTTTCCTCTCCTAAGCTGGAGATGTCAAACACACCTTCTCAATGATTTCTTGTCCTGTGTTATGATTTCCCTGTCATACGACAATTTTATCAAGCCCTACTGAAGGCTGAGGAGCTGGGTTTCATTACACAAAACAAGGAAAGTACAAACATAAATGCAGGCTGGTAAGAGCAGTCTCCATTATTTGCCCTGTGTACTGACCCAATACAGTTGTAAATATTGTCATGAAGTATCCTAAAAGAACAAGGCTGGTCAATTCAAAAAGTGCCCAGTGCTAACATGGCACAAAACATCTTTCTCCTACTGTGCACTGGAGAACTCATCACTTTGTGTTCAAATACAGAGTAGTTACAAATGGCTGCTGCAACTCACTGGAACTGAGGAGGTCTCAGTGACTGATAATGACTTGGTAGAGCACAAGCATTAAAGTTTGGCAGCAGTATAAACTACCCAAACATCACTGGCAATGAAAAGCTCTAACATGATACATGTTGCACAAAAAATGCACAGTCATAACTTTTACTCCTCCTTAAGACAACAGTTGGTTGTAAGGTGTGTTATAGTAACTCCTGTTCCTTATGGTCATTACAAACGTGCTTTGCAGTCCCTGCCCCTGTGTTCCAGCTGCCTAATAACCAATCCCAAAGAGAAGAATGATACTGTAATTAATCCTTCTCTTTTATTTAAGCAAATCTGGGGCTGTCAAATAGAATGATGACACTAAAGAGGGAGTAGGACAGAACTCTAAACCAGACATAACCAGATATTTGAGCCTAACAAAAAGTGCCCCAACTGACCCAGAGCACATTTGGCATCAAGCATTATTACACTGGATCTGAACAGGGATCAGCATGCTGAGGCTGGCTGCTGAGGCTGAATACAGCTAATGTGCCACATCTGTTTTGCTAGCAGCAGAGAGGAGGGAGGAAGCATGTGACTGAGACTGTGCTGGCCACAGAAAGAAGTATGATGGGCAAGGAGGAGCACACACCCTCCCCTGCAAGGCAGAGCTAACATCTCACCCACTGTGGCATTCCCAAGTCATCAATTAACATCACAGGTCACAGGCATCACTGGTGAGCTCTGCCAGCTTTGCTATAGCCACAACACAGCTAGTTTGGAGCCTTTCATTTCAGTAATCCTCTGTTCCCTCTCACCTGTTGAGCCTCAGCTGCCAGTTACAATATAGGAGATGCCACTCAAATTAAAGGAAATGATGTTTCATCTTCCTTTACTACTGTTGAAAACACCCTTCAAAGAAGTGGAGAGTGACTGAAAAAAATGTCTAAATCAGTTATTTCACAAGCACCCTGCAAGGATGTGAACGAAACTCCACACCAAGCCCTTCCTGTGACTCAGCACTGGTAGGAGCTTCTTAAACAAACTGGAAAAATAAGGATATCTTTTCAACAAAAAAATTCTGTCATACCAGTGCTTTTCAGCACAGCAAAACACTAGATATCAGGAATCAACAGGTTGTTCATATACAAATCCTGAACACAATTCTCTGTACCTTGAGATGCTTCATACAGCTGCCAGACAGGATAAATATCTATTACCACATCATTACCATACCATGCAAACACTATTACCACCACAGTTAAACAAGGATGATACAAATCTACACATAAAGTATCTCAACCCAACATACATCTGCATTATTTTCCAATTAAAATGATTAAGGCACTAAAATGAAGAAGCCTTTGTCAAAAACAGCATTTTGCTCCAATTGCCAACAACTAACAGACATCTAACATTAATTCATCACTTACATTTATCAATTAGTTTATGGATTAAGTGTTACCACTCTGAGCTTTAGACACAGCAACAAAATTGGCTTTGATTTTAAATCAGCAGATATGGACTTATTCCTGAATTCTGTTGATTTACTAATTTTATGAACAGGTACTATTTCAGCTGGGTATATTTATGCTCATAAATACAAGCAGAGAAGTATCCTGACAAGAGAGCCTGTACAGTTCCTGTATATTTCTCTACAGTCTGTATTTCAAATGGTTTCCTCACCCTGTAACTCTCTTTGGAATTCTACTGGGAAAAAATGAGTAACATGAAATTTTGGCTGTTCAAAGATTGCAGGAACTTCCAACCAGTAAATGATGTCACATCCCCAATGACACCTTTAGAATTTAAACATAAACCTTTATGGTTCATCAACTTAGAAATTGCCTTTTGTTACTGAAGGGATACAGACCATTCAGATGGATGTAACATCATATATTGGATCTTCTTTAATATATTAAGGGAAGTGTGAAAATTGAAGAATGTCACAAAAATCCAAGTGTTACAGCTTTTATCTTATACCCACAGACTCCACATCTGTAGATACATTCCTGCAGACTCATGATATCATTGTTCTTGCAATCTCCCAGCTGAAATCACTCTGTTTTTTAAAAACAGCCAGTACCACCAGAATTTTTTGCCCATCCCAGTAAGAGTCACGAGCCTCGACAACTTCTCACTGACACATTATGCAACTGCTCCCTCTCCTGGTAAAACATCCCCATGGCATGGAAGCACAGCAGGACAGTTCCACCAAGCAGGAGCGAATGGTGTTTCCAAGAAACAGGAGGAATGTTTTAAAGTCTCTGTACTTTTGAGAAATAAATATATTCCTGATATTCACTGAAAGAAAACAATGCCATCCACAAAATTCGAATACAGCTGAACTTCAGTTTAAAACACAGCAGCCCCATCTTCCTGACTTCCAAGGCGAGCAACAGTCAGCCTTTCGCTTTCTACTTCTCCCATAGTGAGTTTCTACCTATACTCAAACAAAAGCTTCTATCTCTAACAGGATTTGGAAAGATATGGATTTTCAGTTGGCCATCAAACATGACAGCTCAGCTGAAGTCTCAGTTTTTAAGGCATCTCACCATCCTCCAACATCTCCTCTGCTGTCGGTGGTGTAGTCGTTCACACCGCTGAGCAGCGTAGCATAAATCTGAGGAATGTTCTCTCTGCTGACATATTCTTCCTGGGATCCTTCTCCCTTGACACCTACTGTCTGGCAAATCCTTTAAAAAGAGAAAAAGGTGGGGGCAAAACCATAACACTAGAAAGGAGAAGCATTAAGATCAGAGCTTTGTTCTGCTGCCTGTCAAGTTCTGAATTCTTTTAAAACAAAGCAAGAAAGGCCTCATACACTGTGAACTGAATTTGATACTAACTAGTTTTTTTTATACTGAAGACATCCTTTTTTTTGCACTGTGGCATATAAACACAGAAAATGTTCCTACAGAGAAAAAGTACAATTCCTTGAAATCATTTTTATTAAGAAAGTGGAAAAAATAGATATTCTTCCTCCTCGCTACATCTCAGCCAACAGCAGCCCATAAGGGAGGAGATCTTTACAAATATACTTAGCTAACCAATTCATTGATTAAAAAAATATCAAATGCATCACCATTGGAGTTTGCTCCATCCTCAGATGTATGATAATGCTCTAAATATATATTAAATAATACAGATGTATTCTGTCCCTCACTAAAAATGTGTACATCAGTGTAACTGACTGCCAGAATCATGCTGCAAGCTCTCAAGGGAAAGCAGCATGAACAGGAGAAAGCTTCTACAGAAAGAATCAAAACAAGACAACAAAAATAAACATGATAAACATACTTTGCAATTGCTATTAAGGCATCTCTTCTAGATTCTGCAAAGCTCACAGTTGTAGAGGAAATTAAGGTAACTTTTCTCAAACCTTCCAAAACCTGAAAAAAGATGAAAATTGAGATATTGGAATCCAATGGATTATTTCTGATAAATGTTACATTTAGATTTCATGTTAAAATGAGCTCAATCACATATGAGAGCACCAAGCAGGCAACAGTGCTTGTTTTCTCACCAGGTCTTGCCAGCACATCTCACTTCTCCCTTTGGACAAACGTCCTGTAGCAAAGGGATAATTCAATCTCTGGCTTTTCCATTAATACTACTAAAGCAGGACTACATTTAAATTATCAGAATCCATGTCAAGCTCAACTCATGATGATTTTCTGGAGTTACTGTACATTAGAATCTAAACCCCTTTGCACAAAGACCTTTAATTACGATCATTATGACCATCACAGGTTTCATTCAAAGCACTCTGTGCCCTTGTCTCATTATGACAATCACATTTTCTCACCTGTCGGAACTTGCCCTTTAGTAGAAATCTTGGAAGGGCCCCAAGAGCCCTTGAAAAGCCACAACGAATCATTTCCTCTGAATTTTGCAGTTCTGAAATGTACTGTGTCAGCAGCTCCCCTACAGAAATATAGTTGCAGTGTGAAAAGCAGCTACCATAGAATTATCATTACATATCTGGTTAACAAAATATTAAAGGATGAAAAGATCCTCCAAACAGAGCAGCCAGAAAATGTAGTAATTCATTAAACTGACACACAGAATACCTTCCATTTCCTGCAGAAAAATCAAGTAAAACTTTAAGATGTTTACTGTTACAGGAATGAACTCTTGTTTTGTAGCTACAAAGTCAGCACCATTTTCTACATAGAGGAACACGTTCTCTTACATTTACAGGTTGTAATTTTCCATGATTAGACAAGTGGTGTGTGTTAGGAAAGAAAAGTCTCTGGATTTGTGAAGGTCAATTAGCCAACAGTTTTCCCCTAGAAAAGACTTAATTGGACTCAGGTTTTAAACACATGCACACAGAACCCACCTAAGCAATGAAATCATCTCATTTCACTTTTTATAGAGAGACAAAAGTAAAGCTGGGCTTTTCGTAGGAGAGAGCTCAAAAAGAAGCAAGCAGTGATGCTATGCTCAAATTCTGTTCATTGTTATGTGACAAAACAGGGATAATGGCTCTACAAACAGGCTGACCAAAGGCACAATAAGAAACTGAACTGGACACGGAGAAAGGAGGCTCAAAGGTGTAGCAAATACAGAGATGAAAATGAGGATGAATGAAAAGTCAGAACTCTACATATTTGCACTGTAGTTTTTATCACAGGCTTTACAGACAATACTTCCTTCACCAGATCATCAGCTACTCTATCAAACCCTTCTCCAAAATGCAGAGCAGAACAAAGTACTCCAGTAAAGCTTCTAGGAGTGACCAAGATAGCTGTAATTAACACAGCTCTGGTTCAGAAGGGAGAAAGGTGGTCTTTTTAGTTGCTTTACTGAACACACACTTTGTAATCCTCAGAGAATCAGCAGATCCAAGGAAGACTACATTACTGTGCCATTGCTTACTGTCATGTAAATGATTGAGCAATATTTGCTAGAGGAAGAGAGAACAGTTACCATAAGAAACTAAACATTAATCATAACTCATGACTGCCTTTTTCTGGTTTGGGTTTCTTTTTAATCCCTGTGCAATCAGCAGGCCTCAACTAGTTCCTTCCATCAGGGAACTAATTCCCTGTCCAGAGGTTAGCAATATCTTCATAGAAGCTCATCGATCATTTAAAACTTTCCAAACCACTGCAGTGTAAGACAGTCTTGAGGCCACAGAAAGATGCAACACTTGCCTAGACAGCAAGATGATCTTAGACAGTGAGACTGTGTCAGTCTTCCCCTTGGTTGATATAAATTTGAGATTGACATTTTAGCCAAATGACATAAAATTAAGACATGAGAACTAGCAAATGAGCAGCTCTTTACTGATGACTACCTAGTAATTATACTAGCCAGGGTAATGCACATTTTAATAATCTTCTAAGAGTCTTCAGCCTCAAAGTAACATGGCTTATAAAGTGTCTGTGATTTTAATTCAACACAGCCCATCTTGAAAGAACATTAAAAGAGAAAGTCATCAAAACCAAAGAACACCAGAAGACAGAAAAAGTAAAACAAAGAAAAGGTGAAAACAAAAAGAGGCAAAAGAAGCAACTGAATAGAATCATGGTCTTATATGGACAGATTCAGAATGCTGAATCACTGAAGGATCTTTGATTTGTATTTTCATTTTAATGTGAAGTCACATTGAAACACTGGCTAAACTTTTCTTGATCATGTTTAGACTTGCTTTAACTGACTTGTCTAAGGCACCTGGCCTTGTCACTGAATGTCTTCTCCAACTGTAGTTTCCACACATATATGTGTACATCAGACATTATGGGGAGGATTTTTAGTAGTGGATTTCAGTCCCAGAACATACAGAACTTAATGGTCATGAAATGTAAGCTTTTTACTGGCACACAGAGGAAAATGCACTTTTTTTCCTTTTAAAAGATGCTTGCATGCACAATAGCACTTTTGTTACCATGTGTGGAAGAGGCTTTAAGAGTAGTACAAGCCCAAATAAAAGCATAATCAAGACAGAGTTGCCTAGAGATCTTTTAGAACAGAAAAATTTCCAACTCTCAGTTCTATTCTCTGAATCATTTCAGAGTCTGATGAAAAATTTTGCCTGTACCTACAAATCTGATTTATCGTGTCCCTAGATCATCATGGATACATCACCATGATTCCTTCAAGCACAAGACAGATGAAAAGTTAACCTAGAATCCAGAAAAGAACAATTCACAGGCATCTAAAAAACTAGAACATCAGAACAGCTGCAGCCATCTATTGCATGTTTGTCTAGGAGATACTCTCTCCCTCTTGACTTTGACATCTGGATGAGTCAAGCTTTTACAGAAGCTTGAAACGTCATCCTTAGATTAAATGTGACCTATTAACCTTTCAACTAATTTTTAGCTTACCTTCTCTGATTTTGCACTGTCTGCTCCTGCACACAATGTTCTGTTTTTACCAAACACTACCTGCTCCTGAGGTTGTATTGTCCTCAGTACTGTATCACCTCTTCCCATGCTGCCCACAAAAAATGCAGGCAAGCAGTGTTTTGGGACTTTAAAAAACAACAATATAGAGATTTATCAACATAGAAAAGATTTAAAAATCAAGATAGAATGCTTTTACATGTCAGTCATAACATCTTTGGGGCACAGACTGCGTGTTACTACACGTGACCAGGTTCATTATGGGAACTACCATTACAGAAACAAATCATATTCTGTTTATCTGATTTAGGAATGACTTAGTAATGGCAAGAACAGGAAAACAGACCATTATTTTGTTAGGTATGTGTAATTTTAGTGTCATATTTAGAAACATAAGAACATAAATGTTGTTATTCTTAAAATATCTACCTATGCAAGCCAGCGATCTGTCTCTGAAGGACATGAAACAACTGATACTTGAAAGGTCCAAGAAAGCCAGTACAAAAAAAAAAGATGTTGATTCACAGATCTCTCACAACAGCTGAAGCTTACTGCTGTACCACTCATCCAAATCCAGACAGATATGGTTTCATATGAGCACTTACAAGAACTCCGGGTGTCCTTGTTATCTTTCTCTTCTGATGCCTAACCAACTCTTCTTTAAGTCAGCCACAATCTCTGGCAAACAGTTAGTCAAAATATGGTGTGAAAATTCCTCATTTCATGATCATTTAGGGTTTGCCACAAACACATATTCTTTGCTTCTTTATTTTACAGGATGGGATACAAATATGGGATACAAATGTTCTTCCTAATACTCATTATTATGGTACCTTGCATTGATCTCGCAGTCTCAATCAAGTGAAACCTCAGAGACAATTCCAAGACTTTCAGCTGGTTTTATCATTCCTTCCTGAAGCATTTTAAAACCCTTTAAAATCACTGATGCTCCTCCCCCATTCCTTCTATCCAATACCTCCAAAGTGCAAGTTAGGTGCAGCCCAACACTTTGTGCCTCTGTTCAACATGAGTCATTACCCTGCAGAGCTGGATCAGCTTCTCCATTTTCATTGATGTAATACTCATTGCACAGCGCAGCCAGTGCAGAGACTGTTGACTCCTGCAACAAAGGCAGAACTGTGAAGTTGGTCATACTTTATGATAGCTGTGCTTAGAATAAATAGGTTAAGGAAAAAAGGAGTGGATTTTGTTTTAAATCATTGCCTTCAGCTACTGACATTTGCATTCTATTTCTTCCAAACACTGGTTTAAGAACAGTTGAACACAGATTTTTATCTATGTAAGGAAAAAAGATTATTCTCTTATGTCTTCAGAAGTACCAGTAAGCTAAATTTATATTTAAGACATTACTACTAATGTATCAACTGTACTTTCAAGCTCAGCTGAAAGACTTTCAGGATGGCTCAGTAGTGGAAAATACAGAAGTCATTATTTCACCTTCAATATACAGAATCCCAGATTGGTAAGAAACAAACCACATTTCCCCAGAAGATATAGAATGGAAACACAGAAAACACATCACAGATTGAAGGTTATAAACAAAATATCCCCTTATCACAGTCCTGGTGTCTCAATTGGTGTAGAAAAGGACTGAACCTCCTCATCTTCAGAGTGGTTTCAGCCACCAATACACAAAACTAATGCAGCTGTTTCAAAAAGCAGGTAACAAACTGTCTCATAAAATTTATAGTTTAATTGTACTTTTCAGTTACTAATATCATGCTGACCAAAAGTGTAATAAATTTGAGAGTGTACAAAAGCTATGCACTGCTCACTCCACGTTAATACTTGTTAATACTCATGCTCTGCAGGTAGAAGAAATCTGAAATGGTTACGCAGGAATCCCACACAGCCTATTCATTCTACCCTCAAGGACACCTCAGACTTGTTCTCTATGCAGAATCAAGGACTTGAAAGAAAACCAGCATTCATCTAAATAATATACTGATTACCAGACATTACAGTATCAAAATATAGAATTATCTAATTGCTGTAGATTGCAGAATGCTTTGGGTTGGAAGGTCACCTTTAAAGGTCACCTAGTCCAACCTCCCTGCAATGAGCTACAGCAGGTTGCTCACTTTGTAAAAAGAATGCTTTTCACCTTAAATGCATGAAGTTACATTGGAAGAATATACTGTATATGTCAGGGGAAAAAACTGGCTTTTTGATGTCTTAAGCATTGCACTTAAAATAATTTCTCTGACTTGAGTCCTGTACACAGAGACATACACTGCTCAATGCTAATGAACGTTAACCAAACAAGTACAAATTCTCTGAAGCCTATAGTAAATTCTTTTAAGCTTGGTGTAGAAGTTCCAGTGCTAAGACATACAAAACCTCTTTGAATAAATTCCTAATGCCTAAAGAATATTCCAAGAACTCCCAATTCCTTCTTTTAATTTTCTTCAGTGATCCAGGTACATTCCAGTCTGCTCTAACAAGGAAGGCTTTAAAAGGTGAGCTAACAGATACTTGTTTTTTACCTTATTTTTAAAAGCTAATAAAATTGTTATATTCAAATATAATAAGTTCTAAGCTCCAACAGGGTAGACAAAAACTGTCACTGTAATTCGGTAGGGCCTTTCAGAGGGTGAGATAAAACTGTTACTCAGGAAAATGATGGCTAATAACTGGAGGTGTGAAGATCATGTACACAAAATAGCAAGAAATGCATGCACCAATGAACTTAATATTCAGAATTAAGAGTAGCTCAAGTATCCAGTAAAATGATTTTCAGCAGAGTTTAATGGAAAACTTAAGCATATTGCTCTGGATAACTCTGGTTGATCACACCAATGTTCTCACAGTTAACAAGTGCCTTCAGTACACCAGGCCTGAGGACATCATCTAGAGACTCTTTTTAATTCTCACAAAAGTTCTCTGAAACTCCCTAAATCAACACAAACTTACACATATCAAAACAAACATAAAAAACCCTGTCAACAGCAAGTAGCTCCAGGGAACCACCAGAGACTTCTCACCACTGTCAGCCCAGTGCCTGTCCACTACTGTGTGGAGGTGCACATACAAGAACAACTGTGCTGCCAGTCAGTGGGATCTCGACCGGCTGGAGAGTTGGGCACAGAGGAACCTGCTGAGGTTCAACAAGGACAAGGGCAGAGTCCTGCAGCTGGGAAGGAACAACCCCCTGCACCAGGACAGGCTGGGGGTGACCTGCTGGAGAGCAGCTCCAGGAGAGAGACCTGGGAGTGCTGACTGATAATAAGCTAAATATGAGGCAGCAACATGCCCTCGTGGGCAAGAAGCCAATGGCAGCCTGGGGGCAGCAAGAAGTGTGGGCAGCAGGGCCAGGGAGGTTCTGCTCCCCCTCTGCTGTGCCCTGGTGAGGCCTCATCTGGAGTCCTGGGGCCAGTTCTGGGCTCCCCAGCTCAAAAGGGACAGAGAAGTGCTGGAGAGAGGCCAGTGCAGGGACACCAAGATGATCAGGGGACTGGAGCATCTTCCTTCTGAGGAAAGGCTGCCAGGAACTGGGGCTGTTTATAGTCTGGAGAAGAGGAGACTGAGGGGGGAGCTTGTTAACATTTATAAATATCTAAAGGGTGGGTGTCAGGAGGCTGGGACATCCCTCTTTTCTATAGTAGATAGTAACAGGACAAGGGGTGATGGGATGAAGCTGGAACACAAAAAGGTCCACTTAAATATAAGAAAAACCTATTTCCCTGCTCAGGTGAGGGAGCCCTGGCCCAGGCTGCCCAGGGAGGGTGTGGAGGCTCCTTCCTTGGAGGGCTTCAAGACCCACCTGGACACGTTCCTGTGTGACCTGATCTAGGTGACCCTGCTTCTGCAGGGGGTTGGACTGGATGATCTCTAAAGGTCCCTTCCAACCCCACCATTCTGTGACTCTATGAACCTTTGTGGGAGCTCTTCAGGTATTAATCAAAAAGGTCCATTTGAATTTTGAGGAACTCAAAATATTCAAGAACCATTTAGACTCCATGGAAAATAATCTACCAAAGGAAAGCAAACCCATTTTCTATTATGTATATAATGTGACCACATGAAGAAGAAGAACTGTTATACCTTTACATGCTGTCGTGCAGCACTTGAAACAAGGGGAAGACTTCTTAGACTGTCATTTATTAGCCACTGCCAGCCACCTGAAACAGCAAGGAACATAAATGGTACCAATTTTCTTACTTTATGAACTTCAACATTCTCTGTTCTATTTTTTACAAAGACTAGCAATTAATTTCTGTGGTTTTTTTTCCAAAATGAAACAGGTTGTGACTCCCAATTAGCACAGCTCTTCTGGCTTGGTTTGCAGGGTTTGCTTTGCACAAACACCATGTCCAGAAACACTGAAAACTCAGTAGGGAAAAAAAATGCACTTACCCTCTGCTGCAGTATTTGTGTCTCTTTTTGATATTGTTTTGTTAGGCCACCCAATCTTGCTGATCTCTCACTTTTTTGAGAAACAGTTCTTTAATGCTTTAGCTGAATGAGTAACTGAGATAACAGGAGGTTGTTTAACAAATGACATACCGATTACTGGGTCTCCTCTAAATGGCATTTTTGATAGTGACAACTTCTCAATTAAAGTGCAGACTGTAAGAAAACAAATTTGATAACTGGATAAATCAAAAGAGCAATTTTGAAGACAAAACCACACCAAGTGACATCAGCATTAATTTTAAATGGAAGAAAATCTGCAAGTACAAGTCAAAAATAAGTGAATTTAAAACTAAAAAGGAAATGACACTGGTGATTCTTACATACACAAAAAGTTACCATGCAGAAACTGCTCTCTGACATGAGTCATCATGTGAATCCATTGTTTGTGGGTATGGTTTTTCCTCCTCTGCCATTTAAGGTGCATGTGGACATATCAGCCTGGCTTCTGTTTCTACACCAGTCTCTATATGGGTGATAGTATCCACTCAAGGATAACATCAAAAACTATTCAAATATCTATGAAAGGTCTTCCCACTTCCTATTAGCATTTTTTTGGACCTTCAAAGACTGGTCTCTGTTCACTGCACAAAGCTGGGGGGTATAAAATTGGATGCAGTTTTATTTCCTTTGATATTTGGAATACAAGAAAATGTCCTTTATAGAATTCAATCTTTATTATTTTAAATCTATAAACTTAAATGAGTTCTGAGCTCACAAAACCACTTTGAGATTGGTATTTTTTGTTGTTTCAAGGCTGTTTTGGGGAATAGAGATTAACACAGTAAACACTTTAAACTTTTACCATACAATTGACTGCACTGCTCAAAGGAGAACTGAGAGCTCAGAGGATACAGTATCTTTCATCTCCTGGTGATAAGTTCAAATAAAACTGAGTGGTACACATCTGTACTCACTAACTGGGTGCTTTAGGGTTGCTGAAGGTTGGTGGAGAGAGGGAAGAGAACAGAACAAGATACTATGTGATGCCACCTTTTTGTTTTCTTCTCCTACAACTTAATCTTTGCATCTTACACAGCTCATCATCTTCTTCATTTATAATCAACTTAATGAGCTCAAAATATGAATTCAGCCCTTGCTATGGTAATGTCACACAATTAGGCTCTCTGTGCTCAAACTCCATTCAATACTGTATGTCATCTTTGTTCTAGCATTTATTCACAGACAAGTTAAGTACAACATAACTAAACCCAAGTCTCAGGGTTCCCACCTTAGCTCTCTGCACTTCGTTATGGTCTATTGTGGTTGAGATCACCATCTTCGTTAGATGTGCAGGCCATCTGTAGAACATTTTCAGTTCTTCTCTGATTCCACTTAAACAGTTGTATCATGCCAAAATACTGTCATTTCTATTTCCCCAAAATGATGAAATATTCACCTGCTTGAAAGCTAAAATGCATCTAACTAAAATGTACCTATTCTTTCAACCTGTACTATCATAGCACAAGCATGTAAACTCATTCAAAGATTGCAAAAATCCTCTTCATCCCTTCTATGTGATCACTCTTCCATCTTGCTACTGAAACTCCTTTATGCACTAAGTTTGGATGACTTCACATCTTCAAAGCCAGAATCTGCTACGTACCGCTTCCTTCATTCACCCATGAGCAGGAAACACAAACTGGCATCATTTCCTTATCCACTCAGGTTTCCTGGATGGGTATGTTTTCCTGTAATGCCTTTTTACAGTGGTTCTGTATATAACAATCTGCAAAATCCACGTGAACAACTCATCACCTTTTCTGTGACACCAGCCTTGCCACAAACTGTTGTTTATATGGGCTTTACTCTTCACCTTTGCACACATAGGTATTATGATACAATCATTAGCTGCATGATGGCATCTGCATTAGTGGACAGATCATATCTCTTCTGGAGAGGAATATGAGTAAATGAAAGAAGCCAACTCAACCCTGAAGAAAGTGCAACAATGGAAGGAGAGAATGTGTAACACAAACCAAAGAACTATCTCCAGCTCTCACACAAACAGGGTTATTCATAAGTGTGCAACCAATGCTCAAGTGTATCTGTCCTCTGATTGGCCTCCAAACTTTGGGTTTTGTTAGCTACTGGGTACACTTTATTTATGCATTCCACACAATATATGCAAAATAAACTGGAAAAAAATGAACAGAAGAATTAATTACTGTGTATTTTCTGCCTTCACACCACAGCTGTGATACTTACCAGCTGGTCTCATCAGTTCTCCACCTAAACCCCTGCAAAACAGAAACAGAGCCTTCAGAGAAAAACCTATCACAAGCAATCCAAGTGCATTGCCTAGTGAGGAAAAAAAACCCCACTCAAAACTACTTTGGAATGAAACCAGATCACAAAACACCAGCAGTCTTGTATTTGACCAACTCTAAAAATGTGACCAGCATGATTTATACAAAACCTTCCCGAAGATTTAACTTTCTTCTTGCAAAAATGGGGCCCCAACCTTTCTAATTTTTAATGTGAGTAATAAAAGCCTGTCAAGTCCATTCTGCTTTCCTTTTCACTTGCTTCAGAAGCATCCCACACCTGTAGGAACTGCCACAGGACTTTTCAGACACAGCCTCTGTGAGCTTCCCACTTTCACAACTGAAAAGGAATTAAAAGCAATTCTTAAACAAAATCTTAATCTCTGGAAAATTAAATAGAAACTTAATTTACCAGCTCTCATTTTCACAAATATTAACTGCCTTACTTGCCTGGCAAAGTCTCTCACCTTTCTCTCTTCACTCTCTCCTTCCCTTCTAAAGCTCCCTCCCAGGTGATTTCACATTCATCACCACAATCCAGGGGTTAAAAACTTCCAACACATCAGAAAAGGGAGAGAAACAAATGGCTCAAGATGGCCTCACCAGCTCACATCTCATGCTTATCCAGCCCAGTTATTTTGCCTGAACACCGGCCTGGCCACTGAGCACTAGGAAAAGAAAGTCTGAACTGGGCACAAAGTGGGGAGAGGGAGAAGTGGAGTGTGTTGGTGATGGCAGAGCCTGCTCCCATTCTTTAGCCTCTAATGTCTCTGGGCTCACAGGCATCTCCTCACCCCGTTGAGCAACGTTTGCTGTGAGCACTGCTTGGAGTGTTCTGCTTGGTGTCACCCTCTGTGGCTTCACTTTTCCATTTTATGAACCTTTGACCCCTGCCCTTCCTTTAGATATTTCTTCCCTCAACTCCTTATCCTTGTCTCACTTCACTTCTGCTGGAATATTTCTTCCCTGAGGTGTGCCAAATCCTTAATCATCTGTTTGCATGGCCATGCTCTGGCACAAAAGACCAGCAACGGAGGAGAACAACAAAGGCTTTTTTGTTTATTTGCTTCAATGTTGGGGTTTCCTTAAAAAAAAACACCCATTTTTCTTCCCTCCTTTTCTCCTCCCTCCCTACAGTAAAAGTAGTAGCTATACTCAGAAGGCAAACTTATCCACCCCAACAACTCTTGGCACTTTGGGCTCCAATTTACCCTTTTATATGAGCTTTAAAAGCCTAAACGTTTTAAACAAGTTTTTCCACACCACGTGAGCAGGTGCCTCCTGTAACATGCGCTGGGTTTTTGACTGCTCAACATTTTTATTGGCTTTTCAGGTAATGCAGAGATGCCAACTCCATAATATTCACATTTGCCACACATCAGCACTTCCTTTAATTGGGAAACTTATGATTTTGACAATCAATAATAATAGATAGGTTCAACGTAATAATCCACAGCTCAGCTTATGATTGTAGGAAGCAAGCACTGATTCCACATCCCCAAGCTGATAAGGTCTTTGTATTATCTACCCCACTTTCCTGCCATGTTGTCTGTTCTCCAGCTTTTAAAAAAATTACATTAGAAAACAAAGAAGTGAAGCAAGGAGTCAGGATACCATCAGAAATAAAAGAATGACAGAGCAAGGCTTGCTTCCTCTTAAACATTTCTTTTCCTTATTTTGTCCTCACCCACTCCATGATTTTGTCTGTTGTCTTACTGCAAATGAGCATAAAATAATGATCCTGTAAATTTGTTTGGTGTGCAACAGAGTCTGCTGATGCAAGGATTCAGATATGGACTTCTGTTCAAACTACAAAGCAAGAACTGAGTCATAAAGGCTGCTCTTCTCCACTTCTTCACACTGCCAATAAGGAAGTCAGGCCACTTAAAGCTACTCTTATGTTAATAATTCAACAGCTATCCCTTCCTTTGGCATTACATCAACTCAATTTAATTTCAGAGTTCAGAACTTCACTGAGGATTGCTGTCCCTGTGCAAGAACGAGAAGTGATGACAGTGATTTGCATAACAGGATTTCCACGTAACACAGGGACTATAATCAAATCCATCTTTGAAGGGACTGCGATACCACGAGTTCTCTGCACAACTCCTCAAGTCATTTCTTGCCTAGACATCATGGGATGTCCATTAATACATTTGAAATTTTGCCCCTTTCCACAGCTCACACACATTTCCACTTCAAGAAGTGAGAATTCTATCGTAACCGTAGATCTTTCCTCAGCCAGTGTTTAGTTTGTCAAACACGATGCACATCTTTCTATTAACTTTATCTCACTCTACAGGATTTCACTAAATTAAAAAGATACGGATCTACCTAATTCAGAGATGCTGAATTTTGCTGTACAGTCACTATTCTCTCTTTTTTCTTCCAAAGACACATCCACAAGTTGCATCACATTGTTAGATGTACCTGTTTCAAGGTTTAATTATTAGGTTCAATTTGTAAATTGACTGATGCAGCGCCCAGGCTCCACGCACTCCTAAGCATTCCTTCCTAGGTGCAGCTCCCCAGCACTGCTTTCCTCCTAGAAACATCTTAGGATGAGTCACAATTTAAGGAAAATATAATAAAAATAGAGAATCCCTTGCAGAACAGATGCATTAGGATCACTGACCCAAGAATGCTGGTATCTGTTATGCAGGCCTGAATCAGAACCAGTGACAGTGCTGTGTTAGTGCAAGTTCAAGGTATTTTGTTGGATTCTTTTTAATTACTTAAAACCTGATTTTTGTAAGAAGTTCACAGTTCCACTTTAAGATTATAAAAATAAATAACTGAAGTTGAATAACTTCAATTTAGTTCAGTGTAGTTCAGTTGAATAACTGAAGTTATTCAACTTCAGTTATTCAACTGAACTACACTGAACTAAATACATTCTCATAAACATCTGAATCTGAAGTTAAAACTGCTGGAATAGGAAGAGATTCAATTGCAAATGCTCAGTTTCCAGGAGGTCAAGCACACCTGCTGAACAAGTACTTTCATCTCTATATGAATAGTAATCAATAATTTTCCATGGGAACTGCTTGTCCCAAATGGAATGGAGGTATTTTTTAGGCTGTACACTTCCTGGGCTTTGGAAGTACAAATGGCTTTATCACAAAGTACAGAGGAAGAAACAGATACCTTTGAGCAGAGATGAAAAAGCCTGTGTATTTAATAAAGCTCTTATTGTCATCCCTTGAAGATGTGAGGAATAAACTATAGTAAGCTGACAACATTTAATTTTAGGTTACTGTAAATTCCTACACTGACTGTACCCATTCTGTATTCTAACACTGGAAGAGGTGAAATGCTGGTTCTGTGGAAGTAAGTTTTCTCAGTGACTTCAGTTAGTAGCAAAACAATTTTATCTTATAACTCTTCAGAACATAGAACAATCTCCTCAAATCATCATGCTACTGGATGCAAGAATTCTACTGGAAGAATTGTTAAGATCAGCTTTGTTGCAAGGGTGGAATTATTTGCTGATGAAGTTAATATGCCTAAGAGACTCTTTTAGGTAGATGACTGCCAAGAAACTGATTTGCCCTGAAACCATCAAGATTAGTTGCAATCTTAAAGGTCTTTGAAATGAGATGAGTTTCTCTTTTGCCTAGCACCTGTCAACACCTACAGGCTATCTTCCTCTTTTGGAGAAGCTGAATTCTGCAGATGTCCAGCTTACATCAACTACTATTCTAGAAACCTAAAATTGCTCATCTCACACAGCTGACCCTGTAATACATGCAGCCAGTCTCTTCATATGTTACAAGAATGAGCTCAGAGCAGAACTTGACATGCAGCACATTGCATTAACTGAATCACCCAGTGTGGGAGTCGCTAACAAGCACTGTGCATCCTGCTCCATCCAGCTCTGATGGGAACCCTGAAGGCCCAATAAATAGAACATTTGCTGAAATCCACAAGTGCAGTGCAACTATCTGGAAGAGGTCCAGCATATCTATCTGCAGCACTTCCACATCCATCCCTAAATTATCTTGTTACACAACTCTGTGTATTAAGACCTACGTTACCAGGCACAGAAGTAGCTACAAGAAAGGAGGCAAAAACCCATCAGCCTGAACATCCATTCAGGTGAATATTCACACAAAAATCTTACCTCAGTTGATGAATTTCTAAAGAATCTTAACAGAAATACTATTGAAGCAGTACTAAAAATACTTTTTTCTTGATTTTTCACCTTGGGATGTAGTACAAAGTCTTAGATGAACTACAGGGATATATCTGCTACCAAGAAAAAGACACTAACCGTGCTGGTTCAGTGGGAGCATGACACGAATCGTGCTGACCATTAATACTACAGTTAAACTGGCAGACTGACTTCCTATCCCAAGTAAGACAGCTTAAGGCTACAGACACCACAAAGTGTTGTCTTGGGTTTTTACAGATAACATTTAAAGCAAATAAAATACAGCTCAGTTTTTACAACTGTATAACCCATACAGCACAAAACAGGCCCAAAAGACAAATACTCTGTTTAAGCACCATAGTTTGCATATAACTTGCTATAACTAGTGCCCATTTAATCCAGAAAACCAGACTCACTGTGCAATACTCAACTGGAAGTGTACATGCAAATGCTTAAACCAACAAGCTCCTCAAGACAAACGGGTGCATCAAATGTGTCAGAACCAAGACTAATGGAAGGAAGTACACGCTGATGTGCCCAGGCTTGCATTCTCCTTTTTCAGCATAGTATGGTAAACCCAGAAAAGGACTTACACAGGAAGACACAAAGATGCTTGCATTTTAAAAACAAGTGAATACAGTAGAAACTAAGACTTTCTACAACCAACAAATTTGACTGCTTCAAGTACATATATATATATATATATAACAATAGAGACTGTGCAGTATAACTCAAAACTTGGACAGCATCCTGTGTGAGGATAACACACAGTCACCATTCCCCATCAGGGTACAAGAGCTGCTAAATAAAGGAAGGTCTCCACTACAGCACTTTGGCTTTATCTTGTTTTGACTTGGGGTCCTTATGGATTCAGTGGAACCCTAAGCATTAGACAACCAAGAAACTCGTGACTTGTTTTCCAGCTTGCAATTTCTAAATTGCTACTTTAAAAGAAAATAAGAGAAATTAAACCATTTTTACACTTCAGCTCCTTTTCCCTTTCTTACAAGCCAACATAATTTCTGAAAACAGCTTGACCAAAGCATTAAAATCCATTTGATGTGTTCCTGTGTGACCTGATCTAGGCAGATCTGCTTTAGCAGAGGGGTTGGACTAGATGATTTTTAGAGGTCCCTTCCAATCCCTACCATCCTGCAATTCTGTGATTTGGTCCCTAAAAAGACAGCTATTTTGTCAAGAAGTGAAAGCAAAATATCTAATAAACAGTTGAGACATATGCCCTTATTTTTTTTGTTACTGTACGTTTAAAACCAGAAACACAAATGAAAGACAGAGGTTTTCAGCACTCCTGTGAGATGTTGTTACGCTGAAAACTCCCAGTAGCAATTTCCCAAATGGAAATCTATGGAATATTATGTGCAATAATTACTCATCTCAAAACAAGTTTGGCTTGTTTCACTAAATGCTTGCCCAGCAATACTCAAATTGCTGGTTTGTTTTTATAACCTAGTTTATTTTTCTTGTCCTAATTTTTTTTTATGCATACCAATATTTTAAAATATGGATTACAGCAGACATCTCTGTCTCAGCCTAAGGATTCAACAGCAGGGAATCAGTTTTGCTTGGAATTGAATTAGAAGTCTTATCTAGAATGAAAACATTTCTGTAGGCATCTTATAAATACCATTAAGTGCAAGAAGTGCACATTATGACAAAAACAAATTACACCCAAGCTCCACCCTGACATTAAAGAATTTATGGGAGCCAAGACAGCCACCCACAAAGACTGTGTATTAGTATGTACAGTATCAGCATTAAAACCAGCTGGCAGTACAAGTCAGCTTTGGAGTGGAAGGTTCACAGCAGTATGTACAACCATCAAGAAGTAAACTTTACCCTTTTTTATCCTTTTCAGAAAACTCTCAGGATCCACAGACTTACATAAAAATGCTTTAAATGACAATTAGTAATTACAGAAAATACTACCCAGGGTTTACTATTTTCAGACATGGCATGGGCAAAGACATGAACTAAATTGCTCATAAGCTCCAAGAATTGTCAGTCAAAGCAGAAAAAACCCCTCAATCACATACTTATATTCCCTAATGATTGTGTAACTAATTATGTTTGGTTTTCCTTAAATTTAGGAACAAACTCTGATGGTGAATACCAGTTTTAATGCACAGTTACTTAACAGTCACTGAGGCAAACTCCCTTTATTTCCTGGAAGCTTCAACAAATAGGAAATGAAAACCAACTTGGTGAAGACTCGTTTACGCTTTCCTTGGCACAAGAGCTGCAAAATTGCATCAAACCTTCTGCAATACTCCTGGCCTACTCATTATACAGGATGAAGAAAGTCATTCTAGAATTTAGATAGGAGCTTCTTTAAAGAAAAAACAATAAATTCTTGACTAATTAACTCTGAATTTCAAGGTGATTTCTACAGAGCTCTTGGAGCCACGCAAATGAGTAATAGGAAAGAAATCCATGACAGACTGCTGGAACTGTGAATTACAGAGCATATTCTGTTTCACATTCCTTCTTTAACTGTCTCTATCACAATATTGAGATGAGTACTTACCACTTTCCCATTAATCTAATATGCCTGTGAGTCACAGGTTCTCACCACCACAGGCGACACCAGCCGCGGGAACAGGCACGGCCAGGAGAATGCACGTGCTGGCTCTGACCAGCTGCGGGCAATCAGCAGCCCACAGCAGATGGAACTCACTTGTACAAACCCCAAAGACCCCTAAGATCCAACTGCTTTCATTACTTCTAATTGAGACTTACAATATCAAAAGTCATGTTCATTTTCTTACCTGTACAACTGACGACTGCAAAGCTAGGGGGTGGGAGGGAAAAGCAACACACATTAGTATCAAACAAACTCTGCCCATACAAGTGTTTCCATTTCTCCTCCTCACATGCAATGTCTGCTGTGAGCTATGCAACATTTTGGGTTACTTTAAAAACAAAAACCAAATAAAAATCTTTTTGAAAGGAACTTCAACCTCGAATTGCATTTTACATCCAAAGAAAATCACCTCACACATTCATAAAGCGTTCATTTTCTTAATTCCAAATCCTGGCTGTCCCTGCACATATCCTGGGAGCTAGTTTGGCTTTAAGGATACATTTGCTTTCAACAATTGGTCCTTTTAAAATAACAATATACTGCATTGTTTGAAAACAACTTTGTTAGCTACAGATTAATCAGAAAAAATTTAAACAAGCATTCAAATGTGACTGGAAAATATTCTCTCTTGCTCAATACTGCAGTATGCCATCCTCAAAAATCAGAGGTCAGCAAATTTCTACATAGTAAAAACCAAAAACCACAGATTTTTAAAAAGAAAGTTTAGATCAACTTTGTAAGAACAGACAACAGCAGAGACTGAAGTATCATAGCAAATCAAGGCCACTGTAACAGTACAGATCAGGCTTTCAGGCAGTTCAACATCAAAAAGCTGACAAAGATGCTTTTTCAACCTGTAGCAGCAGCTTTCAGCTATGCACAGAATTAAGCAAGCACCTAGGTATTTTAAAGCCTAATGGACCTAACAACATGGAATGACTTAAAATTGAAGGGATAAATTAGGCAAGATTATCTCCATAGAAGCATTTAATATTGTTATTAGCAGGACAAGCATAAGTAGTGATAAAGACAATGAATCGGTAGAAATACAGAATATGACTTCCAAAAAACTATCAGCAGGTACATTATGGATAAAGGATTTGGCAATGAAATACCAATAAACTGGAGAGCAAAAATAAGAAAGATAATGAAAAGGACAGAGAACTGACTCACTAGGAGATCTCTCTTGAGCACGGTCACATTAATGCAACAGCCACATATTTATCTGCAAGACCAGTTAAGATGGACAGAAAGGGGGAAGAAAGCAGAAAAGGAAAGAAAAACAAAGCAAAATGCCATGGAGTATTTCAGGAGTAACTGACAGCACCAAAGAAAGTGGCTTAGCTAACAAGCTGGCAGAACAGAAGTGGACCACATACAAAATCATACTGGAGTAAGACACATGGTCAAGGACATCTGGCTATCAGACACTCCAGAGTGTGTGTCCAAATTGGTATTTGTGACATTGTTTACTTTTGGTAAGGAGAAGAGGAAGGTGGAGAACAGCTGTCTAATTGTAAATGTTCATTTAAAAGGAATAAAACATACCAGGTTAAAAGATATATTTATACTTGCTACAAACCTCGTGATGTATTTGCTTAAGTCCCTCCAATGACTTTTCATTGAAGTAGTATGTTACAGATCTGTAAAGGTACACAAAATTTGTAAGATTGGCTTCCTAATCATGCTATAATTTTTCTTCCATGACTTCATTGCACCTTCAAACAGAAAATGAATCATTTTCTTTCCAAATTATGCTCAGAAATGCTTATTTCATTTCAAATAGTTCAGTAAACACAAGTTCTTTCCTTACCATGTAGCAAACTCATTCTTAATGACTGTGAAAAATTAGTGTCACTTATTAATAACATATTCAGTAATGCAACAATAACCCTTCTCAGCCCAGTTGTATTTCTAGACTCCAACATTTACCTGATTTCTGCATCAATTTCAAGTATTTCCTACTACTAAAAATGCTCTGCATCTTCACCTTTTCAGCTTGAAACACAAACGGTTAACACAAACTCTTTTGATAGCCACTGCTGTCAAATACAAATCCTATTTGTCAACAATGGAAACCATACAAATCAGAGCATGCTTCTGATATCTGTTATTTGAATTAACTCAGCATATTTATCTTGCACAAACCATGACAACATCATTAGATGCCTCCACTATGACTGCATCATAATGTTCTTCAGAAGCAAAATAAAAAGGGTTAATTAGAAAGTAATTACCAAAATTTTAGAACAAAAAGTACCCAGAAGGTCTGTCTGGTTTTTATATTCCTCAGTGCTTAATCTAACTTCCAATTTCTAGTGTTTTCAATATAGATTTTCAACCCCTTTTCACATGTGATTCGTGTGAAAGAAAAAAAAAAGGTAAAGGACACACTTCTTTAATCACAACATGAAAGCAAAGACCTCTCCAAAGAATGTTGTCAGTTATTCTGCCTGCATCAGCTGTACACAGTATGAGTGTGTACACACATACCCCCATATAGATAGATATACATCTGGATGAGCATTCAGCAGCAACAATTAAATCAGTGCAACTCAACAAGGTGCTTGAGGAGGTATTTCTCTAACAGTCCCCTCACCAGGAAGGCAGCATGCTTATGGGGAAAAGGGGGTTAATCTAGATTTAAGTAGTCACTTTGAGCTCTCCAAGTAAGGCAGCAAATGATCTCACTTTCCTGATGAGGAATTTAGGCTTAAGTTTATAGCATCACTGAATAAATGTGAAGGCTTGGCATCAAGAAACATTTGATTACACACTCAACAGTCAAAAAGGAATTCTCTGAAGATGTCAGAGTGGATCAAACCAAAAAAATACTCAATGGAAAAGATGTCCAACAAGATGGAGATTTCCAGCATTATATTCAGGAAGCTTTCAATAAACCTAGCATGAAAGAAAACTTTACAGTGAAGGTAATCTTGTATTTATACCTATTATTTTCTTCTGTTAGTTTACACAGTGCATGGGTGATCTCAGCACAGGCAAGGATTGCTCCATGGCGGGTATGCAGATCTGTGCCCACTGATAAAGGCAGAAGTCTTGGCAAAACTGAAAGAGATTCAATGACATTCTTTAAAAAAACCCAAAAACTAAAGCATAGTGACAAATCACAGATCTAAAGGTAATCATGTCTGCCTAGAAATAACTTAGGAAAACCATTTCTGGAAAGTCAAGCCGATACATCCCGGCCATTCCATGAAAACCAAGTGTTAAAAATACAAGTAAATTTTGACAAAGCATACTAAACCACACCAAGGAATTGTGTACTCATCACTACCTTCCTGTTTGGAGTAAGTAACACACTTGCTCTTAGGCATTGGGCTGGCTGAGCAGTAAAGGAAATGAGGCTTGTACTTCCATGCAATTTTACTTCCAGGTAAACTGTCAGGCTTCCAGGCCACTTCAGTAAGATCTGTAACTACAGATTCACTTGGATGTCAGCTGCTATCTTTTAGACATATTAAAAAGCAGCTCATCCATCCTCAGAATCTTGAGTGGGCTGAGCAAAGTATCCTGAGTTCATGCTAAGAAACATTTGATTACACACTCAACAGTCAAAAAGGAATTCTCTGAAGATGTCAGAGTGGACAAGACAAAACAGATCCCATCAGCATTTACGACACCAAAGCCATATCAAAAGCTGGGAATTTCAGGGCTAGTTACTTGAGTTGTTGCAACAGAAATACACTAATTTATCCATCTCAGAACTGGCAGGATCTAGTGTAGTGAATAATTAAAGTTCAGTCTCCAGCTAAAAAGAGATCTGGCAGTATTTTACAATTTTTCTGCAATTTGAAAACTGGCAAAGCTGTGTGAGCACTGGTAAAGTTCTGTGAGCCCTGCCAAAGCTGTGTGAGCACTGGTAAAGTTCTGTGAGCACTGCCAAAGCTGTGTGAGCACTGGTAAAGTTCTGTGAGCCCTGCCAAAGCTGTGTGAGCACTGGTAAAGCTCTGTGAGCCCTGCCAAAGCTGTGTGAACACTGGTAAAGTTCTGTGAGCACTGGTAAAGCTGTGTGAGCACTGGTAAAGCTGTGTGAGCACTGGTAAAGTTGTGTGAGCACTGGCAAAGCTGTGTGAGCACTGGCAAAGCTGTGTGAGCACTGGCAAAGCTGTGTTAGGACTGGTAAAGCTGTGTTAGGACTGGCAAAGCTGTGTGTCCACTGGTAAAGCTGTGTGTCCAATGGTAAAGCTGTGTGTCCAATGGTAAAGCTGTGTCACTATAATGTATGAAGTTGCAGAGGAAATCTTAATTTTTATTAAGTCACAGTGCATGTTTAAATCTTCTTAATACATTTTTGCTGCAAAAGCTAGAATGCTAGATATGGCATGCTATACAGAACTTATTTTTACCTACCCACATTTGCCATGTACTCAGGAGCCAGAGGAGTGAGGTTGTGCAGAGCTTTGGTTGCAAGTTCTCGAATAGCACTGAAGCAGTAAAAAAAGCATTGTTTGATTTTTTGGGGTTAGCAATTCAGTAGAAGTAATGTATTTAAACAAAAACAAAGCAGCCACGAAGGGGCTCCCTTTCCCGACAAAATACATACCCCAGCAATATTAAAACATATAGTATTCACTGACCATCCTGTGCTCCCCCTCCCTCCTCAAAAAAAGCCAATGAAGCAAAACAGATGACTAAACAGACAGCCTACAGCTAGCTTTTAGCTGTATGAATAGAACTTATTGCTGAAAGAGAAAAACATAAATGTGGATGGTAGAACCTGAGGGCTCATTCTGTGCATTGGCAGGGACACTACAGTAAACTATTATTATTTCTGATGTTGCAAACTATTATCAGCACTGATATGATCTCATTTATGTCATATGCACACATTTTAGTCTTCATGAACACTGAATGTGACTAAGCAGTATCTCCATGCATGAAATCTACTTATAATTATGATAATTGTATGGTGATGGTGTTTACCCCTCACATATACTATACACCATATAAATGTGTTTTATTAATCTATTAACAGATTAAGGCCATGGCAAAAAGACAAAATTCATAAATATGTCTTCAGTGACAATCTGCTGGGAAGGTACAGGTGACATCAGCTGCCATTTGCTCAGTTTTCTTCAGACAAATGCCACTGCAATAAACAAAATTATCTCCCACAGCACTATATGCAGAAGAGTCAATTCTTGAATATTAATAATCAGACTTCATGAACTTACCTGTCCCAGTGGTTAATCTTCATGTTAACTAAATGATCAATCATTGGCTGTGTATACTCAGGAAAGCCAGCAATATACACACTGAAAAAGAAATGTCCACATTGAGCATGGAACCAACATCTCTGTGCATTTTATCACATGCTGCTCCAAAGGCTTCAATCCTCCAGTCTCAAAGCAGCCAAAGAAAAATTACCTAAACATGTCTTCTCCTAGATGAGAATCAGCTGAATGAAACACTACAATTTTACAGTTAATGCAAAAAATAATATTGTTAAAGTCTTCATAAAAACTAAATACAAAAGGCTTGATATCAACAAAAACCAAACATCAACATTCAGTTCCCATGGTTACACACATCCAGAAAATCAAGGTATCTGCATTAACTTTTAGAATTATTTCAGATTGGAGAAATATATCAATGATACAATCCACAGCACACAATAAGGTTGTTACAGAAATGTGCTACATCTTCATGAATACAATGGTCTAAAACTGAATACAGGGGTTTTAATTTGTCCTTTTTAAAAATCAAACATCCACAACAGGTCAATTCTGACAAAAACTGTGAATGCTGTAAGCCAAGACCTAAGATGCAAGGGAACAGGAGAATTTATTACCTTAGGTAGCCTGCATAATTACCTAATTTTACAGCCACACTTACTTCCAAATCCTCAGGAGCATCAACTAGTGAAAAATAAGGTCAATAGAAGTGAAATGGGCTTTTTTCAGTACATCTGATATTCATTAAATCATCTTGGAAAGCTAAACAATCAGTAGCATGTGTTCTGTGAGAAATGGCATTCACAAAGGGACAAAATTCAAGACACATGTATTACCTTCATTTCATCTTTTCATCTCTCTTGAGTGATTAACTTTGCACCCCTAATATTGTCCCACTAATACTTGGGTATGTAATTAGAAGCAATACAAAGACAAAAACCAAATGCTGTTCCATGTTACAGTCCTGATATCTATGTAATTCATCAGAAGAGCAGGAATCCTGAAATCCACAGCACAGACCTCAGCCACTTGTGCAAATACAGGATATAGCAATACTATTTCCTAATGCTCTGAGCCCTAGAGGGGGATTAGACAGTTGGTTTAACTGGTTGTTGATGCCAGTAGAGAAATGATAACATACTGTCTGGTTCCCTTCCCTGTTCTAGAAGAACATACAACAGTAGACACATCTCCCCTGCCATATTTGAGTTCTCCTCTCTTCTTCATTATTGGTTTTTGGGTCCTAGTTTTAGCATTCACCTTGCTTTTCAACTTTATCTTAACTTCCTTGCCCATCTCACGGGCCATGTCTGTAGCCACTCTGTTTTAATTTACAACTACCTACCTTTAAGTACAGTCCTCATCTTTTGTACCCTATTGGGTATTTAAGACAGGTAGCTTTGGATACAAGTCTAGCCTTCCTATGTTCCTTGTAAGATTTTTGTATCCCATTCTACTCAGAAGCTTCTTAACTCTGCTTCTAAGAAGCCCAGAACTCCTGGAATCACATGGTCTAGCTTCCATCCTCAGACTTAGATCATGATATTTGACTTGAATGCTCCAAAGAACATCAGCAAAAAGTTCAAAAGGGCACCCAGTGTGAAAAACCTGCATAAAGATATTTAATTGGAAGGATATAAGCAAATACTTACACTCATACACTTGTATGATGTGTATATATACACATAAATATATATGATACTGCCACTCCACAAGACTATATGGTAATTGATTAACCAAATCCACATTCATCTGTAGAAACTGACACATCTGTTTTGAGATTTTACTGCTCAAATGAATCTACTAGTATCATCCATTACACCTGCACAGCATCCTTACACATAGCATAGCATTACAGTGGCATATAAAGTGTCCCAGGATTGTTTTAGCTGGGTGGGAAAATAACAGCTAAAGATTCTAGATCTGAAATATGATCCTCAAGCAGCTTTTTCCAACTACACAACATTTACACCACCTTAAGGCATACTGATCAGAAAAGTCCATTCTTCCTACCACATCATAATGACACAGTTTCTATGCAGCCAAATAAATGATTCTGCGCTTCTCCTTTGATCTTACTCAGACAAAAATAAGGAAATAATTAGGTATTGAACCAAATAATTACACCTTGCTTGAAGAACAAAGTGGTTAAGATTTTTTCAAAGTAATATAATGAACAAGATGACAAATACTTTACAAAGAAGGTTTTGATTAATAATACTGAAGTTGGTAAGATTCTGTGAATCATGCCACTGACTGTATAAAATTCTTTAGAAAGAATTCACAATTGTTTTTGTTGCTGCTGCACAATTTAAAGAAAGGCACAAGAATGAAGAAATAAAGCAACAGTAAAAATATATACTTAGTAAGACTTGTACAAAACCTCTTGAAATCACAATGAAAGGAGTAACAAATGAGCAGTCGAAAAATACCAATAAATTAGCAATTCATCTCTTACAAACTCAGGAGAACATAATTACCCTCCAAGCCAAAATTCTAAAAGATAAAAAAATAAAAACTGTTTTGTCCATTTTGAATAGTTCCCATTTTCTGGTGGTATGAAAAACCTGGGATTCAAAAAACCCACATTGCCACTATACAGATCTCAAGCAGCATCGAGCACCCAGCCACGGCATTTCCCCGTCTCAGCTCAGGAGGCAGGAGCTCTGGGGAAGGGTGTAGGAGGAGGGTGTGGACCCCAGAAGGTAAAAGGTGAAGATCTGTACAGACTGAAACAGTTATGCATGGAAGGAACATGCAGGTGGACAGATTCATTTAAAAAGTCATTGAGGAGATGATTGAGGATTCCAGTGCAAATGGCCTTTATAAACTGCTCTTTGGAAGTCACAAAACTGGCAACAGAGCATAAACCATCATATACCTGTTTGCTATTTCTGTTTCCCAAGAATACAATCTCTTCAAACCTTTCTAACCTGCTGGCTTCTGAGCAATATGCAGCTCCACAGGGCAACTTATCTGACCTATCTTAAAACGGTTTGAATCACCTTCTGTAGGTGCCTGGCTCTTTCCGTCAGCTATGGAGCTAGACACCTAGGCTAGACTGTCTGTCTTGGACAACTAAAGCTAGAACCCAGCCCTCAGTCTTTTTCATCTTAAGGAAGTGCAACCTTATGTTCATTTTAGTCATCCTGTGCACTCAGCTTGCCTCTGAATTCCCTGACTTCAGCACTATGGTATTTTCAGATGGCTGACTGGAACGCAACGGTCAGCCAAGTCAGGCCACTGATTTACAACAGTGCCAGTTTTGGCATTTCCCACTGTCTTCTTTGCAGACTCCATACTGCAGTGATGAGATTGTTCTTTCAAATGTTACTGCATATTGTTAAGACCTGTCTGGACATGTTCCTATGCGACCTGATCTAGGTTGACCTGCTTCTGCAGGGGGTTGGACTGGATGATCTCTAAAGGTCCCTTCCAACCCCCACCATGCTGTGAGTCTATGATTCCATCTATGAAAAATACAATCACTCAACTCAAAGGTCTATGCACAGACCACAAAGTCTGAAGCACTTTTAAAAATGGGTATTAAGTTTCTTTTTTACCTACATTAGTCTATTTGCCATCATAACAGCTTCTCCTTTTACCACAACTATTCAAAAGCCCCAAATCTTTTCTAACCTTGATCAGCTCAGAGAGTTTGGGACACAAGCAAACCATGCCTCATCTCCACCGTGTCTTATGTACAACAAGCAGTTCAACAAACAAAGAAAACTCTAATTCTAATTTATTAAAAAACAACAGAAATGAGCAGTTCAGTAAGGTGAAACAATCTGACAAATACTTCAGTATGTTAAAGAAGTTCCTCGTGTTTAGGAAAACTAATGACTGGAAACTTACCTTATAGTCAGATAACAGTTAACTCTGTTACCAACAGCAAAATAATCAGCTGCAGTTAGAATGTCTATGCCATGTGGAAATGTGCCCTGCAAACATCACAGGGAAGAGAGGGGGAAAGAGAATTAAAAATGTGAAATACTTTCCAAACAGGCTGCATTACTGAAACCAAATCTACTCCTACTCTCCAAGCACTGAAAATAATACTGTTTCTTTTTCAATTTACAGTAAAATCCCTTGTATTCATAATAAAGGATAAAGGATATCAGATATAGAAACAGCTCAATACCTAGCTTCACTTATGAGTCACTGATAAACAAAGTAAATATCAACAGGTGATAAATTCTGTAACAGCTATCTTAACACCTTCAAGTCATATCCAAATATCAATGTATCCAAGTATGTACACAAAAAGCTACTTATCTAAAAGAATGTTGAGCAAAATGTAAATATGTTTTCAGTTTATGTGAAGGAATAAACATGAGTTGATAATAAACTGAACATAAGCAGCAACGTGCCCTCGTGGGCAAGAAGCCAATGGCAGCCTGGGGGCATCAAGAAGAGTGTGGGCAGCAGGTTGAGGGAGGTTCTGCTCCCCCTCTGCTCTGCCCTGCTGAGGCCTCATCTGGAGTCCTGTGTCCAGTTCTGGGCTCCTCAGCTCCAGAGGGACAGGGAACTGCTGGAGAGAGGCCAGTGCAGGGACACCAAGATGATCAGGGGACTGGAGCATCTTCCTTGTGAGGAAAGGCTGTGGGACCTGGGGCTGTTCAGTCTGGAGAAGAGGAGACTGAGGGGAGATCTTATTAACATGTATAAATATCTAAAGGGTGGGTGTCAGGAGGCTGGGGCAGCACTTCTTTCTATGATATCTAGGAACAGGACAAGGGGTGATGGGATGAAGCTGGAACACAAAAAATTCCATTTAAGCATTAGAAAAAACTGTGTCAGTGTTTGAGTGACGGAGCCCTGGCCCAGGCTGCCCAGGGAGGGTGTGGAGGCTCCTTCCTTGGAGGGTTTCAAGACCCACCTGGACACGTTCCTGTGTGACCTGATCTAGGTGGGAGCTCCTTCTGCAGGGGGGTTGGACTGGATGAGCTCTAAAGGTCCCTTCCAACCCCACCATTCTGTGATTCTGTGAGTTTTATGAAGTACAGAATTACAGATTCAGGCACCAAGAAATGCATCACACATACAATATGTGTGAGTTCAATGCTATTTGTTTCTACTTACATCTGCCTTTTATGACTTATTTATTAATAAACTAAAAAACTAGAGTTGGTTGGTTGGTTTCTTTTTAAAAGGAACCCTGGCTCCTAGCAAAGCCTGAAACAGTGAATCCTGCAGAAGTATCACACTTCTGACACCTCTGATTAAAAAAATCTTGTTTTAGAAGATAAATGATCTTTCTAAATATGCAGCTGCCACTTCAAAATCTGATCTCTTATTAAGCAATGCAGTTCAGATATTCAGAATTTTAATGGGCTATGACTGATTTAAAACAGCATTATGCAGTAAGGCTGTGTTTTGGAATGGAGGAGGCAGAAGAGCCTCCACAAGCCATAATTAAGTACAAATGGAAAACATCCAACTGAAAGACAGTACGCTCACTTACAAAAGGGACAATCATATGATATTTAAGCAATATGGCTATGTGGAAGTACAGGTTCTGGATAGGATACAGTTTTGTTTGTTTACAGCTCACTCATCCCTTCCACATTAGGATACAGCCATGCAAAAACAGTAGAAATTATCTCTGGATCTAAGCCTGAATAACTAAAGAAGTGTATACTGTAAGCAGTGGGAAGCTGTCAGGTACTGCAGAGGTCTTATTCTGGGAAGCATGATGACAACATATCCAAAAACACAAGGCCTGGAACATGAGTGAACCAAGAAGGACAGGCAGAACATTTAGGGCTTCTCCAAGAGACTACCTGCAAACCCTAATCACTCAAAGGTGAAATGAGTGCACTCTCCAAAAGCCTGATGAAACACTGATCAGGGAGAAAATTGTACCCAAGAGAAATAACTATAGTATGATTCACTGTCAAACAACAAGGCATACAATTAAATATGTAACAATGTACACTGCACACAAGGAAAATCACAGCCATAGAATTTCAACTCTAGCTGCTAGTTGGACTTTCCTATTTATTGCTTGGCTGCAAGTGTGCCAATTTAATGCCATCTCACCAAAGGTCATGGTACCATAGTGCATGCCAGTGAGACAGCAAAATTCCTGACACCAAGTTGATGAGTACAGAGGTCAGGACCAATGGAAGAGATTTCAGAAGGAAAGCTAACAGTTTCTATTCTGTCAGAACACTTTAAACTCAAATACAAAAGTTTGTTAGAGAAGGATGTGCATTTGTCATGATTTATGCTTTTAAAAAATCCATGAAGTGTAAGTTACAATGGCTACTTCTTCTGAGGCCATCAAAGCAAGATACTAGATTCAGAATGTGCTGAATTGTAAAAGTGAAGCAGGCAGGAACCAGGATGTAAGTGAAGTCAACTTTTTCCTCCATCTGTTTAGTATCAGCATATTACTTCAGCTCCTTCTCATTCAGAGAAAGGGTGTCTCTTTCAACACGTTATATCCAGGGAAAGAACTATGGAGGGTGTATCCACTAGATTAAGTAACCATTTTCCTAGGCAGTAAGGAATGGTCCATTAAGTGTAACTTCTGAACTTCTACAAGAACCAACTGGAGACTGATAGTGCTCTTCACAAACTCCATGACATGCCAATGTCTAAGCTAAAATTGTTGTGTATTCTCCAACACTGACAAACTTGAATTGTTGGTCAAAGCAGAGTCAATAAGGAAAGTTTCTGGTTGCAAACTACCATAGGCTGTAATCTCCAATTAAGAAATAAAGAGCTCCACAAAAATGTTGCTGCACAGATGCATTTCTAAAGCTGCAGCACCCAAGAGCCCTGTCTCACCTTGAAGTGAAGTCACAGTGAAGTGTTTTCCTCAGTACCTCATGAAGTGGAATCAGGCTGTGTGATGACTAACTTCCCCAGGGCAGTAACTATGGATGCAGGGAAGAATTACACTGTCTTCTACTTGTCACAGACCTATTTGGGTCAGGTCACAAAAATACCTCCCCTATTCTTCCTAGTCTTTTTGCACCCTTTCTCTGCTCTTAATCTAATCCTATCTAGAAATACACACACCAGTTATGGACAAATTGCTTAGTACTCATAATTCTAAAGGAATAACACAGAGGCTTCAGGAATTATATCAGTAAAAGGTAGAGAATAGTCTAACAAAGATCACTGAAGAAATGGTTTATTGATAACAAGATTTGCTTTAATCATGCTCACACGCTCTGCTCTCTCACAAGAATCCACTAACTGAACTACTTCCTCCCTTTCTTTCCCCTCTCTATGTTAGATATTCAGTTTTATTAACTGCTGATTAAAAATGAGGACATTTTGACACCCACATCTTCACTCTATTTGCTTCTTCTCCAAGGTTGCGATTCAAAGTTGTCTGAGCATTTTAACTACTACTTGTTGCTAAGTTACAGAGGAACCTGCCACAATACTTTTCAAAGCACTTAGTTACCTCCAAAAGTCATAGATTTCCCAAAATGTCTAGATGGCAGCATTCTGGTACAACCAGCAAAACCAAATATTGAGTGGAAGACTCTTTAAGCCTAGTTCATTGTTGAACCACCAACCACAGCAAAGATTATGCAGCACACATCAGCTGTTCTATTAAAAGCTAGAATGCCAATGAAACAAAATAAGAACTAAAACTAACTCCTGGTTTGCTATTATGTTAAAATAACAAAAGCTTTCCTGGGTTGAGAGCACTGCAGTTTGCAAGGTGGACCGTGGCCATCACGTGCTGATTTTGCTTTTCAGAATGACTGAAAATTAACAGAAAGCTTATTTTCTTCTAAAACTAGAGTAGTAAAGTAAAACTCACATCTCAGGAAAATGTCCTACAGGAACCTGCTTGCTGGCAACAAAAATGATTATTTTATGACATCCTTTTACTCAGTTTCACTGCACCTGATTTTGATTTTAGGTACTACACATTTACACTAACCTCCAAGGCACTAATGAATGAAGATTCAAGGGAAGTTACCATACCTGTCTCCCAACATTCTCCTGGAAGGCAGCCTAAGGAACAGAGAACAAACATAACAAAACGAGTCAGGGTTGCTTTTTGACAAACGCCAGACGATGAATTCAAAACACACAACAATATAAATGACCCATGGCTTTTCTTTTTTAAATAAAGTAAGCTTTGTCAGTAGAACAGGCCCAGAGGGCTTTTTTGTTTCTGAGTCTCTATGTTCTGGTGTTTTTAAAGCTGCACGTTGCACGACAGCAGTTTAAGAAAGCAAGTTTATTAAACTAATCACACCCACAGAGAGCTTTTGAATAGCGACACAAGGCTTCGCACTGGAACTGAAAGTCAGTAACTGCAGACAACAGAAATTGAGACAGCTCACTTCTGTCTGACAACTTCAGTACAATTTGCTAATAGCAGGCAAAGGTTGATTCCTTGTCAATGAAAACTTCAGACAAAAACCACTGAGAATGCAATGCTGATTGGAAAGACACGTATCCGAAAGCACAATGAAACACTGAAATTATAAAACCTGAAGGCAAAATTCATGCCTATTTCTTGTGTGTGGCATTAAATGAACCCAAAATCTTGCAAAATGCAACAAATGCAACTATAAAATTAATCTCTCTGTTTATATGGATACAAAACCCAAACGTACTTAACACTCTACTCCCTACTTGAACTTTCTCCTCTCAAAAAAGGCTTTTTTTCTTGTTCCTTACAAGGATGTACAGTCACAAGTACTACTAAAAACTCTGTAAATTTTAACTCTTTTCAGAGAGTAGAGGTCATCATTGGGGTTTATCAAGACACTTCTCTTAAGAAATGTCATTCTGCCCACAGATGGATCTCCAGCAACGGGCAGCATTTGTCCGTTGGGGGGAAACCCCAATTTTTACTGAAAATGCCACAAGAATTTTGACAGACAGGGCTTCTGTATTTCCTACATAAATACAGTATGCATGTGGTAATCCACCCCTAAAAACACAAGGTTAAGTCAGCTCACCAAGGGATCACACTGTACATACAGAGCAAGCACACAGAACCTGGGTGAAGCAAGGCCTAATGAAACCAGAGTCTCTCTGAGAGCATTTCTGAGGTTACATCTGTTTAGGATAATGACTGCAGTTCCTGTAGGCTTGCCCAGGCTGGTTCAGCTCCTGCTCACAGCGTATCCATTGCAGGACACGTAGCACATGCTGACTCGAAACCGCTTACCCACTGCCTCGGCGGGTTTATGAGCCCACCTCGGCCTGCTCACGGTGGCAGCCGCGCAGCCAGCGTGCCCCTGAGCTAACCTGTTCAGGATTGCCCAGGGCACGACTCCATGGGCTGTCCTCCACAGTGGTGGCAGCTCAGATACACCCTTGGGCAACACATACAGCAGCCTTCCAGAAAAGGAATAGGAGCTGTAGCAATGCCCTGCATGTCTGCATTGTGTGCTGTAGCTTCTGACATAGGGTTGTTTTCATTCCTTACCTCTCTTTACCAGCATCCACTCCCAGCCAGGATCAGCCAGGACATTGTTTCATGTCACCCTCCATCATTCCTTTTTACTTACACTAGCTTTAGATTGCCTTTTATGCTATTAACACCCTATTACTTTTATGCTATTGAGACTCTTTTACTCAACATAGGGACATTTCAGTGAGGATGACTTTCCCAACTATCATATCCACAGGATTTAAGAGTTTAATCACTGCATTACAAATTCTCTTGAAAATGTATTGCTCAAACTAGTAATGATACAAAATCTGTAAAGCCTTTTTTTTTTCCTCTTTTTGAATCAGAACCTTTTCAAACAATGTAAATCTGGTCTCAAACCACTCAAAGTTTTCTTTTACTTATAATATATCCATAGGCCCAGGACTGAAATATAGTGTGGCAAAATCACTGGAAAAAGATGTATAGCAGCCTATGGGAAATGTTGCAGCAAGCCAGCTATTGTAGATGAAGATTTCACACAGTTTGTTTACTTAACGTAGGAACTGTTAAATTCCACCATTATATCCCCATTTAATTTTTAGCTTACTTACAAAAATGATCACAAAGATCTAAGAAACAGCCCAGCAGCACAGAATACTTACTGTTCATCTGATGTATTCTAGACATCTAATTTACATGTTAATTTAAACTGATTAATCAGTTTATCTACTATAAACATACAACTTTAACCACTGCTTACAAAGACAGATGTTAGTATTGCCTCATTATAAATGCATTTGTCAATGTTTTCAACTTAATAGTCTTGGAGGAAAACAAGGCTGTTAGAGATTCTCACACTTGTTACGAACTTACAGTCCATAAGTATGAAGAGAAATATGGCAACTAACAAATTCCTGTACACACAGCCTAGCAGCTACAACATTTTCCAGATGCAGGCCAAAACTGTACATGAAGTTGCTTCACAGCTGGTTGCTCAAACTCAGATGCACCATCAAAAAACTCTCTCAGCTTCAACATTGTCCTTGTGCTTTTTTTTTTTAAAGCTAAAAAGGTGTCTCTTCTGTAATTCAGTTTTCAGCCAATTATGGGGAAATTTACAATGAAAACCAAACTATCAAAACAAAAACTGAAAAAACCCTCAAAGCAATGTAAGACCAGTTCTCTAGAGTGTTAAGAGTTATATTTGGAAAAGTTCAGCACTGATTTAAGAAGGCTTTGATGACAATGGACACTCCAGATGTGACAATTTAAGCACATTACTGCTCTAAGAGAACAGCATGTAACCCCAATTCAATAAACAGAAATGTGACATGGTAAGTAATTTTTCTTGGGTCTGAAGGGGTACCTTGAACAGAAAAGGGTTATAAGAAAAACCATTTCCATGATATTACTCTGTTAAAGCTTTGCAGGACAAAGTGTTTGTCCAAGTGAAAAGGCAATTTTATAGAGCTCATGTAACGTTTGCAGAATATCCCTCCTTGTTCCTTTAGCACATTTTTATTGTTTCTCAAAAGATTTTTCTTCATAATACTTAAGAGATTTTCAGTAACAGAAAATGGAGCTATTTCAATCACAGTTTCAACAATCAATTCCTCAAACATGTCAAATAATTGTTTTGTGCAAATAATTTGTCATTTTCCATACAATTTCCCTTTGGAGATGGAATAACTGGATGCAAAGATCTTAAAGTTTCCATGATACCAGAACCAAGATGACCAACTAGCCTTATAACCTGAATATTTTGCTTTCCCATAAAACCTGAAAAAAAAACCTATTAAGAAATTCTCTAATCATGGTTTTTAAAACCAAACTAGAAGGAAAAAACCCCTCTGTAAGATGTCACAGCTGAATGGAGCTCAATCCCAGATCACTGAGTCATGGGACGATTCCTCATCATGTTTATTCATGAAAGAGTTGCAAAAATCAGCTTAGAATGCATTTGGAGCTTCAAAAGAACACTCTTGTTTTATTCTCTCTAACCTCAGGGTTCAAAATATCTCTGTAAGCTGTTTTGTTTTATTGCTGCTCTGCATTATAATATATTGCATATTGTAATAGATGGAAAAATCTGGTAAAACATGCTGTTTATTTAAATATGATTTTAACTGTAGTAATGATTGGAAAGAATCAGAACTCCCAGGTGTTTTTCTTCTGCAGTCATGCCTGGTAAACACTAAATACTACTTTGCCTGAAAGTTTTGGTACTTTCATAACTATCCATCAAAACAGCAATTCCAATTCTATATCAAGCTTTCAAGCATTCTATAACTCAGTAATTTCCAGTCAAACTATTTTTTGCAATAGTACATTTGAATTTCATGTAGAAGAGGAAAGCAAGAATTTCTGCTCTTTTGTACTCATCTGAAACATGGAAGCACAATCTGCACTGATTTATAGTCTTAGTATAATCTTACACATCTTAGTAAATGTATCTGCTTTAGTACAATAGTTCATGTTCAAACTATTGGTTTATGTCTAAGTGCAGAAGTATAATGAAGGTTACATGTGATAATTAGATGAAGCCACTAAAGGTAAGCAGTAAACTTTTAGTGAAAATCATAGAATCATAGAATAGTGGGAGTTGGAAGAGACCTTTAGAGATCATCCAGTCCAACTCCCCTGCTCAAGCAGGTCCCACCTAGATAAGGTCACACAGGAATGTGTCCAGGTGGGTCTTGAAGAGCTCCAATCATCCTTTAAAGCAGCTGTCTTTATCACCACTGATTCCTGGGACAATTCCTATCCAGCAAATAAATGATTCCCTTTTCACCATCTTTACCCCTTTAACAGTTCTCAAGGAAGCAAAGTTACTTTTGTTTTCCATTAAGGATTTTATTTGCACAGTGACTTTAATTGGCCAAGAATTACAAATTCTGCAGTTTCTAAAACTGAGGAGTTGAAGTTTGGGGGAGCAGCATTGCTCATGTTCATTAGTTGTACAGTATGTGAAGAATATGTCATATCAGCACTCAGCGATCTGCAGCATCTTAGCTTCCACACTTTGGTTTTAACCTATTTAGACAAAGTGATTTGTGATATTATTACACAAGCAACTGACTCACTTCCCCAGTAATTATATTGCAGCTTTATTCAACAGCTTAAACTGTCAAGCACAGGTGTGGCTAGAAAAAGTAAGGATGCTATCCAGGTACCCCTGAGAAATTCTTTTTATATCTGAAATGTATTAGCTTTCAAAATTTCAGTAAAAAAAAAAAGAAGACAGACCTGTGAATTAATTTGCTTATGGCAAAGAATGCCTTCTTATCTCAAAAAAAAAGGCATTCACAGTGAAGTTTCTTAGGAACAGAGACAGATGGTTCTTTGACAGACATTGTTTGCTCCTGTTTTCACTTCATATCATTACAGGGGTGAGGTTTTTATATTTACAAAATGTGATTTGTTTCATCTGTTGAAACAGACAACTCATTTTTTTTAAAGGAAGCAAATTCAATATTTACAACACAGTGACTTGAATTCTTAAAGATAACAAGTCCATTCTTTACTCTTCTCAAATTCTACAACCTCTCCTCCCTAAATTTCCATTTCTTAAGAACAGTCAACAGCAGAAATATTTTTCCACAGAATATCCTTTGCTGTAAGTCCTATTGATCAGACAGTAACATCTGCTTCAGGGAGTTATTGCTTTCTTTTAAAATTACCAGCCCTATGAAACAGTTACATACAAGAACTTAAAATATGTTTTAAGGAGAGATATTATTCCAGAAACGTTTGATTTCTCACAATAACAGAGTCATTGTTGATCAACAGTTGGAAAAGCATAATACAACTCACCAGCTTGGTGACTTGAAAAAGATGCAGCATTTGTATATTATGTAGGAACCTTTTATCTTTGATATTGTGACTAGGAAATGCTAAATAACTCTTTCTCAGACACTTTATCTTAACAATCATGACAACAATACAGAAGATTGTGAACTGTGGCCATGAATCCAGATGTGGAACTGAAGATTATTTCATTTCAAAATCTAAATTCACACCATACTCCCAAGGATTTAAAAAGCACTTCTTTGCTCACAACGTAAGGTATTGCTTATATATTGCAGTTCTATGCAGCTAAGGCTACAAATACTAAATTAAATCAAAGCAAACAAAAAAAGAACAGAAATATGATCACTTACAGAAGCAGCTCTTCTGCAATTAACATCACGATCAAATACTGCAGCAATAACCAATGCACTGAGGAAACAGAATAGTGACTGTTAGTACCAAAAATATGAGAAGAAATGTGTAATGCATCATTTCAACATTTAGACTCCTGGGCAGAACACACAGCATATCCTCTAAGAAGCTTATTATTTATAAACACAGGCTTAAACCAAAATTTGAGTTGAAATAACCAAGCACTTCCTCATGTCTCTAGTTTAGTGTGTACTTTTTCAGCATAAACAGACAACTGCCATCCTGCTGTATTCAAAGCCATGTAAGGAGTATGAAAATACACTTAACTGCATAGAAAAGGTTTCCACTTTTAAATATAGCAGGAGTGCAAAACTTGGACATAATTATCATCTCTCGTGTGAGACTCCCACAATGCAATTCTGCATTAAAACCTGGAAATACAGATTCTGAATAGCACAGCAGGTAGGTAAGGCTTAAGCAAAGCTAAAAGTTAAGCACTGGAAACTCGCAGCTGTCACAGAACAATCACAGCCTGGAAGTAACAAAAAACCAGAGTGCAATGTGCAAATCCTGCTAAGCAGTGACCTTGAAGATAGACTGCAAAGCAGGTCTTTTTGAAAGGTGACCTGTAGATACAGACACATGATTATATGAAACTATTTCTTTGCACATATAGTCTGGGAAGCCTGCACATTTTAATTCTTCTATCTCAAAAGAATTGCTTTTAAAAGATGTGCTACACAACAGGAAAGAGACTATACACCAGGAAACAAAGTCTACAGCTGTAGAAATCCACCTCCAGCATTCAATTAACTTCAGTGACAAATAAACATAACTTCAGGAGAATCATTTAAGCAGAAAATTATTCCTTTCAAACTCAAACTCTTCATTACAGTATTTATTGACTCCAGGCAAAAAAAAAAAAGGCTATAAATACTGGCTGAAAAGCAAATCCAAGATAGCTTTAGCATAAAGATATTAATTACTCTGATAATATCAAACTTCCCTGGGAAGTGGCTACCAGTTTCCTACAGTGAAGAATACTGTGTGGTTAAAATTCGCTGAAATGCACTATCAATGTTGCCTGTGTAATTCCAGTTTACTCCCATTAAGGAAAAAAAGAGACACAAAGCAAGAATGAAATTAAATCCCAATAGATTAGATTCCATTAGGAAGCAGCATACATGGCTAAGTGTTGAAAAAGTGCTAGGTCAAATACATCATCTTCATAGCATGTTTGCCAATATTCTTCTCTGGCATAGAGAGAAACTTTAAAGGAATTTCAAAAGGACATTTAAGAAGCATAAAGTTTTAATGACATTAATAACTCACATAAACCTTTTAATCATAGAAGCGAACATTCAAAACAAAGGAATTGGATGAAAATCATCCTGGAACAGAAAAAGAAGCAGATTTCTGCCTGACACTTCCTGATTTATAGATGACAAGATAAAATATTATTTCCTCAGTCATGCAGGACTTCAGTATTCTTCTCCTTGGAGACAACAAGCAGGAACACCCAACACCCTCATCAGGCCAGGAAGCTCAGAATCCCAAGTGTTGCCCTTACTGTGTCACAGGTACCCTGGAGTCATGTGCTACAGAGTATTTCAGAAGAGCTGTGCTGGGTCAGACCAAAATCCTTCCAAGTTACTGTCTTGTCCCCAACGGTGTCCCAAAAGGAATACTTAGGGATGTGTTAGGAAATGTTAACATACTGATTTGAAAGATTATGCAGTCTTTTCAAAGCAGAAATGTTAAAAGACCACCACAAGAGAATAAATACTGTTCTTTGAATTAAATATGTAGACTTAAAATGTGGTTTATTAAATATAATGCAAAGCAGTTTGGAGTTATCATGAGCAACAAGAGTCCAACTTAGAATCATATTGTCATTTTCCATTTCTTCTTCTGTTACCCTAAGACAAACCTGTATAAGCAAAACCTGCAAAACAACATACTGACTATGTGATGCCACCTGAGTTACTCAGTGCTGCAACTGAACACCATGCTTCAGATAAACAAAAAAGCAGGAGGAATTTTGTCGTTGCTGTTGTAGCCCCATTATAGTCACAACTCATACTGCAGTTGCTGGGTTATGTTAATCCTTCTAATAGAAGCATTTTAAACTTATCAAACAACACAGATCATTTTTTCAAGTTAATTCCCATTTGAAAATGCAGGCACAGTGTGCTGTAACACAGGGATTAGCCAGGAAAGCAACATGCCTAAGATGAAACATGTCTAAGGTGTCTTCACCTGTCTGCTTTGCCGTGGGAGTTTATGTGATACTCCACTAGGATTTCCTAACATAAAGAAACTGTTTATGTCAAACAAAGTGGGCTTTTTTTTTTAAGCTAGTTAAAGAAACATGTCTTGACTTGCCTGAAATGTACCACACCTGACTACCAACAGGTTGAGCAAAGAATGGCTTTGCATCTTGCAGTCTCTATGAAACACCTTTTGTAGTTCCTTAAGGTATATTTAGCCTGTATGCACAACAAGCAGTTAAGTGCACAATAAACACAAATGGACTTTCAAAAGCAAGCTGCAATTCTATCAGTCAATTAATAATTCTCCCTTTCTTCCCTATCCCTTCCTCTCTCCTCCAAGTACTCACTTAATTGGCTTCAGGAAAAGTTACAAGAGTCAAAGTATTTTAGCAGCTTACTTCCTCAGCCCATCGCCAATTATCTTCTCCTGACAAGTCAGAAAGTCTCAGAGATCAGAGGCCAGCCAGGTGATAGACATCAAAACAAAGAAATATCAGGTTACCCCTCTCCTTATAAGCACCAGATGTACCAGACAATAAATGTGAGTTTCCTTTACCCCCTGTAGCAGGCACTTCCAGTCTATACTAAGCACAAGGCAGCAAAAAGCTCAGCCTATCGTTACCTTGAGAATCTGCCACTATAAATTCAAGCTTACCACCCTGAAGCTGCGGGAAGAGACAAAATAAACTCTGAAACCTCTTGCCAATTTGGCTCCAAACCAAAATTCCCTTCCTGAGCCTAACAAAAAGGAAAAGTCTAACTTCTATCAGGAGAGAATCCTCTCTTCCCTACTATAGATTAAGAAAGGCATAATAATCATCACAAGTAAAATGGTTTAACAATGTAAGCAAGTTTAAAAAAGGACCAGAACTGAGGCTGTTGCGTTTGTAACTGGAGTGGCTACAGAGTAAGCTGGATGATGAAAATTGACCAAGGCTCAATTAATTTTCTTTTGCCATCATTTTTTTTAACCCAGAGAGGCACTCCCATTCACCTCAGCAAATGTGGCTGTGCCTCACTGAACTGCAGGAGCAACACAGGTCAAGAAGCAAGCAGAACAGCCTGCTTCAGCCAACACTGCTAGGGGAATAAGCCCTTCAGACTACAGTCTCATATAATTTCTCTAGGTGAGCAGAAGGTTTGAAGCAAAAGAGAAATGCAGTGACTATTCCCACCTGTACACTGCAAGCTCTCATAGTCCCTCTAACCCAGCTCACACCAAGCTCTTAGGCTTTCTGCCAGGCACCCAATGTTCTATGCTGTATAATGTGCTACTCCAATCCCAAAGTTTTTTGGGTAACATGATGAAAGCATAATAAATATACATGTAGAAAACAGTAATAAGAAAAATGCTCAGCACAGGAGTTGTAAATGCTGCCACTAAAAAAAGAACCAAACAATCCTAAACAATCCAAACTCAAAAAACCCCCAAAAGGCATGTGATGGACCTACAGGAAATAACTTCACAAGTGCAGGACACTGTAGGCTCACAACCCTCTTCTGAAGGCAACATTCAAACACATAAAAGAAAGCTAGTCTCCATATTTCACCATGTTGAAGATGTAGCTCAAAGCAATGCCTCAGATTTCCCCAATTCTGCAGGACAGTCTTGCCCTGGAGCAAGCTACATCATTCATCCATAGCCACACCTTCCTTTCCCCTCCCCTCCCCTTCCAAAACAAGGCAGTACCGCAGGGAAGACAAAGCTGCCTGCACTCCTGCACTCTGCACTTTATTGGTATCAGCATTCTGCTCAACGGGAGAGAGCAATTAATTCTTTCTACATAACGATTCATTTATTGATTACCTACACCATGAAATGACAGGGAAATTAAACTACACTCTCACTGTGCAACTGTTCCAAATAATTAAGATAGCCAGCAACAAGTTAATCACTATAATTATGTAATAGGGCAGAAACATGTTTTCCATTTTCTTTTTTGTTTAGGTTTTAAACAAATAGCTCATCTTCTCAGTGTGCACCTGCCACTTTACAGACAGCAACTTCCACACCCAAGGGGGCAGGAATCAAATTACCCATATTCATAGAATTATAGAATGGTGGGGTTGGAAGAGACCTTTAGAGCTCATCCAGTCCAACCCCCTGCAGAAGCAGGTTCACCTAGATCAGGTCACACAGGAACGTGTCCAGGTGGATCTTGAAGCCCTCCAAGGAAGGAGCCTCCACACCCTCCCTGGGCAGCCTGGGCCAGGGCTCCCTCACTGAAACAGGGAAATAGGTTTTTCTTATGTTTAAGTGGAACTTTTTGTGTCCCAGCTTCATCTCATCACCCCTTGTCCTGTTACTATCTACTACAGAAAAGAGGGATGTCCCAACCTCCTGACACCCACCCTTTAGATATTTATAAATGTTAATAAGATCCCCCCTCAGTCTCCTCTTCTCCAGACTGAACAGCCCCAGGTCCCACAGCCTTTCCTCAGAAGGAAGATGCTTCAGTCCCCTGATCATCTTGGTGGCCCTGCACTGGCCTCTCTCCAGCACTTCCCTGTCCCTCTGGAGCTGAGGAGCCCAGAACTGGACACAGGACTCCAGATGAGGCCTCACGAGGGCAGAGCAAAGCAGAGGGGCAGCACAACCTCCCTCAACCTGCTGCCCACACTCTTCTTGATGTCCCCAGGCTGCCACTGGCTTCTTGCCCATGAAGGTACATTGCTGGCTCATATTTAGCTTATTATCAATCAGCACTCCCAGGTCTCTCTCCTGGAGCTGCTCTTCAGCAGTTTGACCCCCAGCCTGTCCTGGTGCAGGGGGTTGTTCCTTCCCAGATGCAGGACTCTGCACTTGTCCTTGTTGAACCTCAGCAGGTTCCTCTGTGCCCAACTCTCAGCCTGCCCAGCTCTCACTGAATGGCAGCACAACCTCTGGGGAATCAGCCAGTGCTCCCAGTTTGGTGCCAGCAGGGAACTTGCTGAGGGTCCCTCTGTCCCCTCATCCAGGTGGTTGATGAAGATGTTGAAAATATTTCCAAGTTACTAAATGATGTTTAACTTTCCTCATAGGGAAGCTTAAAGAAGAGAAAATGCATGGAGAGATCGGGAGGGGAAAAAGAACCCGTTCAAGTGGTGCTTTTTACAAGGATATGTTTGAATAGCAACCTCAGTAGCTGCATTTCAAAACATTAAGTGAGGTTATCCTGCAGGAAAAGTGAAGTTTTGTCTACTTTGCCAAGAATGTTCTCTTTGTGGTCCTGTATTTTGATTAGATCAAGTAAGATTTTAGAAACCAGTTTAACTAGACCTTAAAAAATACATGAGCAAATGCTAGTAAGCATATCTTGGTGAAATATGGATAGGGAAATATAGTGACACGTAAAAATATGAGTGAGTACCATCAGAAGAACTGTCAGCAGAGTATTTCTAGTAAGTGTTTAAGTGGTTTTTTGTTTTGTTTTGTTTTCCTTAAAAGAGGAGTAGTAAGGTCAGGAAGGAAAAGGGCTGATCTACCATCTACAGCAATCTAAGTTTGAAACTTTGATATTCTGGCAACTTTATCACTTAACAACAGAACTTTCATAAGAAAGCAGAAAAGAAACAGCCCTCACTGAATACAGAGACAGACTGATTTTAAAACAGTTATGAATTGTACTTTGAAGATAGGATTTTATGCAGTTTAAGGTGATTTTTGCCTAGTCAAAGTGAGATATTTATGTCTCTTGTGTACTGAAAACATCCATTGCACAATGATACAACTTGGCAGGCAAGAAAAGGACCAAAAAAACCCACTCTCCCACCCAATGACCCCTCTACTTTAATTTGTAACTACAAATGCACAGTCTGAATGGGTTGTGGGGCAGGACTCAGTTTAAGTAGCACACTATTTCTATCTTTTGGTACCCAGGTTTCCCAAAGGATACACTAACGTGTGCCAAAGGCCGTGACATGAAGTAGGAAAACATGAGGCAGCTCACTGTTGAACTCAACTACTTCTAGTTACAACCAGTGCACTTACTGTAGCGTGACAACAGCCTTGCCTTTAGCATCTGAGTGTAGCAACCAGCTACTTATGCCCCAAGTCCAGTGTTCTCTGTGTTCCTCTTGCCACTTAAACAGCAGTGCTCAAGACTGTGAATGACAGAAACCCTTCTGCAGTTTCTAGCACCAAGACAAAGCTAACAGTTCAGGCTCACAATCACTCACTACATTTTTGGGGGCAGTGTTTTTCTTCCAGGTAAATGATTTTGTTTTTTCCCCCCCATATGAATCTCATAGTTGGTATTCTTACACAGGCAGGTTTTTTTGCTGTGTGATTGAGCTCACAATGGACATTATGTATTTTGTTTCAAGATGCTGAGTTCTGCATTTTTTTTAAGGGTAGCAACAATTTGCTTGTGGCTAGAAGTATGACTCTTCTTTAAGTAAAACAGTGACACACCTAAGGCTAGATTTAAAAAAAAAGCTGTCTGTAATTATCAGCTTGCTGACACAATAGGTGAAACTCTGTGTCATACTTTATTTGAATATTTTTTTTCACCCTTTCTCTTTGCAGTGGCAGTTCCACCTTCACGAGTTGGTTATATTTAGGAAAAGGTATAGCCAATAGAAGTACAAAGATTTTTAAGTAAAGCCTTAATACAGTGTAAGTGCTTGCTCAAATACTGTGCAGCTTTGTTAGACAACTAAGCACATACAAGCCACAAGCCTCACAACTGATTGTAAGCGATTTTCACCACACCAACAACTTATTCCAAACAATTGCAGTTGTCATAGCTGGCACAGATATAGTTTTAATAGGTATTACTCCCATAGTTAGAAAACATCAACTATTTTCATTTTGCATTTTCCTAAAGAGAAAAGAAGAATTTATTTTCAGAACAGACTGAAAGCTAAAAGACAAAAGCTTCACCAGAAACACAAACACCTTCATAACTTGCCCACAAATTTCCTCTAACAGCTTTCTGACAATAAAACAAAATATCACAAACTAGGAAAAATCAAAATTATGAGCTTGGAGTTGTAGAATCACAGCATGGGGTCAGAAGGGACCTTTAGAGATCATCTAGAGCCCAACTCCCCTGCAGAAGCAAGTCCCACTTAGATCAGGTGCATCTAACATATGAAGACCAACATTATTTTGCACTGTGGTAGGACGAAAGGAATAAAAGTAATATATTATTCAAATCCTCACAAGTACAGGAAAAATTCTAATCAATTGATCAGAATTCTGATAAACACAAGGCTTCCACACTTATACTGAAGCTTTTTTAAATTTCACAAGGAATAAACTTGCCAGACCTTAAGAGTTTTTCAACTAAGTCAGAGGACAGAAGCAGAGGATCTCTGCTCATAAGGCTGCTCACCAAATGTAGAGAAAGAACCAGTTTTGAATAAGATTTGAATATTGGAAGGCTATACTCATCCTGAAGATTTGCTTGCAGTGAGAATATGTACATATTCCTACAAGTTTAAAGCTGGCAGTAAATAATTCTGCACACCTGGTAGCACCTTGCTAAAAACATTAGTTACCATTGTGATCATGAGTATCACTGTGTGTTCATTGCTATCATTACCTATGCTGGTTAGATTGAAAATAGGAATACAACCCAAGATACAATCACATGATTATTTCACTGAGCAAACATATCTTCAGGTTCCTTTACGTTAAGAATTTTGCACTATATATAATTTATGATGAACTCATAGAATCACAGAATCACAGAATGGTGGGGTTGGAAGGGATGTTTAGAGATCATCCAGTCCAACCCCCTGCAGAAGCAGGGTCACCTAGATCAGGTCACACAGGAACGTGTCCAGGTGGGTCTTGAAGCCCTCCAAGGAAGGAGCCTCCACAACCCCTCTGGGCAGCCTGTGCCAGGGCTCCCTCACCTGAACAGGGAAATAGGTTTTTCTTATGTTTAAGTGGAACTTTTTGTGTTCCAGCTTCATCCCATCACCCCTTGTCCTGTTACTATCTACTATAGAAAAGAGGGATGTCCCAACCTCCTGACACCCACCCTTTAGATATTTATAAATGTTAATAAGTCTCCTCTTCTCCAGACCGAACAGCCCCATTTCCTGCAGCCTTTCCTCATAGGGAAGATGCTCCAGTCCCCTGATCATCTTGGTGGCCCTGCACTGGCCTCTCTCCAGCAGTTCCCTGTCCCTCTGGAGCTGGGGAGCCCAGAACTGGACACAGGACCCCAGATGAGGCCTCACCAGGGCAGAGTAGAGGGGGAGCAGAACCTCCCTTGACCTGCTGCCCACACTCTTCTTGATGCATCCCAGGATGCCACTGGCCTTGGCCAATGGCATCAGCTAGATGGGAATTAACTCATCTAGACGGGAATTAAATATGGCAAAGAAAAGATTTCTTTATTAACTTCCTATGGTAAATCTCACTATTTCTAGCATGCTTAACTGAAGCAGGCCTACTCTGTAACTCTGCATTCTCTTCCTGAAAATCATCCAGAAACAGTGGATGGTGTCATGTCCCAGCACAGCTTGGTGTTTCAAGACTCTTCTCCTTTAGTATCTGTGCTATTGTAGACGAAACACTATCAAAATAACATTAAACTTCTCTATCAGAGATGCTAGGCAAAGATGTTGTAGAATTTCTTGTCTGCTCACATCAGAGAATAGACATGACAGTTTAAAACAAAAGAAAAACAGCATTTGGCATTAGGAAATTTGACAGCAGGTTCTTAGAAGGATTTTATCAAGGTCTCAAAAATCCAAGGAGCAAGCACAACACAGGTAAGAGACACTGTTGCATGATTCTGTGTTAAAGCACCAGCACTGGAAAGTGAGCCTACAAGGATGAAAAACAGCAGAGACCAGCAAGGATGCAGTGCACCAGAATCAAAGAATAAAAGAAGATACACAGGACTTACAGACTGTCCCAAAGAACTTTAAAACCAGGTTTTAAAGAAGAAAGGTGACGTTCTTTGGGAACCTGCTGAGTTAAGTGAGTAATCCTGTGTTTCCAAACAAGGCTTTTTGGGTGAGATTGTGTTGTGTCAGCCATCTGGATGCATTGAAGCAGAAGTTCAGGACCACAGATCACTCTATAGTCCAAATTATTATTTTTTTTCTTTTAAAAAAGACAATACTAAATTACTCCAGATCAAAACCCCTCCAACAGAAACAGAGATGCCCGAGTGCTCCTATCAATAGTAGTACTAAAAGTCTGCCAACAAACTGTTAGAAGCTGCTTCTGTTTGCAGTGCAGATCACCCATTAAAGACACCTTGAAACATCAGTGTGCTGCCAACACAAAGGCTAAATGCTAAAGAGAGAATCCCACAAGCAAACAGGAGGAAAAGCACAAGCTGAAAGAAAAGGTAAAACCAATTTGTATCTGCAGAAATATCACCAGTAGTAAGTGAAAAGCTGCAGTAAGTTCTTGTCCACCATCACAGATTCTGATTTGGAAATATTTTGAGAGTGCTATTTCTGAAAGTGTTTTGAAACAAAAAGAAGTACAGGCATGTGTTTCCACTGAAGTGCAAGCAGAGTTTAGTACTGTGGTCACTCTGGGCTGGGGTACTCCATAAAAAGGCATCAAAACAAAAAAAAATACCTCATGTGTTTGTTAATTTTCACTAAAATGTCTCACTAGTTATTACAAAAACACTGTTCAGAAGTGATACGTTACTAATAATTCAGAATCACTGTGCAGAGCTCCAGGTTTTACCCCTTTCATAAACTGCAAGTGACTTTATTGTTTACTCAGAATAATCTTTGAATTGGAACACTTCAAAATGAAAATGATAAACGGTGTGGAAAAATCTGGAGGTTTCAAAATGGCTATTTAGAAGAGAGCTAAGAGAAGTGTAGTATATTCTTTTAGACCTAACCTGACCAATTTGCTCACTGCAAGCTGGGTGATAAAGACATCCTATACTCCTTGCACAGTGCCCATCTGACAAAGCATTAGAAGTCGTGGATCTTTAGAAATAAGTGTTCATCTGAAAAGAAAAGAAGTAATGTCTTCCTTAACTTTTCTAATATTTGCAGCTCCCTATGACTCCATAAAGCAACTCCCCAATTTTAAAGTGCTTTCAAATCTAAGAACTTCCTGAAGCTGTTTTGCTGAGCTAACCATGAAGCAGATGATCAAGCAGACAGCAGATTACATCCCTCCAGTGCAATGTCTCCACTAATTTCTCTGAGTCTTCTTACAGTGAATTTCTTGAGATATTTCTTTGGTTTTCTTATGAAAAATAAGTAGAAATTAAGTTCTCACACTTGATAATTTAGATTAATTTCTAAAGTTTAAAGAGTTAAACTGCATCTTATCAGAAGAGGAAAAAATTTTAGACTTCAGCATTTACATGGAAGAGAAACAGTATTGTTTATGTCATCATCCTCATCATCATCATCCTCATCATCCTCATCATCATCCACCCTTTATTCAATTCTTTAAGATATTCAGCGTATCTGCCAGCGTGGATCAATAAATCTTGTCAAAGATTATGACAGAGAACAAAAACCACCCATTCCCTTGTGCACAATATCCTGAGATCAATGAATTTCACTCATTCATGTTGTATGTGACACACCAGCTACTTTGTAAGCATGAAGGTATTTCCCCTAAATGGATCTCTCTCTTTTGGTCAATCTCTAATTTTAAATGTCTTAAAAATAAAGCATTAGGCTCCTAGATTCTTATCATCTGGAAGATAGAATTAGAATATCACATTAATATCTACCTCCTTCCTAGTTTTGAATAGATTTTAATTGTAAATAGCTCAGTTTCTTATTGCCATAACTTACCTTGAAATCTGATTAATAAATGGTATCAGCTCTGCAGGATCATAAGCACGAGCAAAGGCCCAGCACACGTAGCATGCTGCATCTCTCACGTTGGAACCCACGCTGCATGCCCCTCTCTTCTCATCATATGTCAGTGCTTTCAAAATGACAGGAACGACTGTTAAATTAACAAAAGTACAAAAGCAACAATTAGGATCATACTGTGAACACAAAAAAGAAGGTGTAAGAGCATTCAGTGATCATTACAGAAGAGACATGAGGTGGAGTTGGGTGTTCTGGAAGAAAGCATGGCTTTTAATTCGTGCTAATTCTGAAGCTGAATAGAAAGAAGAAGGGTTTGTAATGTACTGCTTTGTTTCTTTAGCAGTAGTAGCTTATTTTTCAAAGTTTTCTGAACACATAATTCAAGGAGGATTATAAAAAGTGGGTCACACAAGTAACAATGATACCACATATTGCTCAATGATACATGTTCAAAGTAATTTTAAAATGCAAAATTTTCAAGTGTCCACTATTTAAAGTCATGGACTTGAAATGTTACAGCAGCATCTGTCATTAGAAAAAGAAAGTATTTCTTAAGATATACAGTATTGTAACTATGATAAAATGAAAGAATCACTACCCATCTACTAGCAGGCAACATTCTACCATGATACAGTAGAAGTCCTGACAGGATGAATTATTCTTAATTAAGAATGCCTGTGGATCATTAATGTATCCATCTTGAAAGCAACTTCAGAACAGTTTTGTGTAGTCTTAAAGCAAGATGATATGTTTGACAACCCTGCATTAAGCTATGGTGTTTTATTCCCTGTATAGCGCTTATTACTTCAATGCAGTGTTTTAAGCTTGACTCTATCAGCACTGCCACAATGCACAGACCATAAAGGAGTATGTATAAAACTGCAATGTAACCTAGAAATGCAAAAAAGTAAGCTTTACTCTCATTTCTGCTTAGACATCCAAAACAACACTGATGACTACATGCCTCTTCACCAGCACAGCATGATTCAATGCAAGACCACAAGCCTTTGATGAAGGAAAAAGCATACCAAAAAAAGAGTCAAGGTCTTTTTTCTTCTCCTATCAGTCATGCTAAAGGTATCAACATCACCAAAATATCAATTCTTGTTAGACTGTGAGGAAACAAGATGGAGATATTTGCATCCTAACCAGCAGTATGGAATCATAATACTCTGTATAACAAAGCTCAGCAGAAAAACTCAAGACAAAATAAGGTGCATTTCTCAATCACACCTATTTGGTATGGTGAGGGACACCAAACCACAGGGTAACATTTAACACAAGCTAAACCATAGCCCAGACTATCAATGTTACACTTGATGACTCCAGGTAGATACAGGAACTGGAAAAAAATCATCAGCAGGAATACATTGTGCTTAGGAATGGAAATAACGTGCTAGGGATTCTTGTGAACGTTGTGTCTCTCCTTCCTGACCTAGAAAATCCTCCTTGACTGACAGTGTCAGGATCTCTTTAATGACAGACACACTCCGGAACACAGAGCTTGGTTCTGGGAGAAGAATGGCATTACCTGTGTTCATGAAACAAATCATGACTCCAAAATCAACTGATACAATAGTCACCTTGTTCAAGGCAGCTCTTAGAAAGACAGGTATCAAGCACCGTTTTCTTGATTTAATGGAAAATCAAGAGAGACTCCTTTTTGGCCAATAAAGGCCTATTAACCACAGAGCTCTATATTGTTATATCATATATTGTTATATGTCTCTGTGCCACATTTTATTGAGGGAGCTCAGGAGGAAACAGAGTTGCCCAGGCTGAGCACTGGAACCCCACGGTACCACAGCAGAGGATACAGCCCTTCAGGGGTTTTTTTCTTAAATCATATTGGGGAAAACAGAAAAAGCAGAGTAGTAAAAGAGCAGCAAAGGCAAATAAAGGTCCCAGAATCTTATCCCAAATGTCCTATAACACAGGCACTGTTACTCTAAGGAAGTGACAAAAATAAGCTTGGAAAAACAAGTAGACGAAGAATTTTCCTTTCAAGCTTAATAACATTTTTCTACAGATAAGAGAGCTCCCAAAAACTTAAAAGAAGAATTCTCTTACACAGTTCTAGTAACAGTTTAAGAAATACTTAAGAAATCCTATATGCATGCAAGGCTCCCCAGAGGGCTTTTTTTGGTACCTGCAAATCCAAATATCTCATTTTAATATATTTCTCTAGATGGACTCTTTAATAAATGAATGTCTGCAGAAAAAAAACAGCCTCTAGGAAGAAAAAAACACAAGCAATTTCTCTTGATTTTCTTTATTTTATCAACTTTATCAAATGCATCTTTTTTCCTTAGAAAACATTTGTTAAAATGTGATAATATTGAATAAGAAACGGGCTCACTGAACCATAATTCATTAGCAAACTCTGGCTGGATCTACCTGAGTGGGTATAATCACAAAATAATTCAACTTCAACACACAGTGTGCCTGCTACTTTAAACAAAAAGAAATATACAATTCAAGGGGAAAAGGGAGGTGTTTAAATGCCATTTACATTCATTGTAGCTTACTGAAGAAAATAAAAGAGTAATCAGAGGGATGGACAAGATATGACTACCGGGAGCACAGGCTCCATATGGGGAAAAACCAATTCTCATTCAGAAACAATGATGTAGCACAGATGTTTGGACATTTCAGCAGTCCTCATTTTCAAAAGAAACTGCAATAAAAATCTTTTAAAATGTTGACTAGCTTGTTTTGAAAAATGCTGCATCAACTGAGGCAAAAAAATTGTAATTTGCTGGTTCTACAGGACCAGTAAAACAGATGCCAAAGGCAGTTTTGCAAAGCTGTTGTAAATTTACCTCAGGATGGGGTGATCACTCCAGCTACAGCAGCTCCTCACAGTCCTGTTGTCTGTATGACAGGAAAAACCACACGTTTTTCAATTCAGGACATTCATTTCCCAAACGGTAGGGACAATATCAAAAGGCACCTGGCTTACCAGGGTCAGTCTAAGATAGAGCTGATGCTGCCAGGGGTCTGTAACAGCAGATACTAAGAATGTATCGGGAGCATCAGCACTATTACTCTGTGTAGCTCAAGCTCTCTCCATTATCTTTGGACTCACATCCCTTGAATGTCCTGCTCCTGGGTCTGGGACTCAAAGCATTGCTGCAAGAGAAACAACATGACTGCGAAGTCTAAAGAGCAAAGTGGGATAATGAAAAGGAAAGGTGCAAAACGGAACATTTAGAAGTGGGAGAAAAAGGGAAAACAAGGTGAAGCACTAAGTAAATATAAATACAGTGATGACAAGAAGGGAACTACTGATGTAGGGATCACCTGTCAAAACTTTTTGTGTTGTCACTGGTCAAATATTTCTGGTGAACTGTGGATTATGGGAAATACTATATAAGAACTGCGTGTCAAAAATGTTTGTGTGTTTGAAACACGGGACATTTTCTGTTGGTATTTAAGAGGAATTCAATCCCAAAAGAAACACTACCAAAAAATTCCAGGTTTCACTCAACTGCTTACTCTACAGTTCTTCAAACATGTTGCAGGTTTTCTTCTGCTATGGCTTTCTGCAGTGTCAGAAGTATTACAGGCAAAACCACCTGTAGCATTCAGTCCACTGGACCTGAAGTATCTCAGAAAAGCCCTTCCTAAACTACCATGTGGACTCTCTGTCCACATTTTCTTATCTACACTTTTTGTCTTCAGTCTGAACACAAAGTACTAAGTTAAGCTTCATTTATCATTTTTGTCTGATTTAAACCCTTCACACTGCTCTGTTCTAAAGCATTGTTTGATACACAAAGCAGCAATGAAGTTCAAAGCTTTGTAGTGAGCTTCTGCATTTTGTGTCTGTTATGTGGTTTCAGTTCACTGTTATGGTCACCTCTCTGACAGTCACTATGGTCACAGTGTTGTACTGCACTGCTCTGTATTATTTCCAGTTTTCATATTTAAAATCATGTCAATCTCATAGTAAAAGCCATTTGTTAAAAAAGAACAAGACCAAGTTTTAGGGGGGAAAAAAAAACCCTTCTAGAGGAAAGTTATTTTAGTTTGGAAGGGTGGAGAAAAAATTTTTTATTGTTCAAATTATGGGCATGCCTTTTTTATTTAAAAGTAGGAGGCTGGGAGACACATCAAGGACCAGACCTGAATTGCTTCTTGACTTTAAGAGTCACCATTTTTTAATATGATCTCTACAAAAACTTTGCTGTTAAAAACAGAGGATAAATAATGTCTACTCTCAACCTGATTATTCAAACAATACCCACCTGTTTAGGTCTGTGAATGCTCAAGAAAACACAGCCACCTTTCCCTGTAGCCTAGAGGTATTAATAAGCACCTGCTACACCCCACCCTGCCTCACCTAACAACAGAGCTGCAGGTTGCAACACCACGCTTTGCTCAAGCCTTGTGAAAATAAAGAAACAACTCCTGGCCCCAAAGCATTACAGACAACACTTTTGTTTCACTACTTCTATTTTTTTTCCCCCTTCTATTGGAGACAAGTTGCATAGGTAACTGGATTTTTTAAACATAGATTTTCAACATTCAGATGCTTTAGTTCCTTTCTGGTGCAGGGGACAGGCACTAAACAACCAGCTAAGAAAACTTAAGGAAGATATTGTATACTGAAAGGTCACTGAATAAAAAAATGCCTCCTTTACACAAACCTAGACTGTAACACATGCCATCAGGAGCCCTGTATGACTTTAACTTCAGATTGTCCTTTCCTAAAAACCTGTTGCAATGTTTATCATATAAAACATACAAATACAGTCTTTAAACGGACCAACAACAAAAACCTGTTCCTTAGCCTTAGGTCTAGTCTCCACAAGAATATTGCAAAAGTCCAGGTCAACCCTGTTTCACTTCAACCAGATTTTCACTGAAGCTCCAGTTAATTAAGAATTGTCTAAATTTAGTTTAAAAACTAAAATATGCCACTTAAAACAGAGTAAGCAACTGTTCCCCCTTAGATAAGTCTTCCATTTTTATCTGGACTGTTGATGCAGAGAAGCCTTCTCAGTTTGTGAGCAGTATCTTGCAAAACCTTCTATTTTTAAATTACAAAATATAAGAAAAAATACCACAAAAATGGGTGTCTGCTGTTACTGAAGGAAGGACTGTACACAATGCCACTGTAGGCACTGCTGTGAACGTTACAGTTAATGGATTATGAAGCTTAAACACGGTTGGAAGTATCAATATAAGAAGAATTTTCTTCTTCACCTTTTTCTTCAACAAAACTAACTCCTTGCAGAAATGTCCTGCCATAGGTTCACCCTCTTTGTGAGCCTCAGGCATTAAAAAAAAGGTGTCAACAGCCATATCCCCAGTATGTCAGCTTCCCCTGTTTTAAATAGCACACCTATCACTGTCATTCATATGCTAAAAAAAGAACTCTGGCTTCTCAGCTAAAGAATTTCAGATTTGAGACCCAATGCACTCTAACATGGCACTCTAACCTCTTCCAGAAGAGGAGGCAGGCTGTAATTGTGACTTCAGAAGGGCTGTTATACTAATATTTAATATACTAACACAGATAATTTCAGGTTAGGCCCATTATGAGAAATAAGTAGTTGTTTAAAGTTCTACCAAACTGTCAGGATTTGTTCTCATTTTCTAAACAAGCTATTACAGAATTTACTCTTCTAGGGCTATTTCATCCAGAGAATAAATTCTCCAGTGAGGTTTGGAAAATGCATGTGTTGCTTTGGCACTAAATTCTCCATGTTTCTGTGAAACCCTCTGCAACTGCATCCTACAGGGCAGGCGCCTACAAACTGTCAGCAGGTGCCTTCTCCTCTCTCCTTCCTGCAATCAGGCTTGACCTAGTTAGGAATTTGCCAGGGAAGAATGGGAGAGGATCACAACTCATTGTGTGCTCAGAATATCCGTGAGAATTCAACAGCTCAAGTCTCTGAAGCTGCCATAACTTTCTCACAATTCCTGACACTGACCCATGTCTATAAGGCTATATATATGCATGTTCACAAACCGTATTTTCTAACCCATGACTACGAAGGGCTGTGTCTGTCTGGTTGCAATCTCAGTTCAGTCTCGCACTGTGTAATGAATTGAGAGAGTCTTTAATTATATGATCACGTGATTTTTTTTTCCATGGACCTATCTCAGTCAGCACACAGGAAAGACCTGCTCCAGCAATGAATCACAGCTGGGCAGCAAAGGAGATTGTTGTCTGCCTCTCTGCTGAGGGAGGAAAATATGCAATGCAAAAACTGGCTTTCAGGCAGAGAGAAGGGATTATTGGTTAAGTTGGATGCTGCCCTAAAGAACCACATTCTAACTACATCTCTGTGAAAGACCTGCTGTTTGATACCAGTCATATTACTTGAATACAGTACTGGAAGGAAATGGACACTGGCTCTCATTTCCCAGGTATCTGCTTCAATAAACTAATGGCAGGTTTGCAGAAGTGCTACAATGCTGAAATGAGTGAGCTTTTGTGTATGGCAAAGGGCCAATGAGGAAGCAGACACATCTCCATTTTGCTCAGTCTATCTCAACATCATTATGTAATGCAGCCATAAAAACTCAAAATCTTTAAGCAACCCTGCCTGGCTACGTTGACAGGCCTGCAGCTGACCTGAGACAGTGCTGTCTCACCTTCTCTGAAAGACAGAGCACCAAGCATTTTGGGGATTCATCTACCCACTCACGCCCAAGGCCATGAAGACCTTCACACAGGTTTACAGCTAACACGGCGCTCACCTTCAGCTCAACCGGTGGCAAACTGCAGTTTAAGGACATGAAGAAACAGGCTTATGAAAGAATTCTACTAAGCAAACAAATTAGTCCAAAAGAGTATAAAAATTTTGGGAACTTATAACACAGCATGTCAGAAAAGAAAAATCACCAAAGAAACCCCAACCTTCAGGCTAAAGTTGTGCAACACCGAGATAAACTCTTCAGTGGAAAAGCTAGAAGCAATTCATTGACATTTATTCCCTGCTTAGTATTTATATCATTTCCCAGTTGCAGTGGGGGAGGGATCTTTCCTGCTACAGCTTCAGCTATGGCATTTACTCTTGCTCATACCTGCTGGCTACTGAAGAAAAAACCTGTGCACTATTCATAATGCTTGCTTCCTAATCTGAAAAGTTTCACAGTGGCATGTGCATTATAACTTATCAACATACTGTTTTCAAGATCATGTTTTGAAGTTCACCTGGGTGTTAGAGAGAAGGAATTCTGTAACCAGCCTTTCAGGTTTGGGTGTTCTCTATTTTCTAAGAGTCCACCTAAGACAAGTAGATTTTTTTTTTTCATTTCTTCCTGTATCTATGATGAAAAGTACCTGGAATCCTGCCAAAAGCCTCACAATTAACTACCACCACAGAACAGACTAACATATATCAGCAGCCTGACTTCCTGATACGTCCTCGTCCAAAACCCTGGCAGCTGCAAATCGGTATCAAACAATTGATTCTGGAATATGGAAACAGAGATGGTAATCCTGAAAACCAGAGTGCGTAAACAAGTTGAAGAAGTTACATAATAGATTTCTAGAAGACTATTTAAATCTTACTCCAAGTTAAAACTCTTTCTAGAACACACTTGGAAGCAGCATTGCTTTCGCTTTTTGCTAAGCTTTTCTTTTAACAAACAGCACAGTGAAATCAGACAGGCAAAAATGCCTGTTTTAATATTTATAGAGTTTTTCAGACTTTGGGTTTTTTAAAGTATGTCAAGCTATGTATAAATATCAGGAAACATCATTCTCTGTACTCTCAGATAAATTACACAGGAATTCAGTCTCTTACCAACACTAGTAAATATGCAAGCCTTTTCTGCAGCAGGAACTCAGATGATGTGGTACTACCACACAGCACATATCCACTCCAACCAAATTGATAAGAAATTTGAAAGAGAGGTTGGAGTAGTTGTAAAATCACAGACACAGACTTCATGCATACACAGACATTCCTTCGAAGCCAAAGCATCTGCTAATGAAATTAGCTGCCATTTATTTGGAACCTTTGACAGCTTAAGAGAGTTGATTTCCTACAAACATTTCACCAAAAATATACTTGACAATGGGAAACTTTTAAAAAAGAGGAAAAATGTCAGCTGAAATAACCTGTGTTTCCCATTAAAGAAACGTGCTTACCAGCCAGGAGGAAATAACACACAAAAGAGCTCTCTAACCCAACACCTTTTTGGATACTGGTAGCATTGTGTCTGATCTCTCTGAAAAGGTAAAAAGCATATTGCTTTTGTCATTGAATCTCAAGACATCATATCCTGTCAAGTCCCCTCTCAAATCTACCTTGTCCTGCTCAGTAACAGTACTTAGTTGCAGACTTTGATTATTCTTACTTTCTTTAGGCTTCTTTTTCCTCCCTTTATTCTGAAGGTAAGTTACAAACAGAAGAAATAAAGCATAGTTCTTCACAAGTTGCTCTATCTTTGTCATTTCCATTTCTTCTGAGATTGAAAAAAATAAAAGTCAAGATTGGCACCACTTGCACTGACCCCCAGTATCAGACTTCTGCATGAGCCATGACCTGTGCATTTCATGAGCATTATTGCCCTCTGTTTACACGTTGCTTTCATGGTTGTGAAAAAAAAGGAGAGGGATTGTTTCAGCAACACACCGGGTACGAATAAGGGTCTATAAGGCAGGCAGATAAAAAAATAACATCTTTCTGGCTGGAATCCTTCCAAAATAAGCACTAATTATTGCAAGTGTAATCACACAGTTCTATTCTTCTTTCCCTGGCTTCTTCCTACTCTTCCGAGATGCAAATGTTTCCAACCCCACTTTTTAAACACATCTAGCTTTCTTTCAAAAATAAGATCATACAATGCACAAAAAACAAACAAACAAACAAACAAAAGAGCAAGTTATCTTTGACTGTGAAACACTAATAGTTGTAACACTGATTTCATTTAAGAGGCTTTCAGTAGAGAAAGTTGAGGCCACTAGTCACTTAGCAGATACAGCTGCAGCTATTCAGTGGTCACCAAGCTGTTGAGAGAGTTTAACACCAGAACACTTTTATTCTCACCACTGACATATTAGGAACGCCTAAGAAGTTTCATGTTCCTATGTATGACACACCATATTAGCTAGAAAGTTTATTCTATGCTGTCATCAAGAGAAATTTTAATAACATCCTTTCACAAGCAAACCAGAAATTCAAGTAAACTAGGATTCTCTTGTTTGTTTAGTATTTATCCCCACCCAATTAAATCAAAAAACCCTATAAATAACAGCATGAAGCCTACAAAACCACAAATACAGCACAAAACAAAAGATGTGAAATCATACTGAAACCACACTGAAATAGAAGTTTTTGGCCTTAACATATGCTGTACAGTAAGAACAGTTTCATATAAGAGTGGTGTAACTCCAAATGTAGAAATTCACACACACACACACATCATCAGATCACAGGATTTTAAATTACTTCTGGCTATTTTGCAGAAAAAAGAATGAAACACTTTAAAACATCTTTTCCCTATATGCAAATTCAGCTGCATGATTCACTCTAAAACCAACTGAAATTGAACAGCTAAATGGTGACATAAAACATTGAATTAAAAACCATAACAAACTGCAGTTTGAGAGCTGCAGCATCAGTATTTTTTTAATGGCAAAAACCAAAACATCCAATTTCACTTGCTGGTTTATAGTCTCACTTTTAAAAGTTATTTCATAGTCTACAATATAAAGTCATCACACAAACCCATAACATTTTACATATTTCAAAGAATAACTGAGAACTGGAAATATTTTGAGTGTAGGAGTACTCATTCTGTGCCTCTCCTCATGATAGTGGCATCACAGCAGCACAATTACACCTCAAAGACATGTGGGACTGACTTCATGTTTACTAGAACTACATATGGCATAACTCAGGTCCTACTACTGGATTCTACAAGAAAAACTTCATTAGTGTGAGAGAACTGTCTCAGAATCTGTGTCATAAGTCTTGAAATCAAAGCAAGAAAAGGAAAACACATCCTGCATGAAAAACACATGAAAAGTGATTTTTAAAAGGGAATTATAACCAGAGCCTCAAGTAGAAAATCAATAAAGACACATTTTACATCACTGTTAGAATGACTGGCAATGAAAAGAATGCTTATTAAAAACACCTTTCCTCTAAACAGTTCCTGGTTTTGCCTACAGTCTCAATTTCTGATGTTACCTACTTCCCCCCAAGATGTTTCACTGCCCAGGGGTGAGGATGGGAACCAGCAGGAAGATCATCCTAGTTCCAGGCCAAACACTAACAGCACAGGCCACAATAAATATCTACAAATACGATCTGCAGTTGCTATTAACTGATCAGCTTTTATTCTTTTCCCATACAAATAAGTTGCTCTAGTAATCATGAACAAGTGGCTAACAAACATCAGGAAGGTAATCTGCCCAGACATATCTCTAAACTCAGGGAGACGGGGAATCATTATGAAAAACAAAGGCACATTTCAAAGGTGTTATTCAAAGTGCACTGACTAATATCCATTCACATGGGACAGGAGAAAATAACTATGAAAATCCTGAGCAAGAACCATGTAATGGTTTAGGGCACAACGTGACTTAAGGCAATTACATTCATATATATTTGCCCCCTTCTGGGAATAGTGTGGAAAAACCTAGTCCAAACATGCTAATGCAGAGAGCAATATCTGTCGACAACTTCAGTTCAGGTAATCAGAGAGAAAGGCTGACTTTCTTGAACATTTAGCTCAAGGCCACATATCTAGACACATCGCTAAGGTGACAAAGACAGAAGAGAATTTTACCAGTCACACAGTTCTAAGATGCTTCTTTTATTTGGCTACCTAAGCTTCACGAGCTCCTTGTCTTTTAGTGTTCAACTTCATGAGCTTGTTCACTTTTACCTAACGTCATTCTTCTTTCCTGGAATAACTAACTAGTTCACAAATTTGTACAGCATCTCTAGAAAGATACAGAAGCACTGCTGGTGTCTGACATCAGCAGACACCCTCTGAAAGCCAGTAAAGTCAAGACAGCAGAAAAACTCTGCCATCAGAGCTATTCTTTGCATTAGGACAGAAAGTTAAGGATTGCCTGATCAATGGAGGGGGATGAGACCTGACCAGAGCAACACTTACTACTCTTTCTTACAGCTAGGGAAAGGAGCTTTGGAGAGCAAGGGGAAAATAAAAATGATGCCAGTAGTGTACCAAGAGTAGTTAAGTTTATCTCATTTATATGTATGGTTTCTGTTAGTGACATTTGCTTTCTGTTTACAGCTGAGCCAAACTTGAATAGGAAGTTTGTAACGTGTAGAACGACAGTTTCATGCTACAGTAATTCAACCTATGAAATTCAACTACAGCTAAACATTTGACACTGAATTTTAACACAAACTATATTCTACACAAAGAAGATACAAAATTAAAGCTTCATCCCTCCAGAGACACGTAAATAATCACATTTTTCAACACATAACTTGGAGAAAAATGTCAATAAATCCCAACTCTCCTATGTCAGTCTTAGTGCTCTAATTAATCTGACTTGTGCTGGGGTAAACTAAAAAAGGTGACTAGGTTCAGTTGATCTAATATACTCAGGATGCAAGTATAACAAGCTAACAAAAATAAGTGATGAAACATCATAACTGCAATCAAGATTTATTAACTGTAGAATTACAGACAAAAAAGAGCAATTGGTTGTGGAGGCTCCTTCCTTGGAGGTCTTCAAGACCCACCTAGACATGTTCCTGTGTGACCTGATCTAGGTGACCCTGCTTCTGCAGGGGGGTTGGACTGGATGATTTCTAAACATCCCTTCCAACCCCACCATTCTATGATTCTAAGAGCTGTCTTATTCTTTTCCTGGGGTCCACCAATGAATCTTCTCCCCCAGATTTGGATTTTTAACATCACCCAAGCACTAAGAGTGTTGTTTACATTAGCTGTATGGTTTTGGGGTTTTTTTTCCAGTTCTACTTTGTTTTCAGCTGACCTGACTAATAACAGCAACTTTCAGAAAGCAGCCAGATTTAAAACATTTGCTTTGGGCCAAGGCAGCAACTGGACATCACGTCTGCCCCCCACACACCAGACCACGGAAGAGGGATAAGGAGAAGCAGAGAAAACATAAAATCAAAGTCCAAATACTGACTGCCTCTTATCTCAGTTCAGTCAGCTGTATTAAAGGAGCTCTTCAATAGCGTCCTCTAGATACCATAATCTAGATACAATCTTATTGCATAAAAAATATCATCTGATTCTATTAAAGAAAACACAGCTCTACCACATCCCATGCAAAAAAAAACCCCAAAACATCCTGATGGTACCTTCCTTCAGTTACAGACAAAACCAATCCACATTTGCAGATAATATGGCCCACGCTAATCGACGTGAAAGAGGCTATTCACTACCAAGTGATGACTACTGAACAGCATCTTCTGTTGAGAAAGGGATTTTTCTACTTAGGTCTTCTCAGAGATGTTTCTGAATGAAGGCTTTACCAAATCTTTGTCTGAAGGTAGAATTTTCTAATATTGTTCTTCAAAATATTTTACACCTAAAGGAAAGAATTATGGACTACAAGCACTCCTGTTATTCCATCCAAAACCAAAGGATTTACTAACAACTAGACAGTAATATGACATCTGTTTACACAGATAAGCTGCATTATAAGAACATAATAATAATAATAATAATAATAATAATAATAATAATAAACTTAAAAGTAAACAACACCACCAAAACCACCACAGGATTCACCTTTCTACCTTAAAATTATTGATTGGTTATATTCAGAAAAAAAATCCAGGAAACCACATTGGCATAGCAAGGGGAAGGACTGTGATCTGCATTCCTAGATAGGACAGTAGATGTCCACGAGTCATTCCATCAAGACAAAGGCCACACCTCTAAAATGATTTTTAAGACACTGCTTTAAGAGACTGATTTTGAAACAATTTTTCCCCACTGCAGAAACAGTTTCTGTAGCAACAATTTCTTTCATTTTAATTCAAGAGACTACACTTTTGCCAAGTGTAAAATTCATCATACTTTTAGAGTTTCATTAATCTGCAACTGTCTTATTACAGATCAGAAGGTGAAACAAGAGTTACCACGTTCATCCATCTAAAATTTAATAGTTTTGAAATTTTGTCTCAATAATATTAGCAGCAAAGATCTCCTTTGTTTTACATTCAGCAACAGGAATGGTTTTTGAGAGAGAGATTGAACTATCAAAAGATTTTCCTTTCAAAAAGCAATACGCAAGAAGTTATTATCTCACTAAATTCAGCAATGTCACTAGATGATTGGCAGACACACTAGTAGATTTGTCACATAGACATTCTGAAATGCAGCTAAAAGCAAGAACTAGTTCTAATCAGTGAATAATCAATTGACTTTCTCCTTTCACCATTCCATCCCACAGCTCCTAAGCAAATATGGATGTGATAATCAATTTCTTCCTGAGGTGACTCCTTTCCATTCACAGGATCTGTACATTTGACTGTTGACTATAGGCAAGCTTTGGCAGGTTCCTGTGGCAAGCAAGCTTGGAGTTAGTTCAGTCCCGCCTTCGGAAAGGAGACTCGCGAAGGACAAAAAGATTTAAATAAAAATGGAAAGGAGGAGGAAAAAAAGAAAAGAACAAGAATATTAGAGATACAAAGGTACAGAATACAAAATGTCTCCAACAGGAGTAAAAATATTATTTTGAAGCTGTATCCCCTGTGTACAGTCAGTTCAGCTCCTCACAAGTCACTTGTGGGAAAGTTAAATATATTAAAAGCTTATTACACTATCTAAGCCATTTTTGACCCCACACTGCAGATTGCTCCTCGGAGGAACAGACACTGCAGTTTAGAGTAAAACATGATTGTTGGAGGGCACAAAACTAACAAGAGCTCTCTTCGATAGCTCAGATGCAGAGGTAATGCTGAATGAAAGCAGTGGACGCAAACAAATGAATCGTAGCTTCAGGCTGGAGTAATATCAGGTGCATCTCTACACCCTGAGGGCTCAACTCCTACACTTCTTAAGTCCCTCCCCCTGAAACAACCTCCTGCAGTTTCACTTAGAGATCAAGCAGAGAACAGGTACTTCTCCCAGCAGTGACAGCTCCAGCTTACCAACAGTGATCACCTCGAAGGTTTCAGACACCTACGTATCTGGTAAGTACATTTCTTTAAAGCATTTTCTTCAAATAAAGTGTGTTCATATTAACATCTAAGAAGTAAATCAGAGGTGTTCATTTTTCAGCAGTCTCATAAACCTACGTTAGTCCTAGCAGGTGCACTTACTGCACCAGTTTAAGCTTTCAGCAGAAGGTTTCAACAGGAGACGGAAATATTTTCATTTGAGAGCAACTAACTCTTGCAACTTTTTACAGTAACTCTTGCTGGTGAAAAGCTGCTTATTTTAAGCCCTTTTTTTAATACACAAAGTTAATATTTTATATTGAAGCAGGACAAAAAGCCGTCTTGCTTAATATTGCTGTGTTTAGTCTGCCAACTATTCTCCGTGCACTAGTGTTGGGTTACTCTGCCAGGCTCATATGAAAAAGGGGCTCCAGGTTTGAATTTTTTCCCACCTTCTGGAAATTTATCACAGAAAATCAGACTGTTTTGAGTTATTCTCTCTCTAGTCAATTTAAGTGTATTAAGACATTGAATTAACTTATTTACAAAGATTTTCATTTCTTAGCCATGCTGCCTAACCAACTTATTTAATCTGTTTCTGTACCTCCTCTCGCACACGCAGACCCCGGCGCGCACTCACACAAGCACGCAGTCCTCTTCGGTCCATACCTTCCACACACATTTCCTATCCCATTCTTGCCAACCCACTCCTCTCACCCATGTTTCCTCTTAATTAACAAACAGTTGCGTTAAAACTTATCTTTCAGTTTAAAGGAACTGGAAGTTTAGAAGGGAGTGGTGGTTAATCACTGGAAAATCTCAGCTAGAATAAAACTCACAAATCTTGTTCTTGCAACACTCTAGGTAGGTGACAATGGCATGTCCTTGAGTTATGCAATAATGCCACATCACAATATTTTAATTATAGCATGTCCTTCAAAATGTTCCAACCCAGTGAGTACTCCTGGTCAGAGAGATCAACATCACCAAAAGGATACTGCAATAATAATGGAGTGTGCATGACAAACTGTTACGTAGTTTGCTAAAGCAGTGTCCTAAAAAGAAATGTAATTACCATCCCTGCATGTAATAAAAGACATTTTGAAATTTCCTCTTTGATCAAGTGGGCACCTTAAACAATTTAGGCTACTTAAAAGCCTAAAAAACAACATGCACATCTATATGTACATATATATATGTGTGTGTATGAATACATATATGCATGTATGTGTGTATATACTTACATCTACTTACATTTGTGTTTATGTATTTATACACACACAACATTGAGTGATGTCCTTGTTTTCTCAGCTTGCTAATACATTAAAAAGCAAAGAGGTTGCAACAACAGACTTTTAAAAGTAGAAGGAAGAAAACGCAGCTATCACTCGGGTTGGAAAAGGCTACAGCTTAGAAAGCCCCAAAGAAGTACAATATTGACAAGAAACAAGCTAAGACAACCTCAGATTCAACCAGAGTTATCTGAATGACCTGTTTCCAATGCAAATATATGTAAACAATAATGCTCCACTTAATAGAATCATGGAGAAAAATTACAATAATATATAATTTCTAAACTCAGCTTCATAGAAAATAAATTCTCCATCTAAAATAAAAGCTACATGGGAATGATCATCCTGCTCCTGAAGAACTTTTCCCCGTTTTTGAAAGATATCACAAGTCATGGCATTCAAGTTTAAGACACAAAAAAGCTGCTTATTTTGATGTTTCTCTCTAATACTAAAATCTTAACTTTGGTAGAACGAATCAGACATTGTACAACTGTAAGTAGCTAATAATATCCATATAGAGCCAGTTTTAATTTCAATAGGTTGCACCTGTTTCAAACCAGTAACATCTTTTCCAGCTCTATGTGTGGGTTCAAATAGGTTTTTTTTCCATTTTTAAATATGTACCTCTGCCAGACACTCGTGTGTTTCATTAGAGACTGGAGGAGAAATTATCCTTATTGCTTGGGTTTACAAATATTTTATTACTGGCATTTTTAAATCACCAGAAAAAGAGGGATTAGATAGTAAAAAAGAGAAATAGAACATTCATCTGTCTGACACTTGCCTAAGTTTACAAAAGGATAAACACCCTTTAAAATAAGCGACTTGTTCTGCACCTCTCCAGTCAGAGCAGCAGGTTCTGGGAGCATTACTGTCTGTAGGCTGAGCATGCCAGCAAAACAAATTAAATTTGGGGGGGGGGGAAAAAGCTGTTGTAATTTCCTTCTGCTGTAGCCATGCAAAGAATCCCCAATGCTCTACATTTCTAACATTAAAACTGCAACAACGCATTTTATCTTATTAAGAAACGATAGTTAATACTCTGTTGAACAGGAATAACTTGAATCAAAGTTAAATACCAAGTACAAAGTCAAGGTGGAGGGGACAAGGACACAGAGGAATTTTCATTATTAAGCAAAGGAAAGCTAGCAGAACAGGAAAGTCTAATTAACATCTCTTTATTATAAGTGCTGCACCTGAATGCAAATCCAGACTTATCATAAATAGTTCAGCTACAAATGCAGTGGAGAGTTAACAACAGCATCTTCTTTTTCAAAAATAGTTAGTACAAGCACTTCCAAGAAGACATAAAGAATAGGTATAAGCTGACTTGACCAAGCCCATTACAAACTGTCCACTTCAGTTACACATCATTAGTCAAAAATAAATGCAACAAGCTCACGTAGGGGAGAAAAAAACCACAACAGTTCCCTCTCTGGAGTTTCCCCTCCTGTGCCTCACTATTTTCTTTATTTTTATTTTTTAATCTAAAAGTATTATTATTAATCTTTCTAGGACTTCTGGCTATCATTAGTTAAAATAGTATTTAAATGGTATCTATTTTTTTTAGAAATACTGCTGTACCATTTAACCAGACTCCAGTGACTTTACCTGCTGCTGTTACAGCAGCAACACAAACAACAACAAAAGCTTTGCTAAAACCTGAAAAATAAAAAGCTGCTTCTCTCCACATCCCTTTTTCTTTAGGTTGCTGCACATTTAATCATCTGTTAACTTTAAGAAGCAGCTTGATTGTTTTTTTCTACTTACAGAGCAGCTTTGCATTTTTCAGGTTGCCTTCACAATTACTATTCAACAAAATTAGTATTTCTATGATATCAGAAAAGAAAACATTTAATACAATGTGCTAGAATTACTATACCTTATGAGACAAGCAGCAATTCTGTAGCTTTGCCTTCAGTTTTCATACTGTTGCATGTCATTTTCTATTAAATAATCTCTGACTTAAGAAACTCAAAACATCTCTACTTAACTAAAATCTCACAGCATGTAACTACCAACAATTCTTTTCATAAACTTAGTATTTTAACACTACTAGTTCCAACTTACATGAAAGTCAAACTTATTTGTAAAAGCCTTGTTTAAAAAAATATAAATCTAGCTACCTAGTCACTCTTACAATTAGTATTCCTGTAGTTTCGGGTAACACAATAGATACAGTACGTGGTTTTGCAACAGTCATCATTTTGATAATGATGCTTACAGTTCATGATGAAATCATCAGTTTTTAGATCTCTGCCATAACACATCCTATAAAATCATGAGAACTTGACTCTGAGAGTTTCTCACGCCTTCAGAATCAGTGAGCATAATGGAACAAGCTGATACAAGCCCTCCTAACTTATCTACTGAGCAAATCATTAGGCTGTATAAAGTATCCACAACCTTGGTTTTTCTGAGGAAAGGCAGACAGATCATTCCTCTATAAATCAATTACTGCCAGACACTTTTTTTTTGCACAAATCGATGCACTCACGTGTCTGTGTTAAGTATATGCAAAATGTGAGGTGCTACACAGCAGAACATGAAATGCGTTTATCAAGCAGAATGTTCTATTACTCAGTAGTCATTTCTCTTAATTGAATTAGGAAGAGGAAGAAAATTGGTGTGGTTTTGTCCTTCGAGAGACTGGCCACTTTTGAGGTATCCATTGAGATTAGGCTGTTAGGAAATGCCATGCCAGTTAAAAGAGGGGGTTGGTCAGTCTCTGAAAGAGCCAAGTCAGCTACACAAGTGCAACCAATCCACTCCACCCTCATTTCACCAAAGCAGGAAATTCCCTCCTCTCTCTCCCCAACCGGCCCAACAGGCTTGCCCCATATCCAGTGGCTGCCAGGACCTGCCTCTTCTCATCCTACCCATCTCCACTTCTCTCTCAACAGCTCCACCTAGATTTCTACTTTCATCTTCTGAGTGAATGCTCCTTCAGTTTTCAAAGAAAACTCCTCCAAGCCTGTGGCAGTGGAGGGTGACTAGCACTGCTGAAAATTCAGCCACTTCTGTGGCTATGTTTAGGGGCAGAGGGATGTCAAAGTTTAATGCATGTCTATGTCAATTCTGGCATTTAACATTCTCCTTTTGTTTTAAAAAACCCCAACACAGCATATGTAATGTGAGGGGGAATACAGTGAAAAGAATGTGTATTGTATTTAGCTCCAATGTTCCACTACAGCTAATTTTCAACTTTGTGTTACAGTTCCTGCACTACCAGTTGCAAAAGTGTTGTTTTCCAGCACCCCTTCTTCCCTGAGACACCACGGGAGTTGGCTTCCTCTCTTTGCCTGGGAAGAAGGATTCTAGAAACCTGAAAAACTGGAAACATCAAGAAGCTAAAACTGAGGAAAGCTAACCACAAGAAAGTTTTCATAAAGAACGATTACATTTAATTGTTTAAAGCAGAAAAAAAATGAGTCTCCTCAAAGAACGTAAACCAAAGAAGCCTCATTACATCCCGAGACCACCAGGAAAGCCATTTAAGTACAAGTGCTTTCAGTGTCCCTTTACTTGCAATGAGAAATCCCATCTTTTTAACCATATGAAGTATGGCCTCTGCAAAAACTCCATTACTTTAGTTTCAGAGCAGGATCGTGTTATAAAGTGTCCAAAGACCAGTTCCTTGGAGCCCAAACAGATCAATCAGCTTGAATCTACTGTCAAACCAGCTTCTTCTAAATCTGGCACAAATGGACTGTCAAACCTGGATTCAAAGCCTCAATACCCTTTTGCAAAAGAAGATGCCAAGGAAAATGTTGAACTACAAAACCAGGCAACAAACACAGCAATTCAGGGACAGAAAACTGCAGTTCAGAAGGAATTAACCCCTGCCAGTACCACAACAGAAAGCGCCATCAGCATGCAGCCCCTTTTGGACAGCATTGGAAGGCCCTCAGCTTTCGTTCCTGTGGGAGAACACAGAGATAATAAAGGCCCAGAAACCAGCGAAGTATCTGAAATTATATCGCTCTCTAACAAGAGTTCACCTTTTCACACCAAGTCTGCATTTCATGCACCAAGTCACCCATGGAAAGCAGGTTCTCCTTTCCTCCCAGAGTTTCCACACAAAGTTGCTCCCACAAAAGGCTTTGGTTCCATTTCACCTTACATGCAACCAATGATTCCTGAGTACTCACCTCATTTTTATGAACATAGGCTAGCTATCTACACACCTTACTTGCTTCCAGGTAGTTCAGAGTGTGAAAGCTCTGCTCTGTCTGTCTATGGCACACAAGATCAAAGACACTTTCTTCCCCACCCTGGGCCGCTTCCAAAACCCATAAATCCATCAGCATACGAACACTATCGATTGTTCCAACAGTATCATTCCACTCCTCCAATACCATATGGATTTTGTAGGCCAACAGATTCTCCATTTTACAGGTTTTCACACGTAGCTGGTATTAACAGAGATCAAAATTCTCATCTAATGGAAGAAACTGCGTTGCTGTATCCAGCTTCCCTAAGCCCATCCCAACAATACCCTCTAAGCTCACATAAAAAACAGGCAGATTATGAAAAAGAAATGACATTATTGCATGCCAAAAGTCATTCCAAAGATGACCAGAATGAAAGAGAAAATGCTAAAATGAGCCCTCTTGCAGGAAGTGCAGCAACAGGTTCCCCTGGCAGGCCGAGCCCAACCAACTTCACTCAGACAAGCCACACGTGCGAAGGCTTATTTGATCTCTCTAACAAATCATCTTCTACACCACTTGGCAAGTACGATCAACCAGAAGAAAACTGCACAGCTTTCAGACCTGTGAGAAAAAGCACTGATCAACCAACTCTGCTTCAAGGTGTGCAGACACAGCAAGACAGAGGAGATTCACCTACCAGGTAAAATAGTTCAATTGCTTTGCAAATTCTTGTCGTATTTGTTAAGGACACGTAAAGGCAGATGGACACATTTCCTGCAGTGTCCCTAAAGGGTATTTACATGTACAACACGGACATCATTTGTTCTATAATAAGTGTGCAAAACATAGTACAACTCAGTTGCTGTAGTGAACAGACTACTCATTCTCCTTAAGTACATCAGGTATTTCCAGTACCATTACTGTGCATCTGTCTGTATAGTTTAGGAAATTACCTGTATGACAGCAATGTGTGTGGTGAAAGGGACCTGGGGGAGTTAAGGGAGAAACAACACCACTGTCAGACTTCTAGCCACATTTTTTACTTTTCTTCCTGCCCCCTTCCTCAGCTCCCATTTAAGAAAGCAACTGATACTGAATGATTTTTTTTCTCTTCATTTCTTTCAGCATTAATGTCACTGATGAAGATTCACACACACAGAATGAATGCCATAACAATGAAGGCTCACTGTCCAACAAGGAAGAAGACACAGGGATTGTTCCCCTTAATCTTTCAAAAAAGGCTGACACAACCTCAGGACCTATTCATGAGCATGCATACAAAACCACTTCTAAACCAGAAAGTCAGAACTTTCTAGAATTGCAAGACATGCCTCTGAATCTCTCAGTAAAAGATTCCTGTAACACAGTAAGCCTGAAAACATCATTCCACAGTCCACCTCATGATAATGGTGCTGCTACTTCTCCAAATACCAAAAACGAAACCTCTGGAGCAGATGCCTGTAACCCCAAGAACCCTAATAACAGTGCCTGTGACAAATCTTTCACCACTCACCATAATGAAGCTCAAGACTTAAGAATAATTGACAGCTGTGATGAACAGAAACAAACAGCAGCTGTAGCTCTCTGTCAACTGGCTGCATACAGCCCAAGCAAAGTTAGAATGGACAATGAGGGGCAGAGTCCCCAGGACAGTAATGCTTCATGTACAGGAGCTACTCTTAACTCTTCTGATACTCAGGATACTCAGTGCAATCAAAAAGTAAAAGGACAAAAAAGGACAAATCAAAAAGAATCATCAAAATCACAGCAAGGCACTAAAAGAGTAAGGCCAAATGACTGTAGCAGAGTCTTCACTTTAAGGAAGAGAACAAGAGTATCTTAATACATTTTCTTTCCAGTGCCTTTGTGGTCATAGAAGCTAGTTACAAGCAACATGATAAAATTGCTACAAATTGTCTCTCATTGGGTTTGCTCCATGATAGGATACACTCAGCCTCTCCCATGTAAATAATGTTCATAATTTTATATTAATATTTTTAAGTAATTGACCTTTCCCTTGTATAAGCTCAGATTTTGATGAGTGAAACTTCACGTTCATTACCGAAGCTGAAGTACATCAGATGAATCTTTACTCTTTTTTTTGCAATTGTATGAATGTAAAATAACTTTTACAACTCCTTAAAATATGTGTAAGCTCTAGAAACAATACTGCTCAATAACATCCTGTCATAGTCTTTCCAGGCTTACTTTAATTTAATGGGGGGGTGTCTTTTTTCTTTGAAAACTTTTTATTTCACTGTGCAGTAGTTTGAATAAGCTTAAGATTAAACCTGGCCATTTAGAATTAACTGTAAAAACTGGTTTGTGTGTGAATGCACTTTGCCATCATGCCATAATACAAACCAACTGACCAAATTCTGTTACTCAGACTCCCGTTTAAACAAACTGATCCAGACTGCTTGTATAAGCAAGCTCCTCTTATGTCAACTAACAACAAGATTCAAGTTAAACCAAAGAAAGCCTGCACCAATTTGACAAATGCAGTTTATGTTCACCTTTAACTCAACCACTATGAGAACAATACTGAAAGTTTGAAGACTTAAACAATTCAGGTGCCTGATACTCCAAGGTTAGGCAGACAGCAGGTAACCTTCAAACTCCAAGTCTAAAAGGTTATTTATGTATTTTTGTCACCTGTGGCAAACTCTCCTGGTGAAGGTCTTTATTTCACTGTATATGTATCACTACTTATCAGTTTCAGCATGTTTCTACATACCTCCTAAAACTCTTTCCTGCTTCTACGACTGTGTATATAAAGCTACAAATTTTCAAATAAATCTGTGACCTGTGCTTAAACTATATGGAAAGTCATTAATGACCACAAGAACATCCCCTGCACTATCTGTAATGTGTGTTTTGAAGAAAATATACCACATTTTCAATGTGCAAGCAGAATTTGGCATGGAATACCAATCAACTGGAAAAAAAGAAGTTTCCTCCAGTGAAGGCAGTTCATTATGCAGGTTAATGCATCCATACTTTAGTTCCATGTGACAAACCTCAGAATTCCCTCTGCCTTCAAGCTGCTATCCAGCTTATTTCTACAAAAGTTCAACTAAAATAAGGCTGTTCCACTCTATAAACACCCCATGTAAATTTGCACAGTGTGCACTACCAGTCTAAGTCAAACAAACCCAGACTAAGTACTCTTCACTTAAAACTATGGGTAAACGTTTCTCACTGATTCATTATTCAGATAGGAGATATCCTCACCTGCCTAAACATTACCAGCAGGTATAAACCTATGTGAGGAAGCAAAGCAGCATTCAATGCAATGTAGAGTTCCCAGAATAATTTTCTAACTTTTCATGCTATGTTGTTTTGAGCTACCAGCTGAGCCAGAGCACTGTAAGAAGTTTATTGTTAAACAGTAAATTACAAGGGTTAAGTGTCTGAGCTAAGAAAGAACAACAAAAAAATCATCTTTGAATTAATCTTTCACAGAGAAAAGGTTTTCCTAGATTATCAAAAGACAATATCAATATGAAAATAGAAGTTTGAACAAAGAGAAGAGTTTGAACAAAGGGAACATGGGAACAGAGAAAATCCAATTGGCTCAAAGTACAATAGCAAGGCAGTAAGAAGGGATGATGTATGAAGCTATACATACATTAGTCTGTGATGAAACAAGAAGAAAGAGCTTCCCTCTAGGCCAAGGTTAAAGCTTTGAGCACAGGGACATATGCTGTCAAATCCATAGTGTCAAAACATGAAACCATGGAGTGTAGTGTCACCGCTGCTGTTTTGTAAAGTACATGAAGATATTTGCCTCATCTGTCTCTGGAAGCAGAAAGTTTCATGGTTCCCCTTCTCTATATTTATTATAATAAATCTTATGTATCTCTTGTCTTGTTAATTTGGATTTCCTTAAATCAGCAAGGAAAAACTTCTTGGTGGTTTTCCATGCAATCCAAGGATTTATTCTTTACCATATCTATACAAATATTGTTCATAGAAATGAGCTCCAGGGGTCAACCTCACCTCCATCCCTCAAATTAAACGAAAACTGGGGTGAAGGGAACTCATACCTTGATTAACTTGATTTCTCTCTTTCCTAACAGAGACATTTCTAACTCAACGTTCATCAACAAATTATTGTAGGGCTTCAGATCCTTTAGAATAAGATCAGTTCTAATGCTTACCTAACTACTCTCTTGCTTCAAATTCTGTTACCTGTAGTTTGCTCTGGACACTGAAAATAGTTGTCAAAAGTAAAGGATTTCCTTTAAGAGGAAGACAATAAGCTTTCAGCTTTGTTTTCTCTCGAGCAAGTGAGCTTAGTTCTTTCAGTCTTTCCCTGTTAGTCTTATTTTCTGTATTTCTCATAATTGCTGCTGCTTTAGGCTAGCTTTCTTTAAATAATCCTCTAAGAGTGATGTCCTAAGATGAGCACCTTGTGTCACAATTTTAGTCTCAAGGGAGACTAAAGGATTACCACACTCTGTTTCTGATTTCATTTTTGCCATCTTGTTCGACTGAGATAAATAAAATTGTGGATTGATGTGGATGACCCACATGAACTATTTAAGTCCTTTTCTGTATAACTGTTGCCTGGAAGGGACTCCCTTTATCTTGAATTTCCTAGTTACTTATTCCTAACTACAAAGAATACTTTGTACTTGTCCTAGTTTCTTAGACCATTTTGTTAAGGGCAATTTGAACATGTCTGCCTTTCGAAGTACAACACAGTTCCTCCTAGTATCACTGTGTTAGTTTTTGTTACAACTTTCAGAGTTCATTCCTCTTTCTCCAAATTATTATAATCAATTTTGAATTCCTACATTAATAGTGTATTGGATAACTTACATAAAGCAAAACTGAACAAGACAGACTTGCAAATGATGACAATGAGGTTTGGCCCTGGTGAAGACATTACATTTGTCATTACCAGTCACACTCTTCACTAGATGCGTCTCACTTTATGTACAATTTTGTCCAACTTCTATCCCTACAAGTTCAGACTATCGTCTTTTTACTTATCTGTCACAATATCATAGCTGTTTGTCTTCTCTAGAACTTATTCTTGAGTATCAGATAACCAAAGCAGTTGCAGTTTAGTCAAGATAGCCTCCTAATAGATTTCTTACCCATCTTGTATCTACTCTTCAGATTCTTAGCACTGATTTATTAAGAAACTTCCAGCGTGTCCAGTTTTGGGCCCCTCTCTACAAGAAGGAGGTGCTGGAGAGGATCCAGAGCTGGGCTACCAAGCTAGGAAAGGATTTATAGCACATCTCAGATGAGGAAGGGCTGAGGGATCTGGGGCTGTGCAGCCTGGAGAAAACAAGGCTCAGGGGAGACCTTCTCACTCTCTACAACTACCTGAAAGGAAGCTGTAGCAAGGCAGGGGTTGGTCTGTTCTCCCTAGAGAGAAACAATAGAACAAGAGGAAACAGCCTCAAATTACACCAGGGGAGGTTGAGGCTGGATGTGAGGAGGAATTTCTTTGCTGCCAGGGCTGTCAGGCATTGGAAGGGGCTGCCCAGGGAGCTGCTGGAGTCACTGTCCCTGGAGGGGCTTCGCAGCTGTGTGAGTGTTGCACTGAGGTGAATGAGCTGGTGGTTGATAGGGCTGCACTCCATGAGCTTAAAGGTCTCTTCCAGCCAAAACGATTCCATGATTCCAATTCCTATAAAGTTGTCTTCCCTTAGACCTTTATACCTCTTTCCTAGAAAGACCTTGTTGCCATGATTGTGTTTTTCCTTTCTTAAATTCTTTCACCCCAATAATAGAAGGGCCACATCTTGTGCAACCCGACAAATTAAAAATGTACATACAGCCTATGTATATTTAAATTACCTTCATAGGCAGCAGAGGACTTTCACTGCACCTCTACAGAAGTGTGTGAAGGATACAACCATCATCCTCATTCTACATATACAAAGAAATTAACCTAGGAAGTGAAGAGAGATGGTTTCACAGCACAGGCTAAATCATTGTCAGAGCTAGGACTCACTCACGTCTTTTGCATCCTGTACAATATGAAACTTGCATGAAACTTCCAATACAGATTAAGAAAACATGAAGCTATATAGAGTTTTGATTTTGTTAGAACTAAACCAGAGGCTTACTTCTAAATGACTTTCCATTCTTAAAGTTGGGGGTTTTTGTTAACTGTCTCCTCTTTATCACACAAGGGCAAAAATTTTTAGGAAAGAGCAGACTACTGAAGGCTAGCTGCACAAAACCTCCCACATGTCAAACAAACACCATATCAGACATGAACTTTTTCATAGAGTTGCAAGAATAAACTGTATTAAATACCATATTTTACAGTTTCTTCTAGAACATGTCAATAGATCTTCAGAATAGATC